>NW_028301712.1:6250000-7500000 GCF_037042655.1 Diuraphis noxia | reverse complement strand
TTCCTTTTGGATAATACGTGTTTGCTAGAGAAGTTAATGGATCGTCATAACCAAAAACTAATTGTTGTGGAGTAACATGTTTAAATGGAGTTAAGCCAGAAAACCTTAAAATTGCCGAAAGTGAACTTTTTAATATTGATGGTAAACTATTTGCTTGTGTAGTCAATGTCTAAAATTATAAAATAAATATTTATGAATATTAAATCAGTTAAATTTATAAACTGTCAATACTTACTAGTAAGGGAATATTTGGAACGGTTAATTTGACATCATCATTTTTGATAACTGAAAGATGTGGCATAAATTCTAAAATTTTTTTGTGTTGGTACGTCACTGTGCCGTTGTTATTAAAATGAATATTAACTTTTTCCATGTTTTCTCTGAAATCAATTAAACAAAATTATTTTTAATTGTATAATATAATATAATAATATAATATAAGTATTGGTAAAACGTGATAAAATCATCTAGTACATTGTAAAATTTCCACAGTTTAATTGTTGTGTAGTTATCAATAATTATGTGTGGAATAATAACATGAACTGTATTGAGGGAATCAATCATAATGATTGAATCCACCAATCCGATTTATATATTTATTTTTTAATTTTGAAAATATTCAAAGTGTTTTACTCTTTTACTTTTACCCTTTATATTTCAACTATGGCTTTTACAAATTTTAATAAACTGTTATTTATAATCTATTTATTATTTTAAGTTTCTAATAATTATTTTTATTCGTTTTTTAAACAACATCCATACGTTTGTTATATCTTAATGAAACTATTTGTATATAAATCATATTGATTTCTTACAGACGAAATGACTATATGAAAATATTATGTATTATAATCGGCCATTCAACAACATGATCTTTAAAGATGTTGAGATTGTCAATTTATTTTCTAAACTTGTACCTATGATTGATGAAACTATGAAAGCTATAATCGGTTTTTGAATTATCAATACCTGCAAGAGATTCTCAATACTAGACTACCTGGGGTGATTTTTACGAATGACATAATGATGAAAGGACATATATACTTTTTTAATTTTATGGCCTTCTAGTCAGTCTAATTTAAGTGAGTGTTGAAGGTAATATTTTTAAAATAAAAGTAAAAAATAATAATGGAAGAAATTATATTTCTGTTTCTTTGTATGTAGAAAATACAGGGACTGAGTTGATGTAGTGAATCAAATTGCAAAAGTTTATTGGATTGGTTCCTATAATAGAACCTATAACGTAAATAACGAGATTTACGAACGATAAGGGTGTGCATGATTAAAAAAAACTCTTACGGAATTAACAACGATTTAAGGTTAAAAAAATAAAAATACATTTAATAATATTTAGCCTATGTTGCCGCGGGTTCCCCTTACAAAAAAAAAAAAAATTAAGCATTTTTTAATACTCAATGACTCACATATTATGTATTTCTGCACATCATAAAATGTGTCAAAATGTAAACAAAAAGAAGGAACTTAATAAATTATTGAACATTATACCTAGGTATCTATAAAAAAATAACAAGGCAATATTTTTTCAGACTGCCGAGATTATATAATAAAAATAAATATAGATTTTACACATTTAGGTAATAATAATATATTATAATACTCATCATACGAAAATAATAATTATTTATTTGAAATACAGTTTCATGTTAATGTTCTTAACGATTAACGAATGGACCTAATTGCATCACGTTTAATTCATTGTACAGCCTCTGCAGCTATTATCTAGATCATACAAAATTACAGCAGTGTAATAATCTTATAGGTATAGGAAAGGTTCTGACCACTTTCTCCCAGACACTTGCTTCATACTGTTGTTATCCATCGTTCCACATTGCCATTTTTAGCTAATCATCATTGGTGTCATTGTTATCTTATCTTTGAAGTTAATGTTAAACAAATTTAATTTCCATATAGGTATTAACTATTGCTATGCATATTTTTTATTTTAAATATTCAAGACCTAATTTACGTGATCTATATAATTCTAAGTGTAATATCAAATTATTAAAATCTCTATGATAGTAATTGTTAAAAACGATATTAAAACAAAACAAATATTCACTGCAAATAAATATCATATTCAATATTTAGGTTAAGCAGATAGAATATTATATAATTATCGTATTTTCTTTTAGCAATAAATTCCGCTTTATAATAATTTTTCTTAAATTAATATTTGATTGCTAATAAATATATACAATAATAATATGTGTATATCAATTTGCAATACCCTTAGGTATTGATGTACTAATACATATATTATTACTAAAAACAACTAAATTCCTGAGGCCCGGGTCAAGGACGGTAAGCGTCTTATGCAGACGTGATACGTGAAGTTCCCCAAGAAAAATAAAGCAGTTTTATTACAACACGTGGTGGGGTCTTTCCAATTTTACTTTTACTAAAGACGTTACATCCCAGGGTCATATATATGTTATCGAATTTCAGATAAATGAAAAGCCTATACCATTACGCGTATTGTATAAAATTTGATATTTAATGCGAATTAATTATATTTACATTTTTTCTTCAATAAGACTGTAACTAATAAGAATAAAAAAAAGTTATAATTTTAAAATATATTAATGAGTTTTTTAGATTTTAGAGGAATAATAAATTGTTTTTAGAATGACTAAAATGGATGGTTATTGTTAATTTTTTTTCAATGTAAATTTGTATAAGTATGCCTATGCCGTAGAATTGGGTACCTATGATGTTTAAAATGTATAAAAATATATTTTATTTTGTTTTGATAATTATTATTTGTATACAACACAGTAGTTAAGATTGGACCCGTTTCCTAACTCCGTTTACTTATTGTCAATCAAAAATAGTTAATTACAATTTACAACTGGTGCCTCTAAACTATATCACGGTATGTATAAGAATAATTGATATTAATTTTATTATTTTTGGATGACATTTCATGGACATTTTAATTAGTACAAATTACATGTATTAGTGTCTTACCGTACATTATTTAAATAGGTAATAGCTTTATAACAATAAGTTATGCCGCTATAGGCTATATTCGTGAATTATTCACTTATAACATATTATTATAATCCATCCAAAAGAATTTACGATCTATTTTAAAGTTTCAAGCATAGCCTTCTGTATTAGAGCAAATGATATTATTTCATGCATTTGCATAATATATATACATGTGGAATCAAATAAGATTTTCGTTCAATTTTTGTATCTACTATTTATCTGTAAGGCTATAATTATAGGCATTTATAATGAAATTTGTTTTTAAGTAATTTTCGTGTTAATTTTTTCAAAACATAACGTTTCAACAATTGTATAAATAGGTAAATTTTGATTTAGACGATTTAAAACTCATCTATACCAATCTATAGCGGTATTTATCTGCAATATCTAACGTAATTTAAAGATGTAAATACCTACTTAATAAAAATCTATATAGTCTACACATAAAAGTAAAATTTTATATGAATAATAAAATGATGATATAACTGCATAATATAATGTATTACGTAAATAAATTATTACGTACTTACAATCTACATAAATGACAAATAAAACTCAGCATGTTTATATGTCATGTAACACGATATTACGGATTTCACGTTTTTCGTATATTTGACATTTATGTAAAGGGGTTTGTTTCATAGAAATATGTAAGGACTATATAGTACTAATATATTGTTATGAAATTCAGTACAAGGGCGCACAGATGAGATGCTTGTTAATATAACACTTCTATCAAAACCTCTATCTTTAACAAATAGAAGATTCACGAGGAGATAGATTTCAAGGATTCCATATTTATTAAGAAAATTGTAGGTTAGATTTGGATATAATTGTCAGTCGTCAGTGCATAAACTATTACGGTGATGGTGTGCTTAGACAACAGTTTTTTGGGTGAAATATGTTGTAGGTATTTACTGAATTTACTCAGATAAATAATTTTCCCGTAGCCTGTAGGTATTGGTATAATAGATATATATAACCTTATGAAGGCGGATCGTGTTTCTCATAATAATTATCGAAGTATTTATAGGCACCTAATAAATTCACTACGAGTCATCGATCGTTATTTTTACCATGTATAATATTAAATTCAAGACCAAAGCAATAACAATTATATAGTATTTAATTTATTGTGTAATTAGGTCTTCAAAAGCAAGTTTAAAAAAAACCATTATACGTGGATATTAATTTTTTATTTTCTCCATTGATATTTTCTAGCAAGGTTCCTATGGTAAAGTGAACGTTCACATTTTTATTATTGTTATTTACAATTTTTGAAGTACAACCATAAGAAAGTAAACTAAAAACTAGTTGCTGACATAGGTAATATGTTTTTTTGAAGTGATTCTGATTTTAACTACCTACCGATCTATATAATATCAACTACTAATTATTATAGTGTTTGGTATTGTTCTAACTATTACTTTTTACAAAATTCATAAAAACTAAACATTTTTGACTATAGATTATTGAGTGGATCTATCCACTTTATCTGATAGGTATCTTCAATGTATGACTTTAGTATCATAAAGTTTCATAACAATTATTTAGGGTTATTGAAAATTGTTTGTATAAATATTATTATATTTAAAATGGATGTAACAATATGTAACATAAAACATGTTTAATCTTAAATGTTTAAGTTTATTTTATGCATCTAAATATTCTAAATATTACATAGGTGACTCGTGACTAACTAATATGCGTTAAAACGTATTTTACTATATATGTATATTAAATTATCAGAAGTATATTTAGCTGTAAAAATCAGTGTTGGCTGTTGAATTCAAAATATAAAAATAATAATTGTAGGATCTTCAATTAAAGTATTAGTCTATAAATACATGTATAGATACTATGTAAAGATGAATTACCTAAATAATTTGATAGGTAAATTGAAGTTTTTTTAAATGTATTCTAAAATTATTGGTACAGTTATTTTAATAATATACTTAATTCAAAAAGTGACGAACATGAAATAAAGCTAAGACGTAATGAGTCTAACGTTAGATAAAAATAATACAGAAAATCAAGAAGTGTAGTAGGCATTGAACTGAAAATAGCTTATAACACAATATATCTACGAGTAGTTATTACAGAACCGTAGCTAGGAATTTTCTGTGGAGAGCGTCCCTTAAAGGAATTTCCTGATAACCCCATAGTAAAATGCATTCAATGATTGGAATTAATTTGTGTCTATTCGTTTTATTATTTAAATTCTTATCAATTATCACAATCACAATGCACTACAACAGGCGCTATCAATACACTATACATTTACTATAGGTAATATTATATTAAGTATTTATTCAGTTTAAAAAAATGATTTAAAAAATAAACATTTTAATTTTTTTACTTTGTGAAAGGGGGAGGGGGTTGAACTCCCTAAACCCTCCCCGTAGCTACGGACCTAAGTTGCTAGTAAGTAGTTGTAACTATCACACATTGTTTGAACTGTTTGTAGAAATATGGGTTGGGGTGTCGGGGTTTGAATTATTTATAGGGTTATAATAAATTGTCTTGCGTTCATGCAGGTATTAATCTGTTCTTGATATAAAAGTTATTATAAATATATTTTGTTTAAATAGATAGAAAAAAAATGTTTCTATAATATATTTAATTCAATATAATCACTTATTGAACTAATAGGTATCTCGTAGCTATAAAATAATAAATTATGTGAATATCACAATACCAATATGCAAAACAATTAATTTCATGTGTATAGAACAATATTAAACCATCTCAATCATTATTTAAATTTATATAAACTTTAAAGTAGGTACATATTATAGTTATATTTTACTCAACTAAAAAATGCCAGTTTATTTTTTTCTGTAATTAAGTACTATTGATTAATGATTATAGTCATGTTATTCATTTAAAAATATATAATTAAAAATTATTAGCCATCTAATTCCTTTTTATTTTTTATTTTTAAAAGAAATTTACAATCTATACCTTAGGCACAATGAGTAAATGTGAAACAGAGTATATATAAGGTATCAAAACAATTAATATTAATAATAAAAAGAGTTTACAATAAATTATATAGTACATGTTACGTATGATGAGAGCAGCCACCCATTAATGACACTCTCGCTCGTTTTTTTTTTTTTTTTTTTGAGTAGGTATACTTAATTATTTAGTACTTGATTTATATAAGCAAGTCACGGCACCATTTACGTTTTAACCTTCTTGGAGAGTTTCCGGGGATAGTTGGGGTAGAGAGATTTCTAACGAGGGGATTGGGGTGAGATCTAATTCCTATGTCATTTAATTTATGACTATAATAGTTCATTTTATTTTATTAGTTAAATAAAATTAAAAAACTTACCTATAAACAAATGGACCAATTTCTTGAAGCTTTGGCTTCTCACCGTTATGTAAGAAACCATCGGGATTGGTTACATTGAATATGAATACTTTTGTCAGTCTTAATACGCCAGGTTTTTGCCAGTAGTGATAACTTAAAGTGCCATTCCATATTTTCAAGTTCTAAAATATAATTTTTATTAATTAATGAAACTGAACAAGAGTCAAGAGAAATTCAATTTTTAACTACGTATATTTAAATATAAACAGTTAAATCGTGAAAACAATGTAAGTTATAAGTTTTTTAAATAAACTTATTGACAAGAAAAATTAATTTTATATTTTAAATAAATCTTTGTATTTCTTACAATATTTCAGAAAATCAAGTATTATGATTCTGATAAATATTTTAAATTTTAAGAAATAATGTATAATATTTTACCTATCAGTAGACTATTTTATATGTATTAATTTGATTAATTAACTGAATTAGACATTTTTATTGTTTAGTAATATAATGCAATATTGAAGTGAAATATGTGAAGTAGAAGTTAAGTCAAATTTTTATTTTTATTAAATTGTTGTGTCTATGTGTTTAAGTATCATAATATATACCCAACCAAAACCAAAATAATAAATAAATGATATTTTTAAATCAAATATTATTTGATATTCAATTGATAATGAACAAAGGTTAAACGTTTTTTAACCCATTTTACAATGCTTTTTGAAAATTGAAACAATCAAGTGATTTATTTTGTATATTATGTCATGGACATTTTATTTTATGTTAGCTAAATTCGTTTCATCAAGAAGATTATATAATAAACAATATAAATGCTACGATTAGCGTCAAATTAATAACTTTTAAAGATAGTTGTGATATGTAATATCACACTTTTCAATTGTCATATCATCGTAATCCTATGCACTATGACTATACACTGAACATTATGCAAATTATCAGATTATATTATCAACGCACGTTGATATGTATTTAAAAAATATCATTTTTTAATAGAAAGTTCATAACGTATTTTTTTCTTTACACATTTATATTGCTAATTAGTATTTATTGTTAGGTGATCTTTGTAATGAACAAATATTTGAATTTGGACATTCTCTTTGATTTCAATTGTTTAATTATTAATTATTTTTATTGTGTTAGAAACACCTGTAATGTTGTTTCTAATATTATTATATCATTGGTATTGTGAAAATTACCTTTAAAATTATATAATGAACCCACGGAACTGAAGACAGTATTAGTCCAGCTATTAAAGCTACAACGCCAAATATTATGACCGCTAGTCGACCTGAAACAAATTTAAATTACATTTTTATTTATTTTATAAACATATCATAAATTCAAATATAAATATAATTGCAACTTAACTACGAGGCAAACTATTTTAAAACGAGTGATTTTAAATTTGGATTTTGGGAAGTAATGTAGATTTTTAAATTTTAAATTTTTTCAGGTCAGATAGATTATTTTTTTAGGTTTAAACGTAACACATCTATCCTACACGATTATACAGAGTTGGTCAATACAATTTTGATTTTACTTTATTAACAATAACTGGTTTTTTCCTCAAATAATTAAATATTTATCATATTATTAACCTTAGCCTTTAGAGCTTATTGGTACCATTATACCAATATTTACCACATGCTTATATAACTTATTTCCTACCTATATAACATGTTAATGTATTATTACCTTCGTCACGTCAATGTATTATAATTTATATTATATTCTGTAATTTTCGAACTGTAATAATTATACTGGAAGTTCTTAAAATAAAAAAAATTAATTATATTATATATATATATTATATCGAATTGTTTTCAGTTTTTTCATGCCTTTTAGTAATATAGGTACTTAGAGGATAATAACTAGTTAATTATATAGGTACCTCACAAACATTTTGTTCATAAAAAAAATATTATTATACTTTTCTTAATATCAATTTAGTTAAAGTTCACTTTTTAATTCCCAAACACTCCTTAACAAACATAACAATATTAGCCATTTCGAGAAAAAAAAATAATAATATGAACGGTGTACCAATATCAGTAGATACTAGATAAAAAATATTGAGTGAGATTTTAAATTCTATATTTAATAAATTAATTTTCTATCAAGCTATTAATAACAATTAAAAATTAATATTACTTAATTTACATATTACAATATGAATGTTAATTGCGATTATGTATTCTATTAATAGTTATAACATTTTATCATAATTATATATTTATTAATTTGATATGTATACATTATAATTTATTGTAAAATAATATCTAACTACATTAACAACTAAAAGAAATAATCGATCCTATTGTGACCTTAATACAATTTAATGAAAACATTTTAAAAAATGTGTAATTATTAACTGTGATTTTGAATCCAATCAAATAATTATGAATTATTTCAAAATAATGTTATTATTGTTATTTTTTTTTTACTCATTATCATTGTATGATATGATATAGTCAACGTAAAACCACATATACATTTCGACATACATTCATTGTATAACTTCCATGGTTCGGTGAAGATTATAATATCTCGTGGTCATGATTAATGAACACCAGTACCACAAACAAGGTGTATAAATAATTATAAATTTTTATAATTTTACAATAAGTGACAAGATAGAGTGAACATATTTCAAAATTATTGTAGTTAAATATTTAGTACTAATATTTAGGTAGGTAATCTATAATAAGCTTGAAAGTATCGCAACTCATATTATAACTTCTTTTAAAAATCACCAGTACAATAACGTTGTTTTTATATTTATTATGAGCATACGGCTTTTATATTATAGTATTGGCTATTATATAATCATTACTGCGGTTTCCCGTTATGTACTATATATTTTTCATTCGAAAAATGAGAAAACGCAATGGCCAGATATTTTTTATAAATATTAAATATATATAATTTTTTTTAATTATACCTTAAGCGATTATAAGTAAATGTTGGTTCAAAAATACTAAAATAGGCTATTAATAGTTATGTATAATGATTCAAACGTATTTATTTTATAATCCTACATATTTTGCGTAGATTTGGACATGACATTTGAATGTTTTAAGATTTCTTCAAGTTAAAGAAATAATTAATGGGTAATCTGGTAGGTATTTACTTTAGGTTCTAACAGTCAACACAGTTATTTAAAAAAAAAAAAAAAAATACCAGGAATTTCAGTTGGTAACATAAATAGGTAAGTACTTAATTATTCATATTGTGATACTTGAAATCTTAAAACTCACTAGTTGAATGCTCATTGCGTAGGCTTATGTTTTGTCTGTTTCGGTCTAATAAGTACGTTTAATAACAGCACCAATGTCCGATGTCACAAGGTATTCTTTATTCCTCGGGATAGCGTAATATTATGCATTATAGTATAATATTATAAATAATCATACAGCGTACCAAACATAATAGGCTAAATTTCGAGTTACACAAGTATATAATACTGATACACATATACATATAAAATATTCGTGTATTATATTTCTCTGTTTTGTTTTATCTGATGTTATTACAAATTGTCGCCTAATTATGTAAATTTTGAGTACTAACGTCGATCGATATCATTCTAAAATCCATGAATATTTAATTCAACCGAAGTGTGTCAATCTTGAGTTTGTATAATCGTAATGCAAGCATGGGTAATAATTATACTCAATTTTATTACTTTCTCCTACCTTTGAATACTCGTTTTAAAATTTAAATTCGATTGACCAGCAGTTATCCTACGTTTCCCGGTCAATAGTTCTTATGTAATATCACAATGAAGTGTTAAAAACTTCCTCCAGCTAACAGTCTTTATTATAGGTACACTGCAGTCTGCAATACTATGTAGGCATGTAGCACACTGCACACACACAGATGGCTATGTAATAGGGCAGAGTTGATAAACCGGGTCCAGCTGATCCGTTCATTCAGTTGACGAACGCTCGCGGTACTCTCGATTTTATTTCCCGGTGACCTACTAAACGTATTATCTCATCGTAAATAAGTAATTCTAGAAGTTTGTCGAACTCTTTCAAAAATCTAGTGATATGTTACCGAATTGTAGACACAGCCGGTCGACCTAAAACTAATTAGGAAAAAACTCTTCACCGCAAACTTGCATGTATATAGACAGTAATGAAATAGGCATAAGTTTCAATATTAATAAGAATAATAATGTCCACTTATAAAATATATTATGACGTAAAACTAGGTGTATTTTGAAATATATTATGGACCGTAAGAATACTCTACGGTCTAGTGCACTAGAATTATTCAACAGTGATTCGTAGTGACGGTTGATATTGAGGTAATAGCTCTCTCTCTCGGTTACCTACGCCTATTGATTTTGTGGTCATTTTTTCGCATTTGGTAATAACCTTTAATTAAAAAACTAATGTTTTATTGAATTTTCTTCCTGATTTAACGACTCGACTCGTTTTATATACATTTTTTATTTGGTATAGGTTTTATAGTTTTAAGTGATGACTGATTGAAATAAAAACAATAAACAACATTTTAAATTATTTTTGTTCGAATACAATTATGCAATAAAAAACAAAATAATTTGAAGGTATATTATATGAATATGTAATCTAGATTAGAAGTATTCAAGTTGGTTAAGAACATTGCACATTTATTTACAAAAAATTGTAATATATATTTATGCAAAAAAACTTATTCCAATATGGGATAATATTAAAATATATTTTTAAATAGCAAAAAGTATATACATAATAATATGTAAATGTGCGTAAATTTAATTGAATAATAATTTTTTATATTACTTATACATTAAACAATTTAAATAGATATTGTATAGATAACATATTTATGATGTTTTAAGTATAAAGTGGTAGTTTAGGTTAAATAAGGATATGACAAATTTTAGATAATCTAATAATATATTGGTATAGTGTCACTTTTCAAAATTAATATGTTTATCATCAAAGTGATCATTAGGTATGCCAAAATAATGATTAAAAACATAGCTAACAGAATAACTTAGTACTCTGTATGACAATAGAGACAATATAGTTATTAAAAAGAAAAGTTAATTAATGCATTATACTTTTTGTTGCATTGTTTTAAATACAAGACCGCTGCGATAATAATATTAAAATAATATTTAGTAAAATCATGTAGGTACTATTTAAATATTAAAGAACCAATCTTATTTTTCCCCTTTACTCAATTTGTTTTTTGTTTTTTTTTTTTTAACTTGAGTCTACTCAATTAGATTGTAATTTAATGTTTGTAGATTAATAAATAATTAAATGATGTTTTAACTTATTGCCGATAAAAAACAAATCGGTAAGTACTCACTGTTGCTGATCCTCTTTTGCTGGGAGACGAGCATGTTGATAGGTAACCCATTTCGCCTGCTGGTTCGTCGACTCGGTTGTCGATCATGACTATACGGGTCGTTTATGTTGAAAGTCGGTATTTGCTGAAAGCTGGCTGACATCCGGGGTTGTACGCCAAACAATCGGTTTTTGGCTGACTGGTACGGTAACTTGATCGGGGTTAAGCCCATTTTCGTTGCTTGTTAACAACGGTGGGAATCGTTGATTACGTTCAAAGCGTGCGATAATATGTTCGTACGATAATCTCGCATCCCATTCGCCGTGCACTTGGGCAGCCGCCACCTCAAGTGTGTCCGATACTGTAATCGAGAAAAATGGATAACAATAATTATTATTAACGGACGGATACATTATACCGTTTGTGTCTATATTTATAACGCATAAGGCTTGGAGGTGATTAACGACCGCGCATTATGGATTAAGAGCAGAAAAATTGTATTTGGGTCATCAATTTAGGAATAATTTCGCTGACGACATCAACCGTCAAACCCGCGTGAATGATTGTTTTATTGGTCAGTTAAAATGACGTGTGTTGTCATTTCGAACGCGTGTAAGTACAATAGTAGGTATAGTTAACAAAAGCGCACTCGTTGAAAAAACCAAGTTGAGCGTGTTTTAATATGTCTCGAGGTAGTTACAGTTGTATACAGATGCAAAATATTGTTTACCCGCTTGTATTGGAACACATTTTGACACATATAATATTATATTATTTTGTTAAGCGCACAACGATCGTTGGCTCGCAGTGTGAACGTTAACGGATCATTTCTCTACGATGTACCAACAGTGCAATGTATTGCTAATACTATGCTCTTTTACACTCACATTTGTGGCGTTATGAAAATAATTGGTCTCTCACGGAAAAAAAAAAACATCGATTCTGTTTGTATAACACGACGTGTCGTATTCGCCTATACGGAAGTGTATAGAATGCTTTTTATGATGTAAGTAACGAGCGCGCCACACACAGGTTCCAGACGAACCTCTTAGAAACGACCAACATTATCGTCGATTTATCCAATTTTTTTACAGAAAAACGACTACCTATAGAATATCGTGTCGGAATACGTTTCCAATGTGTATATACGTATCGTCTACAAATTTTACTGCACCTGATTTAAATATTTATATGTGGACATCGACATCAAGTGTGATTAGACTATTGACAATGATCCAACGTTCTGATTTCGAGAACGATTTAAAGGCAATGATACAGCGATATCAATAAGTGCAGATTTAAATGACATATGATTATATTATAATATTAATTTTCCAATGTTTCAATGTTATTCTGAGAACGGTTTTAAGTTCATTTTGCCTATATGAATTATTTACCTATGGTTGATGCATTTTAAATACCGTCCATACAGGAAACTGTTGAAAAAAATGAAACAATACGATTTGTTCATTGTGACCTTTTAATTTGCCATTTGCGATTTGCACATGAATTTATTCTCATCGACTATCTTTATTTAATATGCAATCTATTATCACTACCGACGATCATTTAATATTAAACTAATGGACATTTCGTTTTATACAAATTCAAATACCTTCCCAGTTCAGATTTAAAAAAAAACGTTTACTCTTTTTTTTTTTTGAAAAGGTGTTTATTTTCGACGATTAAAGTTATTTATTTACTTCTATAAATATTATCTAAATTATGAATTGAGTTTAGTAACGGCAGTTAAATAATAATATGTTTATTAATTAATTAAATGCATGCAGAGTTCATTATTACCAATGGAAATTGATGCTTAGTACATGCAAAAAAATGTATTCTAGGTTAGACAACAATAATTATTGGTTAAACTGAAGTACTATAAATAGAATATATTATTATAGCTGTCTTATAACTATTATCATTATAGTAATTTTCAATTATTAAATTAATTAATCGAAGAATGGGTTTTCTTAGCTTATAATATTATTATATGGGATGTAAAAAAACACCTTAGAAAAAATATAATTACAGCATTCCAGCTTGGAATTGGATAAAGTTCTGATATAATTATATTATTTAATTCATTACTAGAGAACTTAGCTCCTTGATCACTTCACTCGCCAACCATATTTTTTTATCTCATAACTGTAATTTTTATAATTTTTAATTTATTTGAATTTCGTAATTCTTTTTTTAACTGCCATGCCAATTCATAGCTAATTTTATTCACTGAAAAATTAAATTTGAATTTTTGTTATTAATATAATATAGCGATTATTAATTATTTAAATTTGTCGATTTAAGAAAGATTTTAACTTAAACATTATATTATAATGCTAATGACATTTATTTAATTTCCAGTTTTTTCTTTTTTTATAGTTTAGTATATAGCCATATAGGTACTTATTTAATTTATTTAAATGATTAAAAAAAAAATCTGAACCTAATCCTGTTGATGCATATAAGTTAACGATCTTTTGGGTTTATTGATTTGTTATTACAGTTTTCAAACAAAATGTGAATACTGAATATAGGCTGAACCAATTTTCGTCGAACATTGAACTCTTATGTCAACTCTTTGTCAACACTCGTCGTATTTTTAATTTTATTTTTTTTGATGATGATTAATTGTGTGAAAATGATATAATATATTATAAAGTATTGATAGCGTATCGTAATTTATTCAATACATCAAGTCGAGTAATTTTAGCGCTATCCTAATAACACGAAATCACTACTCAACAGTTATAATGATACAGAGTTACGTTTAGTGTTTAAGAAATACGCATTAAAATGTCATGTACGATATTTGTTTTCATGAAATGTTATGAGTTTGAAAAACTTAAACACCAATAGCACTTCTCCACAATGCTTACCTTATTTCAGTGTTTATTATTAATTCTGATAATTATTTTTAATTTAGCGTGTTGGTGTTAACTTTTAATTATGAGCAATAACAATCGCCCTGTAATCAAACATTACAATTATTGTTGACGTATTACATAGTTTTTGGTTTAATACTTTAATCGTTATAATATAATATTTGAAATAACTGATTAGATTCATAGGATACAGATATTTTATTATTATATCGTAAGTATTTATTTATTTTCACTGTCAGCTAAATACATTTTGCATGAGTTATACAATCAAAATCGGTATTTATAAGTCTACACAGTGGGCTGTATAGACTTAAAAAAGCGGATGAGTCGTGGATTTCGCTCTGCTGTACAGTAGGTTACAAGTGGGTTACTGCAATGGATGGAATTAAATTTGAACCCGATGATATTATATCATTGTATACGAAAAACCATTCTGAGCGGAGATGGTTTATCTGTCTAGGATATTTTATAAATTATTAACATTTTTCAAATCTTAGATTTGATAAGTCGCTCAAATGTTTTGAAAATTTTATCATGTCTAGGTAAGGCTAATATAAGTAAACAACCCAAATTTCAAGTTTTTACGAATGTTTTTAACCGAATTACAACAAAAAAACTCCCAAAATTAAAATGTCTATAAATAGCTCAAAAATGGTCAAAATTTTCTGTACTTTAAACCATAGGGAACAAAATCCAAAATAAAACAAAAAAGATCTCTTTTCATTTGAAGCAATATTTCTGGTAGAAAACGTCGTCCGTAATTATTTAATATTATGAAATCGTGAAATCGTAAGTTTTTCTCTTTTAACCGTTTTTGTTTCAAAAAAAAAATGACCTTTTTAAGGTACTAGCTCAAGAACATTACCTTTCAGAAAAGATTCTGCACTTGATACTTTTGAGCAAATTTAGAGGGAAAAAAGTGTTTACAGAATAAAAAAGAAAAAGAAATAAACATCGTTGTAAAAGCAATACATTCCTCGCTCCGCTCAGAATCTAAAATGTGCTTAAAAATTATTAGTTAAGTAAGGTGGTATATTATTTAATACTATATCATGTATAGATGCCTAGTTATAAAGGTGTCACCATTCCTTTTATTACAAAGTACTATTCTAATTATTGAGTTCTTACGGTTTCGATTTTATTTTACTGAGTGTCAAAAACGTAGAGGTACCTATTTCTAACAAACTGTTTATATAATATCAAAAATTGTTTGTTATTTTTATATCTCCACCCTCTCCAATCTGACCATAGGATTTCGTCTGAATATTTCTCATGCCAATTGCCTTTACACTTTTGTTAATGGATTAGTTATATTAACTTCACAATAGTGTAAGTGTATATGTATATTGTACAGTGAATTACTCATAATATATTATATTATGCATTTATGCTAAAAAACTTAATATTTAAAAATATTGAACCACGACGACTTCAATTGAGATACATTAGTACTAATGTTTAATCGAAACTTCACCTCTCATTAGCATTTCATAGTATATTAATATATTCTATATTTAATGCAGTTTTAGTTCCTAGTTCCTTTTAAGAGAAACATACATTATTTCAAAGAGCAAATATATAGTGAATACCAACGCTTACACATAAAAATTGAATGTCATGGACCATAGTACCTAGTTTATAGGTGTAATACTTGTATAAATGTTTTATATAGGAATTAATAAATATATTAATTATTTTATAGTTATTCCAAGCTGATAATTTAATATTATATTCTAGTTTTTAACCTCGACAATATAGTGTTCAATGTTTATAAAAAAAAGTCACTGCTCCAGATAAAATACGCAAAAACACGCAACGAAGCTGGCGAATAATAATATTTTCAATTAGATATAAATTTAATGAAAACAAATCCTATTAAATTATTGCACTAGCAATACTATTACCACCATAACCGAATATTGTTTGTTCCGTCAACGCGCATTGACAAACGTTTTCGAGTAATAGCCCTATGATACAATACAAACACGCGTATAGACGGTCTTTAAAATATTATAGAATTTCACGTGTATACCTAATATGTTTTGGCTGTATTATGATGTCTAACCCATTTCGATGGAATTATTGTGAATTCGGGTCACGGTCAGAGTGGTCAGACAATATCTCTATACTAAATATGAGTACTGTCAACCACAAAGTTTCCCTGTGGCATGTTTTTAAATTTGCCGCCCGTTTTTCCCCGAAGCTGTACGTCACCAAAATGCCAAGACATCCCTTAAGGTCCAACTGTTAACCTTGATCCGCTATATTTTATCCATTAGCACTTCCTGTTTAGTTAAGGAAATATCCGGTTATAGCTTATAGTTAAACAATTTAATTATGTTCGTTAAACGATTACATTTATATTTTCAATGACTCTAAGAACGTATGTCGCCATTTACTTCCTATTAGTGTTTCAAGATCATCATGGGGCTAGCAGACGAGTTGATTATTATAAAATATGTTCACTTGTCATAACAACTTATTTATTGCCGTGCACGCATGTGTTAACAGCATTATATATGTATGTATAAGATACGTTATATAGGTACTAGTGGCAAATATACTCAAAAGAACTATTAAATTTATTACTGTATACGATAATGCTGGGTTGATAATTTACCTATACCTACTTGACGCAATGTGGTAATTTTGGTTAGAAATATATTATGCTATGATCACTCAAAAAATAAAATGTTACTTTAAATTATATCTCAACAACCGAGATCGATTCGTTGTTTTGCTTGGGTATGTTCATACATTTTGTAATCTATTGAATATTTATAAATTTAATAGACCAATAAAGTATAACACTTAAGCCCAATACCCCTACGTTTTTATTACATTTTGTATTTTTAATTTGCACATTTATAGACACCTAAGTATCCAATACATTATGAAATAATTGTATATAGTATCTATTTTTAAATTTTTGCAATGTAATACTAATCAATAGAAATTTATTTTAAAAAAATAGAAATAATTTTTATTTTTAGGAAATAAATAATAAATGTATTCGGTTTTTAAAATAGTAATCATATCTTTAAAAAAAAATATTTCGACCGAATCTTATTCCAAAAAGTGAATAAATTAATTATTATTGTGACTTACGTGTATAGAGATTATACATAGATATAGGCATCCAAATAAAATCCAATAGTTATCCAAAACGAAAATGATTTTGTTCAACACTTTTGTATTATTTTGTTAAATTCACTTTTATTTTATTTTATTATATTCACTTTTATAAATTGAATGTTATTTGCAATTAATATAAAAATCTAAACAATTAAAAATTAAAATAAATGTAAAGTAAAAAATATAACACTGTCGCGCACTTTTTTTTAAAAGTGTATCGGTTTCGCCGGTCGACAACTGAATGGATGTAATATATTGGATTTGTTTTGTTATAAATCAGTTGAGCAGCCGGTCTGATGATTCATATACATTTTTCATCTCTTGAATAATTCGTCTACTTCCTTATGGGGGTTTTTTTTTATATACAAACATTATTTTGGAATAGTATTAATGTCGGTGTATCAAACTGGTTGACCTTAGAAGGGTGTTGATGGTATAGCAGACATTTGTGTAAAATTATCGGAAAAACACACGCCATGTTATACATTACATTAGATTGAAGTAATATATGCAAAACAATCATGTTGCTGTACGTCATCGATGATCATAATTATTACTTTTTGGCTTAGTTTCTGAGTTGTGACGTCAGCGAATACGTACCACTGTACCAGTTTTTCAGTGCCTATAGCTAAACATCCAATTTAATTTTCTCGTTTCAAATAGCAGCTAGGCAATATTATTATGGGGTATATGCTACGCGCACCACCGTCGTCGTATTAGATATGAGGTGTGGCCACGAGACTATAATGTCGTACAGTTCTATATGCCTCTAAAATCCGTCACAAATTATCGTCATGTTTGATTATCATTATTACATTACAATCAGGACGGTTGCTGTAATACAACGATGGCGTTATATACGTACAGTGTACATTTCATAACGGCTATCCGCGCCAACGGTCTGACATGAATAGGCGACGCTAAAAATCGTCAGGTTTTCTAAACAATGTTTTATTATTATTATTATTATTATGGTGAACATATTATTATATTTATGCTGTACGTACTGTAATTTGTTTTCACAAATTTTTGTTTTTATCGACTATGTATACTAACAACTATAACAAGGCTATACGGTTGAACTTGATTGCGTAGGTATATGTCGCGTATTACATACGTTTTCTGTTTTATCATATCCTATTTCTGTACATATACACACGATTCCACACTGTATATATATATATATTATATTAGTACAACGAATAATTATTAATAAATTATATTTAAATATTATGAATATTATATTAAATTATTTATATACACAACTCGTACAATGCTACGTGTATAACTGTCTAATTACGCAAACACTCAATAATTAAATAAAAATACCCGTTAAAAAATTAGTAAAAAATTAAAATTCCGTGTGCGCAGTAGGTATTATAAATAGGTGCAGTGATAATATTATAATATTGATTTTAAATATCGTTATAGTATACCTAGGCGGATGTATACGATGACACAGTTATTATGGATTTTCGAGTCAAGTTTATATTATATTTGTGACGATTTAAAATCGTAATGATATCATCCTTATTATCGTCCGCATCGCATTATTGTCCTGTATTGCATAGAAGATCGTTCACTTAAAAAATCAGATTAACTCGTCGTGAAATCGTATGGGCACCTACGTTAAACTGGCAAGGTGCGTTGTGTTCGCGTTTTATTAGCCAACGTCCAGCAGTGCTGCTCCGTGACTTATTCTTATTCATCGTTTTGATGATCTTTTGTTGTGCGGGCTGCAGAGAAGAGGGAGACCTAGTTTGTCGTGTCCAATGTATATTTAAGCCATATCAATTCAAAGTCTATTGTGTATCTTTTTTTGTGCAAACGAATAATGCGCATGAATTTATATAACATAATATACCCCGTAGATTAGCCATATCACATTATCTACAAACAGACACCGCAAAATATGAAAGTTTCAACTAAAATATGTATATTGCAGTCTTAAGAAAATCGTTTTTTGATATCGATACACACCGTTCGTGTTTTATGGTACCTGTGCATGATTTTAACAGATAGTATACCTATTATTATGATATTTTGTTCTAACGGCGATTACGCGTAGTCAATAAAAGCGTATTTATTGAAATATTGTAAGGTTATCATAGCGTGTATCCAAAAATCGAAAAGAGTTTTACAATTTATATTTTTTAGGTGATGCGATTATAACAGTATAACTTACTATACTCGCCTACGGTTATAACAACGTTTGTAATAAGTTGTATTGCTATTGAGCTTAACTATAAGTTATGACGTTAATAAAAACGTTTGTTGATTTCCAAGGGTATTAAAATTATATTATTGTAACTACGTCATCGATTTAAAAAATAAATATACATCTTCACAATATAAAATGTAATGTTCGAGCGATATAAAATTAGAAATTCTAAAATTGGCAAATCAATGAAATTATTATTTTTATATTATCTAAAATATTTTATTAAAGTTAACTGTGGTATAGGTATTAAATATTAAATATCGATATATGGTCAAAGTTATGAATAAGAAGTACCTTCATACTCTTATATTTTTTATTTAAAATGAAAAACACTATTTATTTTTGTATTTTAATGGAGAACATCCAATACTGTCTTTTATATTAGATAAGCCAAGTGGACGCTTATATATTCGAAAAAAAAAACAAATAGTTACCTACTTACGTGATTGTACAGTTCAATGAACGAAAACGTAGATTATCAAGTGTAAATTTATTCGTATAATTAAACATTACATTTTAAAGACGTCGGGAGAAGGTCAATTTTTGTTTATTGATTACGATCAAGAAATTATTATTATGCAAAATACTGTCTACGTCAGGGCAATGTAATTGTGGTTTTACAAGAAATGTGTGTGTCAACAAATCGTCATTGTTCGTATATAATAAACCACAGGGTTATCATGTGCTCTAGAAGAAAACCACGCGAGAATGATACGCCTTGTGCCTTATGTCTTATTTTCATAAAAAAAAAAACATTGAGGCCGTACAGGTACTTAATTATGATATTATATTTACATACATCGTCGCAACTCACAACAGTCACAACGTAATTATTGAGCAGTCATCATATCATATTTTTGTATAATATATATCATATATTGCACGAAATAGGAAGTACGACAAACAATTCCGGTCATAATGCATTCAATATGTAAATTTAGTAGGAAATTATTTTGATGTATTCGCATAAAATAGTTTAACTTGAGCATTTAAATGACAAAACTGGTTACAAGGTTTATTCACAAAAAAAATAATATTTACATAACATTAAACTATTATATTAATAATAATAATGATAATCTTTTAATTTAGCCTTCTGTTTTTGTTTCAGATCTACAGATGAATTGCCATGCTTCTTGTAATTTCTTTATTTGAAATTTAATTACCTACCAATTGGTGAAAATTTTATATCAATAAATAAACATATTTTATTATGGTCCCCGAAATTATATCTAATATGAAAACATTTTATCTAATCCAGTAAAAAATGGAAAAAAATAACACTTCTAAAAAACCTATGTTTCACTTGAGTTCGGGAAATAATAAAAAATTGGAGTAATAAAATTAAATACATTTTGGAATGACAAACAAATATTTTTACCGAGCACAAGTTAAAAATGATTTTTGAATGTCATTATTAATTATACTTATATACAAGTTATTATATTATTATGTGTTTTAAATCAAATGTCTCAACACTTCTATGTAAGTTTGTCGAGGTAAACAAAACAAAACGAGTTCCCAGCATCCGATCTTCGTATCCTGTCTCTTGTGAAATATATATACATTTTTTTTTCTGGTTTTATCTAATGGCGCTAATGAAACATAAACGTACAGTTTAATTGTTTTATACTATTGAACAGCTAAAACGTGCAAAGTGTATTATTATTGAACAATCATCAACATAGCCCAAAACAATTATTAATAAAAAATGTATGTTATTAATACTAAAACAAGATTTGATTAACCTTCAGTGTGATCGAATTAATGATATTTATTATGACTTTATTCAATATAAAATACTTATATACTTTTATATATATTATTATCTTAAACGTGTCTGTAGGAGACAATTATTTTGAGATTTCAGCACAAGTACATTTACTTTTTTAAACTTTAATGTGTCAATTATAAGATCATTAATGTCTCTTAATGGTGCCTGCTACGCTAAAGGTTATATCTATGTTTTTGGTTTAAAGATATAAACAAATTGTCCAATCAAATAATCTAAGCATGGGGTGAAGGTGATAATGGTTCTGATGAAGTTTGCTATAATTTAATAGAATGAAGAGTATAATATTTATAATTATAACTATTAAAACATGTTCAATGCATTGAATATGTATTTTACTATACCTATTGGTCAATATTACAACCACTATCACTTATTTCTTTGTTAGTGTTATTCGATAAATTTATAACTTATGTTATACGTACCTATTTAACATTTTAAATGGAATAGTAAATAATATCATAATATGAAGTATACCTATCATTTAAAAGATCGAGGGCTGTCATGATTTAATAATTTTTCATCATATCATCGAAGCACATAATATTGTAGTAATACATTTTAAAAAATAAAAATAAATAAGAAATCTAAACATTTTAAATACGCATGTAAGATCCATTTGATAGATATAAAATAATAAACGTTTTATTAAAGATTTTTTTTCAATTATTATTTTACATTTTTATGTATATTGCATTTATGTACATCCTTGATATTGAAAAGTTTTTGGATTCTTAACTTTGATCTTAATAATACTTAAAATGCGTTTTTATTAATGTTGAATGTTCTATTTAAGTATCTGCATCCACCCTTGAACTGTATCATTTTATCTGATACCTACATCACGTACTACAATTTATCAATTAATAATAAATTAGATACATTGGCACTGTTAGGTGTAACAATTATATTGTATATTCAATTTTTATGATTGCTGTAGTCAGTAATTATTCTTCTTGTAAGTTTGTATACATTATTATAAGATAGGTACTATTATTAATGAGAAGATCATTAGTTACTTATCTTAGTTGTCTTATATTATGACTCAATGCCATTTTTATGGAAAATACAGTATTCCAACTGGCTACTTATAATTCACGTAGATAACAAATCTTCTATCTTAATTAATTATAGCAGTATCCAAGTGTGTTCATTGTACTCATATCAAATTATTTAATTACAATAAAATCGATGTACTATCATGTATATCGGTTGACCTCGATATATTATGATGACTGTCTGGGTATAATTGAAGTATTTAAAAAAAACCAATTTGAAGATATTCACCAAGGACTAAAAATAATTGTAAAGGATAGAACATTATTATATCCAAAAAATATTGATGATTATTCTTTACAATACACGATATTTTAAATTGTTATGTAACCGAAGATACGCCAAAGAGTAAATTACAATAATATATTAATGAGCAAAAAAAATATATTGGTTTTTAGATGACGTGGAATTCTTATGATGATGATAAACAATATTTTTATAATATAAGTATATAACTCATTTATTTTAGTTAATGGTTATCAATTTATCACTTCACCTCATAATTTTATTATTTTTAAAAAAGTAGCAGATATACGTTTATCAAAACAGTTTTTTTTTAGTTGCTATCTGGAATTTAACAGTTTTATCGCTCTCTATTGTACAGAAACAGTCATTATAAAATTGTCAAAATTCTTTAAAAATTAAATTTTATTTCAATAAGAATAATATGAGCATTAATTGTATATTTCATGCATCTAATACAATGTGCATAATAATCTATGCGCTTACCAAAAAAAAAACCAGATTCCCCCGAGCAAAAATGTTATTATTAGGTGTTAAATGTAAATACTATTATTCTAAGTAAACATTTACATTTTTACTTTTTACATTTAAAACTATGCTAATAGGTCAAGAAATCATTATATAACTTTTAAATAGTTTTATTACCTTATGTAATTTTTTTTATATCGTAGTAAATTTCAACTTGAATGTGCTGACATCAATATTTTAAGTATCATATATTTTATGAGTTTATTTTATTTGTTGAGTTCAAATTTATTCGTTTTTATTTTAATAAAATAATAGTTTGATACGTGTTAAAAAATTCTTTCACTAGAACAATTACATTTCTTTAAGTGCTAGACGTTAGTTATCTATATAGATTTATAACTATTTAATCAAATTTTGTTTATATCATGCATATTTCTGTATCATTAAATAAATAGCACTTAGATATGATAAGAAATAATAGGTAATGGTATTGAATATTTAGTTAAGATTTAACATAATTAATATTTTGTGACATTTTCTTTTTGAAATCAAGAATATTAAAAATTTTCTTCATACAAATTTCAACGTTAAAATACAAATAAGTACTGCGTATCATATCTGCAGAAATTTATTATTCGTTATATGCATATCGAGCTATGATTTCAAGATTACATCGGTGTAAATTATTTTTATTTTAAAAGCAGATAGAATAATATTACGTCATAAAGATGTTCATATTCACGAATGCTTTTATTTTGCCTATATGAGGTGCCTTAATATCATCAATAATAACATTAAAAAAATTTGTGACATAAAAAAAGAAAAAATATTTTTAAGTTTTATACTTTATATGCGCATTTAATTTATCTTATATTTTATAAAAACTAGATTTAAAATTCTATTTTAAATAAATATTAATGTATTTCACTCACTTTATAATTGTCACATGACCAACTCGATATCATGATATTAGAATTAGCATTAGAATCACATTATAAACAACACAATTCGAATAAAAATTTTTTTTTAAGAAACGACACTAAAAATGAATTTAAGAAAAATTGAATATTTGATTTTATAGCGAAGAAATATGTACTTAAATTATAATATCAATGAAACTGAACGTTTTTCGAATAAGAGTCGACGCGTGCAGATTTAAACTAGTCGAAATTAATAAATTTTCGTTAGGTGTATTGACTGACTAACCGGCGTCGGGTAAACTAACGCATTTCGTGATAACGCGATATGTAATACATAATAGTAAACAAAATGTTACTCAGGAGTGCGAAGTGGTGGGTACGTTTTCATGCTGTTCCCACTCTCTTATGGCCATATAATATCGTATCGTTTTTATTAGTAGCTCACGAGAAATGCAAACATTTAAACTGCACATGTTATGATACAAACTCCTTTCTCTCTTATTTCGAATTCATTTTCCATCCCTAAATAGGCTAAGCTTAAAATTTATCGTATAGATTAGATAATACATATCGATCGATAAATCATTTATAGGGCAATGCCCAATGTGTATAATTTTAGCCAAGCATACATAATTTAATATATAAAACCTAACAAATTTAATATTTGACTAAACATTTTGGCGGAAACAAGTTTTGAAAAAAATTATGTTAGATAACAATTTTAATGATATGACACCACATATTAGCGTGATAATATATAATATAATTAAATAACAGATTTTTACCTAGTTACAATAAATTATGCTGTATCTATCTGTAAATTAAATAATTGTATAGTGTCGCACAAATTAATGTTTGATTTTTATAACAGTTTAAACTACTCTGACAAAGAAAAATCTATTATATTACTCATTGTTTTGTTTTGACACATATATACACCTACTCTTATGTATTATATTGTTTAAATTTGATTTATAATATTACATCTTAATTTATCTGATTTTCAATCATGTATTTAATATAAAAATGTACATATTATTATACTTAATGAGTACAAATAAATATATTTTAAATATGATTTATTAAATACGCTCGTATTTTTTAATAGATCTTCCAAAATAACTGAATTCCCTAAAGTTCCTTAAATGTTAAAAAAAAATAATAATAATAATCTATTTATTAGCTATTAATTATTATTGATTTATGATATTCAAATTGGTATGTAAAAAAAAATAATATAATTTAATAATAAATATTGAACTAGTTTAAAATATATTATGTGTTTCAGCATATATTCTGTGAACATTATAATTAATATGAAGTAACATCTTTACTGGTGACATTATATTCAGCTATTATTATAAAATATAGGTTAACTATCTACCCAGAGGTGTAATAAGATATCACATGATTTAAATATTGAATGTAACAATTTTGTAAATAAAAACGAGTAGGTAGGTATATAGTTACATAAACGTAATATGTCAATTATAGGTACCTTAAAATTGTATCAAGACTTTTAGGTAGGCACCTATAAAAAATATACAACATAATACATCTTGTCAGATAATCAGCGAGTACTAAGTACAGTAAAAATGAAAAATTAAACGAACTATTAATCTGTTTTACTTACTCGCAATGTAATAACGTTTACGACTGAAATAAAAAAATTAATATATCGAGTGACGATTTCCGTATTTGTGGGAGTGCTTGTAAATCATCATCGTTTACTTTTATTAGACGGAAAACAATGTTGAACTCAAATGGATATTATACTGTACCAAATGTAATTTAAATATAATAGTAAAAGTAATCATATATGTTTAATAAAGTATCGTTTAATTTATGAAACAAATTATATATTATTCATGAGAATAAATTGCGGGAACTAATATTAAATTATGGTATACCACATAAATGAGCTATTATTAACAGAAATATAGAATTAATTAGAATAAAATCTAGATGTTATTATTTATTTTAGACTTTAGTAGACGATTATTCTATTTCATACAGTAAACATTTCCCAAGGTTTTATTTTTAGATTACATAACAAATTTTACAAATTACTAGTATACCGATTTTGCGTAATAATGTTTTGATTTTAAATATTTAAATTTAAAATTCCACGGGGGCAATAACTGAAACGCTTAAATCAACAATTTAGCTTAAAACTTAAAAGTTAAATTTAAATTTATATTTATATATTATTGAAACAAAATCTTTTTGTATGCATTTTAATTAAAATTACACAAATTTAAATTGTATTTAAATATTGGGCTTAACATTTTGAATACATTGATACAACGCAAACAATATTTCTAATATTATATTTTAAATACTTGTCTGACAGTTCAGAAGATAAGTTCTATTTCTAATTTTAAATGAAATTTATATTTTATATCTATTATAATCTTATAACGTTTCTTAATAATGGTTTTACTGATTTTGTAATATTAAAACCACTGTAGATCTAACAGATTCTTATAGTTCCGCTAAATATATATATATAAAAAAAAAACAATGTGGATTATATTATTATGATAAGTCAATTAGAATATAGAATGCACTGATCGCTCGAAGGACGTTCGCAAACCATATAAAGTGTCATGTATTAATAAAAACTATATGTTTCACAATCTGTTGTTTACATTTAATAAAATAATTTTCTTTGAACAATAATATACAGTGAAAAATGTTATGAATATATAAATATTAATTTTTCGGTTACTTACCTATTATGAAATATGCATACCTACTTGTGGTTTTTAATCATAGTACCTATAGGTAGGTATACACATTATAAACATTTATATATTAACGCTATAAATAAGTATTATTATTAGAACTAACATTTTAAAAATATACTTTTAATGTATTTGATAAAATTAGCATATTATATTCAACACTTTTATAATTAATAATGTTAAAAGCAACAGGTTTTTAAAAAAAATAATCATTGAGTGACTGTTATAATAATATTATTGTAGGTTTCCAGACAACTTAATCCAAAACATCAATAATTTGTGTAATTCAATGTAAAATATTTTTAAATTTATGAAAAACTATAATCCATTTTAAATATAGGCAGGTATATTTTAAATATAAATATATTATGAAGGTCGTTGTAAAAAAATAGCCAAAATCACATAGCTAAAATGTTTTAAGGTTCCTGGTTTCACTTTATCATTTAAAAGCTTGAAATAGAGTATATAATTATATTTCAATAGTTAAAATGATTTTCCTAACGAGTTAGTCTATTTAATTATTTAAACGGACAGACATACCAAAACTACATCAGATGAAACAATCTATAAGCAATAAGGCAATCTACTCAATTTATTATCCACTGATAATTAGTAGATGTAGGTACATACTAACAATACCTAATACACGATGTATTTAATTTAATTGTATGTCGATAACATGGTATTGGTACTAATATAAGTATAATGATTATTTTAAGAGTATAGGTAAAGACCAAAAAAATCAAAAAAAAATCTTTTTTCCCATAAAATCAATAATATCATTAATAGCTTGCTGCTTGGTACGTATTTGTAATATTTCGTGAAATATGTAACAACCTAAATACAGAATTAAATTAATTCTATGAATCATAAAAATCGATGAAAAAAAAAAACTGGGGAAGTAGCATTATTGAAGACATTGAGCATATCTCATCATTGTGTATATCGCACTCTAGTCGATATTTTAAAATAATGATATTATATCATTGTGCACGATATATCTGTGTTGCTAATGTCTCTAAAATAAATCGCATTTCTGCACGTATCACCTGACTTATGAAAACTGTTCAATTATTCTCGTCTGCAGTCTTACGTTTCGTGTGAAAAGTTTAAGACGCGGCGTCTTGGTATCTATATAAATAACATTGTAATACGGTTGTCAATAATAATTTGTCTCGCTCCAAGGTTTTGAATCGTATTTTGTTCAGGTTTCGGGTGACGGGTACTGGATGTAACCAGATACCGGAATAGTTATATGATTTAAACGATCTCGTTTGGCTGTTTAGATCTCTAGGAGGAGTACCTACGTGTACGTTAATTATATTGGGACTGGCGATTCGTTGATGGAATAAATTACAAATTATTATTGAGCTCATTAGGAAACGAACGGGATATAGTTCAAACTTTTACGCGCATATTACGTCCGACGAGTAATATAATTTATAAGTACATGTATATAATATAAATATATGATATACTGACTATAGGTATGTCGAACATTTGTCATTTAGCGCTGAGCGCACAAGGTTCCTCCGTTTCGTAACCCTTCAACTATGATGACTTTGCCACTATTTTCGATTACAGCTCTGATGTTATTTATGTGTCGTTCAACGCGTTAATCATTGATAGGTACTACTGTATGTCTGTCTGTATATAAACGCAAATGCAATTCGGCTACTTGGGATAGCATATTATAAGCCACTCCTGCGCGTATGAATGACCCTTTTTTTAATTTTTTTTGTCGCGTATTACAGAAAGCGAAAGCGTATCCGTTTTTTTTTTTTTTTTACTTCGTTTTTATTTCTCCTTATACGTATTCTATTCTCCGTTCGTAGAAAAACTGGTCTGATGCAATCTCACGCCACCATTCGGAATCCTTCCTAGTCGGTCAGACGAGCAAATTACACTACAGCTTCACTTCAATTTAAGGCCCCGGGATACGCGTTACGCAACTAAGTAGGTCTCTTCGGAAAAAAAACCGGTTGGCCATTGTAGGGAAGAGCACACTCGGTCAAACGCGTGGTCTGTATAGTTATCAACAATAATAATAATAAAAACGAATGGAAAAATAATAATAATTTTTTTTATGTCCGCATACTCGCAAGTTCTATCGCCGTACTGTACATGTAGCTATATCGAGTTCAAACAGGTTACATCGTTACTTGCTGGTTATTTCCCTATCGTTGCCGAGGCACCCTATTACGTCACAAGAGGTCCTTGATCTTTGCCGCAATTAACGTAAGAGGTATATATGTCGAACCTTTATGCATATATCTTGCGTTGATTGTGAGATTTACCGTCCACTTTTAACAAAATATTAAATAATAGCATCTATTTGATTTTTGATTTTAATCTCTATGCACGTGAAGAACCATATAATATATGCATATAATTAATAATATAATATCATTAATGAGTCATCACTGAAAAAACATTGCTAAATTTATTATTAACAATTTATCTAGGTACATTAAATAGGTATCTGTAAAAAATAGTCACACCTGAATATCAGTTATTTGAAAAATTGACAAATTAAAATTGCTTCTACGACAATATTAACCATTCGCATAAAAAAATATCTTTACTTTGCGGATTGATCACTATTTATTTAAAATAATTTAAAATTACCCATTCAAGACAATACTATTACATTATATAGGTACCTATATGTACCTACGCGCTACGATAATAATATAATAGATACTAATTACTATATTTATTCAATATTGTTTATCTATTGTATATGCTATATACTACGCCATTATAATGTTATTATAGTAAATATAAAATAATTATTTAGTTTTAGTACTTGTACAAAGTTAATGCTCAAATACGATATAACAACATAATGAACAAATCCGTTATAAAAAATATATATAAACAAATATACGCTAAATTAAATATCGTGTTTAGATTGATCGCAGACTAAATCAGATCTACATTTCGCTAATTTCGATTTTTGAATAAAAATTGATCGATATATAAAATCATCAAATATGCATCTGTAGAATGATTGTATATACGATGTTGGTAATATATGTTAAGTCATAACTGTTGATCATATCATGTTGTACGTTCATATATAAAAAATTATAGTGGCATGGAGTGATATTAATGTAGATATAAATAGGTATGTAGGTAATATGTGCAGTGTATTTTGAAAATAACGTCGTTAGATAAATGAAAAAATAAATTTCGTAATATAGGTGCTTAATGAACTTTCCCTTTTTGTTATATTCATAATAAGTTCAGTACGGAAAACAAAGTATGTTTCTCGTATAGACATTATGTAACATCTTACCTACATAAATTTTATCGAATTCGTAAAATTGAATAATCCATTTAAATTTGTATTATTAATATATGAATAATTTAATAATAGTGAATTCTGCACGCAATAATCGTCAATATTATAAAAGTCTGCTTAAAATTGAATAGTATCAGTACCTTTGGTCAAGCGTTTTGTTAAAACAGTTTTAAAATGAATACAATATAACTCGTAATACTCGTATATACCTAAAATGTAAGATTATTTTTGAGTACTTACTATGTATCATTCATTATATTATAAATTTTAATATTTTTTATCTTTATCTTTTTTTAGGTTTTATTTTTTTAATGACAATATACATTTTTAATTCCATAATCCCGAGTGGAGAATTTTGATTCATAACACGAATTCAAAAGAGTGTTACCAAACTGTTCAAGTTTGAAACTTTTATTTCTTTTTTTCTATGTAAAATAATTAATTTTTAATATAAACCATAATATTTTGTAATATAAATTATTTCCAGAAATAATTAGTCACATTGTGTTTTCGTCCTTGTAAAACTGAATAATCTGTACAGTCATAGTATTTTTTCCATTATCAAAGAAATGGACGAAGAAAAAACCACAATTATTTTAAAAGTCTAAAAAATTAATTTTTTTTCTCTGATGTTTTTGCACCACATATTGGTCCTTTTAACCCCGAATGTCACTGTTTGGAGGATGTTTGAGAAACTAATAAAATATTTGAATACAAACTTCAAAAAAATAAATTGGTTACCAATGTTTACATATATACTAACTTAAAAATAACTACTAGAAAATATAAATTTACGTAACACAAATAAGGTTATTGATTTTGATGAACTTATTTAAATACGTCTTATATTTTCTAGTTAGTATATTATTATTAATACACATGGTCATATACTCGTATATTATTTCACAAATCATTTAAAATTACGTTACTATAAAATATTTTGATGTTGGTCAGGCGTTGCATATAATGATCAATATGGAAACATTTACTTGACAGGTAAAAAATGTTGTTCGAAAAAATGTCCAGGTCACTAATCCTACCACTTAAAACCGTCACATTATTAAGTCATATATTATGGACATTTATATCACAGGGATATGGTTAGCGGTAGTTACGGTTATATTCCAGGATAAGTTACAGAAAAGAAAAAAAATATTTATCAACTATGTAAGTCTCATTATGGAGTCGAAGTTAAATAAATTTAACAATTGTCGACTAGCGATACAATAATATGGTAGTATATTATTGCACATGCCATATGGTGCAAAATATCATAGTTGCGTTTAAGGTATATTTCTGATACGGACACTGTATTATTATAGCAAATGAGAAACTGCCTCAAAATTCGTCTCCGATTGTATTGTAGACAAACAGTTAACGTTAATTTTAACAGGGAATTAATATGTATTTAACTATCATGTTAATGTGTCTGCTTTACAGTAAATTTCATATTACTGAACCACAAACCGTACGCTTCATATTATACGACTAAATCATATACGAGTTTACCGAATAAAAAAAAATTCACTGCATCATAAGATAATATAATAACGACTTTTAAATTGTATAATAACGGTGATTAGGAAATCATGACCTACGTACGCCTACTTTATTATGACGTAGAATCGTGGTGAGACGGTACAACTAATTGCATATTTACAATAAAACACGATATTTGTAGGGGATCTACATGAATATCATAATTCATCATCTATACTATAGTCATTCGACGCTATTATACGGCAGGGGTCTCCAAACTTTTTTTATTCAAGGGCTGTATTAAGTATCAACATTTTTAAGCGGGCCAAAAGTACATATATGCATGTTATAATTTATTATTTTATAGAAACATATTGTATAAATATTTATATATATATTGAAAAATAGTTCTTTTAGTACCTGTGGAACTATATAGAACTCTAACTAGTTATATATACTTGGTCATATAATCATAATACAGGTGATAATTAGCACGCTTGTGATAAATATTTTGGATATTACACTTATTTTTTTTAGATTATTTACCGTCCTTTAGGGGGGGGGGGGGTGAAAACTTTTTCTAGGTCCGTAGTTTGAAGACCCCTGGCTATAATACGCTAACGCATTATAGAACGAAAATGGGTTTTATGAAGATTAATTATTTTAAACGTTGAGGTTTCATAACACACACGCAGTAATATTATGACCGTATGGGAGATATTACGTTTTTGGTTAACACAATGCATATATTTTAAACTATATGATTATATAGGTAGTGATCAGGAGAAAGGTGATTGATAATCTGCAGTGTAGCAAATTACATCATTTCTAAATTGATAAAAGTAAAAAAATATCGACCCGCCGAAAATGAGTGTATTATGACGGAATCAGAATCGAAATCGTGTTCGTATAATGTGAACTAATAGGAGTATGGACATCTTGCTTCATGTTTCGAGTTTCCGTGATCATAGATAAGCAGATTAAATGGATGCTTTCGTGTAAGTTGTTTTGCCTACCAGGTTGTTTAGGCTCCGTCCGTACCGGACGAGATAGGTTTAAAACAATTAAAACTCATATGTCGAAATAATATGTTTTAATTGTCTTGTCCCTCCAGCCTCCGAATTTATGATTCCATACCAACAGGCCTCCTGCATTATATTTTTGGCCCTGATACAGAACTAAATCCGGACCCCTCTTAAATAACAATTAATTTTGAAAAAATTTTCTGATATATAATATTGAAGTAATTATTTGCATGAACGCCCGGCCCCTTGAAAGTTCGGGCCTCAGTACCATGGATCCTCCTGACCCCCCCCCCCCCCCCCCCCTTGTGGAGACCCTGAATATCAATGGTATGCTGGTATACTAAACGGAACATTATTTTATATGTTCCTCATTTTACAATGTTGGTTGTTCGACAGTATAATATATGGATCAAAACTATATATAGGTCAATATTAATATTTTAATAATGTTTATTGACGTTTAAAAATACAAATTAATACTTCATGAAAAATTAATAGCTGTAATCAAATAATATAAAATGTAATGACCGGACAAATGACGAAAATAATGTATGATACAATTATAATAAGAAAACATTGTTCCAACAGTATTTTTTTTATTTAAACATTTTACGTTATTGTATTATGTAATTACTAACTACCTATGTATTTTGTTTTTGTTGAAAATAACTACATTATATACCTACGTCACATTCGCATATACTCTTGCCTAAGAATACCAAACCAATTACTATAGTACTACTTGCATATGAATTATAATAATTATTGTTCTTTTTCCTTTCCGTATATTTTTTTCTTCTATTTAATCATTAGTAATTTTCAGCTTTTATTTAAAAAGATTTAAAACAAAACAATTTCGGAATTATCTTTAAAAACTTTTTTTTGCTTTTTAAATGGAAGCAAACCATTGTTCTGAAATATGTCATTAATTAATTTAGTATAAAAATGTATTATTATTTATTATTGCCTAATGCTGTATTATAATAATAGCCATAATTTCATTAGCGTAAAAAATAACTACATAGGCTTATATTAGAATATATTCAGGCTTTTTTTACTCTGTTTTTAGAATATGTGGACGAATAGTTAATTTTAAAAGAAATAAATAAGAAAGAATTAATAAATAAAAAATAATTTCATGTTAGAGGCGTTATCGTTACGGATATGAATTAAACACACAATAAAATTAAAAAATGACATTTAAAATCCCTATAGGGATAAGTTTAAATCGCATTAAAAAGCAGAGAAAAGTTAAAACTTATCGTAATTCATGATATCATAATAAATTAGATTGTCTACACCAATTATTTGAGTTATTACTGTTACAAAAGTTCTAAATCATAATAGTAAGTATCTATTCTATGGATATCAATGAACAACTTCAGAACAAGTACAATATTCTATTTAAATTTAAAATTATTCCTGTTCTCTGTTATGATAAATAATAAATAAGTACGTGCACTTATATTTATTCACATAATACGAAATGATATTATTATAAAAGCTAATTGTTTTATATTGCTTAAATAATTGTAAACGATAATCAGATTTTTAAATTATTTCGTATGCTTACATCGTTTATTCATTTAAACTTTTAACTATTAACGGTATCTACGTATAACCAAATTATAGTTATTAATTCGTCGTATATCAATTGTGCCATACTTTTAAATGTCTTAGCAATATTACACGCAATTATCGTCTCTAATATTCAAGCCTTAATATACATCAGATACTAGATGCCTACCAATAGTATATAATTTATGAAATAATTTCACGGTTCGGCAGTCGAGGTAAATACCAAATACCGTCAGAAAGATGCAATACTTTTGTGGTGTTGTTCAGTTATTCAATCATACGGAAATAGTCGCAATATTCAACTGCTTTGCACTAATTTTACCTTGGGCAATTAAAAGTTGTAGTTATCCGTGATAGAGGACAATGGTGATAACCACTATAATAATGCTAAACAATTAATTGATGTTGCGGGTTCATTAAAAATGGCATGTTTAGGTTAATTTAAAATTTAACGTAGGTACATCGATAATTTATAATCTATCGATTTATTTATTTACACACGTTACAATATATAATATATACCGTGAACTCGGAAGTTTATTAAGTAATAATATAAAAGTAACTCACTTAAGTGCACCAGTTAAAAACCCATACTCTCATAAAATTTGCAAACAAATATTATACCTCAAAACAATTTTTTTTTTTAGTCAAAGATTACAAAACTGCATATAATTATTTATAAAATAATTAACAATATTTAACAAAATTAGTTTTAGCAAGTATTTAGCTACTAAAAAATAACAAAACGCAATTTTGAAATTGTACTGAATAATTTCAAAAAGTGAATTTACCTGATGTATCATATCTATAGGTCTGTACCTATAGATTGTATGTGTAACGATAATGATTTACTTATTTACATAATTACATACAATACATAACGATATAATACTGTAAACTCGCGATTTTATTTTTATAAATCATATGAATTGGAGAGAAATACATTTGTTGTTTAAATTTGTTATATGTTTATTTTAATTAGGTGGTACTTCAGGAGGCTGTTTTATTATCCATTTTTAACATATGAATATATAATTGTTATCAACACCACAAAATATGAAGATTAATGAATGGACGGATGCTCGATGCAAATACTAAAAATTACAATTATTAATGAGAAGTTTATTGAAGTAAACAATGTTTATTCACCTGCATCACTATGATGTTTTTTGGAATATTTAAAAAAAAAAATTACCAAACAAGAAATACAATCTGAATGATAGTGTAGTGATATTCTAAATATCAAACTTAATTTTGCATTTACATCACTGTCTAACACAATACCTGCAATAGCTACTAGGTAATCACTATATCATCGTAAAAACTGTGTGTGACATACCACATTAGGTATTTAAGATTTGCGCTCAATAGTGGTTAAATTTTTTTTTATAAATATTTTAATGCGTAAGTAAAATGTTTTTACTGTGTATTCAAAATAATACACTGAATACAGACCAAAAAAAAACTGAGTATAACACATTTCATTAGGGATTTATGATTTGTACTTAATAATATGTTTTTAAATTTTTTAAGTATATTTAATGCGTTAGTAAAATGTCTGCACTGTATCATTTTGAATAGACAGATAGACAGCATTTTTTTGAAAACTTTTTTTTTTAATTTGTCACTTTTTTTTTAGTTATAAGTTACCAAGCGCATTTTATCAACAAGTAATCTAAACATTAATACCGAAAGTATTCCATCAGTATATAATACCATATATATATAATAGTATAGATATTTTTTTTTACCAAAAATATTTAAAATTATCTGAATCATACTCAATTTAAAATAATTTCTACGAACAAAATATACTTTACTATGGATTATTATTTGTTGAGTACTATTATAGTATTAATATTTATAAATTACTGTGAAATAGTACTATCGAAATCCTAATCGTAAATTTGCTCTTCATCTAATCTTCAAATGTACGCTTCATTGTAACATTCTGAAGATTCCGCTCGTTAATTAAACGAAATTAAAAAATCATATTTTATCTCGTATACACTAGTTATTTTTTATCAGAATTAGGTTTATTGTATTGTATAGGGCATATAGGTAGATACTGTAAAACTTAATATGAATAAAAAAGCATTGATAACTCAAAATGTTCCAAAGTATATATTTAGTATGATTACAAATTACTAGGTTTATTTTGAAAATTCTTAAATATTATATTATTTTGCTAATGATATTGTATTAAACTTAAAAAATGGATCATAACTTATTTATATTGTTAACAATTATTAACAATTATTTAATGCTACAAACTTAATCAAGACACACACTTAGATATTTGTGTGAAATATTTATTCATAAGTCATATATTATATTAATTCTACTAATTCTACATCACAGAAAAATATGATTCAAAACTAAGTGTTTAAATCACAATTGATTTGAAAATATTGAAATAAACGTAGATATAGGTATAGATATACTTATTAAATTAGTGACTAAAATTGAGATATGTATTGATATTTAAAAGCATAAATTATTGCACATTATGGGATATGATTCTAAATAACCTCGATTTACTACACATAATGGTCAGAGTTATAAAAAAAATGTATTTGTTTGGATTCTCAACTGCCATTGTAGGTACTGTTTATTTCAATTTTCTTAAGTTTTAAAACAAGTTTTTTCATTGGGGCCTTGTAATCTTTTTGAAATTAATTTAAAATAAATAAATGCAAATATAAGTTATAACGCTGATTAGAAAACGCTTTTGGATCATTTAGAATACTATTTCTAAATATTTTGTAAAATACTAAATATATTAATAAAATTATAAACAGATTCTTCAACATTTTCTACTGGAAATTTCCCCAAAAAACATTAACACAAAATTATAGTTAACTAAACTTTGTTCATAAAATGACATTGTGACGTTCAGTTTTAAAATAAAAACAATTCACTAATATGCATTGCAGTGAGTCCATTACTTGATGACTAGACATCATTCATTTACAATGTAAGCCCAACCATATCAGGAATATTTTGATTTTAAAATGGTGTGTTTTTATTTATGTAGATAAAGTTTTGGTCAAAACGGTTCGTAAGGACAAGACTAAAGTTTAAAGATAAATTATTTATTTACATTTTATATTTTTAGATTATTTTAAGAACTATTTTGTAGTTTTCCATAAAATTGATACAACTTTAAAAAAGGAGGTTAAATTTTTAATATTTAATTGATAATTCAAAATAATGTTCAAACTAAAATCTTTATTGTACAACTTATTTTTAGTTATAATTTGTTGATGTTTCAACGTTTGGGAATTATGATTATATATGGCATATAGTTTTGATTACAGACTAATCATAAGACATGTATTAGTGCGTATTCATTAAATGTGTGATATATTTTTGATTTTAAAATTTAAATTTTTAAATAAATTATTCCTCCTCAAATTCAAAGTTTTACCAATCAATGCTCCACTATGTCATATTGTAGATCACATTTGCTTATCGCATAAATAAATACAGATTGAATTGAATTTTCTATTTTAATAATAAAAAGTTTTAGTAAAAATAGTTCTAGATAAAAAAATTACGTTATCATTAAATGATTTTTGAATTTCTAACCATTTTATTTTTAGATTTGTGTCAAAGAATTTTTAGTTTCGATTATTTTTAATTTGTATTTTATCTAACTTTTAAAACTTAACTACCTATTAAGATACCTAATTTAAATAAATATTTATTATAAAATGTGGCATTTAATTATTACTTTGTTAATTTGTGAATATTACGGACTTAAGTTGTACCTAGTATATTAGTACTTGAAATTAATACATCAATACAAATAAATATAAATACGTGTCTTTTAAATTATTATTGTGTAAAATTACACTTTTTATCAATTACTTATCTTAAATATTGATATAAGCCATTGATAAAATTTAATATATTATAATCAAAGTATTAATTAATAACTGCTACGACGTATGTATTCAGTAAAAATAGGAGTCTTAGGAATTTATATTTTTATGCCATATTAAAAAAAAATAAACATTACACATAATACATGTAAATTCTATATATAAAATCAATACTCACTGAATTAACACTGTTAATCATTCAGCTACAATCTATTATATCCAAAATTAGTTGAGTCCTCTGAAGAAAAAAATTGTTTATTCAATAGAGTACACAAAATTTCGTATGTTTTTCAAAATCAAAATATTTTTCAACTATGATTTTTTAACGTTTAAAATCACTGTGCAAAAATACCGATTAAAAATCACTGGATAAACGTCTACACTTTAAAAAAGTGAAATACGTTAATCTCTTATCTCGCGAATGTTACTCAGTGTCGTATCAAATATGACTGAACCACGAGTCGCCAAGGGTTAGCATAAAAAACCTATTTGAAATTTCAAGGTTTCAATGTCGAATAGGTGGAGCTCTGAGATAGAGCATCTATTCTAATATCAAACAAATCACCTCCTCACAACAATAATATGCAAAGTCAAGTTCACTGCAAAACTCGAATAGATAATTCTACACATGAGGAGATAACACGAATGCACGAACAAATAATTATATTAAGCCATTTATACAGAACAATGTTATTGTTTCACTAAAACATTGTAAATCAAAAAAAATTTTAATTTCGACATTAAACGGTAGATGTGATAAGAATAATGAAAAAAATGTAACGTACCTAATCAAATAAACATAATATTATGATTTACATGGTTTATACAAATAATGCTAATTTAAAAGTGGGCAGAATGTTAATGATTTTATTTACATTTTACATATTATCTTATATTACTGGCTACCTATAAATATTGAAAGAAATATAATTTTAGGCTATTTTTTTTAACTGCCGTTTCACTGTAAAAAGTATGAAATCATGATTATTAATATAGTATTATAAATGTATAAATATGTAAATGACTGATTTGTTTTAAATGTTTTGACTTTAGCTATGTACCTAACAAGTATTTTACATTGTGCTAATAATGTTAAATTAGGTATTATCATATATTTTATTTCTATTTCCTTCAATTATACAAAGTTATTTTTAATCGAAATTTTAAAAAACTGTATACCTATTAACCAAAGTATAACAAATTTGTAACATCAAATTATGTACCATACTACACATTATATTTTTACTTGTGTTTATTTTTATAAGCACAATTTAAATTTTAGATATACATACATATATATAATACTATTCAAAATACTCCTTTAATAGCTATTCTTATGATCTATGTAACTCAAAATGACGTACCAATTGTACCTGACTAATTAATATTTTGTGTTACAAAATTGTTATAACATAATATTATAAACTATTAAAAGTATTATATGATATTTTATAAATAATTTTCTCGTCTATATTTGGTATACAGTTTGAGTGGTTTTATCTTGTGTGAAACGGTTTGTACTGACAAATGTACCTATATATTTTGAACATCCTGTTTAGTAGTATTATCGAATTATAATTGGTATAGCTAAATACATTTAGGTATACCTATTATGCGTATACCTAGTTTATTATATTCAAATTTGAATTTTAAATATTAATTATATTAGTTCATCATCATCTACCTATTTATGTAATATGCTATTAGTATACTAACTTTTCACATTCAGAATGAGTAGGTACAGTTAATGAATAATACAATTTTATTTACATTATAACCAATATACTTAATATTATACATTTATAAATGCATTTGTTAAATGCTTTTATTGATATCTAAAAAACAATGATAACAATTGGTTACCTACGTTTATATGGTTCTTTATATGTTTGACACTATTAGGTAAGTACATTATAAGTATAACGCATGCCTACGCTTATTACTTAGCTTCATAAGCACCTATGCATCATAATATACATTTTTGGTTTCTTATCTATTTTTATTAAGCTCATACGTTGATTTAAAATTTTTTTTAGGTTATGAAATACATTTTTAAGTTTAAAAACATTGTAATATTATGCTGTTGTAATGCTAACTAGTAACTATCAACCATTTCAATATACTAACTAAAAATAACTTTTTTACAATCAATGAAAATAAATGACTGATTGCACGTCGAATAAAATAATATGACAATCATGGAAAAATTATACAACGTAATTTATGATCAACAAAGGTCATGGGCGAAGGAAAGGTCCGATAGATGCACCGCAAAATTCTTAACGAATCTAGTCACATATATTTATATAGCTAAGGTATTGTCATTAATCATGATCTACGATTTATTTTTAAAGTTATTGTTTACAGGTATGATGTATTGTGCTTTATAGTATGTCGGAATCACAATTACATATTCACGCGAGTGTCAAATGATCGTCAAAATTCCTACGAATTACTATATTATATATATTATATTATATTATACATAAACGTTATAACAAGTTACATTACAACAATATTCTGTTAAAATTATTTTTTTTTTTTTATTGTGTTTACAATTAAATACACATGCACATTACGAGAATTATAGGTAGCTATTAGTTTCGATTATTAGAATTATGAAAAATATAATTATTTACCACAAATAAAACCACATGTATAAGAAAATTATGTTTATTTCAAGAATACATTTCAATTAAGCTGCACCGTCTAAACTTTATGAAACCAGAAAATTAACAAAATTTAATTTAAATTAATCACGATTATATATAATATAATATATATTCTACTATTATTTTAGTAAATTTTAAAAGAATATAAATTCATTAGTATTTTCATTACCTATCTACATTATGAGTCAGTTGATAAACGTTTTCATAACTAACTGCACTATGGTCTTACAAAATTCATAACAATTATACTATTATTAATACAATGTACTGCGATTGATCTTAATATAATACATTATAAAATCAATGATACTACTTAATATTGTGATTAGTATTATAGGTTTTTACATCGTCGAAATATTATGATAATATATTAATATTAAAAGATATATAATAGATATTGTTACTTCTATTATAATATTTAAATTTAATTACTTTGATAAAACTAGGTACATATATTGAAAATAATTATTATTAAGAAAGGTATAAATTGTGTTGCTGATCATAATGAGTTTAATTAAAAATAACATTATAATATTTTTACTTTAACCTTTTTTATAATCTACTAGGTACCTCTATAATAAATAATAATATTTTTTTTATTAATTGTTTGCGGAATCGACAACGAGATTATTAGCCGGCGTTACATTTTTTTGAATTTACATTAATTGCTTACGTGCATTACTTAATTGCTATTTATTACCCAATACCCATATTTACATATATACATTTTTACCTTAAGTTCTAATTATTTAAATCAGTTGACGCAGTTCTGTTGTGTTGATAAAATTAATAATATATCAATATATACCTAAGTTTGAATAATTAACGATATATTTTGTGTGAACGTTATAAAAATCAAGGATGGTTGATACAATTTTATGTTTAATTTTTAGTCGTGCCAAAAATGTTGGTATACTACATATTTAACTATAAATTAAACAATTTTTAAGGTTTATTGCCATATTCTACACAAGTTTTAAGGTTTGAAAAATATTATTTTTACATAATTTGAAGTCATTATAAAACAAAATATTTTAAATAAACAAATGAATATTTTTCACCATTTATTATAGTTATCGTTTCTTTTCTAATATTTTTAAAATACAACATAAATTATTGATTTCCTAATCTAATCAGAATATTTTTCTAAAATGTTCAATAGATAAAAATCGAATTTTTAACTTTGAAATCAATATGGTTTGAATGTTTAAAGTATCAATGAACGAATGGTAGATTTTTCAGGATACCTAATTCAGCTAACCTAACCCCTATGCCACTCAACACCGCTGATCAAAATTTCAAATACCTACAAGCTAATAAATAATTATAATTTAAAAACTTAAAAACTATTACCATAAAAAAATAGATTATTTTGTAATGACTTCAAACTGTGTAGAAAATATTCTAAAAGCAATAATATTTTTCGACGAGACATATTCGATTATATGATAATTTCCTTACATACATATATTGAGTAACTGAAAACACTCAATATCTCGATGTGGAGTTGTTTAATTTAAACTATGATTCGCTCATCGAGATTCTTATGAATAGGTACTTGTTTTAATGCTTCTATACAAAAATATATTTATTTATTTACAATATAGTTATTTTATTTGTACGTATGTAATTAAGTCTGGTGCATATGTATTATTAAGTATTAAATTTTTTTTTATATATATATAATAATAACTGATTTCATCATCAATATTTTTTGACGTTTGTTTTTCATAAAATTTACGCTAGACCCTCAAGTGTTTTCATCGTTTTACAAATATACAGCTCGATGCAAATTCACGTTCAGAGCTTAGAAGAATCAATTCTGTTTCATTAATTTTAATCTAAGGGTAAAACATAGTACTTCAGTATTCTGTACTCTCTCAAACTTTCTGTGGACACTGTATTATTTTATCCGTTTGTGAACGGATATATACAACACAATCCTGAGGTGACGATTTTTTTTAATCGGTTATTATTATATCTTGTAAATGAAAAGAGTGTACTTAAGCGTGTAACTATATTGTTATCAAAGATAAACTGTATCTTATTGATTCTCTAAACTGGTCATTATCAATGCATTCATTAGTTTTCTTAATCATAAGTTGTAAAGAAATATAACAGTTACGGTCGCTTACGGGCTACAGATTGCAAAAATACATAGTCGAATTTACAATAATATGTATATTAGCCTCAATCCTGTATTACTTATATGAAATCTTTTTTTTTTAATGATCAAAAAAATCAATATTGCTTAAGGTTAAATTATGATTTTTTATTTTTTAAAGTAAAATTACAAATAATGTAATTTAATTAGTTTTTGATTGGGCTAAGTATAGGATTTTTTTAATTTGCCTCTTTTTCAGTTTTATTATGCTTATAATATTTCCAATTTTTATTTCAAATATTTCCAAATTTCTTGCAAAGTTTTATATAAATAATATACGTATAACATAAAAATAAAAATAAAAACCGTAAAAAGATGGAAAAGAAACCCAAACATAAGTATTGCGAACGAAAAAAAAACCGAATCGAGCCAGAATTGGACACACAAGAATGACACATGGATATTTTATGGGAAAAGGCAACCCAACAATATGCCAAACATGTGACACCACAGTTACAATCAAACACATCTTTAAAGAATGCAAAATACATGAAATACTTAGAGAAGAACTAAACATAACACCTAACCTAACCTAAGCCATGACATCGGAACAAGTCTTGGTCCAAATCCAGACAATGAAGTAAGCACCATACATTTTTTTAAAGCAACACAAATTCTCCAATTACTATAACATTTTCAATAATTACTATAGTTAATCATTTTTATGTATTGTTTTTATATGTATATTTATTTTTATTTTTTAATGTATGATATTAAATGTAATTCTAATGGCTTTAGATGTTAAAGCAAAAAATTATTAATAATTTCAAGATAAAAAAAAATATATATATATATATATTTAATATTCCAACTGCACCCACCTTAGAATTTTGATGTTTAAGTTTGTAAACCATTTATTCATTAAATACTTGAATGGACGCTAAAAATTAAAAATTAAAACGATCGTGAAAAATATAAATCAAAAATGATATCATAGTTTTCAAGTTTCAAAAATTTGTTTGACAAAAAAAATGTAATCAAGTGTAGATAATTTATCCCAGTCAATGCTATAAATTACAATTAGTTTTGATAGAATTGTGGTTTCTATGAATTAAGATAAATAATGAATATAATATTAATCTAACTCATGAATATTGAGAAATATTGTTTATACTTTTATGGTACTTAGTCACTGGGATTTACCTCCTTGGAGAAATGAATGTGTGTTATGGGTACTGTTTACAAACTTTAATAGAGAGAATGTTAATGGACAATAAAAATAGTTGTGTTGGTGGGATAATTAATAATAAACGTGACTATGCCGTATTTTATAATTTCATATTGTTTTTATTATGAGAATATATTTTTCTATTGTCAATAAAATATTTATTTGTATGTATAATATACTTAGTATGATGTTGTGCAAAAATTTAGTTAAGCCATTTTGTTTATAAGATTTAATTTAAGTTATGCATTGTTGTAATACACATCTCCTGACCAAATTAAAAAAATACTAGTTTCAAATAGAGAATATAATATCACGAGAATTAAACTCAGGAAGCAAAAGCTTAATACAAAATCTAATTAAATAATTCATACCTACTATTTATTTCAGTTTTCATGTAGACAAATCTTGTCCGTATAAAGAGGTAGGGCCTAATATTAATAATTAAACGTAATAAACCTATAATATAAAAAATTCTGTATTAGTATGAAAATAAATATCACCCTCACTTAATAATAAGGACAATTAGGACATGCTTGGTTGTTAAATATTAAACATTATTTATAGGGTATGTACCAGGTAGGTTATATATCTATTTTATATATGACATAATAGTGGATTATTGCGTAAATTTAATTCCTGTACAATTATTACTATTCAATATTTTTCTGATTTTTTAAATCTGAAACAAGTAACGACGATACATATAATATTGAGATTTCTAAGCTACATTACAGCCGTTACAGGTTAGTGCCTTAGTACCATATACTGATCTGTGAGCACGGAACAATGAAATATTGAAATCTAATTCATATACCAACCGTTGTTGAAACCTTTAATCTTAACGTATCTTATTTATTATTTAAAACAATAATTTTAGGAGTGAGAATAACGAGCAGCATATTCAAGACAATTATCAAATCATACCGAACGAAATATACGTATAAATATTAAACTCACAGGATTGATTGGATACTTACAAAAGGCCAGTCTCTAAATTCCCCACTATATAGTCTAGTTTAAGTAGTTTTACTCTCGTTATACACTGCAAGGAGCAGTCAATGACTATACAAGTAGCAAAAAATAACCCTAAAAAAATGATGTAGGCGCCTCAAACGTAAAATCCAATCGATACCTATTTGATTTCTCGACAACAGGAAACAGCATTTTCTACAAAATATTTACTAGGTGTTCCTTATGGCTTATCACGGTAATAGATACAGTCTACAAATTTTCCAATCGAAAATAAAAATATACGTGATTGTTGATTTATGTATAAGCGATTTGAACTAATACACCTAATTGACTAAAAATGGTTGTAAACATTAGATCTGTATTGATTGATCGCAGTATTAAGCCCTAAATGACTAAATTATCTAACCTCTTATTATTTCATGCGTCATGCCATCGTAGAAGACTAACCAACTACAAAGCAAACAATAAAATAAACCCATTTTTAAATTTTCAACGACTAAAAAATTATTTTTACATAATTTGAAGTCATTATAAAACAAAATATTTTAAATAAACAAATGAATATTTTTCACCATTTATTATAGTTATCGTTTCTTTTCTAATATTTTTAAAATACAACATAAATTATTGATTTCCTAATCTAATCAGAATATTTTTCTAAAATGTTCAATAGATAAAAATCGAATTTTTAACTTTGAAATCAATATGGTTTGAATGTTTAAAGTATCAATGAACGAATGGTAGATTTTTCAGGATACCTAATTCAGCTAACCTAACCCCTATGCCACTCAACACCGCTGATCAAAATTTCAAATACCTACAAGCTAATAAATAATTATAATTTAAAAACTTAAAAACTATTACTAAAATATGAGCATTTTTATAATTTTATTCAATAATATTAACAAATCTCATTGTAGAAAACACCGTAACATACATTTCTATCTAATATCAACGAAATCCAAACATTGTAATTAATAACACTAACTATCATTTGTTTTATAAGAAAGCTATAACTTCTATTTACTTTTAAAATAGGCATATAACTATTATTCAAAACGATACATAATATACGACGTATTCTATTTCTATGAAAGGAACTAGTTTGCTTTTTTAACAATAAATGTGTTACGGGAATAACTGTTATTAATTTATATATTATATTAAAATATGATAATAAAAAAAAAAAAAAATGTTTGGTAAATTAATAAACAGTCGAGGGCTAAATTTTCTCGTTTGCATAGCATACGGACCTATAACTGCAGGATAGCAAAAGTAACGAAACTACAAAACTAACAATTCGATCTGCGCTATAGGTATAAACATGTGATTCGTTTTGATTCACGTGCATTTCATTAATCCATAAGCAACAATGGCAGTCTATTAATATAATAATATGTTCTTTTAAATAAATCAATAAAGTATTTAAATATTCATTAAAAATTGCATATTGTAATAACATGATATAATTACTAACTTAATAGATTATATTAGTGATTAATAGATATATATAAAATTGCAATATTTTATGATATTATTATCATTATGTTAGATAATAAAAATGTAAATAAATAATGATTTAAAACCTAATCAAATGTAAAGGAAACTGGCCTTTGACGTTACAACTTAGATTAAGACACATCGATTTACGCAAAGTAAATATTTTATCGTACATAATTGATTAAAATCTGACATTGAAATAACTATTGAGTTTTGAGAATATGATTGAAATAGCCAATAGGTACTAATAATATTCTTTGATTTCCTGAAATACATTATTATTATTCCATTGCGGCGCAACATTGTAAAGGTTAATAACCAATTGAATTCTTTAATTTTTTTCAATACATAAGACGTTTTAAGATGATAGAGGAAATCACATCAACGTTTATTTTATATCTGTCAAAATATGCTAAAGAAGAAGTAGGTAATAATTATGATTAATGACATCTATATTTACCTAATTTACGAGTAGTAATAACTATGCCACGCATGACTGAACGAGATTTTAGATCTATAAAACAATAGAAAACATAAAACAAAAATTAAGGAAAATTATATTTACATGAATCGAACAATGTACACATTCTTGGACAGCATTATGATGCTACCAAATTTTAAAGTTCGATGTATGCAAAATATTAAACATTTTCAGGATTATTACCCAGTCATTCTTGACCAATGTAATTCATTTTTTTTTTCGAAACCCTTAGTTAATTTTTTCATGGTTTTTAAAAAGAATCATTATTATTATTATTATTTTTTTTTTTATTGGAATTAAAGGCTTCAACATCCCAGGTCATTAGCCTAAAAATAGAATCATTATTATTATTGTTATTAAAACAAAAATGATTGATAATCGTTATTGACAGAACAAATTATTTTATTTTTTCCTCATCACCTTGCTGCCAGTCTATTTCATACACATTATTATATTGTATTTTGGTAGATTAAATCAAGCACAGAAAACATTTTTACCAATAAATGTTACAAAACGTCAAAATCACAATATACCAAACACAAAAACATTATTTTTATAAAATTTAATCATATATATATATATATATACAGTATTCGTTTCAGTTTTTAAATAACTAACTTTTCAATCATTGTGGCCAGATCTGGCATGAACTTATTTTTTTCCAGGCCCATGTGCGAGGGATTCGATAAACGATGACACATCTTTTAGATAATTTATTTTTTATACTAACTCAAATCTTTTACAGTTGTACTGCTGTTTAATGGTTATTATTGTCGTTAAGTAATGCGTATTTTTTATATAAATTACATTATTTCCGCGTTTTAAAGTTCCTATGTAATATTATAGTTTACTTATTCATAACCGGAATTATGTACTCAAATGTAGTTTAAACACATGAGATAATTGTATTACAACTGAATGCTCAGCATAAATCTGTTAACTAATGAATATATGTTTAATACAAATCTGAAGGATATTAATAATTGATATCAATACTCGAGAGTTCAGTATACAGAGTGATTCATTTTGTGCATGCTCACTTCCATTTTTCCTTTAATAATGCATTTATTAAACTTTTGAGTATCAGAACTTTTAAATACACTTAAAGACCATTTATTATTATTTTTTTAGCTTTTAGTTTTATCCATTTATGGGCTCCGTAATTGTAGGAAGTTAAAAATTTTAATATAAATTACAAAGTTGTAAATACTTGACTAACCACATCATGTTTCTTTCCCTTCTTGGAAGGGCTAAGAAAATCCCCGCCCCACATTGGAAATTATATATTTTATAGTATGTGGTGTTTCCATACTAGTTACAATACATAGTTCATGAAATCAAAAATGTATAACTTAAATAAAATTGTTGATATTATTATCAAATCTCAGCTCTAACATTACCTGTAATCAATTATGTACTAAATTGTATGTTTTTTTGAAAAAAAATGTAAGCACGCCATTTATTCAGATTCTTAGATCCATGCCTGTACTTACCCATTGATTTACCTATACATATCTATGAGTTTTTTAAGCTTTGAGAAAAATACAACTTATTACTTACTGAATTATCATTTATTAAGTGTGTTAAATTAAATTTTCAAAAAATATTTTAACTTATTTTAAGTTGTTGCCTATTTATACCACAAACCTATTCATACCGTTTATGGTACGTTGGTGTTGACTCAAAAGTTAATAATGATAGTTCATAATGCGGATATAAATATATATGATACTAGCTGAATTATTGGACTTCCTCATAGCTTTAAAAAGAATTGAATCACATAATTCAACTAATTTTCAACAAACATAGAAACATTATTTATCATAACTATAGAAAGATAATATTAGGTAAATATTTATATTACAATAATAAATACGTAAAATGTTTATGGCAACAATATAATTTCGTATTACTAAATATAAATATATCATAAAATACTTATGCTTAGATATAAACGTTGACAAACCGCCTTCACTCAGACTCGTTTCTTGCATGCAATGATTTATCATTTTGTGATGATTGTCCGAATAATTACTAATAAGAACATGACTTAACAAAAATTAAATTAACATTTGTTTAAATTTCTTGAATAACCGCATAGCGGGGCGTCTGGGATAGTATCATACTCTTTAATCCATTGGCGCTACCTACCATACATTTCAATGATGCATTGAAAACGGTTCTCATGTGAAATCAATGAAAATAACATCAATAGTTCGAAAATATGATCTTTTAGTATGTTTGTTAAAGATTGCCAAAAATCAGATTTTGGATAACTACATTATTAAGGAAATAGCTAGGGTTTAGTATGTTTGATGTCTAGTGGATCACCCAATATAAGCAGTAAGGTGATTTTTGATCGGAATATGGTTTTACTCATCCTTGAAATGTCACGGAAACCAACGAAAGATAATGTACCTATTGTCTTTTATTTTTAATTCATACTGAGTACTTATACTATAACATATGTATACGTAGATATACTCATATAATTTTTCCAATTTTCAAAATTTTTAGTTTATCACTGTTTATACATTATTAATAAAATTATTGGTGATGCGTAATCATGGTTATCATAATTTTATGAATCTTTCTTTAAAAAAAAAATCTTATACATATGACAAGGTACAAACAATGAAACAAATACTTACATACACATCTATGATTTCGTATAATTTGTAATAAAATAATATGGATAAATTATAACTGTCAAAGGATATGCATGTAATATTAACAAATTACAAACACCATTATGAAATGGTATATAATATATTACATTATATTTTAAAACTGTAGTCTGTAGTTATAATGTATAGGTGTCATTAATTTACTGACATAGCATTTTAGTTATTTTTAAGACTGCATGATACAGTGTAGACACTTTTAATTTATTTATAGCATAAATGTTGTACATATTTTACTGATTATAATATTAATATACCTATAATATATTGTAAAAAGGAAGAGAATTTCATAATAGTTTGAAGAAATAATTAGGTATACTGAAGCAACATGAAAAGGTATATCTTTTATATTTTAGGTTTAAAAAAAAATTAAGTATTCCTATAAGTATTTCTTGCATATATTAGATATTAGAATCCATTGATACTATTAGGACAGGCAGTTACTCAACCTAAGAAGTTTTCAAATATGATTTTCTGTCTTTTTTAATAACATTTTAATTTATATGCCATACTCAAACCTGAAACTAAAAATATTGTAAAATATATAAACTATAAAGCATTATAAACAATACAATAAATAAAATATGTTTATTTAAGAGGATTGGAAGCGATCTGCCTTTGTCTGATATACGTGAAACATATAGGAATTCAGGCGTGTTTTTATTCTAATACGTATCAACCGATCTAGTGAAGCGATAAGAATTTAAAAATTCTAAAAACCTAATTGAATTTTTTGTCAAGTTTGCTCAAGATCGATTTTCCTTGATATTAAATTTTTTATTTTAACTTCTTCGAAAGTTAAAACAATCCATTTCTTTTTTTTAGTACTGTTTTTTTTTTTTTTTTTTTGGATTCACAGATTTAAAATTAAATAAGAAAGAAATTCGTATTCAAGTAAACACGATGAATAATTCAAATTTGGTTTTAGAATTCTTATCATTTCACTAGATCAAATAATTCCTTTGATCCATGTGTGTTAGAAAAAGAAAGAAAATGACGACTTTCAATCTTCTTAAAAAAATATTTATTTTATAATCATTTTATTTATTGTATTGTTTATACTTACAATATTTTTAATTTGATTAACGCATATAAATTAAAATGTTATTAAAAAAGAAATGTAATTAAAGGTTACACTGTTTTGCATAGGTACAAATAAGGTTGGGGTCTTAGGGAATCTTAGCCGGTAAAACACGATTGCGTACGATTTTTGTCTGCAGCTTTGAAGCACTGTTGCCATTTGCTTTGAACTTATAGAACAGGGGTTACTTCCATAATTTTTTTTTTTATTATTATTGAATAACTATTTTTTATTATATTATTTTAACATTTAATTATTTTATTTTGTGTACTATATTATTATAACATAGGTATTTATCGAAAATTGAGATTTTTAAGTGGCACCATAACTTAAGTCATTTTTCCAAAATTTAAATTTTACTGATCAAAAATAAAAACATTAATTTAGCAACGATGCACAGTAAATCGTACGCAATCGTGTAACGTACGCAATCGTGTTTTCAAAAAGAAACATCGTACGCAATCGTGTGGTACCCATCTTAGCACACCCAATGTTAAAATTAGCACCCTCAAATAATGTTCGTGTTTAAAAACTTTTGCTTACAAAAAACAAAAAATTAAAATGAGAAAACGCATAGTTTAGGCACCCTTATTTTTTTTTTATTGAAATAGCGCCTATGGTTGTTTGTATTTAGTAAGATACAGTACATTATCATTAGTCATTGAGTTAATACCCATGGAATTGGATATCAAATAATTATAATTATTGTTATTTTATGGTTTACCTGGATTGATTCTGTTTGTGCTCGAAAAAACACTGAAATTATTGTCAATTTGTATATACTTATAATCGTTGTAAGTATTTTAAAAGTTTAATAAATATTTTTTTTTCATTGATTATCTAACTTATAGTTATTTGACCTAAACAGTTTAGGTAGGGGTGGGTAAAGCCGGTAAAGGAATAATTCTTACCCATGGCCATGTGGCTAAATGTATAATTTATTTTTACATAGTTGACGATCACAAAAGTACCTACACGGACAATCACTGTTGGACACTCTCATATCCTATAAAGTAATTTTACTCTTGTAAATAAAATTATAAATAAAGAATAAAATGAATCTCTTGTTAAGAGGACGCCGTAATATATCCGCATATGTTGTCTCCGTCTTACAAATACTTAACATAACGAATTCCGCTCAGCAGATCATGTTTAGCTCCGTTAGTTTAAAAATTAAAGTGCAATAACCTCTTATAAAATTAGGTATAAGAACATAAAATCTGTGATCGTATTATGTTGGGATTTTACGATAGTTTAATGTTTTAGCAAGTTTTGAGTATATAATATGGCGTAAATTAAAAATGTTCATAACACACTTAAAAACTGAACTATAGTAAAAACTCAACATACGAACACACATTATGTTCTTACCTTTAAATTTTACAAGAGGTCAATTAACTTAAATTATTAAACTAACGAAGTTAAACGTGATCTGCTGAGCGTAAATTGCTATGTAAGACGGAGACAGTGTATGGCAAGAATATTATAACTTATAACTCATAACTTATCTCACATTGACCTAAAACCAATACACATATTATTTATAATTCAATACCTTATACTGCTGTTTGAAAAGGCTATAGTGGAGTATAATAATTTAGCGTTCATGAACTTTTTGATCTATGTTCACGTGATAAGTAACATTTAACAAACTATACGACTACGTTTTCCGAGATTACTAAATAATAGTTTTTTTTCATTCACACAATATACGCATGTGTTTTAAAAAAATTGCTAGAAAAGTACTTAATTAAAATTAAGCGCCACAGCCAAAACCAACTTGTGCGACAAATAAATTTTACTGTCTTCAATCTATAGCTGTTTATTCATTTATCACTACGCATTATCTTTGTGGGTTTAGTCCATAATATAATTTAAATAGACTATACAATAATTTGAACGTAATTATATGCACCATTATGATTGTGCTGATGTGGCAGACAGTTTGGTTCTTTATGATGGCTGCGCATAACATATGTACCTAGATTACCTTTTACAACATTGTTGTATTTTCAGCAGTGTGTAATGTACATACTCATCGAGGAAGTTTGAGTCTGCCTACAATGTGTGCATTTCCTTATGATTGGTAGATTTGTATACGCTACGCGATGAATACCTTATAAATTATAAGTTATAATATCTCCGTGGCCACTGTTAATGCTATACGGTTATTAATATAGCGAATAAGTAATTATCTAAAAGTAGCCTTATTTAAATAATAGGTAACAATATGTTGTAGTTATTTACTTTTTTCTATTTAAAGACTTATAGTATGACATCGTAAATTCGTAACTATTAAGTTTAAAATTGAAATTTGAAATTTGAATTTTTGATGTTACCATTTAAATAACGGATAAATCCAAGGAAAGAATCTTGAAAAAATTATGTAAAGATTTTGTTTATTGATTCATGTCATGTGAGAGAAATATAGGGTCTTGTTTATTGAGTTAGAAATTTTTCTGTTTAAAAGAAAAGAGGGTGACTAGTGATGTTTTGAGATGTTTATAAGTAAATTATTAAACTGTTGTACTAATATCTTTCAAACAGGTGACAATACAATGAAATGCGATTCATCATAAGCATGCTCACCCACATATTTTTGTTTATCAATAAATTTATACGAATTTTGATTTTTGGATTTTTGGAATTTTAGAATATATAATTAAAACTTAGAACCATATTTTCAAATTATTGAGATTTTTCCAAATATACATGTGGCAGTTCCTGTATCAAAACATAATATTCAACAAAGTGAACCCCTTTTTTTATTGTAAACTATTCAATGGATATATTTTTATTTTTATTTTTAAATGTTGATCTACCTAATTCAAAATTCGAATGATTAATTTTTCAGTTATTCAAACATTAATGTTAAGGATAATAGTCCTTTAAAATATAAAATATATATAACATTAAATCTATATTTTTTATATTTAGACCATTTAAAAAATAAATTTACAAATAAATAATTTATAATTTATTTGATTGATTCTCCTTAGGTAGTAACGAAAAGGACCATAGTTTGAAAATTTAATGTTTATTAAAGACTTATAAAGTGTTAAGGTATATTTAAAAATGTGTAAATTCAGATTTTGAATAATAAATTTTATTATTGAAGCAGTAAAAAGAGGTGAGCATGCGTGTTAACTATATATTAAAAAATTTAAAATTTAATTTAATTTATAATGATGGTATAAAATTTTGAAATTCACATAATCTTGTGCTCGGATATTTAAGTTGAAAATGAATCATGCATTGTGCTTACCTACTTAGTATTATTTAATATACTCATATAATATTCTAGCCAAGTACATAATATTATAATACCTACTACATTCTTCATCTATATTATATAAAACCTACTCAGGTTTGAATGAAGCTATTTAACATATTAAGATGGGATTAAGAATTAAATAATATCGCCAACTTTAGAATTATAAATTATGTATGGAAACCAGGGAGTTGGAATGCTTATGCATATCGTAAAATCGTATATCATAAGTGTGTAAATGTATAATACTAATAATAATTATAAAGATTAAAATCATCACGTTCAGCACATTCATTTTTTTCGGTTAAACATTTAAATACTGTTTGAACTTATTTGATTTTATATTCTGAGCGGAGCGATGAATGTACTGATTTTATAATAATGTGGATTTTTTTATTTTTATTTGTGTTTGTGTACCCGATAAGTAATCGAGCCGAGAAAAACAGACCAAAAACTGCAATCTTCGATTATTATTTTTTTTTTAAATTAACGTCGATGTAACCTTGCGCAAGTCACGTATGTCCAACTTTCATTCGGTGAAGTATCTATTCTTATTCTTTCCTTTTTAATGAATTATTAATCCATCTGGTGGTACTTCTTATTATTTTGTTGAGCTTGGCGATTTGTAGTTTCCATGTGTTGAGCCATTTATTGTGGATAATATCATTTATGTATACCTTTTAAAGTAATTATAGGATGTTTCTGGTATAGTCTTAATTTCAAAGTTTGTAGTGGCGATCTTGCACGTCTGTTTATCGACTAGTTCATTTCCGTCAATGCCGATGTGCCCGGGGACTCACATGAGAGTGATTTATTTGTTCTTGGATATGTGTAATTTTGAATCAATCTTTATGTTCGTTAAATATTTAACAAGTATGTATCATATTATTGTTATGAATATATTAAATAATCATCTATAACTAACGACAGATTATGGTATTCAATGTGTTCCTGCGATTGCGATATGTATTGTATGTTGAGCACATAACATATTATTATAGTATCTTCTTTCTTTAAAGTGTTTCAAAGCATTCATGTTTTTCTTTTTACTTAAAATAAAAAAATATGATGTATATATACATCATGTTTTGTGATTTATTGAACTATATATTGTTTGTGTTTGCGTCGTAGGCTATCGTAGCACTAAACGTGGACTATTCGCTGATAATAGGTTTTAACGAGCTAACTGTGTACCGATGAGCTACGGTATACTGAATGTCACTGATACATTTCTAAGTAAAACAATCTATTATAGTAGCAATGAACTGTGATTGGTTATAATAGATATTTTTATCACACATGGTATGAGATCATATAGGACACAATATATTTTTGCAACAAAATTTACGTAAGTGCCTATTCGGTTTCAACTCAACAACAAAATTCTCTATTTAGTGAGTAGTTGTATTAAATATTTCAATATAATATCGGTAGAAGAAGGAGTTAAATCCATTTTTTCCATTTCCATTTTTATGCGCATAGCAGTTGTTTATAATTTATTATCGTTTAAGCGTAAAGATATTTCTTAAATTATATCCACCAAAAACTCTCCGATACAACACTGTGTGTTTCGTAAATTGTGTAGGTATATACTATTTCCGGACCATACAATTTCTGTAATTTAATGGTTTAATTTTGTGAAAAAGTATAAGTTTATTAAATTTGATTTTCAGTTAAGTTTAGGTATATATACTATTTCCGGACCATACAATTTCTGTAATTGAATGGTTTAATTTTGTGAAAAAGTATAAGTTTATTAAATTTGATTTTCAGTTAAAGCTTAAATTTAGTAGCACTATGGTGAATACCTATGGTCTATTATGGACTATGTTAATAACTAATTAGTAATAACAATAATGACGAAGCAATTGTCATGATTAAAATAAATAGTAGTTATTCATCGGTCGATCACATTATGACCTTATTATTTAAACTCCATTGTCCATGACAGTGAAGTGTACATCACTTAGATTTACTCTATGAGGAAACAATACCGAAAGACATTTTTCATATTCACAATCGTTTAGTAATATACAATAAAAGACTTAGTGTACGAAAATATATTATATTACAGTTTTAGGAGTGGGAGGAGAAAATAACGAATTTCCGAAAAATTAAAATTGAATTCAAAAGCACGACAACATTTTAAGCTGCTTATCACTTTTCTACACATAACCCACCAGACCGTTGGTAAGCATACCTAAGGGCGCACTAAGTATTTAAAGTTTAGACAAGCAGAGTATTGGACAAACATTTTACGGTGTAACCCCGTACCACTCCACTCTGCCAATCTAAACTTTAAATACTTATAACTCATAAAATACTCGTCCTAAATTCGATTTTTATGAATCAAAATACTTAGAAATTTATTCTGCTTTGGAATATGAAATGGAGTCTCTGTATTGTCATTCAAAAAAATAAAAAACTTAAAAAATGATAAGGATAAAAAATATTTAAAAATATAATTTTTTAATAAAAATTAAAAACGTTTGTTTTTTAACAACTTGAAACTACATAAAAAAAATATTTTGAAAAAGTCAATACTTTTTTAAATAATGAGTGTTCTTCGATAAAAAAAATCATGTATAGTAAATGAACTACGATTATCACAGTCCAAACAGGTATGTCTTTCTAGCTTCTAGCCAGTCCATACCTATTCTATCTATATGAACCACGAAAATGACTAATAGTCTGCACCTATTTTCTATAATGTACAAAAACGGGAACTCTGAAATACCACGGAGAGGTACCTTTCTCGATGACGATCGTCGTTTCGTATAATAATTATTGGATGGCCATAAAGCTGAAAACCAGCGTGCGTCAGATTAAATAGAAGACGTGCGACTTTAATACGAGTAGACAGCGCGTCTACGCAAACGAAATTGGCACACGGCTAGCAAGACTGTGGTGTAGGTATATAATTAATAATGTAGTTAAGCTGATGTGGTTTATCATATATACAATGTGTCTCGTGAAGAATTGACTGACCGGCATCATAATATAATAGTATAAGTACCTATATACCTATAACACAAGTTATGAAAAAAAACCTTTAAAGAGGAAGAGGTTTTAACTTTTTTATTTTTTTGGTTATGGTCAATTAAATTTTTTTTAAGAACCTGAACTAATACACATTTTTTATTTTTTAAACTTTTTATCGTAATTTTCTTTTTCTTTTAAATCTGTTTTACTGTACCATTTAACTACCTATCATACGCACAATCAAACCAGAAATACACAAATTAATTTTATTTGATAAAAAAATATGTCAAAAATAAGCATTTTAAAAAGGAAATCTCCAAAACATTCAAACAATAACACGCCCTATTTATTTGACTTTTTATTTTATTTTTTCATTCTACAGAATCTACTTTTTTAATTTAGTAAAAACAATCTGTACATTTTTGGTGTGATTGCAGTGTATTTTATTTGATACTACGATAAAATAGTTTTAAAATGAAAAAAAAAATAACGGTAAAAAGTAGAAAATTTTTTAAGATACATCAATGGATGTTCGGTATAGGTTCGGTTGCTTTCAAAAAAGCTTTTTCTCATGATTAAAAAAAAAATAATAATAAAAAAGTTAGACCCACCTTTTAAAGGGGTTTTTTTTCATAACTTATACTATATCATTATGAAGCCGGCCGGTCACTTCTTCACCGGACACGTCATTATACTCGTATTATATGTTATGAATTATGATAGTACGATTCAGCCTCACGAGGCGAGCCGCCAATTTTTCTCGTTTATGCCTTAAATATATTATGGAAATACGGTGAAATGGGCGGTGTGCATGTAGGTACACCGTAAATCTTAAATATTATTACTGTTTTCGATAAAACGCGTTATTGTGACCGTCGTCTTCACCGGTTGTAAAAAACAAAACCAACGAATCATTTCGGTGCGATTATTCTGCGAATAATTTGACGATGTGATATTAATAATTTTCGACCGACTGAAAGATAATAACTCGGCGATGACCTGCACCACACCATTATACGCTACAGCTGAGGATTATTGTGTGACTCACAAGAAACGCATTGTGTGGGTATAATAATAATAATAATAATAATAACGATATTCTCTCGGGTATACTTTTTACCCGCGTTCGTAAGTTCTGCAGCGATTGACGTCACGGCGCGGCGTACTAGTGCAGGTATCATGTGAACATATATATTGTGTAGGCAAAGTAAGTAAGTCGTAAACGACGTCTTAACGGTCGACTTATACAATAATTATTATAGTACACATTTCAGTTGGAGTATAGTAATAACAACGTGATTAATAATCGTCGAATGGAAAACATCCGAACCCGGAGATTCGTGCGGCGGCCGTGAATAACAACTCAATAATAATATATAAATGCTAAAATGTGATGTTATTTTGCGCACGTCACGTCCCTATAATAAACCGGTGTATGGAGAAAACTAGCGAATTTGTCCGATCACTGCTTACGCCAGTACACTGATAATAATATAGGTACCCTATACACAAACAACGAGATAATAATATCGTATCGGCAACAAGAAATTTACTCGCACACATCATTATAGTATTATTGCAAGTATTTGTTTGACGTATAATGATACGTGTGTGTACGATTGTACGTATACAGAGTAAGAGTCAGAAATACTAAGTCATTAAAAATGATTTAGCCAGCAATAACACACCAGCTCCGTGGTGACTGTATTATATCATGATAAATGGCAATAATTTAAGAGATTTTTCCTATAATATTGGTAATATGTACCATCGTCGTCGTCAAAGTATTAATCAATTAGTTAATTAAACAAAAATACCCACTAAAACGGTTTTAGGATATTATTGCTGCAGCGGTTACCATGTATCCTGCAGTCATAGAGAAGTAACATTAGAATCTAAAAATAAAATCTAAAAGTATTTTTAATTTCAGTTCTGAAATAAATTTTAGGCTACTCTACTATCCTTTAAGTATTTTATGAGAAATATACGAATGCTATAAAACCTCAACCTTGGTAATAATACATCGTATACAAACGAATTGCTGTGTTTACTACCAAAGACACAAATAAGGTGATCTATATAGATTTGTTGGACAATAGAGGAGGGTGGCATAACCCCTAATCACCCATCCCACCCTACAGGGAAAGCCACTGAATGTACTTATATCATGGTACATCATATAATATAATAGTACACATAATATTATAATGGTCACCGGTCCTTTTCTCTCTAATCTATTTCAAAGTTTCTTCTCGAGTATCTCGTTCCAACGCCCTCTTCTATGTCCCGCACAGTGGCGTGCCCAAGGGAGGGAGGTTAGGGGTTATATCCCCCCCCCATTGGCTTTTTTTTGTTAACTTCTACATGTAGGTACCTATAAAATAAATTCCGAATTAATCAAATCAGATTCATTATGTACACGAATCACTCAGTCGTTCATAGTGTATATACAATTTTTTATAAAGTAATAATATAAGTCAATAGTCATTAACGACATTAACTATTAAAATTAAAATATAAAGTTTACTCTAGAAATTTCAAGTACCCACGAATAATATTTTTCAATTTCAACAATATAACTAAAATTGTTATTCTTGATTAGGTATTTAATAATATTTAACTTCATTCAAATTTGAACTTAAAAACTCTAAAAAAATACTTTGTGTGTACCTATAGTTTTTAAATTTTTTTGTTACCTACAAAATTAACTACTTGCGTGGAACCTTGTTTTAAGTTTTAATTAAAGTTAAACGTTTTATAAATTTTTAACAATTAAATAATTTGCAAATTTTCAATTAAATAAATTTTGTCAAAATGTGAACTTTAAACGGTTATAAAAAGAAAAAAACATGCCTAATAATATATATTTTTTAATATTTTCAAATTGCTAGTATATCAACTTATGGGAAACCTTGTATTAAATTTTCAAGTTTTGTAACCCAATTAATACAATTTTATTGACATTTATGATTAAAAACTTAAAAAACGGAAAATTTCAAATGCCTGTAAATAACTTAAAAATGTTTTAAAAATGTTATCAAATATAGGAATTAATAAAATTAACATATGGTATAAATTTCAATTTTCTACCATTATTCGCCTTTGAATAACATCAAAATAAGAATATCGGTGCAAGAGAAATTGAATGAACATCCAATGATGTATATAATTCAAATGCCTATAAAAATTTAATTTGACTTTCCGGTAAAAATGTTTAATTTGATAAAATTAGACAAACTCACGAAGAATCTTGCATTGAGTTTTCAAATCTTAGATTTAAAAGAAATAAATTTTTATGAATTTGTAACTAAAAAAAATTGCAAATTTTCGTGATTTTTGCGTATTTTGTTAAAATTTGAACTTTCAATGACTATTAAAAAAAAACTGTCGCCATGATTTTTAATACTTTTTAACTACCGTTGAGACAATACAATAGGAGCCTTGTATTAAATTTTGAAGCACTCTTAACCAACGAATTAGATTTTATTCTCATTTATAAAAAAATACTAAAAGGATTGAAAATTTCAAATGTCTATAAATAACTTAAAAAGATTTTAAACATTTAGTGAAGATTTCAAGAGTCTATGGTAGTTTGTGATAGAGTACATCAATATCTAAAATCGATTTTCTCAAAAATTGATTTTGCATAGAAATTTCCGTTTTTCCTTAATTATTTTTTTGTTTTCCCGGTGCTTTTGAAAACTACTGGAAATTTAAAAATCTGACATCCATTATGCACCAACTAGATTCACATCTCAGCCGGAAAAGCTACTGAAGTTGAAAATCGAAGCATTATTTCGACAACCTATTTTGTATACGCAGACACAAAAAAAAACTAAATAAAAAAAACACACATCATTGTAAAATCAATACATTCATCGCTCCGCTCAGAATCTAAAATAAATTAACGAAGGAAAAAAATAAGAATAAGAAAACACGAAGAAAAAATGAGCAATAAGAACATCAGTAGATTTAAAGAACATATTATAACTAATTGAATAGCTGTAAACAGCTGAAACCTAAAATAATAAACAGAAAACAGAAAAATCTTACGATGATATTTTTATATATTATTTTTAGGGCTGGGATTTGTATTTAAATACATATTTTTAGTAAAACATGATAAATTAATTACACGTAATTTACAATAAAATATTTTACATATTTTTACATACTTTATAAATTTCTCGCTTTTTTTACATATTTCGTAAATTTTGACGATTTCGGTGGTTTCGTAATATTTTGCATTTATATTTCCATAATGGTACTCGGCAAATTGTAAGTGTATAATAATGTATATAGGAAATAAGTAGGTTAAAATAAATATTAATAACATGATTTTAGTTTATCTTATCTGTTTCTGTTCGATAACCATACCTTAATGATCTTAAATTATACTTTATGTACAACAATTATGTGACAAAATATATTTACGAATTTACAAAAGTACCTATCAGACTTCCAGTTCTAGTGTTCGCGTGGTTATGACAATTTCTTCACCTAACGTACATTTAATTTTGAAAATTTAAAACAATATATATTTTGTCATTGTTTCACTTTAAACTGATTAAACATCAATATTGTATTGCAATTTAAAAACATATTTTTTATTTTTTACCACAAATTATTATATTTTTTAAATTAAATTAATTAGACATAGAAAACAATAAATTGTGTTATTCAAAAACTATTTAGAATCGTATTTTAATTTAAAATTTTAATATATTTTTAAATTTTTTCTCAGTAAGTACAATTATGTGTTATTTTATACTACATATTTTGGAATTTTAATTACATACACCTATATATGTACATATTTTTGGTTTTTTATTACGTATAAATCCCAGCCCTAATCATTATTACGCAGACTATATAGATGAACGCGTATATAATATAACAGTGACCTCGGTCGGTTCCGGCCACACGCACTACGGCGGCGGCTGATCGTCTGCAGGCTCCGGCCGTCTACAGGAACAACTGTGCAGAGTTCCGACACGAAATCGCCAACCGCCCTCCGGCAGACGCCGTGGCTGAGGATTCATGACGTAGGTCGGTGGCTGGCGAATGACCATCCTAACCTAACCTTTTCGCACCTCACAACGATGATAATATTATGACGACGACGACGAGACGATATAGTAATATAATATTCAACATTGCATTGTATCCCACGGCCATATTGTGTTGATAATATTGTAATCATATACCTGTGCGGCGAAACTTCCACGGTGGAACGATTATGTGGCCGCGGGGATTGGAAAAAAAAAAAAATGTGTAATACACACACAGCCTGCTGCTGCAGACGAGTTCGTTAAAATATTGAATTTGCGTACGATTGAAATTCGACGGCGGTCATTGGGTATACCTATAGAGTGATGATCGTCTAGAATAATAACCGTCGAGCAGAAAATTTCGTCGAATAATATTGAGATTGCGTTCTATGGAAGTTTCACTGTACCTACGTCCTGTTCGCCGCCATTGCTAAATACAGCCAACCTATATGGTGTACGTGATTTATAATCGATAAGGGCGTATCTTCTGCGTTCGGCGTACTTGCACACGTTATCATTATGGCCGCTGCAGAGCCACCGCCGCGTCGTCGCCGTCGTTTGTTGTTGTTGTTGTTGTTGTTGTTGTCGTCGTCGTCGTCGTTATTTTCATCATCGTATAGTAGCCAACGATTATCCGGGCGTTTAATTCGATCGAGCAGTTGCGCACGTTACCGCAGTGGTCATGTATTATATATAATTATTACTCACACATATATACGCCAAACACGTCTTATATATTATGCATATTCCCTACTATATAATATACAGTATAAATTATATGGGTAATACTATTGGCCGTGTGCTGACGTCAATATAATATATTTGCAATATCGCATCGTGTGTAGTATAGGTTAGCATCCGGAAGACGGGACGACGGCGTGTCACGGAGATGACGATCGTCAGCTGTACGAGGGCATGAAAAATATATTAGTTTCGTGACACGATGGTTTTCGCACGAAAATAACATGATAATATTAATACACCTGCAGGTACGTGTCCGTATAATAAATAGGTATGGGCACATAAAGTTGGAGACACTCGTCGTCGGGCAAGGAGGACGGCGTGTGTGTTACCTGCAGCCTATACGATGATAATGTGAATATTTCGTTGTGTGTGCACAGCCGTTTAGTGGGTAGGTACAACAACCATTAATCGACGGTGGCTATAGGGTTCTTACATTATAGGCACCATTACACAGTAATAATAATAATATTATTGTAATATTCGCACGTGACGTTCGCTCAGAGGTGTTTGCGAATACAATTAGTGTGGTCGAATATAATACCTACTCTAGTGTTTCTCGCGCATATATTATAAATCAATCGCATCGGGTTTATACGTTATTTTAATATATTATACATGTATATTATAGACGGTATATTGTGTGTGCGTGGTTTAATGGGCTTGCGTTTCGGACAATGTCATTGCCAAACTCTTGAACCCGACCTTCTCTCACGAAGGCTGCGCAAAACGAGATATGTGTATGAAGAAAAAAAATTCTCGATGAGTCTCGAGTCTCTCGAGTCTCTCGAGTCCCGTTCCAACGACCGGGACGAGTCCGTCTTCGTGGTTTAATAATTATTAATCACTATTGATGGACGACATAACATGGTAGGTGGCTATAGGTACCTATAATTATTGTTTCTGTCGTTGTGCAGTAGACCCGCACGCAGTAAATAATGATATATTATTTAGGTATATATTGATATATTTTGAAGTGTTGTTCGATGACGTTCAAAAAAATAAATATCAAAATCGTTTTCCTCCACGCAGTTTCGAGTGTTGTAAATACTACGTTACTTTAATGTAAACGGTAACCTAATCACGTTAGGAACTCTAGTAATTTATAAGAGAACTTCGTATTTAGTTTGAGATAAAAAGAAGAAGAAAAAAATACAAATAAAATGAAAACAGGTATCATATTATTTTCATCCCAACCCCGCTGCAGTATGCAAGTGATGCACATTTTAAAATAGTTGACAATTTCAGAACCGTTCATCGCTTTTGGCAGTTATTCTGCTGTAAGATAATACTCGTATACAAACTTTACCTCAAACCAATGTGGACGTACGGAATCCAGTTATGGGGTCCCGCAAAAATCTCAAACATAAACCGCATATAAAACCCTTCGCGCTATTACAAAAGCACCTTTTTACGTATCTAATCAGTCCTCACACAATGACGTAGCTAGAACTTTTTACAGGCGATTCAATTTAAATGTTCAAAACCACACCAATCCCTTAATCAAAGGTCTTGCGTCAGCAAATATACCTGTTAACCCCAGGAAGAGATTAAAAAGGCGGTGGTGTCCGGACCTACTCATCTAAAAACTTTAAATTGTAATATAATACTATTGTAAACCCATATATTTATGTACATAATATATAAGTAACTGTCAAAGTGCCTTTACTCAAAAGTTTTTAATCTGTGTTTCACTCAAGCCATTATTCTTTTATCACTTTTACTCATTGTTCTATTCTGTAACATATTGTAAATTATATAAATAAAAAACCAAAAAAAAATTCTGCTGTAAGAGAAATTCATGATTTTTCGTCTATTATTTGTTGTCATAACGGTCGTCAGAGACTCACGCTTTACATATTGTTTTTTTTTTTTTATCATTTTCTAGCTAAATATTTTACAACGTCAGATTGGCCTATCTCAATTTTCAAGGTGAAAAAAACTCCGAAACAATTTCTACAATGATCCAAATAATGCTTGTGTGTGCAGTATTGTTTTAATGTCCCAGACTGATAATTTTACGCCAGTTTTGCAATAGACAATAGACCATTTGAATATAACAATTTATTTTAAAACACACTAATGCAGTTATTCACCATGAATCATGATACTCGTATTTTAAGTCCAAAGGTATTTTATATAAGTTATTTAAATATTTTTCGATATACCAATTATATTTGTTGACTATTTTAACCGATTTGTTTGATTGTCTATTTGTCCACATCGGTCCAAAATAAACCTCGATTTTTATAAAAAGAAAAAATGTCTTATTGATTTTCGTCAGTTTAAACGTTATATAGTTTAATTTTTAAAAATATAATTGTATTTTGAAACAACTATAGTTAAAGACTGCGAAGAAATAACAACCAAGTAAAATTAAACGAACATCACTCTTATTAGTCTTAAATCAATGAATGTAACCTCATTCAAAACCTAAAAGGACATTGGACTTAAAAAGTGGTAATACTGAAATGCAAATCATTGAAAGTAATAAAAAGTCAATTAAGTATCCAAAATTTAAAATTCCGTTCTAAGCAGATATTAGGTTTATTAAAAATTATCAATGTTTTGATAAGAATAAGTATTTCATCATTCATACATACAAATTTGTTTATCGATTTATAATGAAAATGTTTTTGAACGTCTTAATAACTGCACTGTAATTCAAAATAATTTAAGACATCATATTATATTATATTATTTCCATATAAAAGTGTTGGCCCATCAAATTGTTTGTATCTTTTAAATTTTAACTGTATCTTAGGGAACTTATATTTCGGCGAAGAAATATAAAAGCAAAACCAGAAACAGAAACAATATTGTCGCATTAAAAAATGTCTTAACTTATTAGTAAATCTTAATTTGCTCGTTGAATTCAACATTAATAACGTATAATGTGGTTGTTATTTTATACAATTTTTAACAACCGTAAAGAAATGGGGTTTGAATTATTTTGAATTAAAATTAACTTATATCTAGTAGGCGCATTGACTTGTTAAAGTTATATTGTATTAATCACGTCGTTTTAAAATAATATATATACCTACTGTCCGTTTAAAAATAAAAATAAAATTGTATCAAGTGGAAAATTCAATACCTACTTTGTGGCTTGTTAACAAACCATTAACTTATTATTAGTTTATCTTTTAGCACCTACCATAATATGTGTTTAACATTTGAAAGATGCCATTATGTGTAAATACTTCATTTATTTTAATATTTAAAAATTATACTTAAATATTATTAGTGCATTAAAATTATATTTTTGAGTTACAACTCATGTAGTGATGAATAGCGAAAAATTAAGTGTAAAAATACTGCCCCGCGGAGCAAAAATAAAAACCGATGTATTGCATGTCATAATATTATTTTAGTATAAGTTGCGTTCAGTCTTAATTTAAGTGTTTTATTTTATTTTAATTCTATGGTTGTTTAAATGTGTAAAATACTAAAATGAGAGACATTAAGAAATAAATACTACAATAAAACAAATAGTTCCATTGTTCGTGAAATAAAATTAATTTTTGTTTTTATGACAGTATTATACACGACTAATCATTAAAAAAAAATTATCAATTAAGTTCGGATAATAATATATTTTCAATGTTGATAGATATGTATATACATTTGTTTTTTTACATTTTTAGTTAGTTGAACCTTTTTTTTTTTGTCTTCCGTGTTATACAGTTTATAAGGACCTTGTTAGAAAAAAATGTTTAGTTGACAGAGAGGTTACTTGTGGTCAACGTACCATTTTACTATTTCCATAACGTAATAATTATTTATTCGGAGACAAAAATACAATAGTCAATTATTATTTTTGTGCTTGAATTAATATTACATAGGATACTAATTAAAATTAAGTGTCTAATATATTATAAGATTCAAATTTAGTTGAAATATGAGAACAATTAAGATATAATGTATGAATTAGTTTAAAGTATATTAAATTTATATATTATTTGACGGTCATTAAAATATGCATGTAAAATTTATAATTATAAAATTAAAATAATAAAATGTCTAACTAAATTAACTTTAATTGTGAGCAAATTAAGTGCAATTTATAAGTTTCAACCTTGACAATCGTTGTGGTTTAGTAAGTACTCTAACCATACAACGTATAAGTCACTGTTTTACGTAATTTTCAGAATTGTCATGTTGTATAGGTACTTATTGCAAACCCCAACAATTAACATAGCTATTTATATTCTCAGTCAAATGACAGTAGTTTTTTACTAAAACAATGACAATAGTACCTAACAATTGTTTATCAACTAAAAAATACAATTTTCAATATTAATCGTTTGATATAATATTATGTGAAAATTGGGTCTAATATTAATATATATTAATTATAGTATATACTTTATATATTTGCCATAAATTAAATAATGCTTGTTACCTGATAATTTAAAAGAAAATTGAATTTCCAATAAAAAATATTATATTCAATATTCGTTTCATTTGTACACATTAATTATTGTCTCAAGTGTTTATAATTAACATTATGATTTATATGAAATATAAAATAGTAAAATATACATACTAAAAATAAACAACGAATTTACAAATATTTTGTTATAACCATCATTCAAGTCAAAGATATAAACTATTATGGTTTTAAAATAAAATTGAATAAAGTCATTTTTTAATTATTACTTTTAATAACTTTTTAATAGGTGCATTTTTGTCATCAATGACAAAATAACTTATTTTGTGAAACTGAAATTATAGGATCCGAAGTATGGTATGGTAGGTATCTAGCCTTTTCATCACTTTCGTTTAAATATACTACGAAACATGTGTATTTTGTATTTGTGGTTCAAATTATTGATAAATGCAATAAATATGATTTGTGCTTAAGACAAGCGAAATATGTGATTTAAAAAACAAAATATGATGCTGGTGATTCTTGGCCATTAGGGAAAAATAAAATTTGTGGAAGAACACGACCAAAAAAAAACTCACTAATGCATATAAATCTTAATACTTGTTAAAATATGTATGCATATATTATATTGTGGAAACTGAAAATGATAACCATATAACTATGGTACCTAACGATTTCAATTAAGCGAGGAAAATTAAAGGTGATAGACTTATATCATAGTATTCATATTAATATATTATAATACACTTAAAACGGTTTAAATACAATAGATGCCCATACAATGATAATACTAAGACATATTATTCATCGCACAAAATATAATTACTAAATTGATTTTGTTTTGTAGTGTGAAAAATATGTTCCTGATATTGTTTTTATTTTTCCATACATTTGATATGGATATAATATACATTATATATATATTACAATAAATGTGTTTACACTCTCGGCAGAATACTTTTAGTAATTTAATTATTGATTTTACAATTTTCTCTTAGTTCTTATAAATAACTAAAACAAATACTCATAAAGATTTGTATTTAATCAGCTAATGGTTCTATTCAACGTTATAAACTTATACTGTTGTAGTCAGCAGGTCTTGAATACCTAGCTGACTTTGTTTACTCTAGTGATAAAGTTCTTTTGTAAAGAATCTAAATTACGTATTAATCATCATTCATCATATTATTATAATTTGTACTGAGAATTATATATTAACGTGGTATACCTGTGCACAACATAATGTAAACCGTCGCTCTTAGGACATTTGCATTTGCAGAGTGAATATAATTATTAAAAACAACAACAACAAAATGGCATTGGAGTAAAGAGTTATTACAATATGATTCTATTTCTAAGCAGATTTTATTATATTACGGTCGAGTTTTTCACCAACATCCGTGTAGGGTATATGTTAGCTTTAAGAAGGATAGGTAGATTACAATAGTGTAGTGCTTTAGACTAACTCATAAAATATTCAAATATTACAGCCGAAAAATTCACTAGTTCAAGCCATTCCACACCTTCTAATATAGGCACATAATATTATTATTTGTTGTTAAATATATAATATTGATGGTAGCTAGGTATGTATAATAATATGTATAACCTTGTTTTTTAAAAAAATAATAATAAAACCTGCCAGCTGCTCTATGTAAGTATTTATAAATTAAAATACACGTATTTAAGAGTTTCTAGAAACAATTTATTTAATATTTATAGACATTAGACAATTTATTGAAGAATAAAACCATATTATTGCGACGCATTATTGAACATAGGTACCTAGTGCCTATGTATAAATTATAGTAATTAATTTTAAAAAAAGTTGCGGCGATTTGTACGTTGCGTTAGTTTTATACTTCAATCATACATTAGTACCTTTTTGTACTTTATAAATACATTTATATAAATATTATATCTATAACAATTATCCTTGAACATTACCATCTAAAATAATGTTTTTTGTAATACCTACCTACAAATAAATATTTTAGATATTAATATTATTAACAAATATCAAGTACCTAATGAAACTGTAGTTAATGATAACAATGTGAATAGTAAAAATATCGAATATGTGCAGAGTTGAAGTTCCTTATAAAGTTATAAATAAATGCAAAGAAGAAAAATAGTTAGAAGTATCAAATATCTGTGATATTAATCCATATGTTAGTTCGTTTTCTATATATTATTGATAACACAAAACATTTAAAAAAAACTAATGAAATTGTTCATAACACAAAAAAAATTGTAATTAAAAATTATATTACAACCAATATTGTTATCTTTGTACAACATATAGAGATAAACTTTTTACTTTTTAGTAAATTAAAAAAGCAACCTTTTAATATTTAACTGGAACCTGAGTACAAAAAATATAGAAATTTATTAATGAACGTAATCAAGTCAGCCAACAATTTTTATTACTTCGATAAAATTAAAAAAGTACAAAGAGATACGAAATCTGTTTTGAAGATGTTTAATGAGTCACTAAATAAGAATAAAAATAATAAACAAATTAAAATACCTTCATGCTTAAAAAAACATAATAATATAATAACTAGTTAAAAATCAATACATAGCTAATGAATTTAATACTTTTTTACATCAGTGGATGAAAATTTAATTGCTCATTACATTATTGCCAATAAAACACATTACTTTTAATGCCTATGTACCAAAAAGTCCAAAAATAACCAAAATTCATTGTTTTTTGAGTCCATTACCAAAAAACAACTTATACGAGTATATTATAAATAGAAAAGATAACACCTCGTTTTATAGACATATAATATAATATAATTTTATTTTAAAACAAAAACCAATATTGGATTACATATTAGTTTCATTAGAACATATTTTTAGTTTAGTATTTGTGACGGGAATTTTCCCAAACATTTAAAAAAAACTCTTACAGGTCTGTTTAAAAATGGGCGTATAAATGTTTGTTTAAATGATTACCCCATATCTTTTAGAAACTTGTATTAAAGTTAGACAGGCAAACTTTTTAGAGAAATTATTTATTATTTACTTAAATTAGTTACACATTTTTGTAATAAATACATTTTAAATATCTAGACTTTAGAACCTTGGTTAATCGATCGTTAGCTAGATACTTCAATTGTTTATTATTATTATATACAATTATTCAGTGTACAATTCGTTAAAAATATAAAGCATTGATTTTCATTCTTCTGTCAAAGTTTAAAAAAACCTGTTTTCTGAATTGAGATTCTTCCCGTTTGTCTGACCTGTGTCTGCGTAACTAAACAGTAATATAGACAACGACTGGTAACTGGTAAGTGTGTAGTAATTCCAAGAATAAACAAGATTTTAACTCGGGGATTAAAGAGAATATTCTTTATGATAATTTTCTTGTTGATATTAAAATAAATTTGAACGGATATAAATTAATTTAATAGTTTTTGATATCATTGTAATATTATTTCTTAAAAAAACAGATATTAATATGTTGAATCATATTTATTATTTGTGTATCTACTTGTTTATGCTAGTAAATTGAAATATTATGAATTAATTATTATTATTGTACATTGATAAATTCTCAGAATTTGTCTAATAAATTCTGGAGTACATTTCCATTGAAGTAAAGACTTAAAATTTTTAACAAACATTCATGTTTAAAATTACTAGACGTGAATAATTTTCATAATAGGTATTTTTGATTTGATTAAGCTATTTATAGGTACTTAAAATTTCAAAAAAAAAAAAAAAAAATTAAATGTCAATAAAATGTTTGATGAATGTTAAAGACTCTGTTAGAGATTATTAAGTTTATTTTAAGTTTAAATATTTAATACAAAGTCACACATAATTTGTTCTTATTGTAATTTAAAAATATTGGAAACAAATAGTAACATTGTTTTTAGACTGACAGACCGTCTCCGTTTAGATATATCATTGAACTCATGTCGAACATCCATTACAGTGAAATACTCAATGACGATACAACAGACCTAAAGCTACTTCCCCGGCTTATTTTTATTTGGGTTATCAACCGTTATTATTTTTGTATCCAACGAAATCATTTTTAGTCAAAGATCATGAAAGTACAGCGCGATATTGAATATTGTTGAACAATCTGAGCCTCGGGAACTCAGAAGCCTTCAAACAGTTAAAAAAACACAACCCAATAATTTCGTATTTTAGTATCTAATTGCTATTATCTAATAGTAGATAATAGCCTGTATTATAGAATTATTAATACGTATAAAATTTTTTAAAGTCGCGTTTATTAGTGGGTTATAAAACCAAATTAATGAATGTCATATTAAGTGTTTTAAAATCTTCAGCCATTTGATTTATAATTGATAAAAATATGTAAATTAAACTTTTGATATAATTATATACTGTGCATGTTCATTTAATTGTATATTTTATACTGTAACTATGAAATAATAAATTACACATAATAGTATACAATAGTAGGTACCTACACGCTATTCTAAACATGTCACGCAGTAGCGTAACTTCATAAATTTCGGGCCTTGGATATTTTTAGCGCTCTCCTGAGGCATATAATTTAAATCATTGGTTTCCAACTGGTGGTCCGCGGGCCATCAGTGGTGCAGTGGTCTTTGGACTCATCTCAAGTGGTCCGTGAATGAAAAGAATTAAATTTAAAAAAAAAATGCAAGTAAGTAATAAAGTATGAACTATTTACATGAGCAACTTTGTGAGGTTAAAATTGAAAAGCAAATCGCATATCTTGTGGATATATTTGCCCGTTTAAATCACCTAATCATGCAACTGTTAGGTTCTGGTAATGTTAAGCTTGAAGGTTCCGCAAATATTTTCGTATTCGAAGTCAAAGTTCGCGCCTTTGTCTGCAAGATAAACCATTAGGTTGACAAAACTCAGGTGAAAAATTATTCTGTATTTCCCACACTGTGAGTTCTTATTATATAATATATAATATATCAGAACATTTATACGAGTCCTTAAAGAGGAATTTACCAGATACTTTCCAGAATATAGTGTGGTAGACACTGATGTGAAAAGTTATTCGGAATATTTTCACTGTCGAAGTCAACAACGTTCAAGAAGAAATTCAAGAAGAATTGATAGAACTTCAGAACGACATCAACTCGAAGAGTTCGTTTGAATATAATACAAACTTAGAAGAGTTTTGGTGTAAAAAAGCCATGAGATATCCAAACATTCAGAAAACAGCATTACGTTTTCTCATTGTTTTTTTTTTTAACCACATATTTATGTGAGCAAGGATTTTCCTGAATCTAAGTGATGATATGCGACTGGCACTAAGCAACAGCATCGCTCCAAGATTCCACAACTGGAAAAAGAAGCGCGGCCTAATAAATCACATTAATGAAGTATACTAAATAAATGTAACATTTGAATTTTTATCACCTTTTTTGTTAAATTGAATTTTCCAATAAATAAGTTAAAATATTTTTCCACGTCATAAACTGTATTTCTGATTTTTTTTTGGTTTCTAAAAATTATAAACTATAAAAGTATGAAAAACAGGTGATATAATATAATATAGGTACCTAAACTATTTTAATATCATCAACACGTAATATTATTATGTTAGGTAACCAATTAAAAATATGATATTTTGAAAAATACACTTTTATTAAGTAGACAGTAATTATATGCCAATGGCCAGAGACGCCGAGGCTTATTTATTTAAATTAAAAAAAAAAAAAGTAATTGCAAGAAAAAAGATACATTGTATGTATTGAGAAATGTTATTTACGTGACGTATACTAAAATTTCATTATAAGCTATAGTACAATATAATATGATAAACCTATGATTCAAGGTTTATTATAAAATATGATGTTAGTTTCCTGACTTTTTCTTAGTTTTAAATGAGTCGGCAACAAAAGATAATCAAATATACTTGGGTATAAATACTTAGGTATACATAGACATAAATTAAAAAAGTATTTAATTGTTCTTCTTGTTGAATATAAATAGGCATCAATGATAAGTTACTATGTAAATAGTATTGAATACATATATGGGTACCTCCACCCATATGGTGGTCTTTATTTTTGAAAGCAGTAATCTTATATAGCAAGACATCTTACAGTTTTATTCGATTCAATAGGTGATAAAGGATAATTTAAGTAAAATTTGAAGGTGATGCGGTATGTGAATCACATATCGAGCATTAGTGTTTAAAATATTATGAGAAGAGGTTTAATTTTGATATAACTTGTAGACATCAAAATATCATACCATCTACCATAATATAATGATATTTTATACATATATATATATATATCATATATATGTATCATGCATACGTATTTAACATTCGTATAGAAAACAAAATAATCAATAAAACAAAGACCTGTAAAAAAATATTAACGAAATCATTTTATAGAGCTAAAAGATATTGATGGACAAAACTAAGGGAAGTCGCATTTTTATTGGTGTCGTTCAGTCGTTCATAGTGCACCTCTCTATTGTAATAGTCACTGTAACTTTTCTGTTCTAAGGTTATATCAACCATCAATACACTATTTGTTTTTTCTCTCTAATCCACACGTAACATATCGCATTTATTTCCATTAGAACCAACCTTGTGTTATTGTACTGGAGTACATTGACCTATTGTAAAATTTGAACTACATGAAAATATTCATATTTGCGCAGTTTTGACGATTTCATAAAAATTTAGCTTTATAATAATTATTATTAGTATTATACTTTATTATTTAATTTAGTTACTAAAAATTTATGATGAGAATACTAGTAATTAATTTTCAAGTTTTTCACCAACAATCAAAAACAATACTATACATAAATCGAAAAAAGTATTGGTAAATTTCTGATGTTACGAAATTTTTGAAATTTATTTCATGTGAGGCGTGTCTTATATGGTCAAGATCTTAGGCGAAGTGTGCACAATATAAATTCGATAATATAAAGTGTCTTAAATGATGTTCTCAATAGTTTTTCGAATTAAACAGCAAAAGAAAAATTACTAACACAGGAGATGTTTGAAGATGTTATGTGATCTAGTTTTCACCGATTATTTGCTAAGAACCTTGACTTACAATATCACTATATGATTTTTTTTTTTAGTTTTATCATCTTAACACATGGCTGCAATAATTTGTAGACGAATATATCGAAAACAGTGTATTGTATGGCTGTATTTATTTTTTTTTTTTTGTTACACGTAGGTATAGTAATTAGTAATATTTTAAAATATATAGATTGTATAATTAGTATGTGCAGAGCCATGCCGTAACAATTTGGCGCCCGGAACAAAATTAAAAATATTTGCTATCCTCCATTAATTTATTTTTTAATCTTTTTTTTTATTATTATTATCGCATTGATATTTTATTATAGGTACATTTTTAAAGATTTTTGTAAAAATAATAAAGTAACTTAGATATTAGTAAATTATGCAATACTGTAATTAAATAATGATACAAATAATGCAAATAAATATTTTTATGAATTTATGATCATTAGTAAACTTTATTTAGGAATGATTACAATACCTATATAATAAATTCAATATTTAATCTGCCTTGTCGTGATTGAAGCAAAGTGTTCTATAACGTCTTCAAAATTGATGTTGTTTGTTATTTTATTTTCAATTGATAGTATTATCGAGTAAATTATCTTTCTTGGGACGTATAGTTGATCGTAAGTGTATGTTTTAATTAATTTTAATTTACTAAAAGAAAATTTATCGTATGCGATAGTATCATGCAAGGTATAAGGTATAATCTATATGTAATTACTAAGTTTGGACAAGCTGAATCAAGTTCATATGATTTTATTTCATTTAAAATATTTAAAAAAGTCGCATTCTACTGTACATCTCGTAATATTGCTTTAGCTTGATATTTATGAAATTATATTTTGTTAATTATTTCTGGACTTACATCTCCATTGTATCTTATTGCTAAGTCAGCTGCATATTTCTTCAATAATTTAATTGGTGTATAGATAGTGAATATCTAGAAAGGGATTTAAACTCATCAGAAATAGGTAGGTAACAGATATTTTTTCAAAACGTCGTTTCATTTTAGCCATTATATTATCAAAAACTTTATAGCAGTATTTCCATATTGTTAGGTACTAAATAAATGATCTGCAGAAGACCATATACTTAACCGTTTTTTTGTTAGAGGTTATTTGTTAAGATATTGCTGTATAGTACCTACCTATTATATTAAGTTATTCCGATGGAAAATGAACTTTTTGGTGCCCTCTTAAAAATTTGCGCAAGTGACATAGACGCCCGCTTGCCCCCCTACAGCACGGCTCTGACTATGTATAGGTTATATACCTATCTTTGATTTTGGAGTAGGTAACATTGAACTAAGATAGGTAGGAATCTTTTTAAATTTCTTAACATAAATTTAGAATACCTTATATTCCTATAATATATCCGTTCGTCAGTTACCAATACATAGTTTGATAAAAATCGTAAGATTAAGATACTTAAGATTGTTTGTATTGAAATATTTAATTAGTAATTATGTTAGTTGTCGATTTTGAGTAATTACTTATCGTATAAGTATTTACCTAATATACATCCCAAGTGTCCAAAATATTAATATTACCGAATTCTTTTAAAATTATACTTGCAGGAATTATGGTTTACTGCTTTGTATTAAAATACATTAAGAAACCGCTGTTTTAGACGCTTGTGGAGTGAGCATTTCTAACTTGATGACTAATTTTAACATTTTTGAAAAAAAAAAAAGGCTCGCATAATAATTATTTTCATTAATGTATAGGACAACAATAACATTTACACTTAAATTACATTCAGATAATTTACGATATAGATTTTCGCGAATTTGTTGTATCAATATTCTCAATTCTGCGTGACAGAGACAAAAAAAAACCTTGATGTTAAAGGGTTTACTGAGGTCCAAGACTATCAATTATACTATAAATATGATTGGAATATATAGAGAGAGAGAGATATGATAAATACATTAGAATGTATATGTACACCTATATGACATTGACACGGTTATGTGCCTAATCATGTTGTGAGGGGATGAGTTGAATCCCCGGCGATTACACTCCAAGGATAGCCATAGGCAGTTAGTTATATTATTTTACAAAATATTCAACTATTATAAAAAAACCACTTGTATAGGTAGTTAATTTTTTTGTTTAGAACTTCCTCGACGTTTCAATTTCTAATAATGATAGTCGGTGACTGATATAGGCAGTGTATCATTATGAAACGTCTAAATTATGTAACGAATAGAGTAAAATATGTCCTTAAAAATATACGTATGTATATGAACATTATGCAATCAAAATATTGAATGTTTCTAGGAATTAGTACGAATTATATATAGTGTATGGGACGATTATAGACGTTGAGGAATTAGTTCTCAAACGGAGTGCCAAAATGCTATGGACGATAAAAACATAGTTTCTACAGTTTTGAAAACAGTCATACATTAAAGCTTTTTAAAACTGAAACAATTTTCCAATTGTGCAATTGATCCCCTATATTATTATTATATTTTAAGACTTAAACATCAGACTGTATATAAGATAGGTAAGATAATTATAGATAAGGAATTATCGTCTTGCAGGAGGAGGGACATAGGTAGGTACTCTTCTCTTAAATAATAATCATTCCAAAATGAAGTTATTTGATAGTTTTTTTTTTTTTTTTACTTTTATTTTTTGTAAACCGATATGGACGAATGAACTTACAATAAGTTCCATACAGAGTTCATATAGATTTAGAGTACTACTAAAATTGCGAACACTGACAAAATTCAACTAGGTAACTAAAAATATTGCTCTCGAAAAATTACAAACTCCCCTCTCTTTTCATATATTATTATCATCTACATAATGGATCTAAAATAAAAAGTGACAAAAGAAGTTACACAGTCTAATAAACGCTTTTATAACCGTCAGCCCGTCTCCAAAATCACTACGGCCCCGCATTAATAAATGATTTATACACCCAATTTATACCTTGGAACACAAGATTTGAGTCTAAAAATAAAATGGTATCATGGGTCATGGCTTATTAAACAATTAATAAAGAAAAATACTTTAAGTACAGAAATAAACAAATAATTATAATAATTATAACCATACCCAATTATAGTGTCATTAATGGGTGGTTTCTTACTCAAGTTACCTATAATGTTTGTACATAAACCAATTTCATAATCACATTTAATTATTGTTCTAATTTTATAGATTTAAAAAGAAAATAACATTTTGAATCAAACATTATATGTTTATTGTTTATACGTTACGAATTACAATAATGTGTTTAATTGGGTAATCTATTTTATCAAACCTAGGTATTAAATTTCCAATTGTCTACCATATTTACTAATTTACTATTTAGAAAATCAAAGCTCAGACAAGAATACATTTTCATTTTTAAGAAATTTTATTGGTACCTACAATGAAAAGCAGTAATGAAAAATTCAAAAACATTTAGTGTATAACGAAAAAATTATAATTTTATATAGGTACATACATTAAACATTTAAACAAATATGAATGTTCAATTTAAAATATATTTATTAAATTAACTTGAAACCAACATTTATTCAACAAAATATATTGTTATGCGTGTAACGTGCTTAAATAATTATTCACATGTAATATTTAGTAGGATTGGTAAAAGTATTTATACTTTTAGTTTATCAGTATTAAAAATAATATTAATATAATACTTAATTTGTAGTCAAACTTTATAACAATAATAATCATCTAGTACCTACTTAAATTGAAATACAAATACACAGTAATCATAAGTGATTATCATAAAACAATTAACAATAATCTTTGACAAATATCAAGATAAAAATACCTTTCATCGTTAATACTTCATAAAAAAAAGTTTGGCTTATACACTAAAGAACAGGTTTGGTTTACATATAGATAGGTAATATAATATAGGAAACGCGATTTTCGGTGCACGGTTTTACTAGTCCGATAGTAACTCTTGTTCCAAATTCGATGGAGCTTTTGTACTATTACCCGATTCGAATCCACCATCGTTGCTTGATGCATAATCATTTTCGGCTTGATCGGGATCGTCAAAACTGAAAAGTATACCGAAATAAAAAAAATATTTATTGCATGTTTTATCTAAATGATTTAAATATTCTTAATGAAATATGATCTTCCTGTAAATGCAATTCATATACAAGATGTATTATAATTTATCAGATGTCAAAACATACATTTTTTAGTTATTACCTTTATTTTTCATATTAATCAAAATTTGTAAATATTTTAATATTATATAAACAGCCTTTTCAAAAAAACAGGGAGGTATAAGGGCCTACAAGTAATAGGACCAATAACTATAATGGTTTGAGTAAGAGATGAAGCAGATTTTTTTTTAAATAAATATTGTATGATAATATAACACCATATTTTGTTTGAATATTTAATTATGAACTTAAATTAGTATTTCTTTTTTTGATAATAAATATTATATATTCTTAATCATATCTCAGTAGATGTTTTTATTCATATTAATGTATATACTTTAAAAAACATGTGAATTAGACTTTAATTTTTTTGTTTATGGTACTATTCAAATTTAATGAAACATGTTCAAAACTGAATATTATAACAATCATTATATAGGCGAGATAGTAATAAAATATGATTTTCTCACGTAAAAGGTTTTTGCTCTCCTCTCATTTCGCATATGACGTTAGTCAATGCCATTATGTAGTTTTTTGCCAATGTCAATGTCTCCAACTTTGAAAGTTTTCGGCCCATTTTTACATGAGGCACCACTTCACGTAATTTCTGTAAATCAAAATCATGTTGATTAAAATATAATGTAAAAAACTGCAATTTGTCATGTTATTAAAGTTTATCATATTTTTTTACTCATCACATTTTCCTGATATTTTAATATTAATTTAACTTAACAGTCAAACACTTATCTTAATAGTCCGAAGGTTTATACCATATGTTAGCTTAAATCCTTAATATTAAATTATAAAAAAAAAATTAAAATATTTTGTAAAAGGTTACAAGGCATAATTTTTAAATGTTTGCCTAACTCCTTCAAATTATCACATAGGCAATAAAACAGCATATCTTCACTTTTAGTAGTTTAAAAATAATTTCATGAAATATCGAAAACATTACCTAGGTACCAATTATCACATAATACACGGTATGCTGCAAATACTTACATAATAATAATCTAATTTAGATCTATTAAACGATGCATAATAGATTATATTACATTAATGGAATCGATTAAATATTTAGTGAAATTTAAACACAGTAGTGAAAACTTCGATTAGTCGATCTATGCAAAATGTCACTATTGAAAATATCATGATGATATATTTTAATAGCGTAGTCCTTAAAAAAACTTGAGGATCTAATAACAATGTCCGACACCAAGCCATTACGATTTGAAAATCGTTACATGGTCTATCTTTTAATATTGCTAGAGTCCCTGAGATTATTATTGGAAATTGTTTAAAATGGAGACAATGACCCAGTTTGCTCTATTTAATTCAGCACTGTGAGTAATTAATTATACGTCTAACTCACACTTCTTAAGGACATCATATATAGGCTAAATATACCTGTGGTTTTGAACCAAATATCTTAAAATTGATTTAAAGAAATCGTTTTAAGAATGACGAATGGTTGAAGATTGTATATATAATTTATAAACAATTATATAATATCATAACTAGTAATAATAATATGTACTTACTAATAATTGCGCTAAAATACTTATTAAGTTCCGTTATTATGTAAATAGTTTAAAGTTTAATAAAATTATAGTTTATTCATTTAAAATTTAAATGATTGGTTTCAATTAACTGAATTATAAATTATAGTAATAGGTATACAATTAGTAATTACCAAACAATTATATTTTGGCAACGTCTTGGCATCTTTACTGGGAGGGTAAATTCATCAAATTGTTTTTAGCGAATATGAAATAGTTATATAAAGTTACCTTCTCAAATGAAATATATTTATATAGGTATATAGTTAATATACTTATACTATAACAATATAATGGGAAATTGTTGATATAAAATGTTAAGTTACAGTTATTGAGGTTAATGCAAATATTAATTATGTATTTAAAATTTAGTTTATTGGATTTTATGGAATATCTTCGAAACAGTTATACAGTTATGTATGTATTGGTGTTTTCTGATTTTCATATCAAATTGACTTGAATATTATCAATTATTTATGACTAAAGTCAATATCAATTATCATTCCTTTTCAGTACCAAACTGATTAAAACACTGAAAAATTACGTCTCTCCAACATAAATTTTATTTTATTTTTTATTTTACTAGTATACCATGGTTTCCCAAAATATGATACCTCCATATCGTATAGTTATATATTTATGAAAGAAAAAGAGATGGATTATTCGTGAAAGTGTCGTTATGGTTACGTTTACTATATTTATTACTGAAAATATCAAAAATGTACATCACTACTAATAACTTATCTAATTTCGAGTCATGGTAATTCAATTATTAAACTGCGTCAAAATAGAATTATAAAATACTATATTATATATCAGTGTGAATGTGTATGCATATAAAAGTAAAGATACTCGTTTTCGAGTATATTTTGGTTTACGGTAGACAGCATAAATGGGTCACGCCGTCAGATACTGAAAAATAGTATAAACGCTCAAAATATATTCCTGTATGAAAAAAAACTCGATGATAACCATAATATTATTCGATTTTCCATCACTACAGTCTAGTTAGTGCTTTATAAAACTTAGACATTATCGCGGTTACGCATCGTTTTAGCATTCTTATAAATCCGAAAAATGTGTTATTCCTAAACAAGATTATGCGTGGTATTTTTTTAGAGCGAAGTAGTACATAAAACGATATTTTATTTTTATATAAAATTTGACATGTTATCAATTTCACAACGTGCCTATATATATTACATTAATTTATAATATCAATGTATAGTCATGATCTGTGGTGTGCTTACCTCGAAAGCATCGTTCAACGAGTGCATTCGTAATCGTTCGCGTTCGTTGCTCTCCAGCCTTCGCAAGTTTCGGTCTTTGGCCGTCAACACCTCCACTGATTGCCTTTGCCTGATACTCCTGCGACATTTTCTCGTTTTTGGCGCAATCGGCTCGTCACCATCATCCTCGTCAATGCTCGCCCGTCGTTTTCGCTTGCCTGTCACGGGCCTTCGTGATTTCTCATCGGAACTCTCCGTTTCGCCTATACACAATACACGTCCACAAGTGTTAATAATTTATCGCTGCTACATAACTTAATATATTATATAATTTAATGTATATTTATAATAATATTATATTATCATACTTACTCGAAGAATATTATTAACTTAAACGATACCTATAGAGTGTTCAAAAACAAGTACCTACTTGAGTTGCCCCCGTGAATTTAATATAAAGTGTGACGTGAACATGAGATTATAAAATAGAAATAGTTAACTTAAATTTCATACACATAATTTACAAATAGTACAATATTTGTATAAGCTGGCATTATGCAAAGGCGTAAGCTCAACACATCCTAAAAGTGTCCATCGTGCATTTTTATAGAAATTTGCAATTTGAATGTTGTGTGTTTTAGAAATGTATACCTATATGTTATTTTTGGAATACATACAAAAGGTTAAGAATTTTTTCCAAGATAGAATCCAAATATTACCGTAAACCTAAAATAAATCCGAATATTTACAATGCTGTCAATAATAATAATGATAAATAAATTAAATTTTAATAGCAATTGCAGCAGTATCAATTTACAATTAATTTGGCTACTAGTTTTAATGAACACACTTTTAATATTTTCGTCGTCGTCTTCGGATAGATTATTGTTGCCTGGGTGATAAAACGAACCATCTTCTGTGCTAGGTGATCTTGAATGATCAGTTGAAACGTCGAAAGATCGTCCACGAAGTTGAAGTTCGTCTAACATTTCTTCTTCAGATTGGAGATCACTCGTGCCGGGCATAGAATTTAAATGTCTGAAACATGGTAGGTATAACATAAATTATTTAAATTTATCTAAATGAGTTTATGAAAATAATTTTTAATCTCTCTATTTTGTGTTAAATATTCACCATGTATCTAAAATGTATGCATTATGCAATTAATTTAAGTTTAGTAATACAACCAAGATTTATTATTATTTACATAAGGGACAGTAAGATGTTAATTTTATCTTAATCACAATTTTGATTTAAAATATTCAGTGATTTAGTCTCCATTTTTTTTTTATATATACCCATATAAATTACTATAGATAGATATGTATTTATTATATTATGTACCTATAAACTCCAAGAAAATAGTACTGAACATAAGTTTGAACTACAATGACTTATAATAATTGAAGTTTTAAATTTAATATAATATATTAGCTATTTATTAAGCACTTAATACGACATGTAAATCTAAAAATCTGAATTTTCTATTCACCGCGAGTACACACACTTCCTTTTTCTTATAACCTCTACTTGAAAAAAATCCTTTTTCAAAGTCCACATATTAAACAAACAGTTACTATAAACAGATAAAAGAAATACAATAGTCATCCCTTGATTATTGTGTATGTTGTATAATTTCTTATAATTCTATTAGCCACTAGGTACCTACCTATCATTCATTACATTATAATTTATAAGTTACAACTATGAATAATTAATAATCATAATTATAGAAGAATGAGTCAAATAATATGTATATATTTCTATCATTTTATTATTTTAAAAATAGATTGCATTATATAATACAATGATCGATGTTAAAATTTAGAAACAATAATATCTTCGCAACATCTACCTTTTTTATAATTTAATGCATCCCAATCTTTTACATACTATTTTTTTATCAATAACAATTACGAAAAAAATTCTAATCTGAATAGCGAACAGATAAAAATTAACCATTTTATGGTTGTATTACCAATATATGACTGCGAATTGGGTGTAACCCCAGAGCGGCTGAATACTAATAAATTGTTCTAGTAACACTGATCGACAATATCCCACATTTTGAAAACATCGGTGTCTGTATATTTTTATATATACTCATGGATCCAGTGTTGATGAATTCTAAGATATTGAAATGTGGCAATAGCTCAACCAATTAGTACCAATAAACAAAGATTTACTTTGGTTAGTATTTAACTTTTTAATGTCATAAAGGCATTAAAATTATATTATAAACGACAAAAAAATTAATGATAGTAATAATATTATCCGAAGAGGATTAAATTGGTTTTGCAATTAAATCCGTTTTGAGAGGCTCCAGATTACATTAATTATACATTCAAGGTTATGTATAATATTTCTTTCAGAATAAATTAGTTAACTAAATTTTTTTATTAAAAATTAATAACAGTAATTATATGAACATAAGAACACAGGTAAAACATTTAATTTAAAGTGTTCTGCGCCTATTTATAATTACATGATATCGATGATAAAATTTTTAATTAAGTACTCACGTTATGTTTATTACACAAGCGCCTATAAATCAAAATATTGTAAGAATTTATGCTTAATAATTATATAATTATTTGAGAAGTCCTCAAAATGTACTATGTATAATTGTAGGTCACCGCCCTGTACGGCTGTGCGTATAATACATTATGATAAATTAACGTTTACAGACATTCATATATTTTTATTTGTTTTTTTTTTTTTTTTATATAAACTAACTATTATTATTATTTTTTTTTATTGATCAAAATACATCGGCGACAACGGCCATTAATCGTAAACTTTACATTGATTATATTTTTTTAAGTATCTTGAATTAAATTGCACAATTCATATTTTCTTAAAAAATAACTATTATTATAGTCAAAGGTTTGTCGAATAGTTATTTGAATAGTTATCTTGTTATTTGAACAAGATATGTAGTTATGTTAATGTCAAACATTTATAAGATAGCTGATAGAAATTAGAAGATAACCTGACCTAACCATCGGCAAGATAAATGTGCACTGAGTGGACTTTTTTTATGTTTCACCTCAATGCGCTTCGCCAGTATTTCGCACCTAGTGCAATGATAATCTCACGAACTCCAGGAGCTTGTGCGCCTTATCATTATTATGATAAGTACCCATTAAATATTTTATTCTCTTTATATATCAATGATGACTGATGAGTATAGATTTTATGTTTCATCTACACTTGCACCAGCACGCACTAGGACAGTTATCAGTAAACTGTGCCATTGCCACTTTGGTTCAATAGTGCGGTATGGTGGAAAACGCTATTATTATGTCTTATCTTAGTATTTGGATTTTCAATATTAATATCTAATCAATCTCTAAATTAAATACGAAATATATTACATATAAAATAAAGTAACATTTTGACATTAACTACACATAAATTAATAAATTATACACAATATACTTTACAAAAAATAAAACCTAATATAAAATATAATTAACAGTGGTTTGGGTTGTTTAGGATAAAAATAAAATAGGTTCCTGCTAAAAATTACATTTTTGTGTCGAATATCATAAGTTTCACTTATAAAATATACATTTTTCACTAAAATTTCTTATTAAATATTTATTTTGTTTGGATATTTGTGAATATTTCAACAATTTTATTTAAATAGTATAAATATCTAGATACTTCCTTCACCCTTAGATATATATATATTATATACCTAAATATTTCAAGTTCGTTTTCCGAAAAGTGTTGAATATGTTTTTTATAAAACAAAGTTGTTGTTTGTATTACACAGCATTATACCTACTATAATATTAATGAATCATTCTGTTTTAATCAGATTTTTTTTTTTACTTAGTTAATGAAAACTTATTTTGCAAAAATTGATACCAAATTCTTAAATATTTCGCGATACACGCAAACGAAATGTACTCTAAACACGTCTGTTATTATAACTAAATGTGGTTTTTAATAAATAATAGTACGTGCTGAATATAAACGTAAACACTGCTACTAACAGTGGGTAGGTGTTGATTATTACTCTATGGTGTTGATATAATATTGTTATCTCCATTAGGACACATATTCATCAACTAACAATCAAAATATTGATAGTGACAAAAGTTCATTGGTTTTTTATGTAAATGCTACAAGTAAAAATTAAGAATAAGTACCTCGTATTTAAACTATACATTAAAGTCGGCCCGAGATAGCCGTTACAGATAAGTGTTTTGAATATAATCAAACTGTTGTTTTTTATGCAAATTGTTTTATTTTATTTTGTTTTTCAAAGACATGTATTTCATAAACATACTATTATCACCGTGATATGGTATACTACGATTAGTAACTACTAATTAGTATAAACTGTGACTGTCAAGTATAATGATCGCAACTATATAATATATAACACAGTACGTGCACTTTGTGTATGTAGTACGTCGCTGGTTAAAGAGTGTCGATGGACTATTTTAACATACTCGCTGCGTTACAGTAACAATTTACAATAAAATGTATGAAACGTGAAAGAAATTGAAAAATAAAAAAATATATATTGCGGAAATCATTTTTTTTTTTTGCGATAGAACGTTTGATTATTACGGTTTAGAAACGGTCGGGAAATGATTCGACCGATTTTAAACGCTTTCCCTACAGAACCCATTCGAAGACTTCGAATCGACTAACCTAAAATCAAAGACCGACCGAAAATTGAGTTTTTTCTGCATAAACTAATGTTCACGTGTCGTTGAACACGTTTCTCAACGATTGAACTTCTTACAAAATTACTTAACTGCAATAACTAGTAATGACTAATAACGAAAAAACGGCAACTCACATTTCCATAAAATAAATTGGAATTTTTAATTCTCGTGAACGAATTTAAAAATCTCTTATTATACTTTCTAAACTCTAATTAATCATATTATTATCGAATACATTATATTATATATTTGTGACAAATGATGCACTGATACGAGCTATGAAAAAATAATAATAAAAACATTAGCATATTATAGTATAATCTATCACAATTCGAATTTAAATCATCGTACATAATAAATGTTTTACTTTAATGTTTTTTTTTTTTTTTTTTTTTTAATAATAATAAATCAACTTAACATTTTGAAACTTTGAAGTTATTTTATACATTTAAAAAGGAAATTTATAATAATTAAACATAATTTTTAAGGAAATGTAACTAATATGTAATTAATAATTATAAAACAAAATACAGTTCACTATTATTATTGTAGGTACATAATATGATACGAACAACTATTGAACTTTAACAGTAATATATGGTTCATTTTATAAGAACAAATCAAAACAATAAGAGTGTCAAAATTAAAAAGATCCATGCTTATTAATGTATGCATTATACAACTAATATATTTTATTTTTAAATCAGTTTTAAATCGTTCGTATGTATACTATTTATAAGTGATTATGTCTTGTACATTAATATTCAAAGCACATGAGAACATGACATTAACGCTATAAAATATGGTTATTTTGATCACGAATATAGTTCGTTAATAAGTTTAGGTATAAGAGAAATACTACCTACATAATATATTACTATTTAAAGATAAAATAATAAGGACGCATTGTATGCAAATACAAATTTATCGCTGAATGAAGAAAACTAACCGTTTACATTTTAATACAAATTAAATTATGGACATTTTGATAGTTTTAATTGTTTAACAGACATTTAGTGGATAAAACTAAAAACAAACCTATCTAGAATTAAATTATTTAAAATATTATGAATTACCCACAAAACAAAAACAAACTAAACAAAATTGAATACTTTATAATTTCGAATAAACATTAGTTTCAACTTGCTCTTGCAAGCTCATCTAATAATTATATAGGTATGCTTACGTAAAAATACAATTCTTATACTTTTTGAAATTATTTTTTTTTTTATATATATATTTTAAACATAAGACATTACTAGCCTAAAGCTATCTAAATCTATGGATATTTTACAGTTTACATAATAGTTGAAATTATTAAAACTAGCTAAATTAATATTACATTAAGGAAATAAAAAAAATAATCTTTTATAATTATTAGATTATCTTTGGATTATTTTTAAACTAATATAGAAATTTATAATCACAGAAGTATTATAGGTATATAATGATATTACTGAGAACTTATTTTAATTTACCTACATAAGTTAGTGTTCTGTGAGATCTATCAAATATTGTAATGCATAAAGTAATTTGTATTATTTAAATATTATTCTATCATTTAAATGCCTACATAGAACTGTGTATAGAGTATAAACCACATGTTATGTTAATATCATACTCGACATGTATAGTATATAGGTACCTACCGTTGTTTTAATAATACATCCTAAGGCCATACGACCTTGCTTGAATAAAACGAAAAAATAATAATCTATAAGCATAATATTTACTAAATTGTTCATGTGATGTTTATTAAAATCTATTATATTATACCATCGTATGATTTGTGGAAGGTTGCAAAAAGCGAAAGACTATCAACTGTATTCTTCAAGTTAAAAACAAAATTACGTTTCACTCATGTGATTAAACATTAAACAATATATATTAATACATCACAATATTCACCACATGCATACCTGTAACACGTAAGTAAACAATACAATAAACAAAATATAATAGATAGAATAGATATGCCTACTTTTTGAAGTTTATCGAAAGATAATAAAAATAAATACCTAACAAAGTAATAATAAACAGTAAGACGCATTTTTAAAAATCCACCTACTCATACTACTTAAATGGCTTGTTAACGACCCATAATCGTTTTAAACTATGGTTTTAACTACTTTTTCATCAAGTTACCGCACCTAATACACAAGATATACAATATAGGTATACTCTAATTATTCCTAATATATTACAAATATTTTATAAAAATATAATATGGTCACGATATTATTTGGAAATATAATAAATAATAATGTATATACGTGTAATTATTTGAATTTATTTTATAGGTAACATTTTCAATACTTGTCTAGTTATATAAATTATACGATTTACGTGACCACATGCCACGTGGTCTAATTAATCCATGCATTCATCGACACGTGGGAATAAACAAGATATTATGCACAGATAATGTATAGGAATAACACGATTCTCGTTTAGTTTTTAAGACCTTTGACTTTAACTGCGCGTTTAGCTTCTGTAGTACCTACCTGGCTACCTATCGGGTCATTCGGATCCAATGACCACGACACAGATAGGTACTTAAAAATATACAACTTACTGTATTTTAGTACGTGTCTAAAATATTTTCCCGGAATATTATATACAAGGAAAATAGTGCAGTGACAAGCTCACCCTCATTTTTTTCTTCTAATAATAATGCATTTATTCATGTCCTGATTTTTAATTTGTTATTCCATTCACTACAATATATTATAAAATAAATAATTATTTTTTAAATGTTGATTTAACTAACTTTAAATTCAAACGAGTAGTTTTTGAATTAGTAATTATTGTGAACTTATGGTAAAATTCCTTAGGACCTAACATGCAGGTTAAGAATATAGCCTTTAGGTACCTATAATGAAGGTTAGTATAGTTTGAAAACCAAAGTAGTTAACTTAAGTTTATAAAAAAATAATAATTTGTAACCAATTGCAGACTTATTCAAAGTACATACTATCACTTACAATACTATACTGAACAATGTGCACATAAAACTACATATAATGAATTTATTTGTCTATCGAAATAATAACTATAAAAATTAATGGGAAATGTTTATAGAATCATACCATGCTGTTTTGAGAAACTGTATCTATATTATTATCATAACAATTTATTTTTATTTTGTCTTACAGATTCAAGGTTGGAATATAGACGCATAGACTATAGTTTTTAAGTTGTATATACCTACTAACAAATATAATGATTTATGAGTTATTTATAACTGCAATAGTGTGCAGTGTAATATTGAACATAGGTACCTACGTTTGAAAAGTATATTTTTCAACAAGAAAAAGTTAAAATTTTATTGAATTATAAATATAATTTCTTTACATGTTCCGATCACGATTTTCTAGATAGAAGTAGATAACCGTGGTTCCGATATTGATCAGATATACTTTTGTTTTATGGGTGCTTACTTAGCTTGTGGGGTTTCCTGATCGTAAGTATGGATATTATACATTTATACGAGTATAAAACGAATTTTGATTGTAGATTTTCTTTGAAGATGAAAAACTACGTTCGATTGAAAATAAAAATGAAAACTCCCAATATTATATACTAGTATAAATCGTACTCAATAAAAAAATAAAAAAACAGTTGCCCTCACAATGTCGTTATTTTAATATACGTAATGTTTATACTATGCAGTATATCTGATGGGATAATATTATACATTTGGTATGTACGGCACTGCACTATTTTTATATATCTACACGATATTCACGATCGTAATAATATGGCGAGGTCTGACGTTTCCAGGAAATGTCGGACATAATAATAAAATATATATTATTTAAATAGCTGCAGTGGCGGCTCGAGCACCCCTTGTTTACTTGGAGACTATAACTCTTGTCAACCGTGTCGTAAATCCTTTCGGTGTTTCCAAGAGAAACATGCAAATCCCATTGGAGATCGGTGACGGTCATAGGTGGCGAGGGTGGGTGGATAAAACAGGTCGATGCGCCTTGCAGCAGAAGTCCATAGGCTTATTCGTTCGAATATACTTCATTATTATTATTATTAAGAGCTGCCCACGCGCTTTATTGTAATAACTACCTATCTTAAGCAGCCATGCTTAAACTACTCTGCAGTATGCAGATTACTATTATGGCGTTACCTATATACGTAATGGCAATTATATTCTGTGGTATGAGCTTTCTACTTACTACCTGCTATATAAATGTGCCTATATGTACGACCCACCCGCGGCCGAACCACTGCAACGGTGCGCTCCACTATATAGTTGCCGCGTGTTAATCTTATAATAATAGTGTACAACTATTATAATAATCGAGAAAACTTACCCCGGATGACCGTATAGAATATCACGTACTCGCGTACATAATATTATAATAATGCGACATAAATCATAATAATTTAACCGGTTCGCTTTTTATGTAGACCGGTGTATTGTCTGCCTCGCTAATCGACCGCCAGCAATCTCATAGATCATATACGCCGCTCTCGCGCGTGCCGCATCGAAGTGCGCATAATAATAATACACTATAATATGGAATCAATAAATCATCTAAACATAACATTATATTATACGAATACGATACCGTTCTACAATGTCCGTGTGTATACTAAAACGCTTATGTTATAAATAGGTACAATTTCTGGTATAGATACCTCGTGGATGTCGCGATGTATATTATATACTGCCTCGGCCGCTCTTCCGGTTCGAGTCGCACTAATAGTATATTATAAGATTTGCTGCTATTTTGTTTGGTGCCTTAATTGGAGACTGCTGCACTATCTAAACGATCGCGACTTATCGAAGGCAAACTCTTGAGCGACTTTCGTGTCCATGTGTGTGTGATCGACGGTGATGTTATATCATACAGCATTCATTCTCCTGCAGGCGCGAACACTTATTGACATATATAATATTATTATTATGCGTGTCCGTGTATCCGTAGTGCACTGGTGATATTATGTTGTTGAAATAGGCGACATGCGATTTTTCAACTGCACATGAAACAATATTGGTAATAATAATAATACAGATAAACGAAACCGCGAACGGATGTATAGCGACAAAAACCGCACTCGTGCGCACTATAGTCAAACGCGTTCACAAATGACTACGGGCAGACTTTTTAGTTTTCGGCACAATATTATTATTACTATCATCGTCGTGGTCGTTGTCAACGGTAGTGATGGAGGAGAAGGAGGAATTAAATAAACTACAGGCGACTATAATAATATACGCTACCGTGTGCCGATATGGCTGTGCTCGCGATGGTATAATGCGCGAGACCGCTCGCGCGTTTAACACTTTCTTCGGCCACCGCATTTTCCCATTGTTATTATTCTTATTATTACTATATATATATATATATATATATATAATCATTATATTTGATATATAACATTATATTATACGCTGTTATAGTGGGAGTCTCTAAGGCAGTGGTTCGAAACGGATACGCCGAAATAAACAGCCACCGGCACAGTTTTCGTGTTTGTCAAAACAAAAAACGCCACCTATACTCTACAGAACTTATTATATATTAATTATATAATGTGTAGGTACATAAATAATCAGTAATTACTAAAGGAGATTTCGTCAAATTTTAAGGGGAGCTCAAATTTAAATGAATAATTAAATTCACATAACCACAGTCCACCACCATACATCAATGTTTCAATGTTGTGAATATTTTTGTTCCCCTCTTTATAATACTATTACCTGTCGACTATATTATTGAGCAACTTTTTTTTTCTTATGGTACAAAGAACCAGATAAGGTTTAAAAAATATGATAAATATTTTACTTTTTAATAAAATAAAGGCTATTTTGTTGCGTGACCTACTAATAGAATTTAAGTATTGTATAACTCTCGCCGAAATGTATCCAACGGCATGCATGTCACATGATGATTCTTTACCCGTCCGTTCACAATAAGTCAATAACTATAGTATTCCATACGTAACATTAATTCAGTCATATCTATTGTAATTGCTAAAAATGTTGTACAAAACAAATTGTGTAATAAAATTGTAGGTTAAAAAACTCATATTGAGATAAATGTTTTGTTTCCGGTATGAGATGGATTAAAGCAAAGATAAAATTAATAACCACAAAAAAGGTCCAAAATAAATATTTTCAATTAAAAAATAATATTAAAATTACAGCACTATATATTACACAATAATAGTATGAATGTGAATAATATAATTTAATAATATTTGTCAAACTACAAATTCCTCAAATGTTTTGGGAGATTTAAAAATTATTTCACTCAAAAATTTATTTTTACTAATGATAAATTAATAATTATTCATTATTGCAATAATTAAATAGTCAAAATATTATTATATGTCTCGGGTGGTTTTAGTAATTTCTATTTTCATTTGATTTTAAATAATTAATATATATTACAAAATATGTCATTACGATGTTATATTTTTACAAAATAATAGTAATAATAATTAATATCACTTTCAGTATTAGCCTTGCGTGTACAGATTTGGTGAACGATCATACTTGAATAAAGAATAATATAAGATATTACACTGATATTATCATTGTATTATGACGTGATGCTACCATAGACTGTCGACTCTAACAGATACAGATAAATGGTAGGTAATGAAAGTAAAAGTCTTTCACGAGATTCGAAACTAAATATAATACGATCACGGCCCCTTCTCATTCAAAGTAAAAAATGTACTATATAATGATAAGTGACATCAATGTTCAGAAGCCACGATTTTTATTGTACAAATCGTATCCGTGTCAATAGAAATATGTCCTGAAAAAAAGCGTGCACAATGATCAGAACGTAACTTAACATTAAAAACTCTTATGTCTATTATGCTAATGAGTTTATTTTATACGTTCCTTCTTAAACGTGTGTGTTATATTTCCATATAAAATATGCTCGCTTTATATGAAATAGCTATACAATTCAAAGCACATTATAAAAATAAACTAACAGTAAGTTCACTCCAAGTCTGCGAGCCTACTTGTTGTGAATTTTGTTCACAATAAAATGCAAAGGGAGTAAAATGCGACGTTCTTCGTTTTTTTTTTTTTTTTTATCACAAATGCATTCAGGTGTCTAGATCAGAATATCGAATGAGACCAATGAACTAGTAGACTTGTTATTTACCTATTAATTTAAATCCAAGCATGGTAATCAAAAGTATTATGAAACTTCTCCCTGAATATAAAGCAGGCAGACGGCAGTGTTTTTACTTCTGAAATCGTAGATGTTCTGTAATTGTGCTACCTATATATAATTATTTCAGGGCCATCGTTTATTAAGATAAAAACAACGTAAAATTATGATAAAAAAGTATTAAAATACGACAATACATGCATATTCTATATATTTTATAATATATACATAAACGTTTGTTATAATGTTCAAAATATTAAGTATCCTATAGTAGAATTTTATATGATATACATGTTAAAATATACATAATAATATAGTTATATTCATATAAAAATACATAAATCAAGAGACGTGACTTTTTAGTTTAAAATTAAAAAGCGGGTAAGTCGTGGCCCGGATATCGCACTGCTGTACAGTAGGTTACAAGTGTGGGTTACTGTAATGGATAGAATTAAATTTGAATCTTATGATATTATAACATTGTATAAGAAAAAAAATTCTAAGTTTTTTTTTTTCTATAAATATCGATAAAAATTTATTTGTTCGGTAGAAAACCTTGAAAATTGAATAAAAGGCTTCTAACACATTGTAACAATAGCAGTTAAAAAATATTAAAAATTCGTAGGCACGATTTTTTTTTACAAGGATTCAAATTTGAATTTTGACAACATACGTAAAAATCACGAAAATTCTTAAATTATTTTTTGCTAGAAATTCATAAAAAATGTTCCTTTTATATCTAAGATTTGAAAATTTAATACATAACTCTTATCATACTTTTACAATAGCAATTGAAAAATAAAAGAAATGTGTAGTCACAATTTTTTTTTACAAGCATTCAAAGTTTGAATTTTGACAACTTTTAAATGTTTTTAAAAATCACGAAAATTCGCAAATTATTTCAAACTAGAAATTCATAAAAAGTCTTCTTTTTAAATCTAAGATTTGAAAATTTTTAATAATCTATAATATATCCTAGACAGATAAACCGTCTTCGCTCAGAATCGTTTTTCGTATACAATGATATAATATCATTGGATTCAAATTTAATTCCATCCATTACAGTAACCCACTTGTAACCTATTGTACAGCAGAGCAACATCCACGACTTACCCGCCTTTTTTACTTTTGACCCCCCCAAATTATCAACTAGATTCACTTTCTGATCTAACGAGGTAAATCGAAGCATTTTTACTGCCCCAAAACGTGATGACAGACACAAAAAAAAAACATCATGGTAAAATCAATACATTCCTCGCTCCGCTCAGAATTTATAATAATTACTGAAAATGTTTTAATTTTTTACAGTTATTAATATTCCGGAGAACTATCTCAGGAATTTCTGGAAGTGTCAACCCTATATGTATAGCTATATTTATAAATTATAATATTATTATTTGTCGACCCAAATCCGAATAGACTACAGTCGTGTTTTATTTTGATACAGAAAGTAAACTGCAGATAAATACACAGAACTTGGTCATTAAATATGCATACATATATTATTATTATATATACCTACAGCTGCGTTTAATTATAGGTATGATCAATTAGTAGGTACCTATGTGTAACATGGTCATATACTGTGAAGAGTCTATACCAGGTGTACCTGTTAAATGTAGTGTGACATAAAATTTGTTTAAACCGATAATAGGTTGAAATATCATCATATTACATACATAATATAATATAACCATACTTATATAGTTATATATAACGATTGCTTAATAATAGTATCATAATATATTTGTCTGTTTCGTCGATTTCGCTTATAATAAAAGGCAACTAAACATTAAAATATATTGTTTGACCTACTAAGTACCTATTGTACGTACATGGTTATACTTCAAGTAATGTACAAGTAGGTAATTTACTATTATGTATACATTATTTAACAACTTCTGATAGGCACGTAGGTAGGTGGGTAATAATACATACATATTGATAATAAAAAAAAGCGGGTAAGTCATGGATGTCGCTCTGCTGTACAGTAGGTTACAAGTGTGGGTTACTGTAATGGGTAGAATTAAATTTGAATCTTATGATATTATAACATTGTATAAGAAAAAAAATTCTGAACGGAAACGGTTAGGTTAGGATATTTTATAGATAATTAAAAATTTTCAAATATTTTATTTAAAAAGAATATTTTTTATGAATTTTTAGTTTAAAATAATTTGCGAATTTTTGTGATTTTTACGTATTTTGTCAAAATTCAAACTTTGAATGCTTATAAAAAAAATTGTGACTTTGAATTTATTTTATTTTTCAACTATTACTGCTAATATAACAATATGTTAGAAACCTTATATTACATTTTCAAGCTTTTCTACCCAACAAATAAATTTTTATCAATATTAATTTAAAAAAAACTAATAATGATCGGAAATTGCATATGCCTATAAATAGTTAAACTCAGGTCAACATTTTTTGAAAATTGCATGGTGGATAGAATTTACTTATATAAAAATTCGGTGAAAATTTCATGTATCCATGGTCATTTGTTTTAATGTTACATCAAAAACCAAAATTGATTTTGTGGAAAACTGATTGTGCATAAAAATACTAGTTATTTCTTTAATTTTTAGTTTGTTTATTCCGATTATTTAGAAAAATATTTACTTATAACTTTTGAACCCCGAAAGTACCAACTAGATTCACTTTCTGAACTAACAAGGTAGGTACTAAAGTCGAAAATCGAAGCATTTTTACTGCCCCAAAACGTGATGACAGATAGACACACAAAAAAACACTCATCATGGTAAAATCAATACATTCCTCGCTCCGCTCAGAATCTAAAAAACATTTTACATTTTTAACATATATTTTATTCCTTGCACTGGCAAATATCGACGAATATGTAGTATTGATTGTAAGCAATCTAATAATATTCATCTACATAGGCTTGCATTATTATTATACCTATACGTTGTAAGATAAAATGTAAGAAAAAAATGTTTACGAATATGATATAAAAGCGATAGTATTAGGAAATTGGCTTTTGTGGTTTTCAAATCCACGATACTGTCAAACCTCCAAAAAAAATCGGACCTGGGGGTATAAGTGCGCAGAAACCACGCAAACTTATATTTTTATGAATGTCGGCGTAACAACGACCTAAGCGTACGATACATAATCTTATACTATTATATCCGGTGATCTGCTGGGTATCATCGTACTGTCGGTGATCGAGCTCGGACGTCTTCAATGAGTTGTCAAGTTGTTCGAAATTTTTTATACGCACACCACGCCGACCAAACACTAATGGAGCTATTGATAATTGATAAATTTAGTAATTGTTTCTCGCGGACGTCAGTCAACATTTTTTCGTTTTTAACTTATTTCACGTTGGGTTGGAAATAATATACCTACCTATATGTATATTTACTGAAGCTACGTACTTACCACTTACCGGCTATACGATGCTGTATGATCGCGAACAGTTGTGATGTTATTATTATTATAATATATTAAGTAGTGGGTACCGCGTGTACACGAGTCACTTGTCACGTAACCTACCCATAGTGTACGCGTGTACTGCAAGCTAGCCGGTGTAAAAGTGCGACGGGTGATATTCTCAGGTCAAAAGTCGTTAAACATCGAGTGCAATATTCATACACCATGATGCATTATAATGATACACAGTGGCGTACCCAGGGGGGGGGGGCTTAGGGGGCTTCAGCCCCTCCCATTGGCCATGTTTTGGAATACATTTTATATTAAAAAAGACAAAGTACAAACCATGATATTTCTAAAAAACGGTATTGAATACAACGTATTATCTTTAGTAACAATGACCTAGTATAAGCAAAGCATAAACGTTGTGTTTATTATGGTACCGAATACCGATATAGATTTAGCCCCCCCCCATTCGAAAATCCTGGGTACGCCACTGATGATACAGCATCCTTTCACTCGAGTCGACAAAATCTAACACAGAAAATCTGGTTTTCCTAGCCAAACTGCACGAACCGATATTAAGCGCAATAATAAATATAAATGCGTATCGTAATAGTATTAAAAAATAAACAAATCTCCGTCACTATTACAATGTTGTATATTTAAATATATCAATATAACAACTAATAAGTATCATCTTTGAAGGATTTTACACGAACTGCAGCTGTTATACTTTTGTCCTTCACATCATCTCATGATTGTATTTAGAAATCATAGGTAATATAGATATTTAGTATTTTCTTAGATGATAATAAAGACTATTATTTTTAGTACGTCGCTTCTCAAATTACCTTATTTGTGTATCAATATGGGTTTAAACTAAAAATTATTTAACTCAATACCTATAACTATATCAACTATTAAGAAGATGCTACCCATGAGTATGTTGTCTCTGTCTTACAAACTTAAGGGGTAACAAATTGTCGTTCACAATAGTTTCAATAGTGTGCTATTATTTTTTGATATTACTGTGAATTGACCTATTATCACACATTTTTATTTACTTTTAGATTAGTCCATCATCTGCAGTACTTAAACGTTAGCAATTTTATTCGAAAATTTAATTTCCAAACAAAAAGTAGGTATGTGAGAAATACCTATCACAAATTAAAGATGATCATATCTCGTTTGAAAATTAAAATATCGAATAAAAGCTGACCACTTAAACAGTCAAACACAGATAATGCTTTATCTAAAAGAAAAAGAAAGATTGATTATATCCCCACGGATTATTAGGTCAATCAACTCAAATATCAAAACTAACAACACACCATTGATTATAGAAACTAGTGAACGACGATTTCATATGTTTTGTGTGTATAAGACGGCGACAACAAATCCATGGCTGGCATCCTCTTCATTATGTTTTATCAAAAACAATATCGTAGGTACCTAACCGTTTTTTTCTAGACTATTAATAATAACAATTTAATAATCATACGTTATGACATGTTTTTCATACGGCATGTCCATTAAATAAAACTAATTTAGTTTTTTTCTAAAATGATAGATTTACCTGTAGGTATGAGAATAAGAAATGCGCCGTGTAACAGTATCCTCTCGTATGTGTAATGGGTGGTATCACTGGAATCACTTAAAAAATTCATTATTTTGTAATAATGCAACATATTTAATCATTATAATCAAAAAATAACCTTGACCTTAAAATATTTTTCCCCCACGTGGCCACGAAGTATCATTAGGAATTAAAACCAATCTGACGGGTCGCGTCATTACACCATACATATAGGTATGTAACTGATTCGTATAAGTAAAATGAACAGTAATGTAGAAAAAAAATATATTATAATTCCAAGGAATGAAACGTGTCATTATTAAAAATGCGTGTTCGACACGTATTCGGTGAAAAATCCTGATGGACAACATATCGAACGAACTTCAAAAAACCAGCCTTGGACGGTTCATGACCGTTATAAAATCATATTATGCATTAGATATTGCGATTATCGATACACACGCCGCCGCCGCACTGACTTTGTCGTATTCGCGAGTGTTATTTTTTTTTCTTGATTTAAGCCATTGGGCGATACCGCAGCTGCACAGCGCGGATGACCACAAGTACCATACGTCCATACTGCACGCACACACGCGAACGTTACCTATACTATAACGCCCAAATCGTTTGTATGTGCTATTAATATGTATACCTGCCTTACCAGTAACCATGTGTAATGTAACTATGATATATGTATAGGTAATAGGTATACCTACGCGTGTATCGCAATTTTTTTTTTCTGTTAAACATTTTAATATATTCCTTCAGCTGTTCCGTGCACGCGGTAAAAACCACGGTTACCTATACCGGTCACGATCCTTTGCGCGTCGGCCGCGTTCAATCGCCACAAATATATATCATCAACGCGCGTGCGCGCACGCACACACACGAGTATAATGGTATACCTATTATGATAATCGCATATAATCCGGTGGCCAGTGGCCACTGGCCGCGCGCCTCACACAAATGCACTATATTATGTACCTACGATATTCGTAACGGATACGCCCGCAGAGATCCGTCGCGGATTACAGACGTGTCGGACGTGTACCGAGTTAATTGGCCGGCGGACGGCTACATCACACCTGTTATGTCGGTAAACGCTCAAGCGGACACGAACGACTTACTATAATAAAGTCGACACGTCGCGCGAGTTACTCTACGCTGGCGATATTATGTGCGTAAGACACGCAAAAATTATACAAACACGCGGAAAAAAAAACGGAAACAATAGAAATCGGCGCGACGGCCGACGCTATTATTATTGTCGTTGTTGTTGTACTATTACGGCGGCGGGAATATAATAAGAATAATGTTATTTTAAATTATAATGTTATACGGTGCAGTGCAGAGCCGTCACGGAAACCACGCGACCGGTCACGACGCGTGGCCACTGGCCGACACGTACTTCTATACGTTACACATTTTACCCGTGTAAAAATGTCGTACGAAACGGACCAACTTTTTTTTTTTTGCAAACCAGTTTAAGCGAATAGTCGTCACTCTTCATGTAGACTTGCTAATCGCAAAACATTTCGTCAAGCCTTGTAGATATTTTTTATGGATCGTATACAAATATTACCCACTACACAAAAAATACTATAAATAATATAATAATGTGTATTAAACGGAACTGCAGTAATTATGTGTAAATAGTAGGCGGTACTGTGGTTTGAAATTAATTTCAAAATTGTTCGTATATAATGATTTTCCATTACTGACAAAATATGTAACGAAAACCCAAACAGAGTTATATCGCAACCAGCAAATGAAATGTACCTAATGTAGGTAAATGATATATAAATGATTCCATATAACCTTGAAATAGATGGGTGAATGTAAGTTTCATTATTTATAAATTATTATATTTAAAATAAAAATCAATCAGGCGAGTCTAAAAAATGTGGTGAATAAATGGTAAGATAAATACATTTACATCACGAATTTTATACTGACTCAAGGGGGGGTTTGACCCCCCCCCCCCCATTACCTCACTAACCGATAAACTCTTGTGCGTTCTTGCGTATACATAATATAATTCACAGGAGCAATTTTCTAAAAAAAATTTTTAGTTCAGTCTGACTAAATGCTTGTACTATAAAATCGAATCACATATATTTATTAAAATATTAATGTATTAAACCACTATTGAATATTTTGTAACGAAATGAACGAAACATCAAATAAGCAACTATCAAGACTTGAATTATCAACAACAGTTTATCGTATCGTATTTGCTGTATAACGTGTTGTACGGCGAAACGTATAGGCAATATAGATACATTATTATAATTATTTCAAAAATATTTAAGCAACATTTAAAAATGTTCGATATCTTAGTTATAAAAATTAAAATACTCTTATGCAAACAAATTGATGTCAGACATTTCAATAAGTATGCAAAACTCAATTCCATGTGCCAGGAATCAACTCATAAAGATTATAAAAATTAATTAGGTTTGACTGGCCGAAAAAAAGTTTTTTATATTGTGCTTGAGTAGGTACCATTTTCTTTAAATGAATGTTATAAATTCTGTCAGTTTTTGATTTTGAATGTTTTATATGCCCAAACTAGTGATTGGTGATATGGAATAAAAAGGAAATTGGGGAAAAATGATTTTACAACTTCAGTGAGGCTTACATCAAAGAATGTTTGTACTATCGTATAAATACCAGCTAACATCCAAATATTAGTTTTGGAGCAATAAAACCACAAAAAAAAGGTTTTTGTTGGAGAAAAAATGTAATGCTGATTACAGTTTTAAAATTTTTTCTGATTATGTAAACATGAAATTTTTTAATTATTCCCCACATTTAATACTATTCTTGATACAAAAATTAAACAATTATTTTGAATATGTATTCATGTTTAAATAAAACTGAAATGATTAATTGGTTTATATTTTAAATCTTGTTTTCTTTTGGGATGCCTTTGATTGTACTATAAGAAATTAAAATGAAAGAACAATTAAAAATTTAGATGATATTCCTGATAGTTAAGTACAAAAACTTATTTTGTCTGTTCTATAATAGTTGCAGTGCCATTCTTAATAAAATTTAAAAAAAAAACATAAAATTGTAAAACCAATACACTTTTCATTCAGCTTGAATTTGAAATGATAAAAATAAATATCTAAAAAAGTAGTATTTTAAGTGATAGGTACATTTTTAATTGACAACTAAATAGTTTAATCAAAAATGGTCATAAATATTAAATACTTATTACACATAGAGTAAATTTTATTTACAATAAAATGGAATATATTTATTTTAGATCTTAGATTTTGAGAAAATATATTATTACAATGATGTCAAAAAAAAAAAAAATAAAATAAAAATAAATTATACAATATTACAATCCATTAAAAACAAAACATTTGTGGCATATTTTACTAATATCAGAACACCGATTATGGTAAACTTACTCCAATATTTTATGCAACATTGCATATCACTTTGATTTTACTACAATAATATAATAAAAATATTAACCTTTAAAACTACAACGAGTTCAATATTTTTACAGTTATGTTCTATCTAAAATAATGCGTACCAAGATCAGTTATTACTAAATGATTTGATGTACGCAGTGGATAACTTAATTACAATATATACAATACGTCTTAGATCATATAGAAGTATTATAAAATCCTAAGCAGTAAGCACGTCATGTTAGTTATAACTAATGCAGTTCATTTTGGCCTTGTGATCATTCATTAAAGACAGTATATTTTTCTTGTTATGAATATCAAGCCACACAATTATATCAAAATAATGTAGCAGATTTGAAATATTATCAGAAACATGGTAGTTAATTATTAATATAGTATTAATATTTATTAACAACAATACTATTTGAAAAAAATTGAGAAAATTAAAAAGTAGATATAAATAATAAATTTGTATTTATATTGAATACATTTTATTCAAATAAGGTACATTAGCACATAATATTGTCACCGACAATTAGCTCTAACACATAGCGTAATCCAAAGGCCAATATGAACTGTGATGGTTACACTTAAGGTTATATACACCCAGTGTAGAATGTAGGTTACAAAGTAGGTATTTAATATAATTTTATAACTACAAGTTATTAAAAATGCATTCATGTCTTATAACTCTAACTCAAAAAAATAAAATATCAATAGTATTAAATTGTGTAAGCAAATAGTTCCAATAATAAAAAAAAAGTGTAAAAATAATATAATATATTGATTTTAACAATATTGTTATCATAGATTATTTGCACTAGCAAATTATTTTAAATTAATTAATAAATATAAACATATATTTAAGCATCAAAAATTATTTTTATTAAATGTTAGAAACTTATATTATAGACAATTTATTGTTTTGTTTTGAACAGTCAATTAATAAATATTACTGTTTAAATTAAAGGATTTTTTGTAAGTCGACATCATACAATTAGCACTGTCCTCTAACATCCTTGGGTCCTCCTGAATTCTTGTATGACTTACAAGCTGACCATTTTGGGGAAAACATTTTTTACATGGATCACAAAATGGCTTTTTCTCTGCATGGACTCTCATGTGTTTGATTAATGAACCGTTAACAGGAAATGATTTTAGACATACTTCACACGAAAATGATTTCTCTCCCGTATGTGACTTCATGTGAGTAATTAGTTGCTGGTTTAGAGTAAATGATTTTAGACAAACCTCACACGAAAATGGTTTTTCTCCAGTGTGAGACCTCATGTGTACTTTCAAATTGCCATTTGTGGAGAAACATTTTAGACATACTTCACAAGAAAATGGCTTCTCTCCGGTATGAGACCTTTTGTGAGTTATTAGTTGCTGATTTAGAGTAAACGTTTTTAAGCAGACATCACATGAAAATGGTTTCTCCCCTGTATGAGACCTCATGTGTATTTTTAAATTGCCATTTGTAGAGAAAGGTTTTAAGCAAACCTCACATGAAAAAGGCTTCTCTCCAGTGTGAGACCTCATGTGAGTAATTAGTTGCTGGTTTAGAGTAAATGATTTTGAGCAGACCTCACATGTATATGGTTTCTCTCCCGTTCGAGAACTCATGTGTACATTTAAATTTGACATTAACCATGAAAAATTTAAATGGGCCTTACATGGAAATGGCTTCTTTCCAGTTTGAGACCTCATGCACTGTAAAAAAAAAAAAATACTATAATTATAATGACAAATTTAACATGTATCTAAGATATTAACACATTTTTACATTTTTACACTTTCAATATTTTACTGGGAATAAAACAAATATACTGATACATTTATTTTTGTAAGGTGGATAAACTGCAATCAATAAATATGCGCAACCAATCTACACATATTTTTAAATTCTTTAAATTTCAGTTTTATATCAAATATTTGACTTGGTATACACAACAACATATACCTTATGTTTCTTTATAAAAACTATTAAGTAAACAATAGACAATTACTGCCCTCGTTACTACCAAAGTATGTTATCTTTTTTTATTATAGTTATTTAGGTATATTAAGTTAAGAAGTTCATGATATGATCTTTTTGCTTCCATAAATATTATTATATTTGCTGTAGATACCCATATTTTTTATTATTTGTTTGTTTATTTAACCATTAAATAGGTAGGTGCTATAATTTAAATTTTGAAAATATAAGTTGAATTCAACATTAAGAACATTTCTATACATAGATTTTTTTAAATAGTTAACTCAACCTAAAGTTCATCAAATGTCAATTTTTAGTTGCATTAATAGTTAGTGACACAAATAATAATCATTAAATACTGAATAGATAATTTTTAAAAATCAATAACCATACAATAACTTGTAATATGCATGAGTGCCTCGATGAGTACCTACATAGAAACATTTAAAATAAAAATATTTTTAAAAAAATCATTAGAATCTACCTAAATAAACAGGTAAAAAAGATTTGATTATGAGTTACTTTAGATTTGTTTTGCCACTTAATAGGTACCCAGATGCCCAAATTTATTTAATTTAATTGGAAGATTAATTATTCAAAAGTATATTAACAAAAATTAATTTAAGTATATACATAAAAAACAAGTAACAAACAGTAGATTGAATAAAAAGGTATTGGTTTGCAGCAATTCAAAATGTATCAGTAATAAAGATGGAGTGATAAAATCAATTATTATTGAAATAATGTTTATTATCTGGGACCTAAATTTTAGGTGTTTAGAAATTACCTCGGAAATTACTATGGATAGGTTTGGTTAACTTCAATTATATATGAATAACTAGGTACCTACACTAAGGGCTGTTCTACAATGTCTGGTTAAAGTCAACAGACACTTAACCGACAGAATTCTGCTTTTAAAAATCCCACTAACCATCAGTTAACACTTAAATCGGACATTGTAAGAACCGGTCTACGTTATTAAGTGTTTATTGAAATCAAATTGGTAAAAAGTAATTAGTTTTTACCTCGGTTAGAGCAGATCAAGACAAGAACAATTTGAGAAGTTTTACAAGAGCAAAATATTAATAATCATGATAATTTTTGTTAATCAAGATCATCATCCAATAATATCGATAATCATCTAATAATTTTGACAGTTGGTAATCTGGTTCACACAATTATTAATATTGGTTTACGTTTAGGTCATTATTCCTAAAAAATAGGGTATAATATAGGCACCTACTCCAAGTAATAATCATAGCCAAGTACTTGGTGGATTTTACCTATTAAGCATACAAATTTTATGATAAATGAAAATCAATGTTGTATTAGGAATTAATAATTTGAATGATAAATTACTTTAGTTATCACCAAAAAATTGAATAAATATTAATTTAATGTTTAAAATAAGATATATTTTATTTTTATTACCTACTTATTGATATATTATTATTCATACCTACTGACATAACTACATTGTTTTATATATTATCTTAAATTATATTTTGATATTTGTTTAATGGGATAATGCAAAAGTTTTAATTTATTATAATAATTAACAAATATTTAGATTTGATTGAGTACATTATAATATATTTTTATATGGATAGATACACTAATACAGTATTAGATACAACCTTATGTTATATTAGTTACACCTAACCTATAATTTTTAAATACTTGATAATTAGAATATTTAACACAAAAATGTTGTACTTACTAAAGTATATTTGATACTTAAACTGTAGAACAATATTCCAAAACATTTTATATATATGCCTATCTATATAATTTGTTTATTAAAATTCTGATTGTTAAATATTAAAAAAAAAAAATCATGACCCACTAAGAATTTATTAGTGACCCAGTTTTAGGCCATGAGTCGTGACCCACTATTAGTGAACTTCTGGGGTTAGTACCTATGTTATATTATTTGAATATTCATATAAAATGTATAATTATTATATATTATCATAAAATTGTATCTAAAATATTACTTACTATAGTATAGGTAGTGTATGTATATTATAGTTAAGTGTGTCTATAATTATTCAGGAAGGAAATATGTAGATGGGTCACCACTAACTATAAGGATTATTTTTAATCACATAATTTAAATTGATCATATGGGTACACCAATACAACCAATACACCAATCTATTTAAATAATTTTTAATTATTTATGGAGAAATAAAAAATTTAGTTTCTTAACTAAATACACTAAACCAGTTAGCTTAATATATATATATAAGGCACAAGTAGTTGAACCAAAAATCAAAAATAAGTAGATAGTACCGAGATATTCACAGGGAAAAAACTACGAATTATTTGTTTTAAGATAAAACTAAAAACCATAAGACAAAATATATAGGGAGTAATTTCTGTAATGCCGACACGCAGTTCACGTTACTGTGATTGCTGATACATGACATAGACAGATTACTAGAACCCCAAGAACTGGGCACCTACAACCTGAAAATGAAAATAAAGAGCCTAAATCTATACAACCAATCCATGCACGGCCAGAACCCACATAGATTAACACTGCTCAATCGCTTAACACCACTAGAGTTAAGGCAAGTGCATGCAAACTATGTAACATGGCCAAACATTCCCATCAAATTTTGACGTTGATTATGATATTTTTAAACCTAGATCGTAGGGTACGTGTCTACGTCAATATCACTACGACAATTAATTACAGAACTATAGCGTTGAAGTACAATACAAATAGTGTCTAACCGTATTTCGTGAGGATTTCGGTTCTTGCACCGGATGTCAGCCACTTGTTGTGTCCGTGTCCCCAACGACTGCAGTTGTTGTACACTGCCAACGATCGTCGCGGCAACGACGCTGTTCGCGGCGGCCCCAACGACGGACGTCACCGATGAAGAAACCGCTGACGATGTGAACCACTTTGTAAAGCACGACGACGACGATCGGATCCGACGAAACGACGGAGCGTGCGAGCGCGACGGCTATCCGGCGATGGGGAAACCAAAATTTGATGAACGGACGCGGCGACAACGATATCCGACAATAACAACACTGGGGCTTTGTGGCTTTGTGCATAGACAACAACAACACCGTCTACACCACCGCGACACAACCGTAATGGACACGACAGACAATGATAACCGTTATCGAGGAACTTAAACCATGTGATCCGCAACTACTCGTACAACGATAATAATAATAGTAATAATAATAATAATAATAATAATGTTAATAGTGCACTATATTAATAATAATAATAATAATAGTAATAATAACACCGCGGATTACGGGAGACGATATCGGAAAACATCAATCGGAATGATTAATAATAATATCATTATTACTATTATTAATCGATGGCTGGGCGACTGTGGCGCGGCGAGGAAGACGTGTCGTTCGATAGGTACCGCGTCGTGACGTCGTGAGCAGAACATCGCCGCGATTCCGGTTGGGCGCGATGGCGTCGCCGTGGCGGCGGTCCGTGACGTGTTACGCGTCCGTCCGCTATCATCCGCCTATCGTGGGACGAGTAGAGCAATAACAATATCAGTTTCTCGTGCAGTGTGTACGTTGCTGCACTTGGGAGAAAAAATAAACGATCCGTGCAGCCCGGCTTGATGGACGATGGACGTCATAACTCATAGTTTGAATGTTTGAAATTGTGTTACACAGTTGCACACAATAAGCAACTCTTTTTACTTAATTCCGAGCTGACTGCTGTTACTACCACTATAGCTGTGGAGTGCCGAGGCGATTATTATAGCAAGTCAGTTGTCTCGGACTCGGGGGACATGGCCTGGGCAGCCCGAACCCTCAGAGATTATTCGGACGACTGTGAACACCATGCTCTCGACGACGTAGCTTGTGTAAATAGTATAGACGGATATGGGTTTGATAATATTACCGTAGAAAACGATTTCCGGTCCGTTTAAATGTATCAACATGAATCATATTAATAATTGCATTTGAATTTAGTCCATAACAGAGTAATATTGTAAACGCATATGTGTATGAACACAATCCATTTCGTAGCTCTTTATGCTGTCCGTATAAAAATGAAACATTGAAACTTTGAAACGATATAGCATCCAGTCTTTATTTTATAATTTTTTTTATAATAGTTCCATGCACTATCGGATTTATCGATAGTTTTCCCGATAGCGTTGTTTTCAATGTTCTTTCGTGATACCTAATTTTGCAACACTGTATACCTCGTCAATGACGCATTTTTATGTTTTGTTTTTCTGGGTGGGGGCGACAAGTAGACAACTTACTTTTTGTCCATAGTCTATAGGTAGCTTTGTTTGCCTCATTGATCATTCCGAATAATTGAATATTGAAATTTGGTGAATGTGAGTCACCAGAGTTCACCACTCGCCACTCGTCCTGGCTTATGTGACACGAGTACACGAAACACGAAGCGCGTCGGAAAAGTGGACTACTGTCGGCAATCGGCATGGGTGGGTGTTCCGTCGTGCGGTGAAACAGCCTAGAAATTCTTTGATCCAAACCAGTGTAAATCCCACATTATCCCGCTCCGGGATAATGGACCATTACCGTGTCAATAATGATATGGGGCAAACATCACGGTGCGTTTTTTCACACCGGTCTGACCGAGCGAGTTTCTAGACTTCGAGAGTATAATTATTGCATTGAAACGACGTCGCTGCAGCAGCAGCCACCTTTAGCAACCGTGCAACATGTAAACAAATACGAATTAATTTTACGTATCGGCATGTTCAGTATTTTGCTAATTTAACCATTTAACGAAATAAACTAAATCGTTATTTTTCGTTTGAATATTCAATTTTGTCGACAATTTTAAATTCAATCGCTCAAAAAATATATGTGGCTTCTCTACGCTTAACTTTTTTTTTAAATTTCTATTTTATTGACTAACTTAGAATTCTGTTTAAACTCATTTTTCCTCAATTTTCTTTTTATTGATAGGCAATCCGGATTATTTTGAAAAGTTGAAAAATAAAATAAAATATCAAAATAAAAATCACCAAATAGGTATTTTGTTTTTAATTACATATATTTCATAACTCATATTCTATTGCAGTTCATTTATTATTTGGGATTCTACCTTTAAGTCCGGTAAAAAAAGTGCAATGTATTTATTTTAAAGTAACGACCAATCTGATCAAAAAACTATAACCAATGTCATATTTTTATTTTCATTGTAGGTACTTATATTGATTTGAGTTGAAAAATGTGTACCTATAAATAAATATATAAGTATAATAAATAAACCAGACTTATAACTATTTTTTTTTTTTTATAGCATTAATGTTTTCTTATTAATTACTATAAACTAAATAAAAATTACTTATGTGTCTATATCTATAAGTAAAATATGTTATTGCTTATTACTGGATAGTGGATAGTAATATAGATACAATCAATCGCCTATCAAAATATATTTAGATGCAGTTTTTGCTGCATATGCTGCCCCTTTAAGAACAGCTCACACCTATTATAACGCTAATAACTTACATATTATTATATATTATTGTGAAAAGTGAACTGAACAATATCTAAACTATACAATATTGATTTACATGAATTATAAGATTTTATAATGTTTTAAATTAAAAATGTTAAAATTATGAAATAGTTTAGGATAGAGTTGGTAATAACTAATAATATATGTATTTGGTGTGGTAGTCCTTTTCCTTTTAAACATTTCAGCCTTGTGATAATGAAGCAGTCAAATTGGAATGCGATCAAAACGTTTATGAACATGTTTTAGATCACTAGGGAGCATCAGGAAAGGGCTTGATAAAATAGTTAAATTTTCATATTGTGCGCGAATACTAAATATACAAGGGGCAATTATGTTAAGAAAATTTTTTTAAGACAATTTATATTTAATAGAAAGTAAAGATACATCGATTGCTAAGTGAAAACATGGCGTCTGATGGAATTGCAATTTGCATTATTGCAAGGTACCTAATTATCGTAATAATACTTATAAATATAGCAGTATAAATTATAGCTAGGTATAGTGACATAGTGTTATATCTTAAAACTACACCACAAAATATACCGACAATAAGTTAATAAGTTATAAATATAGTGGTTTAACTACTTTTATTCCTATATAAGTTAAAATAAAAATGTTTAAATTATTTCATCTCTTTTCAGTTATTACCAAATGCGTGGCTTACACTGCATAGGCGTGTGCAAATTTATTTCACAGGGTATGTCGGTGTTTTTAAATATATCTTCTCAGTTCTCAGTACAAGAAAAAACTCCCCAAAACCTATATCAATATAAAATAACTCGTCTCATAATGATGCAAAGACGAATCTAATTAAAATATAACAATGAAATCGAATTAATATATTTTGATTTCTTCTCGACGCCCAATATATTTTCATAAGAAAAAAAAATATATCAAAATATTCAAATTCTAATAAGGTACTATGAGTCTATGAACTATATCTTAGTAGTTAATGATTCTTATCAAAAAATATACAAATAAAAACTTCATATGAAAACTCTGCCATATGCCATATGGCATCTTTGAAATATCAAATTTAAAATGTATATTATATCCATTGTTATTATAAAAGTACCTATAAATAAAAAATGATGATAAAATAATTTGAATTTTAACTGAAGTTTTTTTTTTAATTTCACGAAATATAGTATTGTGTGAATAGTAATTCTATTTATAGTATAAGGTAATATTATTTTAATTGCTATAGTTATAACAGTAAACATTTCTATAAACTATTAAATCTTTTATCACGTTTAATAATATGGTAATGCTCATCTAATCTTGTATGTAAAATAAAGTACGCTATGTACGCTCATTGCTCAATATTGTATATTTGTATCTCGTTATGATTTTCGGTGTATCCGAATTGATTTCCAAACGTCCGAATTGGTTTCCGGGTTGTTATAAACTTATAAATTGGTTCCCGGAAAAAAGCATTTTCAATTTTCCTTCTTATTTTATACAGACTTAGGACTGTCTACATATTATGTAGGTATGGTTAAAAATTGTGGCTTTTGTCATGAATGTAAAAAAATGTAAAAAATAACAATAAGTAGGAAATATAATAATAATAGGTACATTTTTTCGATTCGTCAATTTTTCTTAGAATAAAAATAAAAAATCCAAATTTATAACCTTCTAATACAATAAGATTTTTTATATTTTTCACTGTACATGAATTCCATATTTGATACTTGAACGGAAACGAAAATTCAAATTGAATCACTATACGTACACGTACACTACAACAGAAGACGAGTATAACTAACGAGTAGATATCGACTAGATATCCGACATCCGTCCTTATCAATATAATACAACAACGATTAGTTCACGACACAGTTCTTATCTAAATCATTATTTGGTACCTACATTTTGTACTTATACTGTTGGCAAATATGTTATAATAATATTATTAGATCATTCGTATTTCGATTTTTTTGTAAGTGTTTATCGCAATTCGCAGTGCAATAACGGTATCTCTATAAATCTATAGCTGTCCTTATTACAGCGTCGTCGCGTGAACCCGGCAAATCGGACATTTGCCGGGGCCTCGCGGTTTTCATTTTTTTTTTTTTTTGGGGGGGGGCTCTCTCTTTTAACCATATTTTTCGTAAGCTATATAATAGTATAATATGTTTAAAATCTAATATAAAAATTTATATTAAACAATATTTGTTATAATAATAATATTGATAATATTATGATATTTAATTGTAATAAAATCAATAATATTAGTTACTAAACAGTGTAAGCTAAAAATATTTATAATAGTTTTTAGAAATTAATTCTTAAATATTTAATTCGCACGTAAAAATAAAAGTATAAAATTTAATTTGAATTGATTAGTAAACAATTTATTAAACGTCTGATGATTGTGGTCAGTTTTAAAGATTATGCCAGGGCCTCGCAAAACCTAACGACGGCGCTGCCTGTCGATTTAACTATCTGTCTATATGTACGCGTATCGTATAATAGTATATAAGGTCATATTACGGTCGTACAGTGTAACATGCAACTATTATATGTACTTATAGCATTCAATTCGGATGTGTTCCACTTACCTAGAATATCGGGAACCAATTCGGATGTGTGTTTCGTGGAATGTCGGGAACTAATTCGGATGTCAATTTCAGGTATGGGAACCAATTCGGAAGCAGCCATGATTTTTACACGGGTATCTAATCCACTTGGATCATCAATATTACATAATATTATATTAGTTTATGAATAGGAAACAATAAGTAGCCACAACGAATTATTCGATAAATTAATTTAATTTGAATTCACATTTTGAAAAAAAGTAGGTACAATAACAGATTTCTAATACTTAAAAAAGTATTTTTTCATTTTTTTATAGTTTTATAAATAATTATCATACAGGTTATTTTTATATATTTAATAATAATAAATAGGTACTCTTATCAAAGTCAATTAAACGTTTTAATATAGGTATATAGATTCGGTGGCTGGACTGACGGTTCATTCATGGGTAGTAAGCAGCTGTGTATGGGGAAGCCAAGGTCTTGGCCACGTACGGGTAGGTCGAGTAAGCAGAGACGTACCGCGAAGCTACTGCAGCATATGGCGCGGCGACGTAAGGGCTGGCTGCGTATCGTGCGGCCACGTAAGGTGACGCGGCCACGTAAGGCGATGCGGCTACGTAAGGCGAGGCGGCGGCGTATGTTGCGGCCACATATGGTGAGGTTGCCAGCGGGACGATCACCGTCCGTTTGTTCCGGTTGGTGTTTGATTGAGCCGATGATGGCGACGTCTTAGTTTCGGCGGCGACTAGGCACACGACCATGGCGAGCAGAGCGAATGATGCCTGCAGGAATATAATAAACGTATAATATTAATAATGATAATATGATAACGATTCGAAAATTATGTTAAACAATTGTCTTATATTATACATAAAATATAATCGCGGAATACGTTTCAAATAAAATTAAAATGGTACCGAATAAATCAAGATATCAAGATGATCTTAAAAAAATTCACATGATGGAAATCAGTCTACACATTGTCAATACTCTGCAGCGCGTACCGCAGTTGAGGTATATTATAAAATAATATATATTATTAACTACCTATAGGTGTGATGTCGACTGTCGTAGAATTCGTGTTGATGACTTAGATTTAAAAAAGATATGATTTTAGACTTACTTGAAATTGCATGGTGATTTCGTTGGTAAGTTAGTTTTTGAGTGTCTGGTGAATATAATGCAGAATGTGCAGATGTATGATTGAAGACGGACGAAAGACTGATACTAACCACTGATCGGAACGTCCGTTTTATACTGTCCATTTGGCCTAGAGACGCTCAATTACCATTTTGCACTCAATATTCATATCCAATTACAAAACGAACATCGGTGCCAAAATATTAAAAACGATAATCATATAGTGTTACATACTATAATTGAAATTATATATTTTAAAACTGTCACTCTCGTTTACAACAATGCGTTCTACGTTAGTAGCATATTGGCCGACTGCACTGTTACGAAATGTCACTCTAGAAGTAGCTACCTAGTAGGTACCTACCTCTTCAGCGGGCTTAGTAATTTAATACACATGATTTGTTTTTTGTTTTTAGACTGAAAAATAGTTTTATCGGACTATTTTACATTGTTATTATTCGACGTTGTATTAGTTCTTATGATTTAGTTTATCTATGCAATCATAGTTATAATATGTATTTATTAACATGTTGTAAATCAGATATCAATATTATTAAATATTAGGTACACCTACTCTTGTTATTTGTTACCACAATTTGCATCATACAAATATTAAGAAATCGGCAACACAGAATTATTTTCATCGTTGTGTTTATCTGACAATATAGACAAGGATTTTGTAAATGAAGGTCTGAGTTTTACATTTTAAAAGATTAAAACTATAAAAATAATATCCTAAATTACCACTAGTTTTATTTAATAAATTGTATTTTAAAACACGGTTATTATATATGTAGCTATAAAGTACATAATATGGTACAATACTAATTCATGAGGCGTAAAACACTCATTATTATAAAAACTATTTACTTTTTTCAAAATTTTAGATACATGCTGTTCTAAAACTATATAAATTTTTAATATTTTTAATCCTTATATTTATTAGGTAAACCACTATCAACTGTTAATTTTTAAATGGTAACCTATATTAAAAATATCATTAATTAATGAGGCTATTTTTTTAATACATTTTCACGTTTAAATTTTCATTTTTCGTTTAACCGTTGACGAGATATAGTCTCCCAAAGTTGGATGGTTTTGGGGTGGTGTTTGTCCTGTGTAAATATGTTTTCCTTTTTTGGGGCAAAACTTAGGCTTAACTATCGTACTTACTGAATTTATTTGAAAAGTGTATTATGTTTTATGCTAGAGTACAAAAATCCCAATTTGCTGCGGCCGCGGTACTGACATGGTATAACATATTTATGTATACAAACACCACCCCAAAACCATCCAACTTTGGGAGATTGGGAATTACCCGTTTCCGCCAAAATTTGAAATGACCGATTCCGCCATCGCCCGTTTCCGCCAATTTAAAAAAAGGTTCGATTCCCGTTTCCGCCAATTTACCTGCTATTCACTTATTCATAATTAATATACACAACATTTTGTCATAGTTTTAATAAATATAATAATAAAGTAAAAATCACTTATTGATAATTAATATACACAATTTTTTGTCATAGTTTTAATAAATATAATATTTTGATATTTTGTCAAACCTAATTTTAAGAAATACAGTAATAGCAGGTAAATTGGCGGAAACGGGAATCGAACCTTTTTTTAAATTGGCGGAAACGGGCGATGGCGGAATCGGTCATTTCAAATTTTGGCGGAAACGGTACATGCCCGGGAGATTATATCTCGTCAACGGTTAAACGAAAAATGAAAATTTAAACGTGAAAATTTATTAAAAAAATAGCCTTATTAATTTATAATATTTTTAATATAGGTTGCCATTTAAAAACAAAAGTTGATAGTGATTTACCTAATAAATATAAGGGTGAAAAATACTAAAAATGTATATACCTAGTTTTAGAACAGCATAGATCTAAAATGTTGAAGAAAAAAAGTAAATAGTTTTTATAAATAATGAGTGTTTTAAGCCTCATGAATCACCCTGTATATTAGTTATATCTTATATAGCGACATAACTAAAGAATTAAATGCACTCGATTATGAAACGAAGAAATAAATAATGACAGTAAATTGTGGGTTAACAGCGGACACTCGTTTTACTTCAAAAATTTCAACACACAGTTAAATAAGTCTTATGCTCTTCTATAGTGTAACAAATTACAATTAAAAGCTTTTCATATTTTTTTTTTTTAATTTTAAACATATTAAGATTAATTATGATAAAAATCTACATTAGAAAAATTAGAATTATAAATAGAAACTTGTGTGCAATATGATATGATTGTGAATGTTTTGTATTCGTTAAGTCATAGGACACATTGAGACATAATTAAACGTTATTGTTTTTAATTTAACTTTTTTAAACTTGATAATGCCTTAGAAATTATAAAATTTCAGTGATCAATAATGTAATGAAACAATTTATCAAACCTGCAAAGTGCCATGTAATTATTTATTTTAGTCGAAGTCATACGATTAATAATTTTTATGCATATCGTATATAACGTGCACCGAACAGCATCGTGCAGCAGCGCAGTCATATTATATAGGTACCTACTATAATCGTTGAAATCGAATATTATTGTAACGTATATTCCTCTCGTGCGGTGCGTATTTGTATACCTATACATAGGTTACCTACGGTTTCTCATCCGCTACGCACAAATCATATAAATCCGTACGAATCGCGAATACCGCTATATTATAATACTAAATGTATATTATTCTTATCATAAATCGTATAATCATAATATGTATTGTATGTATGACGCTATTATAATATAGCCATATAGGTAGGTAAGTAGGTGCTCACATTACCCTCGGCCACGTCCAAATGCAAGAGGCATCTTGCGTAACGGCCACGATCGTTGTTGACCTTTATTTATAGCCTTTTTGCGATTCGGCATGCATTTAAACTATATGTATTTTATATAATACGATATAGATACTAATATTGAAACACATATATATATAGGTAGGCATATAATATATACATATATATATATATATATACATGTTATTACATCGTATGATGACGAAATAAACGTATTATTTGTATATAATATAACATAATATTATGTACTCACTATACGTATAAACTACACATATTATAGCTATATGTGTATATAATATAGTATACATGCATATAGATACAAATAATAATTCACCGCTTGTCCACCCGCCCACCATACCGGGGTGGACCGCCGCTGCTGTCGTCTCTGCACCATTTTCGTTACACCGTTATTCCCACGTATTTATGCAGCGAAGTCATTTTTATTAAAGGGCTGCACGAGTAAGCATTGTGAATAAAGATGTGCGAATTGCAAAAAAGTTGGAAAAAAATACACCTCGCAGACGTATGCCCACATGGCATACGGTATACCTGCGTGCCGGCATTATACTATACGATCGAGCGATTGCCCGAAAATAAAAAAAACCTTAACCCCTCGTCAAACAAATACATGCGCATATTTAGTCTCTGGCAGCGTTTTTAAGAAGTATATCGCCCCTCGACGTACACATGCATTACCCATTATTATATTTCCAGTCCGTATTATTATTATTATTATTATTATATATACGTAGGCCATAGGCGTTTACTATAAAAATACTCGTATACATAATATTATATTAATATTACGCATCAGGAAATAATAATAACATAATATTGCAAAGTATTATCACTCGAATAAATGTTAAACGGATATCATTAAAATTATTATAAACATTAAATAACATTAACTAAACAATTAACATATTAATATAGATAATTGTTTACAAAAAAATAATATTTTTCGTGCATATTATAAATATAGTTTTTTAGTTGCTACTATGAATATTTTTCCTCAGCAAGGAAAATTGAGAAATCAAAAATATATTTTTGGGTATACAGGGTGATTTTTTAATCATGAACCACTCATTATTTCAAAAAGTATCAATGTTTTTTAAAATATTTTTTTACAAAGTTTCATATTGTTAAAAAAACAACGATTTTATGAAAAAATTATATTTTTTAATATTTTTTATCCTTATAATTTTTTAAGTTTTTTACTTTTTTGAATGGCAACCTACAGTTTTAATTTCATATTCCAAAGCAGAATATTTTTCTAAGTATTTTGATACGTAAAAATCGAATTTTGGACGAGTAGTTCATGAGTTATAAGTATTTAAAGTTTAGACAAGCGGAGTAGTGGACAAACATTTTGCGGGGTAACCCCGTACCACTCCACTCCGCCAATCTAAACTTTAAATACTTATAACTCATAAACTACTCGTCCAAAATTCGACTTTTACGTATCAAAATACTTAGAAAAATATTCTGCTTTGGAATATGAAATTAAAACTCTAGGTTGCCATTCAAAAAAGTAAAAAACTTAAAAAATTATAAGGATAAAAAATATTAAAAAACATAATTTTTTTATAAAAACGTTGTTTTTTTAACAACATGAAACTTTGTAAAAAAATATTTTCAAAAACATTGATACTTTTTGAAATAATGAGTGGTTCATGATAAAAAAATCGCCCTGTAAGTACAGTAAGAAAATATCTATAGTAGAATGCTACATTTTTTTTAGTTCTAATGTATAAAATTTTTTTTGTTATTGTTGATTTGCGTCTCTATATGAAAATAATAACAAAGCGCCGTTACGAAAATCGGTCTCGCGAAAATCGGTTAAAAAAAAGATACACCCATCCCAAAAATATATCTATATCAGAATAATTTTAATGAATTAAAAATGAGCTTTAAACGCCGCTGTTATTATATGATATTATTTTATGTGTTAAATTTTATTTTTTTGCCATTAACCATAAATGATTTAAATCTGAAACGAGGTAAGTAAATAGGTACATACAACATTATGTCTACGAATAGGTAACTGGTAAATATCTGAGTCATCTAGCTCAGAAATGCATTGTGTTGATTAAACTATTACCGGCTGGCTAATAGGTACTTCAATATTTTGGACGTATATTGAACGTTATAGTAAAAACTAAAAACCAATGAGATTGTCGGCTGTGGCAAGGTTAGTTGTCAAATTTAACTTACGGAAATGAAACTGTCATAATTATATTTTAATGTATTTATTTATGAATTTCGATATAAAACGTGTCAATGAAAAAAAAACCCGATCATAACTCTACAGATATTTGCCCATAGAGCATGCTTAGGTTTGCTATATTATTATTAAACCGTTGTATGCCATAACGCATGGGTTCGGTCAAGGTCTGAACATATTAATATAAAACAGAAGAGAAGACAATACCTATATTATAATATGATCCGGAGCTAGCGTGATGCGAATCGATGATGTGACATTATATATATATTACCTATATGTATATATTATGTTTGTTATTAGTGTGTGTGTGGGTAATGTGTCGTATAATATAATATTATGCAGTATTACACGAGCATAGTTGTACATCCATCGAGGGCGTTCGTTCTGCAGTTGAATTGACACAAAATCACTTTTTCAAAATTTCACGATAAAAGACGTGAAAACAAAAAAGTTGGTGTTATTACTAGGGTTTAAAAGTAAAACAGTTTATTTAATCAGTACCTATATAGACAAGGGTGCGTTATTATATAGTGACTATATTATGTAGCTAAAGTTATATTTTAAACATGTAACCACACCTTTACGGCTATACGCTTATCCAGTAGCGCAACCAGAAATATCCCTTGGGGGGGGGGGTCCAAAATTTTATTACAACAGATATAAACATAAATAATTGTGTTAATAATAAATGTATTTTTTATTTGTGTTACCATATTAATAATAAAATGTATATACTTATAAAAAAAAATATAATGAAAATATATCAAATAAAATTATAAAATAAAGTCTAAACGACGCTTTAAATTCGATAAACGCTGTATTACTTCTTCGGACTTGACGTCAATATCATAGTGAATATTGAGAGCAGCTAGTCCATTCAATCTCGATTCGGACGTAGAGTTTCTTAAGTAAGTTTTAATGCGTTTGAGTGTAGAAAATGATCTTTCAGCTTCGCAAGATGTGACAGGAAGTGTGACCAGTATTTGCAAAAGCTTAAAAACATTTGGAAATAAATCTGAATTGCAACTATTCAATATGTTGATGGCATTTTTTGTTTTAATGTTACTATCATCTAGATAACGATTCCATAGTAAAATTTCTGACTTCACAAGATCAAAACTATCAATGTCATTACTGTAAAATTCAACAAGTTCTTTAAGTCTTTCTTCATTGAATGTTGAACTGTTCATTAACATTTGGAATCCACTAATAATGTTTTTATGATTTATAAAACGATCATTCAGTTGTTGAATGTACGAATCAAGAAAAGGAATAAATAAAGCTATTTTGAAATATTCTTCAGGATCATTTGTTGAAATATTTATGCGGTGTTTTTGGCGCTTAGCTAATCGAGGAATTTCAATTTTAATTTCAAAATCATTTAATCTTTCATTAAGATCATTATATAGTTTGTTAAATTCAAGACTAACATTTTCTCTTATGGACATTAATTGTTTTTTCACTAAACTTATATGTCATAACTGATAAGGTTTGTTATCAAAATTATTTAGTTGGCTAACAAAATTTATTATACTTACAATATATTATTATATTCCCAAATTAATAAAAAATGTTCCATTTTATAAATACTCAAGGGGGGGGGTCTGGACCCGGGGACCCCCCTTTGGTTGCGCCACTGCGCTTATCCAATGTTCAAAATCGTTTCCAAAAAATTGTGATCATTGCGGATGAATATTGTGCAACATGCACACACCTGCACACTATCTGGCGTCGAGGTGAGCTAAGCGTACCATTTTATTACAGTCAGTATGATTTATTTTTATTTTTGAAATCACTCACACGTATATATTTCCGATGGGGCTTTTGTACGCAATCATTCCCAAACAATCAAATTATATTATATTATATTATTATTATACAATATAAATTACGAGTATATACCTACTATAACATGGCACTAACATGAAATATGAAAACACATAATTATTGACTATATATACTATATATTATATATAATATCGATTATTTGCCTAGCAAGCGCTGCAATATATAAAAAATTATTAATATTAGTTCATTTATATGGTCAGAAGGAATAAGAAATATTTAGCTTGTAATAATCATTAAAAAATCCACAGCCATAATATAACAATATTATATAGGTACGAAAAGGTATTGATTGGTTTATTAATGTCATATTATGTATGGCATATTGAGATCTATCTTTTGGCCTTTTATCCTCTCTTTTTGCTGTAGTGATAGGAATTAGATAACATTTATTTATTCAAATTCTGATTTATGAAATTTTTTAAATATACTCAGACTGTTTATTTTTAAATACATACCTACCTTTTTAAACTAAGTATGTCATTTAAAAAGTGTACATTGGTCATCGGAGATACATAATTCCTTCTTTCAAATATGAACCAAAAATGTTAAGTATACATTGACACATTGCTAAGTATATGGTGTTTTTTCAAAAATAATAAAAATCATCTTGATCGAGATTTACATTATAGCTTCTGAGTTATTAGACTTTATGAACCTAGGTATCTACAAAGATAGTAATCCTTCATTATGGACTTACATGTATGTATGTATATAAATTTATTTAAATTCAGAAAGTAAATATTTAGAATCTATGTGTACTAAATAGTAAATACATATAATAATTCAATAAGTAATATTTATGCAAACTATAATATGTATAATATTTACTGTTTAGTCTATAGTACCTATTATACTATTTATACTCAAATATTTTTACAAATTTTAAATTAGTGCCTAATATTGTACCTATTAATATTCATTGCATAATTTAATTTTCAATTGTCCTATGTCTTCTGAAATTCTAAAAATACCATCATGGACTATTGTCCTTAAAAGGTATTTAAGACTCATTCGTATTTAGTAGACTTTTCTTAAACGTAAATAAGCATTTACAAAAATCAAATTTGTTAAAAATATAAAACATTCTAAACCTCAGAATTTTAATAAATGCGCGCAGATAATTTAAGGTAAATACGGGGTGTTCTCCCTGGCTCGTGAACCACACTGTGCAGTACAGACTATATATATATATATATATATATATACTTAGTTTCTGGTCACCCAAAGATCATTTTAAACCGGCAGCCGTATATGGTATGTCGCTTTCCGTCGCACATTATAGGTGCTACTATTATAATACTGTGCTCGTAATCCGACGAGGTCGGCCGTGCCGTTTGAACGATTATTATTATTGTTGTGCGCTTCGCCTTTGTCTTGCGCTCCGATTAACAATAAATGCATGTAAACCGACTGTACGGTCGTCGCTTGCTCCCATTGTGGACCGTCGTAATGCACGTGTTGTCACTACCGAGAATATTATCATTACGTTTGCAGCGACCAAGAATTTCAACGTGATTATAATATATAAATAATAATGCCCCTGCAGGAGAACATGCATATAATAATATAATATAATATATTACGAGTATATATATAATATGTGCGTGTAATATTATTCAGTTGCACAAAAATAAATGGCTCGCCGTGGTCAATTTGAACAATTGTAATTATTTTTTCTTTTCAAAACGAAGAAAAAAGCATCTTTGTATTTGCGAATATCGATCCGTCTTTGTTATTCCTTCGAATATTGCTTATTGAATCCGTTAACTACAATTCGTACAATATTATGACGAAAATCGTTTGTGAAGAAATCTATATTTTACGTCAAATTTTATCCAATTTCGTTACAATGGCTTTACGATAAAATTTAATTTTTAATTAACCTAACTTCTGCAAGGAAAAGTGAGGAATTATAGAAGTGTGGTGTAGTGAAAACATATTTAGTAATATGCTACATTTTTTTCGGAATTTTTATTTTACATAATATTTGTTTTTATTGTTGATTTGCGTTTCGAATAAACAAAGCTTTACGAAAATTGGCTTTTGATTTGTTTTTTTGTTCGCCTCGATCATTAGGAAAAATACGGAGAATATTTGCTTCCCCCTCACAAAGTACCAACTAGAACCGATTTGAATTTCACAATAACATGAAGTATTTTTTACGAAGTGTAAAAATTTTCTTCAAAAACAAAAATTAAAATTAAATAAAAGTCAATCATTATTTAAAAAACCTATTCTTACATTCATCGCTTCACTCAGAATTAAAAACCAGATGGAACATTATAAAACTATTAATTTCAAATAATAAACATAATTATTAAATGGTATAATTTTCATATATATTTTTGAATCTATATTGAAACTTTTCGATATTATATAGGTAGTAGGTACTAGATGCACATCAATAGACCCTCTAATTATAAGGTCAATATATTAAAATAATAAATATCAATTAATGTAACAGGCAGCAGGCAGGTATCTTAGTAAATTCATATTATAAAACGTGTATAGAATTTGTTTTTGTTAAAGATTTATTGAACATATAATATGAACAATAATATTTTTTCATACACATTACACATAATACCTACATAATTATATAGTTAATGAATAATGATATACCTTCAGTTTTGATATACCTTCATATTGTTCTTATCAATTCAATTAAACGTTTTTTTGAAACTGCACCCGTTGGCGTTAGTCGATACGTGCATATAGGTAGTCACCAGTCTATCCATATTTGGTTAACATATACTATATATAATATAAATATATAATTATGAGTGCTATTAAATTGAGCGAGTTTTGATTATGATATATTGTTTATCATTCAAACACACGCATAGTCATACATATCAGACAAAATTAGATATAAATCATTTAAATATATATATATATATATATATTTATACATATACTTATACCTAAACATGGAAATAAAAGTCAAAGATGAACATTAGTAAAAAAATTTTAAAATCTAACCATCAAATCATTGTTATCTAATTTATCATCATTTATAAGTACATAAAATAGTAATTTTTATGTGAATATCCTTCATAAAAAGAAGTACCTATATATACGATAATATTATTGTAATACAATAACTATTTTGATCTTATAAATTTGTGACTTTTTTCAAAATTTTAACATATCTTATTAGAATCCGTCTAAAATACCCTAAAAAGCCAAACTGACGTTTACAAAGATAAAGTCCATTATGTCCGATTCAGCATTCAAATATAATATGATGTTTATTGTTGTTTTACAATACTACTTACTATACTAGTATTTATAATCAGCGATACAGCGATCTATATCATAGGCTATACGGTGTTATTCAAGTCATTATTGATTATACCATATAAAATAAGCGATGTGGTCCAATATAGGTACTCGTATAAAGTGGATTACACCAGTCATTGCTTTAATTGCACGATCAGTACCATACGTATATGCTATAATAAAACAATATAATTTGTATTAACTGATAATTTGTAAGAAAGCATATCAATCAATCATCGCCATTGATTTAATTGCTAGTTACATTTTAAATTGCATCTTATAATTTTTCAAGAACAATCCCATTTTAGGTATGATATTAAAGAATCAACATACATACATGTGCTACAGGAGTTATGAAACTCGCGAAAAACGTTTATACTTACATTATTTCTCTAGACTCTCGTATTATTAAACAGTAATTCGAAGTTATAAGTTGCTATATATTATTTTTGTAATATTATACTATAATACATACGACCTCTGGGAATGGTCTTTAGCACCGCTATGGAAAGGGGTCGACGTGAAAAGACGTCGGCCGACCGTTGTACAGGACACGGTGGACGTTTTTCCGGGTCGTTACTCCATTTTCAAACGGTGGCCGTAGACAACGCGATCTTAATAATATTATAAAAGACATGTTGAAGGAGATGAAATAATAAAAGATAAATACGTTTTAATATTATATTATATATAGTTGGATATATACACAATGTACATGTACAAGTGGGTAAGGTACTATATAAATATATAAACGACGCGCGTACGCGAGGGAATAAAATCTGTCATTAATATTTTTCCAATTATTATTATTATTATTATTATTATTGGCCATATATAGGTCCCGGGGGCTATCACGATTGTTCCTGACAATTATTATTATTCTCTCGGCTATTTCCAATCTGGATCGTTCGATAGCGCAGTCAGACCGGTGGTGGTTGTGAAGTATATACGCGTACTATACGTATTATATACGTATATCATATATATATATATATATATATATATATATATATATATATATATATATATATATATATGTATGTATGTGTGTGTGTGTGTATATATTAAGAAACGCGTTTAAGAAAATAATTTTTTTTCCTTTTTTTCATTGGCTGCTGCTGGGCCCGATGAACACGCGTATACCTGCAGTATTTATAATAACAGTAACGACTTTTTTTTTATGTATGTATTCTTTTCGTGTTTGTGACCTGCCACTAGATCTTAATTATGCTAAACAGTTTGCATTGTGTACACGAGTAAAAAGCCTCCGAGGCCGGTCGCCGACGAGCAGAAAAGTATATCCCGTGCGGTCGCCTATACTGCCGCCAACACCGCCGCCGATTCTCAGCGCCGTTTGACCAGGACTGTTGTGGTCGCCACGCCGTCGCCGCTCCAGGTAATTAAAAACCCCACCCCGCGAATGGCGTCGGGTACACGGATGCAGGCACCCCCTCCCCCTCCACATAATATTTTTGGTCCTGGCGCAGAACTAAATCCGGCCCTCGGCATTTTTCTAATGATATAAAAGGTGTAACAGATAGCGAACTGACTTTTGGAATAACTTTTGTTCAAATTAATATTATTTATTTATTTATTATTTTTTTTTTTTTTTGTTCATTAAATGACCCTAGCGCTACATGATTTTTAGTACTGAAAATAAAAAAAAATTTTAATTTAATAAAAAAAAACATTGTATAAATTCAAAATAGCCTATCTGTGAATCTGATTATAAGAACAATTTTTATGGTAAAAAGATTTATCAAAGTCAAGTGTTTATTTTTAGAATTTTTTTAAAATTCCATATTTTTTTGGTTAAAATTATTTTGAATGTAAGTAACACATTTTTTAAAAATACGATTTTTGAGAATTCGCTTTTGATCAGGTCTTTCTGTTACACCCCATGTACTCGTATATTGAAGTAATTTTTAAGTAATTATTTACATGAACGCCGGGCCCCAATACCATGGGTCCTTCTGATCCACTCCCCCCGTTGTGTGGTCCCTGGACGTACGACTACAGGTGATATCAGCTCTACATGTGAGGGCAGGGATGATCGTAGTTCGAAAGAAAGAAGAAATTAATAACATAATTTAAAGTCGCGTGTATTAATCTATTATAATATGCACGTGATAATATATACAATTACAAAAGTCGCGACCGTATATTATGACGTCATACTGGTCCGTTCGCATATAATACATAATATATACAATACACCTACATATCCAGTACATATACTACATAGGTACATCACCATAATATAATTATATGTAATGTTAATGTCGTACACTATACATAATATAAGAGTGTGTTAAATATATGTGCCATCATTATGTGGAATGTGTTTTGGTGTGCATCATAGCAGGCAAATATAATATCACGATTAGTATAATAATTGCAGGTCATCTGGACGTAAAATTAAAAATAATTCCAATCGGTGAACTCATCGATATGGTGGTGCCTTCAAGGCTTCATCAACATTTTTGTCAAACCGCAATGGTACCTAAATGGTAAAAATGTAAAATTATCTAATTATATTATAATGTAATCTATACTTATTTAATATAATTTATATACACTATGAGTTCCAATTGATGTTAAAATAATAGTAGGTAACTGCATCTAAGTATATGCCTATATTTATAACCAGGTATAATATTATCAATTATCATGTTATAGTATAATTATGTACGATAAGTACAGATTATTTCAAAAATAATCTTAAAACTTAGATGTCTAAAATATTTGTTTGTTTATATCATTCAGAAAGGACATTTAAAACGAAAAGAGATTCAAAGGAAAAGGAATTGATAGTAATAATATTATGAAGTTTGACGACGTTTTATACGAGTTTTTTGTTTTCATGTCGACGAGTATAATGATATACCGGTATACCTGCAGTAATAACGTATAAAATAAATTCTGTATAAAGTCATCTGTTGTTATTAGCTATCTATAAAACGCGTCGTAATATTGCTATGGTTCTCAATGACCGTTAAAATAATGCAACAACATTAAATATTATTATCGTTCTCGATGTGTGCAGTGCGTAGCGCGCACGTATACCGGGCAAATATAATGTACAATAATAAACGTAGGTATATCGTATGATTATTATATTAGTCTACTAGGCATACACTCGTCTAATAATAATAATAATAATATGTTGTAGGTATATGCGGTCTCGAAACCGTTCTCACGTTCGTTACGCGACGTGCGAAGAAAATAAAAACCAATATCGTATGCCTATACGTTCAATGAATAGGCTCTTTAGAGAGAAAGAGACGGACATATAATGTTATAATATTATTATGTTGTACGCAAGACGTCGTCGTCGGTCCGCCGGCTAATATAATGCGCGTACCCCTATTGTGACACGGACCGGGGGAAAGAAAGAAAAAATCCCCCCACACGACCGAATCGCTGTGCGCCGGAAAAAACGTTTACGGCGTCGGTGGGGGCTGTTACAACCCTACGGCGGGATGGTATATGGTATTATTATGCTATGTACAATACGTACCTATAGCATAAAGGCGGCGTGCACAGACCGGTGAAAAAAAGCTCCCATTGAAACGGGCCTTGCACGATTATCGTCCAGACTTTCCCACACGTTCGGAAAAGTATACTCGTACGTTCCGCGTATATTGGTGCCTCGTAAAAAAAGTTCTTACTCTAGCACAACCACCTACCACCTTCCCCTTTCCCCCTCTCGCCATTAATAACCGTTAGTGGACATAAAGTGTGTATACATTGTGTTATATAATAGGTATAATAGGAACGTGTGCATAATAATATAATGTATAAATCCATTGGCATCGACAAACAAATCTAAATATTAAGCTAAATATCTACGCATGCCAAATATAGTGTAAAATATATAATACTGTATCACTTAATCTGTAATCATGTAACATACAAATTACAATCACAACCATAGTATCCATTAATATTGTATCTACAACTGCAGACTAATGACCTAGCTGTTGAAGCCTTATTCTCAATAAAAAATAAAAAATAAAATATATATATACATATATATTATATAGACATACAGTACTTGGCCGTTTAAGTGTGTTAATACGGGAAAATAATGTAAACTGGGCCAAAAATTTCCTTTTTTGTTGTAACATAGGTGTACCATACTATACATGTTTTTCCACTGCACTACATTCAAAAGAATATCTATTATTACTCAATTTTCCTCGCAAAAGAAAATTATCTAGCAACAGGCTACTTATAATATTTACGAATGATACTTTTTTTAGATTCTGAGCTGAGCGATGAATGCATTGCTTTTACCATGATGTGTGATTTTTTTTTTTATTGATTTTTTTTGTGTCTGTCAGCACGTTTTGGGGCAGTAAAAGTGCTTCGATTTTTGACTTCAGTACCTACCTCGTTCGATCAGAAAGTGAATCTAGTTGGTACTTTGGGGGGTCAAAAGTAAAAAACTCTTTATAAGCATTTAAAGTTCAAATTTTGACTAAATACGTAAAAATTACGGCAATGTTCAAAATTATTTTACGCTAGAAATTCATAAAAAATTTTCCTTTTACATCCAAGATTTGAAAATTTAATAAAAGGCTCCTAAAATATTTTTACATACCAGTTGAAAAATAAAATAAATACCTACATATAGTCACAAATTTTTTTTACAAGCAATCAAATTTTAATTTTGACAACATACGTAAAAATCACGAAAATTCGCAAATTATTTTAAGCTAGAAATTCATAAAAAAAATTTATTTTAAAGCTAAGATTTGAAAATTTTTAATAATCTATAATAAATCCTAGACAGATAAACCGTCTTCGCTCAGAATCGTTTTTCATATACAATGATATAATATCATTGGATTCAAATTTAATTCCATCCATTACAGTAACCCACTTGTAACCTACTGTACAGCAGAGTGACATCCACTTTCCCGCTTTTAGATTCTGAACGAAGTGATTGATTTTACAATGATGTGTGTTTTTTTTTTTTTTTGTGTCTGTGTACAGCATAACTAGTCGAAATAATGCTTCGATTTCAAACTTTGGGGGTGGTTTCCGATGTAAAATTGAAGATCCTTGGTGCATTATAGAGGTTAAAAGTTAACATTTTCCAAAAGTTTTCAAAAAATCGAGAAAAAAAAATGACATAAAAACGAGAATTTTTACGTAAAACCAGTTTTCGACCAAATCGATTTTTTTATATGGTTGTAATTCAAAAACTAATCACTGTAAATACTTGAAATTTTCACCAAATGTTTATGTTAGTGTTATCTATATACAGTTTAATTTTCAAATTTTTTTTACTTTTTAAGAGTTATTTATAGACCACTGAAATTTTCGATTTTTATGAGAATTTTTTTTATAAGTGTCGGTAAAAAATCTTGGATGACCAAAAAAACTTGAACATTTAATACAAGGTTCCTTTTCTTATGAGTTGTTCTTATTGTAGCTAAAAAAATTTTTTTTATAAGCGTTTATAGATAAAATTTTTAGGAAATCTGTTGAAAACGCGAAAATCATAAAATTTTCTGTGTTTATAACTAAGGATTAAAAATACAACACTAAGTTTTCCATAGGTCTTCCTTCAAGTAGCTATAGAGAAAACTCGAAGTATCACTATACGAAAAATTTTAGGTGCGTTTGAATTTTAAATTTTTACGAAATAGCGTAACGATAACGATTTGTCCTCAAACGATTTTAAAAATTTGTTATAATTCAAAAAGTATAAGTGGTAGATACTTGAAAATTTTACCAGATATTAAGATTTGCATTTTCTTTACATTATTTAATTTTCAAAATATTTTCACTTTTTTGAGGTATTTATAGACAATTAAAATTTTCAATTTTTCTGAAAATTTTTTTTGAAGTGTCGATAAATTTTTTTTGGCCCTATCAAAATATTTGAAAATTTATTACAAAGTTTCTCATATGTTATTCTTATAGTGATTAAAACATTATAAGAATACATAGGCACAATTTTTTTTTTAAGCGTTTATAGTTCAAATATTGACAAAAATTCGTCAAAACCATGAATATTTGTAAATTATTTTGTAGTTCAAAATTCATAAAATCGTTTGTATTTATATCTAAGGTTAAAAATTCAACACTAAGTTTTACATAAGTTTTGCTTCAAACAGCTATAGAGAAAGTTTGAAAAGTTATTATAGGAAAAATGTTTAGAGCATTTGAGTTTTAAATTTGTATGAAATCAGGTATATGTAATATTATACATATCTATGATAATATAAGGTATTATGAATTATGATAACTACATGCAATGTTTTTGGAAAAATTGATTAACCATTTCTTATTCAAAATGCGTCCTAATTGAAAAATAATATATTTGTTTCAAAATAGAATATATGACAATATTTAAATATAATATATCCTAGACTGACAAATCATCTCCGTTCAGAATCGTTTTTCGTATACAAAGATACCGATCATTGCATTCAAATCTAACCTACCTTGTCAGAGGTCCACCTCACCACCTTATGTACAGCAGAGCGCTTTTTCTTTTTGAAGATGTAAAAATAAACCATGAAATATTAAAGAATAAAGATTATACTAGCTTATGCTTAGGAGATGAGTTTGCAATGTTTGTGTGATAAATACCTATAGTACACTTATAATTTTTTTGCAGTCGCAATAAATATTATTATTATTATAGAATAATCAAATCAGTGGCATTTTTACACAATGATAGTTTTCAAAAGCCGTATTTTAATATAATATAACTTATAAATTGATCATTTACCATTAAAAATAAACTGAATATACATACATAGGGTGTACTGCGTGCGTGAACCATGCGTGCGTGAAATTTTGTGGGAAGGGGGAATTCCAACAATATTTTGGGCCCTTTTCTTAATTTGAACACATCACTCTTAACAAAAAATATACGTATTAATCAATGGTAAATAATTATTATTATAGTACCAAATTATATATTTCCTTGGATCGGTTGAATCTATAATATCTATTTCTAATAAGATAATTACAATGTTTATTTATTATTTGTACTTTTTTAGTCAACAATATCTAGCTGTTATGATCATAGGTTATAATAAGTTATCCCACGCAAATTTAAAATATTTTACGTTGTATTCAGTGGCGTCATTTGTGTTTGGGAGGGGGGTAGGGTATGTATTTCCCCCCTTATTATTGTAGGACCGGATATGGGTCGCAAGATCGCTTTTAAATTATTTTATTAGCTTCACTATAATAGATTTAAATCAAGCTGTTGACATGTTTGGTACTAGAAGATAACCAGTTAATGCCTAGCATCTAGAATTCTAACTATCTAACTATCTAATTAACACTTTAAAAACATAAATTAATAATAAATATTTAATAATTTATTGTATGTTTTGTTGTATTTTATGTAAATAATTTTATATTCATTTTTGGCGTAAATAGGACATAAATTGAAGTAAAATTCTTCTCAAAATAAGTCATCATCATCATATAATAGCCGATAGCGGTAATATTGGGTATCTTTCTACAATCTTTTTTTTTTTATTAAGAACATTCAGTTTAACTATTATAGTTCAACAATTACAATTTCTACAATCTTTATAGTACATATTATTATATATGTATAATAAAATATATTACTTAGTCATTACTCATTGTTATCCCTCAAAAAATGCCTTATCTCAGATAACTGTGATAGTAACTAGTATGTATAAAATTATGTAAAAAGGTTATTTGTATTGAGATAAAAATGTGTAATGTAGTTGTTAGCAAACATCTTTTATTCTGTTTAGTTATATTATGGTATAGGGGCTCATAAATACAATAGTGTCAGGATTAAATATTAAAATATAATATTAAGCAATTCAGTGAATTAGAGTATATTTAATTAATTTAAATAAACAAAACAATATTTAAAACTAAAACTAGGATAAAAAAATAAAAGTCATGATAGTTTAAGAATAATAGTAATAATAATGATAATGATAAATGCAAGGGAGTGCGTTATCATTTGGCACCATACTAATTAATATTACTACAATGGGCTGGTCAAAACTTTTGCCTCCTCCTCTCAAAAACTGAAATGACACCACTGGTTGTATTATTTTTTTTTTTTATCACGAAACATGATTACTTTTACCACATATTTTAGAAAAAAAATTCATTTGATTTTAGTAAAATCGATTTTAATAAGTGCCCTGCTATGCTTTTGAACTTTTAGAGCCCAATTCAAAATGTCGGTGGTGCCCAGGCACACCTTGCACCCTCCGTGCACATGTCTATGTGAAAGTATAATAATTATGTTTAGATATCATATTTTATGAATCATCGCTCTAATATGATTAAGATCGGTCACCTCACATTACGACACGATATGTCTGTGTGTTGTAGAAACGATAAAAATATTTATTTTTTTCAATTCTCTTGACTTTTTTATTTTTATTTTCCGAAGGGTGATTGCTATCACTATATGAATCGAAGGGTCAGAGGGTGGTCCATGGGCGGCCAATCAGCGGGTGTGCTCTATTTAACAACCCTCGTGGCTGGCGTTGAAGGGCGTGTGCAGCGACGACGGCCTTTTGACGGGGTGGGGAAACGTTTAGAAAAAAATGTCGGCACATGATGAAAACCGAACGAGACTTTTGTGTACATAACACACACACACATGCATAGTTCTGCTGTAAGTATTATATAATATATATATATACATCGAGCGCTTTTGTGCGGAAATGTTGCGAATCCGTTAAAATTGTCTATTATATATATTGCTATAGCATATTATTATTATTATTATATTGTATTATAGTACCTATAGTCTGATCGGTGAACGCTGCAGCAATAATAATAATACGCTAGCTCTCTATATATACATTTACTTTCTACACAATACCTACGTATATAAAAGCGTGTAACGGATATAAATAAATATATATATATATATACAGGGTGATTTTTTAATCATGAACCACTCATTATTTCAAAAAGTATCAATGTTTTTTAAAATATTTTTTACAAAGTTTCATATTGTTAAAAAAACAACGATTTTATGAAAAAAATATATTTTTTAATATTTTTTATCCTTATAATTTTTTAAGTTTTTTACTTTTTTGAATGGCAACCTACAGTTTTAATTTCATATTCCAAAGCAGAATATTTTTCTAAGTATTTTGATACGTAAAAATCGAATTTTGGACGAGTAGTTCATGAGTTATAAGTATTTAAAGTTTAGACAAGCGGAGTAGTGGACAAACATTTAGCGGGGTAACCCCGTACCACTCCACTCCGCCAATCTAAACTTTAAATACTTATAACTCATAAACTACTCGTCCAAAATTCGACTTTTACGTATCAAAATACTTAGAAAAATATTCTGCTTTGGAATATGAAATTAAAACTCTAGGTTGCCATTCAAAAAAGTAAAAAACTTAAAAAATTATAAGTATAAAAAATATTAAAAAATATAATTTTTTTATAAAAACGTTGTTTTTTTAACAACATGAAACTTTGTAAAAAAATATTTTCAAAAACATTGATACTTTTTGAAATAATGAGTGGTTCATGATAAAAAAATCGCCCTGTATATATGTATATGTATATGTATATATATGCACGATTTGTATATACATAATATTGTATTATAATAAGTACGTTGTGAAGACGCGATTACGCAAACCAAGATAAATGCGTTCGTTTGCGAGTGTGTATGTACCAACTACTCAGTGTATATACCTACGTGCAGTGAAATGTGTAATACAATTGAAAAATGTTATACACATACAGGTTTAGTATTGCGAAAACGGTTCTCGCGATTATCATCGTTATATTTTATCAATTCGAGTATTATACTTAGATGTAAATATATTTTAATATCGTATAATACCTTTCCTGCAGTTTCCACCATTCAGCGCACAGCAATATTGTGACGAAACCAAATGTGGGCACGGCGACGAACGAAAACGACAAACTACCCTGCAGTGACGGCTTAAATCAAATCGAGAATGTATTACTGTCCAATATATTAAGCTAAAAGTATATAAAAAGTGTATGGGAAACGGCGATGGTCTTTAGGAAATATTATAACATACCTACCTAGTATAATAAATAATAATAATATGCACACGGAGACTATAGGTATGGTCTATAAAATTTGATCCGGTTATCTGAAAGTTTGAGAAGACTTAAATTATTAAGACATTTCAATAATATGTGAGCACTTCAATTTGACGGGTTAAAAATAATAAAACATATCGTGTTTGTAAAATGTAAACGTTTGTATTATGATTCATGGACATGATCATTATTAATTAGTAATTAATAATTACCCAATGTATACAATCAATCTATATATTAGAACAACAAAACGCACGGCATGCATTAATTGCTATGTCTACGTGTGTCCTTAATTAATATTAAATGTTAAAAAAACACGACACCTCATCCTTTTTTTTATTTGGGCAAGAGTCCTTGCAGTAAATAATAAATATATCACGCGCGCCTTAATATTAATATTTTCGACGTTAGGCGAGTATTGTAAGCAGCAGCAAATAAGAGTCGAATGAGTCAGGGTTGGATGGTTCGTTTACTTACCATCCGCAAGCACATAATATAATAATATAATATCATATCATTTACCATATATTTATGTTGGACGTTTAACGTATTGAACCCATTGACAAAAGATCACTTCAGCGCTTTTTAAACAGACGGATAAAAATTAATTTTAAATCAGTCTACTGATTTTGACGTTTCGTTACTCAATTATCGAATCACTGTAATTAAAACTAAACCAAACGATACGAACTTTCATGACACAATTATATCAATCAGAGCTGCCCAGTTCATCATTTTACTAAAAATTGGGAAGTAGATACAAAACACTAAACAATATAAAAAATAATTCATGCCTAAAGTATTTGAAAAATAATAAGTAAATAATAAAAAAAATCAATGTATTACAGATATTTAATACTGTGCACTCTGTTGTTGTCTAGTCGCTTTGTCACTTTGGGCTTACTTAATATAATAACATTTATCAATATGAGAGCATAAACGGTTTTTAAATTGATTCCATATTTGATATTAAAAGTGTTACACAGTTAAACAATAAAAGATGAGCTTCTCACCCGGGCATGGCAGAAACCTACGGGTGCCCACTTAAAAATTCTGCCAAAAAAAATACTCTCGTGTTCCCTCCACCACCGTTAAAAAACCCACAGCACCACCCCTGCCCCCAATGGCCTATGATTCTGCGGGTTAACAAGAAAAAAAGATGAAAAAAAAAATTTTAAGATTAAGATAAAGTTTTTGAATATTACATTATTCTAAAAGAGTTATTACGTTAAAATCATTTATATTAAATTAGAGACCAGTGTCACAATCATAATAATGTTTTCAAGTGTTATGTCCATAATTTGTTTGATGTGTTGAGCGCTAAGAAAAGTGCCGCAAAGTTGTAAAATAATTTGTATTACAATGCAAAACCACTACAAAAACTTAATTAAAGATAATATTTTTTCCGTGCATTCTATTCTATAAGATTAAACGAATATAATTAATGCATGTTTTAATAGGGTTCAGCGGGAGGGGGGGGGGTCTGGGATCTGAGCCCGGGAATAATTCTAGAAGTGCTATTGTAGTGATGATCATAACATTCAGTTTAAATGTTGTTGGCTAGTACCTATTCAAATTGACCATTGATAAAATTTTAAAATTTGTTTGTTATTTTGCCTACTCTAAGTGCCGTGAACGACATCATAATGCAGAGCACTAAAAATATTTAATATTACTCTAAAATGGTTTCTAAACGTATTGTGTACAAAGCAATAAGCTATCATTTCTAATACGATTTTTTTAAACTTAATTTTTTAGTAGTATATTTTAGATAGTTATTAAATCTATATTACATTCTCATACAAACATACAATTAGTACCTGATTACTTAAAATCAACAATCGTAATTAAATATCTTAAAACATAGTTTATATATAAGTTAATAACCATGAACAGTAGTAAAAATATAAATAGGTATCTTAGCTTATGGACGGACGAATACAACAAGGGTATAAGGTGTTCTAAACTTATGTTTAGAAACCTAAAAACAAAGTTAATAAGCAGTATTTGTATAGTATTGTAGAATTAATAAATAAAAAAGATTAATACATTTATAAAAAAAATGAATATCGTGTGGGTAGATGTAAATCGGCTTATTCGTTTCTAAGAATCTTAAAATACTAGTGAATGTATTTTTGAAAAGTAACATGGGCTTTTGAAGCTTTTTGAAAATTATTAGCGTGTTAATAAATCACTTAAACATGAAACCAGAAATAACAGTCTAGGTTTTTTTTTTCAATTTCGCCAATTTATGCCAATCCTGTAACAAATATTGTACTATACATACTAAACAGGAGGAGAAGGAGGAAATGTGTTTTTTCTTAGAGCGATATATCCGGCAAATCGAAAAAAAACATTGGTAGTTAGAAACGGACGGGAATCGAACGATGACGGATACGATATAAGCAATCCAGGGAAATATTTATGCGTCAACTCGATAATTTAATTTCACAAATACCATTAGTTTTTAAATAATACCATATTGATTGGTCAGATATTATCGAGTCTTCGACTATACTGCACATAATCATAAAGCTCGAGAGCCGGGCTCTATCCACACCTTGATAATAAATTTTCTTTTTTCGCAACAGAAATACGTAGTCAGTTTTGTTTTGATACTTATAGCAATCTCGTTAGATCAGATAGGTATTCAATCGATTACATCGAATCACAATAAACAACGACAGTTATAGACGTCGTTCACGGTTTGCTGTAGCGGCTATCTTTGTCATGTTTATTACATATATTATAATATGTATTATTATGTATACTTACGATTATCTGCGATTGTTATTTTACTCTAATAACATAACTTTTGTAGGTATGAGGTATATACATATAGTTAGAAGTTCAGTTTGTATGCGGCAGATGTCAATCTCTCAATCAAAAAGTCTTCACGTTAAATCTCTGAATTCAGAATATTGAATATCAGAATCTCATCAAGACGTTCCATACAGATGCCGTGTCTGCTTATCGCACTTATATAATATGCTGCTCGGTTGATCTAAAAATATATTTGCAATGTTCATAACGTATTCACTGACTGCACGATGACGGATCCATAATAATGTATAGTAATTCAACACAGTATTATTATTATTGTATATTATGCTGTATTCTGATATAATGTTAAACACCTTTTAAAGTCGTTAAAATAAAAAATTTAAACAAAATCGCACGGCGTTGTTATACGGACAAACATCGACATCGTTGATTCATATTAGGTTTACGACAGCACCTACAGTTGTATTAAATACGTCCAGTCTCAATATATTAATTATTAATAGCTGTTATAGGGGTACGTAATATATTATAATATTATATTGCGGTATTATAGTAAAATGCATGACTATCGTGTGAATTAATTTGTTATTCGAATTATTATGGATGGCCGCCGCCACCGTATAGTTACTTTAACCGAACAATATAATTTATTAACCACACGATACGTTCAGCAAACATGTTTCCATATAATAACCTGCCCAGGTATGTTACTCTGAGCGTGAAACAATCAATAAAAATGATCGTTAACGGCGCTGTACATATTGTAATACGCAATAATAATTTAAATAGGCATATTAAATATTACAGACGCAGCGTGTTCGTTATTATATGAAAGTATATAAATCTCAAGATTGTTATTCACTTTTAATTCTAATATTATTGCTTCTGCAGTTACGATCGAAACCTCTGCATTCGTTGCCATTTCAGTGAATACACTCGGACGGTAAGAGGGAATAAAACGTTGGTAGGCACTAAATATAAAACTTTTATTCATTGCGGCTCGCCCTGTATATAGTGCACACACGATATTATGCCAAATCGATATTATTAGCCCCGAGATATATACATAGGCACCTACTAACACTCCCGGTGCAGTACATACAATATTATAACGGTAACATTCGATTCTCGTAACGGCTTATTCCTCAGTCGAACAATAATTTTTAATAATTTAATGGAGACTTTAATACGGCTTCCGATTAAAAATTTAAAATAAACGATTCCGATGAGCGTGACTTTTTATCTAGTAATAACTAGGTATAGGTATAATTATTTACTCTCTTATTATTACCTATCTGAATATTATTAAAATCAGTAATTCATGTGTGGTGGCATGACATGTATAATGTTCAATGACTTAATAAATTTGATCGAGAATAAAAAATATTGATATCTTTCTTTTACCTAGGCGGAAGTCTATATCTACTATTCAGTAATAAAGTCATGTGACCTTTTTTTCTTAAAAAAAATAACATTTTATTAGCATCAAAAGGCAATACTATGCACTGCACTATCGTCGTAAACTATATCGTCAATATTATTCTTTATTGATCTCTGGTAGACATGGAATAATATAATTACAATAAAATATATTATGTCTTTAAACTGTGGTAGAATTAAATTCATAAAATAATAATGATAAATATAGGCATAAGCAAATAGCGTTAAAGGTATATATAGCGCAGAGTATTTCAAAACATGCTCAACACCGCGGATAAATAGATAAATGATTTTTTTTAATCTTATAAGCTTCAGTTACAGTAAATATAAAAGATAATTACTATTTGCATTTTTATTATATTTTTTTATTCTACGATGGTTATTTTGAACATATTATATTTTTTGCCTAAATAAATGTTTTTTTAATCAGAAGTATAGGTATTAGTTTTATTGTTAAATGCTTTGAATAGTGGTCTCAGTACTAGGATTTCGTGTATTTGGTCAGTATATATTGTAGTATTTTCTTAGTATCTACTTCAAATTATTATGGTTATAATTTTTTTTTTATTGATAAAATATCCACGGTGACATAGACCATTGGGAAACAAGTATTTTATACTTCATATTATATTTATAAGACATCCAGTTACTAAAATAATAGTTATGTTGTTAATTGTGTTTCATAAGTTTAACACGCGTAGGAGATTCAATCTTCTTTAGCCATTAAGTAGCTAGGTATGTGTGTTTAACTATGAACGACTAATTCTCAATCCATTTTAAAGTTTCGTATTTTCTATTGTAATACTTAATTGGTTAATCGTAGATAATAATTGGTGATTTTTGTATCGAAGTATAACTTCTATAATATTTTTCGAGACTCACGACGGAATAAACTTCAATTTTGCTAATTATCAAAAAAAAAAATTAATACGAAGTTAACTCATGTTCATTTAATTTTGCATATACTATTAAAATTCTAATATTCGCACTTGATGTTCATACTTATTTGAATTAAAAAAAAAATCAGGACATTTTCACGACCAATATAGCCAATATGAATAAAATATAAACTCACAACTAACATAATATACGTAAATTATAACCATCACATATGTATACCTAATTATTTTTATACTAACTAAAATAGTTTGTTCTAAACATTAACTTTCTGAATAATAATAATATAGTGCACAAAGTTTGCATAACATAGTCGAAGTCGATACGCCATTATTATGTGCAGTTTTAAATTTTTAATAATGTCCATAGATACTGAAGTTCATGTATTAAATATAATATACCTATATTCTACAGTTTAATACTTCAACATTAAATAAATAAATCATTAATTTAATATGTTATGAAATCAAATCGAATGACATCAAATGATGTGCACATCAATATAACGTATTATTTTCAACATTAAACTATCGAGTCTTGGCGCACTGCAGTCCAATTTATTTAAAGAAATGTATATCAACTGACCGAAGTGGAAATTCAGTAGAACTTGTTATTGGTGGTAAAAAAAATCCCCCATCTGATTCATGCAATGTGTATAAGAAGAAACTACACGTTAAAAATCATCGATAAATATATATTGAGGGAATCTTGACAAGAAGAGCCTTATAATTCAGTTCTATCGTTTTTCAAATACAATTATTATTGAGTAATGCGTTGAAGGGAGAACAAAACTAATAAGATTCGCAGGCTAACATACTTACTAACAAGCATTGACGATTAGTTTACCGTTTTCGTATATAAATGTGTGTAGCGTCCGAGCATGCAGGAGGACGAACGACTTGTGTTGAGGTAGATAGTTTGGGTGAAATAAGTATAACAACTTGGCTTGTGACTAATTATCAGACATTTATTTTGCTTTTGACTGGAACGAAACACTATTACTGATAAAACACTGCTAGTAGCTTAGCTGTCGAAGACAGTTGAAACTGTTAGAAGTATTAAATGGCTCCAATAATGATTTAATTAAAAATATTCCAAGTCCAAATGATTAAATCGAAATGGTGACTGGCGTGAAGGTGCTTGCACCGACTCTGGTGGCTCACGTCTGCCTTTGCCCCTTTGGTCTATTCGGGGCTCTCCTATATAGTCCTACTCTTTGCGTTTCCTCTCCTATTGATGAGATAAGTATGGGCCCATGGTCGAATCGTGCAAACGCGTACGCGTACGTGTGTATCTTCCGGATGCCCATATCATTATACATAATTGATATGGATTCTATTCACACCGGCTATCTAGGTCTTGCACAAGGTTATCTGTCAGTCGGACGTCAGTACATAGCAAAATATGTAATGTTTACAACATTCATAGTTAAGGTCTGCACACACTGCAGCGGTGGCGGTAAAATTGTGTCCCACTTCGTTTTGCCGTAACCCCGCCACCGCCACCGCTGTAGTGTGTGGCAACCTTAAAATGTAGTTATTATAAATATGCAACTATTACTATAGTAATATAATTAATATAATAAATTAGTTATTAGTATAATTACTATTCATATTTCATCTTGAACCATAATGGTTCGTTAAAATTAATTTGTGAATTGATGATTACGCATTCATAATGTAGAAACTTTTATAAAGATTTCGAGGAAGAAATTCACTTAAAATATAATAAATAATATGATATTTTGTTAAAGCGCTTGCCTGCAAACCGGGTGCGAAGGCACGAAATATTGTTTAACACTTTAGCACACAATTCCGAGATCTAATATTGATAAGTACTGTATAGTTCAGTATTAATGGCTATCTGCATTAGTTGTATTCGCTTATTCATTTTTAATTAACATACGTCTTAAAAATCAATCTATCAATGTACCAACTCATTATATTCCCTAACCACTAACCCACCGTCTCAAAGTCTAAACCTCGCGTCTATATTATTAAAGCATTATTATTTATTACCATATTATAATTTTCGCTAATATCAGAGACTGTGCTATTGTCGTATCACTCGTATCAAGTAGGCATCTACTGTGGGTACCTGTGTACTATACCTAAGTTTCTATTTTTTTGGCCAACTAAACAACGCCATAAGTGCAAAATATTTCAAACTCAGCAATAAGCCTACCCTCCGGCGTCTTAAGCGCGGACGGTCCTCATTATGCCCTTTCTCAACACCAATAAGATATTTAGATATATATGTATATAAAAAAAAAAATACTCATAGATTAACTAATTATAATGATGTCATATTTTGTTATTTATTTATTCATCTTTGTAATTTACTGTAATTTACTGTATATATTGTAATTAATTTACGCTTAACAACTTCATGTTAAAAATTTCTATTATATCAATAAGTTCGATGACCTCCTTGTATGCCAGAAACACTTTAAAATTTAAAAAAAAAAAAAAAAAAAACTATGGGCACCTGTATACCTGAGTTCCTGACCGAAACCTCTATAGTAGTATTAGAACGCAGATTTACGATATTCCAATGTTGAGATAACAAAAGTCTATCAAAAGTCTAAAGAAAAGTGTTCCTACCACACTTTAAAACGGCTATTATTATTACTTATTACTCGTATTATATTAATATTGCCGATCGAACGGATCCCCGCATTATCTTGCGTTTTCAGACGGTGGCACGATTTGCGCGTAAAACCGGACCGAAATAAAAAAATAAAAAAACTCTGAGATCGAACGATCGATCAAGTGAGACTTGCACACACGGATAGAAAGAGAGAAAGAGTGAGAGAGAAAAATAGAGGGGAAGGGAGAAATTGCCCACGGTTTAAAACGAATATTGTACAAATAGGAAAAACATTATATACTGGTCCAGACGTCGCGGAGTGTAAACACACCAAAGACACCGCGAAGAAGGCGAGATATTATATCTCTCACTATGTTATAGCCGTGGAGAGACGCGCATGCGGGCGGAGGGGTGGGCAAAATACACGTACTTAAACGATACGAGATAATATAAAAATGATATAATATTGTTATTAACACGTACACGGTTCACCTACACCTCGTTATACGGTTGTAACAAGCGACGCGGATCGTATACACCGATGTATGCGAGCGATACACACGCGCGCGCGCGCGCGCACACACACACACACACACGCTCACTATACCTACACATATTCTAATATATATATATACATAGATATGTGCACACACGCGCGCGTATTCGTGCATACACGCGTACCTATACATATAATATGTTTATACCTATGTGTACACATTGGTATAGGTACTTACGTGCGCAAGATTAATAGCGGTCGTGGTATGTGTACCCAACATCGTTCATAAATCCGTTGGACGGTTTTTTATGCACATTTTTTTATACATATTATAATATGATGTATAGTAATAAAACACTCGGGTCTCGAACCATAGGCTATTCAATAATACTGAGCGAAAATTCGCGTAGTTTATTATAATATAATATTATATACCATATACGAGAAATATGATCCAGCTGCCAGGTTAGAAAATATATTATATTGTTATTAATGGCGAATATTATTTTATGAGCACAGTGCTAAAGGTGTGCAATACGACTGCAGTTTACATATAATAATAATAATATACACTATTAACGCATTTAATATTCGATGTTATTATATACGAGTAATGTAGGTACGAGGTACCGTACGTGGTAGTCGGACGCTATTTTCACGAAACGCAATATTGCACGCTGTTTAGTTTTTACTTGAAAAAATCAACACGATCTCGCAACATTCGTAAAAAGCAACTTAAAAATTGTCTTTCTTAGAAATTTGAATATTATAATGAAGTATAATTGAGTTTAAATGAAATAAATTCAAAACTAGGTTATAGGTCATTAAGTATTATTTTTATATATTAAATACATTTTTGAAAAATAAAATTAATATCATCCATTTATAATATTATAGGTATTATTATTTTAATAGCTATGACGAGAGGTGTATCATAATCACGAAGATAGGTTATATTTTTTTTTCTTTCAAGTGAAGTCTGAGACAGTGAAATTAATTGGTTAACCTCAATAAATAAATATTTAAATATTGATTAAGTTGGTGGAGAAAGGAAATAGCTAACGGCCGTCAAAATCAAGTGTGACAAAAAAAAGGACTTTTATAAATAGTCAAATGTACATTTGTATCAGTACTATGTCAAGGGGGCTGTGGACTACACGCTATATATATCCCTCCATTAAATCTCCACTACTCACAAATCAATTCTGGATTATAAATGTCACAAAAGACGTGATAAATGTTTTCCTATAGAATTTCAAGAATAATGAGAATACAAAAACATGGAGCTAATTATGATATTTTTATAATAAAAAAAACAAAGACTTTTTCACTATCACTATAGGGAGTCCAATTTTTATCCATAATTCACTATCTTGCTTTGTTACTTTCTAAATTATGCAGTACCTGCTTACTTAGACACCTAGTCACCTAGTGTCCTAGTACAATTGATAATATTATGGTTTTTATGAAGATGGATTAAATCACATTACCTATAAAATATACATTCATATTTAAAGCAGAATTAAAGTCATGACAAATTAAACGAAAGGCCGAAAAACAGCGCCAACTAACCCACTGGATGCTGTAACATGTTGCTTTGAAGACAAGGCTGTTGCTGGGGGGTAGGAGGTTTAGAGTTCAGACTACCAAATTTAAAATAAAAAATAATAATATGATTCACCTTATTTACTTTTTAAAAATTTAAAAAATATGTACATTAGTGATTGTCACCATGTGATATGTCAGACCAATGGCGAGAGCTGCTGCGCTCCTATATTCGATAAAAAAAGACATTAGTGATTATTAAATAGAGACTTAAATAAATGAATATAATCATTGAGTTTTAATATTGTTGATATGTATACGAGTAATAGGTAGGTATTAGAAACTAGAAACATGCGTCGTATTACATCTTAGTGCAGTTAGTTATTCATATTTAATATTCGTATTCGTATATTACACTAAGGCATTGTAAATTGCAATAAAAAAAAACATCAAACATTTTGTAAAATATTAAAATATAAATTCAACAATAAATTAACTTCTCATGACTACAGTCATTACTCAATAGTAATGTAGCCATTTTAGCATTATTATACTTTTAAGCTTATACTATTATAGAATCTAACTCACATAATATGCATAGTTTATACGTAATCGTTTCTTGTACAGGAATAGATAATTTAAATAATAGTACCTATTTTATGCGTGTTTAGCATTTCAGTAAAGACTATATAATAATAAAATATATGTTTTTCTAAGTATAAAAACAGAAACATTTGTTTTGTTCAATAACAATTTCGTTTGTCTTTATTGAATTATAATCTTATATACCTACCGTCGAGAAATACAAAATATATAGATACGTTTGTGGTATGCACATTATTTAGGTACATAATATTAAAACCTCCGTATACCTTTAATCATTGGAGTCAATTATTTTGTTAAAACATGCGTATACGTTATTATTGTGTGGTATTTTTAAGACTGAAACAGTGTTATGGTAATTTTGTCACGCCTTTGTCGAGGATTCTATTATGAAAAAAAAAAATATATATATATATACAGAAACAAGATTAATGGTTTAAATAATTATATACAATTAATACACTGTACAATTATGACCCCTTTTATTTACTTTGTTCTGTGTGTACAACGCAAACAGGTTAACAAATTCGCATACCTATTTCTTTATGCTCGGCCGCGTGGCTCTTATCCAGCCCCCTTTCTTCTTTTTACAAATATATCTCGCACTATTTCGTAATGATATTATCAAACCCTCGTATACGACTCTAAAGTCTAAACCGATAATTAATGTTCATTAAGGACTCGGACATGATGCAGTTACACAGTGCGTATTTGCCGCAGGGCAAGCGAGACCGAGAAATGGACGGAAAAGAAAACAGTGAAAAAAAAAACAATATTCCGTATATACTGTGTACCTGCATAGACATTTTTTTTTCAATCGTGAGCGTATATATAACAATAATTTCATATATAATATATTATGAATGCCTATCTATACATATTATATTGTTGTTGGAAATTTATTATTCTATTAAAAACGATGAATAGTTATAGAGCGGTGCCTATACCTAGTATACATACCTATATATTAATTGACATAATATACGAAAATGTTGTTCGAGTTATGCGTAGTGGAGTAAGAAATTGAAACGTTCTGCCGATTTCCGCTTCGCCGGTTTCTATACACAACACCAGTTAGGTACCTATAATAATAGAATGTTTTATATAGAATAGCATAAAATATTATACATAGGTGATGCATGTGAAATGTGGCCCCCGCGTTCGGTCATCTCGCCCATAATACACCCGAACCGCGTGCAGATTTACAAAAGTTAATTATGACCATCATTTTTGTTGTACCTATCTTTCTGCAGTAATCACGGCCCGAGTCGTAGGTTAATCACGGCCGGTCGCCGTTATCGAGTGTACGTATATTTTTAGGAATATGTAATCAGTCGATGATGGATTTCACGTGTATAATATTATTTTTCGGTATGTCTTTTGATTACACGTTACATTGTACGAGTGGTATGAGTGCGCGATCAGTACTCGAGATGAAATAACGCCGCCTTGGATTGATTAAAAACATATTTATTTTAATTATAGTCGCGCGAACCATCACGCGGGTAAATAAAATCGAACTCGGGAAATTAAAATTATTAAACAACAACTTATTACTTATCTATATACTACTTTTGCAGCTCTACCCGGTCGTTTATCTCATAAGAAAACATCAAATTTCTAGAGGACGTACCTTAGTACCTATATACCAATAATAAATAATTCATATGCGTTTGGTGGCGTTGGTGAGTTGATTCCCAAACTTCGACCTATTGACGTTGCACAGGATGCACTAATGGTCCTACAAGACGTTTCGTGGCATTTTTTTTTTTAGTTATTTTATTCACATTTAGTGAACCGTCATATAACAAACATAAATCACTATGCTAACATGACTATTTAAAATTGGATTAACATTTTTGATTTGGTTATTAAATGTTGTCAATCGGTGACATTATAATTGGATTTTTTCATTTACCTACAACTATTTAAGGTACTATTGGGGGAAAAGTAAAAATTTCAAATGCATCGTATTCAAAGATTGGTATCTGCGCCAATGAGGTTTTGGTTATACTTGTACATCATTTCTCCTAAAAATTCTACTTATTTCTAATGTTCCATTGAAACACAACAAAAAGGAGAATACTTCTTAATCACTCAGGAATCAATTCACTGGTCTTGATTTAGGTAAACAAGTAGGTACCTGAGAATTAACTTGTACGCAGTCACATGCCCGAATTTAGTATATGCTTTGTAATTGAACGATTCCTTATAAACTCTAGTTAGGTTTTGGTATTCGCTATAAGTTATAACTTTATGAGCAAACTGAATTAATTTCCTGGCCAGTGAACACTTTTGGAATGACGTATGTTGTACTGTGTAAAATTTAACTCAATATTGATATTCACAAAGATGAAAATTTATTAGAGCAATACATTTTTGAAGTTTTACACATTCATCTAAATACAAACTGAGCTCAAAGTGATTTCCATCTTGTCAAACTCAAAATAATTTAGGTATTTATACTAGTAATCAAATATGTTTTAAAATTTATTTTATAAATTGGGTAATAACATCGCATACTGAATTATATATATTTTAATCAAAATATATGTTTTGTTAGTTACCTAAATAGGATTTGCTTCAGATATGTATTATAGTACCGAATAAATAATGTTCAATAAAGATTTGAAACGACAGTGACATATTATATTAACTTTTAATTTAATATTGTTTCGGTATTTTAATGAAAATAAGTATAAGAAATAAGTATAGGTATATCTATATTGAAAACGAAGAGTACCTTAGCTATACCAAAAGTAAAAGACAAATTTTTCAATTAATTTATTGCATAATGTATTTATTGTTTAAAATTTATGGACATAAAATACCTAGATCTACTGACTCCAATACGTAAATCGAAGATTAAAATGCATAACTAATAACTAACGTAATATTGGAACATAATATAACTTAAGTGTTATTTTTAAAATGTCCACAGCACGAGTAGGTACTATATTATTATGCATCACACAATTATTGTATAGTTATTATCTAACTGTGCCTATCATTTTTATCTGCATATTTAATACGTTAAACGAATTAATTAAAATTCTTAGAAAAATGTAAGTTAATATTAAGTTGCAAATTGCGTGTATATGTGGAAATTAAAATAATTGTATAGGTACCTATATATACAATATGAATTATTATGAAATCGAATATCTATATTATGTGTTTTGTATTATTATTTTTTCTAAAAAAAAATGTTATACATACGAACAGTAACTGTGAATAGACACAATTCTTTAGAGCATTGTTATTTCTACCTTCTACCTAACATGTAAATTCTGCACAAAAATTTTTCGATATTATATTGATATCTACACGGAAGCAATGCTCGAAGGTGTATTGCAGTCTAAAATCATTATTAATGGTTAACAAAATAACAAGGCATATTATGATGGTATAAACTCGTTATACCTAACTAGTGGCGTGGCATGCATTAACCATCACTGTAATCGTTACTTACATTTTTCATTTGTAACTACAAATTATGATACTTAGTCTTTTTAGGTAGGTATTTACTTATTTAAATTTAAAAACTAATTTATATTCGAGAAACTGAAATAACTTAATACTGTTTAATTTAAAAACTATACCTACCGCTGCAGATATATTCAATTAGCATAGTAATAAACCATTAATGTGGTCGATAACAAAACGAATAAAAACGCTGATTGGGCCAACCTGCTAGCCATCATTATGTGGAGGAATCAATCAATAACTCCCATACCAAAAAACAGGTATTTACATTCACATAAATGTTATAATATTCCTCATATCAAAACTTTAACTTGGTCACTTTTTATTTCAATTATCAATATGCATTCACCACCGAGGCCGAATTTCTAGTGGTCTGTATCCTTTGTTTTAATTATTTGTATTTTCTAGATTTAGCAGTTGAAAGAGTTATAATATAAACAAATGTAAGTTAAACCTATAAAAAAAATATTATAGATGATCAATATTTACAAGTATATTTGGCAAGAATTTTAAAAAATACATTTAAAAAAATAATTTTCTTTAGAAATAATTGAACTTGGTTGTGATTTTTGAAAAATTATTTTTAGCGTTCTGAAAAAAAAATTAAAAAACAGTTTCTTTTCTTTCAAATGCCTGACCGGCCAGGCTCGAGGACAATCAGAAATATAAGTTAAATTTTCTCATTCATTTGCAACAGGTTATTGCTATTTTCTCGTGAGATGTGACATTCATCTCGATAGAATAAATAGGTATGTATATTTTTTATACAGCTACAGTCATTGTAGACGAAAAAAGGACGTATAACAATTTGTCGCGTTTCGACACAGCTTTGGCCACCCGCCGGCGCACCGGTTCCACCGCGGGACATACCTGCAGCAAGCGGGTTCGGCTACAAAGTGATGTCTCAGGGTGTGTGCAGCTGAAATACTTACAAGAGCACACGCGCGCGCACATACACATGTACATGAATTACGAACAGACACACTCGAAAAAATCACATCTTTGGCACGGGGGCGTATGCCGTGAGAAACGTATGCGGTGAAAAAATTTGAAATAATATAATAATATACATATAATATATATAGGAACCAGTTGCACCCTTGGCACATGTATGCACACACACACACACACACACACACACACACACACACACACACACACACACACACACACACACACACGATGTGGTGTTTAAGGAGTGTGGACTTCACCGAGTGTATGTGTGGGGCTGCACATATGTATATGAGTACCTACACTCTCACATGCACGCGTACTATTGGACAATCGCGCAACCGGGCAGGAGAAAGAGTATAATAATAATAAAATAAAGAAACGTCGTCTCTCTGTGTTCCGGCGCAATAAATCACTGGGTGTGCAGTGTGCACGTGAGCGCATGTGCACCGACGTAGTACGTCGTAGCAGGTAAGTTGCAATAGTATAACCATCGAAAATGGAAAAAAAATCGCAATTTAACGGTAGACGTTAAGATTTAAGCGCCGCGCGCCGTCATGTATTTACGATTTGTCTAGAGGCATTACCTACTGCATAAAAAAGGTTGTATATCTACTTAAATCATGACAATATTAGTTATTTTTATACATGGGCAGTGTACGTTGAATACTGTGTTTTCTCCGTGTTTAGGCAATTGTGCGGGGTGTATAATATATGTTACTATATGTTATTATACTTATTACTACCTATACCTAATTAATAAGTCTAAAAGTCAAAACAATGTCCTGTTTGAATCCAATTAATTTTTCGTTGTCTTAATTTTAAGATAAAATTGTTTATTATTATGGTTTTTAATGGTCTTGCTCTGATTTGCATCAACAATTTTTAATTTTATGTTGTTAATTTTAAAATGTACCTATACAGTGCCAATACACGCATATTATTTTATTTCACTAATTTTTCAATTACAATTCAGAAATTAAAATTAAATTGAGCTTGGTGTTAATTTTTTTGTTCACCCAAAAACCTTAATTTACACTAAGATTATAAAGACACGTATTAATGTACCATTTGTATACATATATATCTATACTCTATGCGTATAATTATAATAATTAATATGTACCTATACACATTATTAAATTATTTTGATAACCGTCTGAAAGATTTGTTATTATTGCTGTCCCATTTTTTCAAATGTATATTATAAGAGATTGAGAAGCAATTAATCTTGACACTTATAACAAATATGAGATGGAAATAATCTGTATTAGTTAAGAAAATGTACAGACTTAAGATTAAACGTGCTAACATAATAATAATTAATCACAATAATAACTATTAATAAGAGATCAAAGATAAGACACGATTATCGAATGAAAATAAATTATGGAGTGCTAACTTTATTTCGTAACGGGTATAAAGAGAACGAACGAGCTTGATGTTGGGTTTGAATAAAGAATTTAGATGAGTTATTAATACCTCGAAATTTGAAGAATATTTGAAATTATTTTGTTTGACGATCGTTACGTTGGCACAGGATAGATAATAGTGTACTGCAAGTCTGCAAAGGATCGGTTTTGAATATTTACTTTATTCGCGTATTGGGATAACCGTGTATGATTAGCAGAATATCGCCGAAGACCTATATTAGATGGTTTGGAAGTTTTAGTTTTGAGTTTTAAACAACATTTGTAGTTTGTCGCGGGTAGTAACCATTTGTGATTAAATTTAACTAAATTTTTATTTGGTAACGTATTATACAATATATTGTGTTTACAATAATTATCAGCACATTTAGACGCGTGTAAGATAATTATATTTTTTTTTTAAAGTTGATGTATTACTTTGGTTTATAGATGTGTCTAAACGTCCTGTGGAAAATGTTATCAATAATGTTATAATATAGATGTAAAATATTAAGTCTACACTAACAGACTTACGGTAGTACACAGAAAAAAATAAACAGCCATTTACTGATTTGCCTCTGATACAGCTCTGATATTAATATAATGTGATTTTCGAAACGCATTCAGGTTTTTTTTTATTCATGTGTAATTTTTATGATATATAGTGCAAGCTATAGAATAATTCGATTATTTGATTATAGCTTTTAAAATATTATTAATATGCTTTGCGGTATTAATTATTGCGTAGGTAATATTACGATGTTATTATATTGGTACCATATATCATATAAGCACTCTCTGTGTAGGTTCGTATATACTTACCTGTATAGTGTATGTTTATAAATCATAAGCTCGCAGTAGGTAGGTACTAGATAGATAGAATAATAATTATTATAACGACATTATGTCAACGGTATATAATACGGGTATCGAAAAACATTAAATCGAACACCGCCGTAAATATTTAAACTAAAATTATAAAATTATATTATGTATATACTGTGGTTAATTTCGCGTATTAATCAAATACATTTCACGTACTAAAAGTAATAATTTATGCGTTCTGTAGTCCTGTAGAGTCTCAACTTTTTAAGTAGGCACATACGACTTTTCGTTACCTAGTACATTGGCGCTTCCCATATTATAATATTATAACATAAAAGTTATTCTTTATCATCTTTTATTATACCTATATTTAGGTATAACTGTATTATTAGGCACTTACATCCTACATATTTTTCTTAATTTTGATTTGTGCATTTGTGCATAAAATATTTATGATTACATGTTTATGGAATAGGGTACTAGTGGTAATACGTTCATCAGTTATTACAAATTCAATAATGTTTTGAAATAATTATAAAAAAAAAATTAAGAATAATTATAATAGCGATATGAAATCGACATTAGTGAATATTACTATTGTCTAACTCGGTAATATGTACCTAACTATTTAAAATATGAGCCAATTTAAATACATACTGTTACAATTTACACATAACGTGTACTATATATTTATCTAAATTGCTAATCGAGTGTAAAAAAAAAATCATTGTGGTTTTTATGCACACGTGTATATAGAACTTGTTGCACACGAACACCTTCCCCAGCTATTATAATGCACCCAGTAGGCAAATTGTGGAAAAATAATAATACTGTATAATATTAGCAGTCATTACTCCGTCAAAACCGGGTTTTAAATTAAAATAAATTAATGGCTCACTATTGGTTCAGGGTTCAGCTAATTATGTGTTATTTTATAATTTCTCGTGAGTTGATTAATTTAAAGATAGTCAGTAAAAGTTGTTTTTTTTTTTTTAATCGATATCTTTTATTTGACTATAAGGTTAAATGAAATAAATGTATATGTGAACTTATACTTAAAGTACAATATTAATGTATATATATTTATTGCCTATATCAATCATTCTATTGTAAATCAAGTGAGTATGCGTTGGTTTTTATTTAAAACAAGTAAGGAATACTCACTTTTTGAGTGTGCTAAATTTCCGGTTTTCAAACGTATAATACCAATGAATGAACTTTATAATTTCAAATTCAATTTTAAAATAATTTGGTAACCTTACTATTTTTGTAGGTAGATAGATAGTTTATTTTGCATAGTACGTATCAATATTGAATACTTACATACGATAAGTAATTATCTTGATAACAATCGTAACTATGTACTGATAATTGATAAATAAGGATGAGCACAACGAAGATATAATATGTTCTACACTTGTGTTTGAAAACCTAAATCAAATAGTTAATTAAAATAATTGTTTTTTTAATGCAATAAAATCTAATTTGATAGAAGAAAAACGATTTTATAAAATAATGCAATTGAAAATTATGGCTGAAAATGATAATCGCATATGTATCTCTGTATAAAGTGAAAATCAAACTATTGTTTAATACTTTACAGTGTACACGGTGCATATTGTCTATAGATACCCCTTATCTCAGTTTGTAAGCCAATTTGGGTAGGTATATACCCAAATTTTAAGCATTCAGCAGTCAACGTTGAATATTTATTCAAGATCATATCTATATGGATTTAAAAACACAATAATTTACTTACCTATGCATCTTAAGCTACCTAAATATTATCAAACATTCAAAACTAGGTATGTTTTGTCCTAAAAAGCAAAGTAATTAGAACACATAATGTGAATGATTTCCAAATGGTTATGACTTTATGAGGATTTGTTAATAAAAAGTAACTTTTTTTTTAATTAAAAATAGTGAATTTACAATCTATACAATGGTATAATAAGTAAGTGTGATGACAAAATAACAAAATAACATTAATTACAAAAAAGGAAGGCTCCCAGCAGTGCCACCTGACAAGAAATTAGGGTTTTCATTTTTTAGTATTTTCTCGGCAGTTAAAAACAAAAAAAAACTTAAAAATAAATTCATAATATACCCATATCACCTGCTGTAACAATGTAAGAATTTGGAGCCATTAAACGTACTTAAGTGTTTTTGCACCTCGATCAATTCGTTGACCGATTCAAACGAGCACCCTCCCATATGAGGCTTAACCCTTATTGTGGCAACCGAACCATTTGACCTTTTAAAAGCAGCTAATTCTATCATTATGTCAATGTCCTAGCGGGGCACCGCTGCTGATAGTCCTGAACAAATTGAAGGCGGTGGAGGATTTCACATTATGTGCAGTCCCCGCGCATTTTGCCATCATTTGAAAAGACCTAAAAAAAAAAAACAATATATCAGTACGATTGTGCACAAGACCTATTGCCACAATAGGACCACACATAAAATTAATACCACATTTTGCACGTCTCAGCTGGTCATCCTTCCGGCAGCTCCTCACCCGGTTAGTCCCACGCGATGCGGCTGTGGGGTAACTTTTTGAAATTATTATTTTTAAAAATAACATAATGCAAGATTCTGTAACACCTTTTATGGAAAGGGTGGACAAAGTGAATAGATAAAGACGAACAATACGAACAATAATCGAAGGGTTTAACGTAATGCGGTTAAAATATTATTTTCATCGTTACGCAATGTCTATTTATATTACAATATCATTCTATAAATTTATAATACATACATAATATGCACATGAATATTTTTTACTTGGTCGTTTTATTGGTTCTTATTTCCATAATTGTGCGGTATATAATATGTTAAAGGCCAAATAGGAAATCTGTCAAACCTTGTCACTGTGCACAATGTTCTATAATAAACATGACGTCAACGTGCCAAGCAAAAAAAAATATATATCTGTCATCTCTATCTGTGCGTTCGTTGAACACAATGCCAAGTTGTCGATCAGGCAAAATAAAGCGCACTTGGCGGTATTTAAATTTAAATTGAATTACAATTCAACAAACTAATAATATATAGTGTATAATACACTTAACCTGTCCACTGTGATCGGTGGTCATACGATCAATGAACGTGATAAAATCAAACGGCCGTTTCATTCAACTGTTTTTATAAATCACACGTAAAATCGTATCGATCGTAATGTCGATTGATTTGAAGCATTTGATCGACGATAATATATGATAGTGGAAACACAATAGTATATTGTATATGTTTGATAAGCAAATCATCAATTTCAACAACGATGATTATAATATATTATAACTTACCTTTGGACTTTAAGCGATTTTACATTATTATTTATAATTAACTATTATTTCGATTTGTCTGTGACTACAGGCAAAGCAGTCTACAATACCTAATCAACTTAAATTCGATTCATCAAGTACTAAGAGTTAAGACAACACATTTTAAGTTAACAAACGTTTGATTCATTCAAAATTATAAACATTCGAGTTTGCTGGTTTTAAAATAAGCATTGTACATATTTAAATGTCCCAATTTTTGTACTTAGCACTTAATATGTAAATAATCAATTAGTAATTTATTAGGTACAAAAATATCTAATTTCAATATATTAAGTAGGTAGGTCGAAAGTATATAATTATATTTTTTACAATCATACATTTTCTTAAATCCAATCCAACAACGCGTAAAAAATACCAAAATAAAAAATCGTAAAAGTTGTGGATTATTTAATTCATTTCTAGCAATAATTAGGCTTTATGTTACAATTGTATACTATATTGTATATTATTTAAATTTTAAAACTTTATAAGTTATTTCATATATTTTTTTAAATATTAAATTGTACGCTTCAACTGTTAAAATATTATTGTCTTTATATTTGGATGTCACTTGTCTATGGTTGTATGTATAATATTAATTATTATTTGAAAAATGTATCATATTGTATTGATGGTGTATAACGCCATTACTCTGAGTATGATATTAGTTTTTGAATTGTACAACTTTCTAAATTATTGTATAGTGATGATATGATGTTTAAAACAAATACACAGAACCTATGAAATGCATTTTTTTAATGATATACCTAGTGAAGTAATAATAATAGCCTCGAAGGAAGATAATAAATGTTGTGTTAGTATACCTAATAATATATTGGTGTGGTCTAATCAACAATATTAATATGAGCGGATGATTTCAATTTCAGTTTATATATTATTCGTGACTATTTGACGTTTCTAGGAATTAAGGATCGTGCATGTTTGTAATAATTCATCCGTAACCTGCGTTTCATAATTTAAAATTATTACTAATTGCTACCTTCATTTCTCTCAAAATTAAAAGCCATTGTCATAACCCTAAAACATAATAATCATCATCAATATTTTTACAATAAACATGACTATACTTAGGGTGGTTTTGTGGTTTTATAAATTCAGTTCGATTGTTTGATAACCACATTAATTATTTTTCCATACGCACATATTGGTGTTGTTTCTCAAAAACATTTCATGCACATAATAGATACCTATTATAATTATGTAAAATTATCGAGTTTTGTACAATGACCGCGGGTCATTCATCTATCTGCGAGATGGGTATCGTATTACCGTATACCTAAACCCATAAGATTTAATCAGTGGCCCACCTAAGAGGGTAACAGAATCCAGACTCCCCCCCCCCTTATTTACAGCAAGTTAATAAAGCAATTAAAATTACATTTTTTTTTTACCTACCTGAATAATACATAGTAATTAATAACAAATTTCATCATAATTTTTATTATCATAGGTAATTTAAATACATGTCAAAAAAAAAAAATAACTTCTGCTATAGTGTGGTGCGATTACATGGTTTGTTCGCGAAATAGTTAATAAATATTGATATTATACCACTGTTTTAAATTGACAACAACTGCCAACTAATGTCTGATATGTATATATTTTATTTATTGGAAAATCTGAACTTCGTGTAGTTGTGCGCACATATATTAGTGAAATAGTGACTAGTGTAAAATACTGAAATGTAGCAACTTATGTCATTATATACGTAATATATGCACTGCACACCAATGCACCATATAAATATGCTGTGTGCACAATGCACATTGCACACGTGTGTATGACGTATGCTATGAATATTATGTCATAAATACATTAATGTACCTACATGCTAACAGAGCTGTATTCAAGGTTAGATAAGTTAATGGAAATAATTAACTGTGACAAGTTATTTAAGTTAATCCAATTAAATGGATTTCAGTTTAAAATTAAAAGCAATTAACTATACAAAGTTAAGTTACAACAGCAACAATTTTAACTGGATAAGTTAATAAGTTGAAAACAAAAATAATTAACTGACAGTTGAATTAAAAAGTTTAAAATAAACAACTTTAGCAACTTTTATGGACACTTGTAATGTATACGAAAAAAAAATATAATATTTATAATAATAAGTAGTTTTATGAAACGTTTGAGATTTTAATTTAAACGTCCATATCCATCTTTCAATAATCATACCGATTCAATAAATCTAAATTAAAAATGAAATTAATTTGATTATTCCAATTAAATGAAAAAATAGGTGAAAATATTGAATTTGTATACACAAATCCACGATTTTATAATTCTAAACCATATAGTTGCCGTAATGCTGCAAATATCTTCACAATATTAATTATAGTAATAATAATAATAATAATAATAATAATAGAGTACTGGCCTAAACCCCATACATCAAATCGCAAAGATGAAGTAGTTATCAACAGACTACGTATAGGTCACTCAAAGAGAAGAACACGCAGAGAAGAACCTGCAATGTGCCTAACCTGCGGAGAATCTCTCACAGTCAAGCACCTCCTTATCCACTGCCGTATCCATATAGATACCAGAAAAAGTCTAAAATTGCCCGACAACCTATTTGAAGCCCTTAGCTCTACCTATGACAACACCAACAAAATAATCACATTTTTAAAACAAATTGATATGTATAATCTAATTTAAGACTCTATTGTATAACTATATTTTACTGTGTATTAAATACTAATTTTGTTGCAAGCTAATAACCTTAGCAGTTAAAGCTGTACCATGAATAATAAAAAAAAATAATAATATTAGAGCTAAAATATCAAAATATGACATAGTTTACCAGACAGAAACAGCTAGATTTTGGCCCCTATTTAAGAGGACGCCACACCCGCATGTGTTGTCTTCGTCGTACAAGTGCGTATATAATAGCAAAATTTACGCTTATAGGAGATCACGTTTATCTCTGTGAGTTTAAAATGTAGAGCGAATTGACCTATTATAAAAATTAAAGGCAAGAATATTATCCAGGGCACCTCATGGGCTTTTTATTATATTTTAATTTTAAAGCGAGTAATGAGTATTTTAAAATTGTAAATAATTTTTATATCTAAAAATACTTATAACTCGAAATGAGTATTTTTAAATATACAAACAATTTACAATTTTAAAATATTCATAACTTGCTTTAAATTGAAATATAAAAAAAGCCCATGAGATGCCCTAAATGATAATCTTGCCTTTAATTTTTATTCAATTCACTCTAAATTTTAACCTAACGGAGATAAACATGATCTGCTGAGCGTAAAATTTGCTATGCTCACACTTGTACGACGAAGACATAATTATAGGTACACAATATGCTGGTGTGACGTCCTCTTAACAAGTTTTTCAAGCTCCGTTTATGCGAATATACTTATAATTGATACGCCATTATAATTATTTAACATCATTTTATAGGATGATGCACATAGGCAACAAGAAATAACCGTTGTTCTTAATTTGTTTATCATAGTGTCATTATGTGCACTGCATTATTGTTAGAAACATTTTTTATTTGTTCATTAAATATCATCTATTTAGTATGTATAAGTAATCTGTAGGTACTTAGGGTAGTGACCCGTTTTGTAATAAAATTAATAAAACACAATATTTTATGGTCATAAACCATATACATTCAGATACTTTACGTTGTATCTATACACACATATCACATTTTCGTACTAAACGCGACATACGGGCGCAAACACATTATTATAAGTACCTATGTTATATTATTATTATAAGCATATAAAGCACGCGGCAGCTCTAGAAACCCGTTAGAGGGCGTCCGGTACGGATTTATTGCCATTTTTTTTCTCTTCTCGTACACACACGCATATATATATATATATATATATTATTTATACATACGACATAATGTGCAGTATTCGTAAAATCCCCACCCCGAAATACCGCCCTTCTGCCCCGCCCCACCACAGCCGGATCCGTTTTCCCCGCGGCCGTGTGGTTTTGTACTCCGCTATTGTGGTGATGGTGGGGGGAGGGCGATACCGCCGGCTGCAGTGCAGTTTAGCTGATATAACACACAAATACTCGTACACACACATAAAGGTAAAAATAAGGTATACAAAATACAAATAATATACGTATATAATAAAATATAATATAAATAAAAAATGTGTGTGTAAGTATATAAGTTTGTCCAGTTTGTCGTACAGTTTGTCCGTCGGTCATCGTCGTGCACACACGGACGCAGACACTATCGGGGAAGGACGCCGGCCGGTCGTCGTGGTCGTAGCCGCCGCCGCCGACGATGACGACGACGTCGACGCTCAGTACGCTCCGGCATACGCGATGGTCCGCGTACCCAACGCGCGCGGAACTCTTGCACACGGTGCCTTTATATATGTACATATACTTACGATGCCTTGTCGTTATATAATATGTATATGTATTATGTATATACATTCATCATCTGCCGGCGAACTCGGGACACAAGCAAAACCGAATACGCGCTCGTCATCACCGGCGAATGTCATTTTAATAATATTATATAAATATATGATATAAAATATTATATATATATATATATATGAAGTATATAACATTAGACAGCGTCGTCGCCGTTTGTGCGACAAGACATAAAATTATCGTTATTTTACGATTTTTATCGAGCACGTTATATTATTATAAATAGGTACTGCACAGCATTATATTATTATATAATCCATAATATACAATAATATATTATTATATACGTCTTGACGAGCGCTTTCGAGTTTTCTTTACGATTCTTTTTTTTCTACATCCGTTGTCGCCGCATAATGCCATGTCGTCGTTGTGATGCGATAAAAAAAAATATTTTTTTTTATCATAATATTACTGAACGCATATTGTAATATCGTTTTTCAAACGACTTTGATCGGGCGTTCAAGTCTCCACGTGAGAAAACGGATGACGGCCCGTCACTGTTGCACGCCTCGCAGAAGACTACAGCCCCTATATTATGACCAATGTGAGTATTTATTTGTATCTTATTATTATAGTATATAACTATTATATTTACCTACATATTAATATATTATGTATTTTCAAAAAAACGTTAACGTGTAATTCATATTAAGTATTATCGATGTGTAACATTTCTCAAATATTAATTGAAGTATAATATATACACATAATTATACAACATTAAATATAGCAGATAAACCTTACTAATGTCGGGTTGTATAAACAATCACTAAACATTTATTGAATTAATAGTGAGCTGATATTTTATGATCCTATAATAATAGTTTAGTGGTCCTGCACAATTGGTTCATTAAATTTAATTAATCAATTTTTCATGCAACCCACCAGCATTAGTATTTAGTATTATAATCATAAAATACTGAATAGGTACTATGATACATAAACTTGTCCTTTATTTACACTCACTGTGAACACAGAAAACTAAGAAAATGTAGTATAGAAGCATTTAAAATAGCGAACATATTATTAAATTTCAAGTGCTACACAAATTAAATATCTTAGCAAGTCATAACAAAATTCACTATTTTAATACATTCAATTTCAATTAATCATCTTTATAAATCAATAACATATAATATAAGCTTAGTATTTAATTCTTTCACTACACTTTATGCACGCTATATTGAATAACATAACATTTTTCTTAATGAACTTGAATTATATTTCAAGTGTTACAAACATTATAAATGGTTCATGTTAATAAATCTATATATATATAGTTATACTTTATAGATAAATATTGACGAAAAGAACACACATAATTCGTAGTATGACTTAGCAATTATTGTTGTTCATATTGTATACCTGTTTAAGTAAAGGAAAAATATTTTAATTTTAAAATGCAATAAATTAATAAAGTTTACATTTGCCAACGTCGTTAATCTGCCGTGGATAATCGTTTTTAAACGACTCATCATTCGGATTCATAATATAAATTACATAATGATGTACTCTTCTAAAGTTTTTTTTTATTATTGTTATTAAATAATTTAATCACAAATAAACTGTAATTAGACATTTAAAAGTCAGTGAAACATACCTATATACAGTTTGTATTTGCGTAGGTAGGTACTTATCTACATTCTACTCTGTATAAATTACATAAATAGCATCATAAAACTGTACAAAATTAATTCGTATTCATTAGTCATGTCCTATTTCATTTAACCCTAACAACTAATAAGAATAACACAAATTTCGATGTTTGCTTGCATATAAGAACTCGGACATCTAGGAGACTAGGATACATATTTACAAACACGTTTTACTAAAATTAGTAGTTTAATTTATTTATAAATTTTATTGGTCAATATATACATATATATATAATATTGTAATTTTCACTATTATTATTATTATGGTTAAATGGCTTTTAAAATTTAAGCTGTTATTCGTATATTAGAGTTCAAATTTTCACATTTATGTAACATAGATTCATGCTGATTTAATACAGCTTACCTATAATTTATAAGACTTAAAAGGGTATTTTATAATTTTATCATTTGGTATGTAAAAACAATACAATAACTTTTAAGATTTTTGAATATTTTTTTAAATTTTGTAATTTATTAGTTCAATAGTTTCATCCTACTGCTTTCAACGATTATTATTCTTTTTACCTCTCTTTGAGTTTTTATACAATTATATATTTACAGATGTATTGTTTGATTTATTGAAACTTTGTAAGGATCAACTTTTTATACTATAAGTACCTACATTTTTAAAATTGACATTTAATGATGTACGGTGATTATTTTTGTTTTTTATTTTTCAAAGTTGCATTCCATTATTATAAAAATATATTACATATTTCATTTATTCGATGAGAGATTGTGGTCAGCCGTTTCACGCGAAATGTTGTGAGTCTGACCATGACTTCAACATTATTTGGTAATCCCCAAAACCAGGACGACATTTTTCTCTACTTGCATAATATTTGACTGCGTTTGGCCAGCTATAATAATCATTTTCCGTCATGTGTTAGTCGTACAAAGAAACCAACCAAACAAGTTTCCATATAACAACAAAGCATTTGCCGAATATATAAACTAATCAAATAGATGTTTTTGGGGAGGGAAAAATTGCATGGTGTACATATAAATATGATACATTAAGATAATATTATGTTATCATTGTTAACTCAATTTAATTCGAACGCTGTTGAAAAGCAAAACACCTATAGATATCATCGAACATAATATTTCCACATTACATTATACCTATATATTAGCGCATATTATAATTATGAATTTAATGATAATAACTAATAAGTTTGTTTATATTTCAATTAAACAAAATTAATTTTCTTAAAACGCTGTATACAAAGTTTTCTTGTAAAAAATAACACGTGAACGTTTATTATTGTTCTTATAAATAATTTTAATAGGACTCCGTCTCTCGCACTACGTTAGTAAAACTGCGAATTAATTTATTTTAAATCTTTATCTGCCAGTAATCATTTTAGTATAATATACAAGTGCTTAAAATGTATATATTATATACATTTTAAGCACTTGCAAACATTACCGTCTTGATTTGTAACAGTTAGTAACCTTCGACTTTATCGAACATGATGTGGTCTGGTTGGCGTTTGTTTGGTAATTTTATCACTAACTTGTTTTCAAAAATAAATTTAATTTATGTATTTTTCGAGTAATTTTATACCCCAAACATAACTCATGAGCATTTCAAGAGCCAAGAAAAAATATTGAGTTTTAAAGATGTTTGCGTTATCGTGACTCGACATATATGCGATCATCATAATGTATGCAGCTAGATTGTTGTAATATAGCACAATATGGGTAATTATGGATTTCATTCTTTTCGGAAAGTCGAAAAATACGATTTGAGATTCAAATCTCGTAGATGTCCCAGGGAATAATATTCCCAGTGACTTTCAGTATCACTCAAGTAGAAATGTCTGTTACTCTGTTATGTTCGTAATAATTATTGCGGCAAGGAATCTTAACGGCTGCAGAGCGTCAATGTAATTATATTATTCTAACATATTGCCGTAGTGTAATATATATACACATCTATAGCTTGACTGTGGTGGTGACGATACTGTATAGTGTCTGTTGATGAACTACCAATAATAGTGTCACTCTCCGTGTTCGTCTGACAAGACTAAAATAATATCTAATATAAAAAAATACAATGTCAACGTATACACGTCGTGCCGCGGCCGTGTTGTACGGAATCGGTCCGACGCTAAGTGCATATGCACTAATTATATGATAATATGCAGATATTTTTTTTATAACAATATTATATTAATCCTCGATTAAAACGAGCATTTGATTCGGTTCTGTAGACGAGGATTAGTTTTTCGACATTTTTCTCTCATAATAATATATTGTTATGTTTGATTTATTTTATAAGTACACCATTACACGCACACCGTGACAAATACTTAAATAAATACTTATGTACCTATATGTTTATTTCACGAACAAAATATTAAAACGGTCCGAACAGGTTCGAGATGCATTTAATCGTACATCAACAACAACAACAATAATAATAATTACCTACCTTAACGAAACCTTCGGATCAATTAAATCGGATTCGTCCGTGGCCGGCAAGATAACCGCGGTATAGTTGGACATATTTTATATACCTACCTATATATATATATATATATATATATATATATATATATATATATATGACTGGACTGCAGCGAGCGGAAATCTCGGCCAACTTCGGGCCGCAGGAAGTTTTAAGCGCCATTAAACTTCTTATCGGCATTGGGAACAGCATAAATTTACGTCCCGTGTCCGGCGCCTAACTCGCAATTATTATTATCAAACTCATATGATGCGGTGAGGGCCTTCTAATCGGCGTCGCTCGGTTTTGTCGTCATTATAATTAATTGAACGCCGTGACGTGTGCGTTTACGTATAAATTAAACACAATGTAAATTTTCAGATTGCTTCTCATTTACTTTTCTCGTCTCACGTCCATTTAGTTTATCCATTCAAAAGACCATTAAGATTTGTACCTATATAATACATGGTCATAGGTATAAGTGATATATATTATATCGATATGTATTTTAAGTTATAACCTATAAGATAGGTAGGTAATAAAGCATTTGCGGTCGCTATGACCTAACTCGACGAAGGTGATTCGTTTATCGCCTAAATAGGATAATATAATTATTTTGCTAAAAAAACTGAGTTGCCTTATGACATTTTTAAACTCAAAGAATTACACCGACAAAGTATTTTGAAAATATGTACCAATTTATATACATACCTACGTTTTGTGAAGGTTTTTAAAATTAACAGATTTATTTAATCTATTGCAGGATGCCGATTTAGCTAATGAGTAGGTACATAATATTTATTTTAAATGCCATATAGCTATTTATTCCATCTTTAAATTAATTAAAAAAACAAATTTTTGTGATAATATGTTATCTATATCTAGTACGGGTTTTGTAATGTACCTACCTGGCTGGATATTATAGGCACCCAAATTCATTTTAAATTTTGATTGTCGAGATTTTGTGTTTTATTAAAAACTGTAGTAAATATTTTATCGTAATGCCCGTGGTTTTATTTTATAAACCCGATAGAATTCATGATTCAGATAAATAAACTTATATGAGATATATATGAATACTTGACTAAAATATAACTTATTAAAATAATATTATAATGGTTTAATTTATTATTTTGGTTATTAAATTGATTTCCCTGCACTGGCTGTACTTGAGATATTTTCGAATTTTCACCAACAGTAAATATAGTTACCATATTATTTTTTTTAACAAATATTAGTTAAGTTTATTTCCAACAATTAAACCATAATCATCGTTCATACAACCATAAGTATAGTTAAATTATAATTAATTTTTGTATTTTTGTACGACAATCATGTAAAAATTATAAAAATAATTCTTTACATATTATCAAAATACATATTCCATGATGCGTAGGGACAGGGAGTAACTTGCAAATTTAAAATATTAGACATAGTATGCGAGTGATTGGCTATCACTTGAATTTCATGAACACATTTACACACGAGAGCGATTGATTAGAAACACACATAGATCACGAAGAATGAACACAAAAAAATTGTGTGCATAATTTATTATATTATAGATATAAGCCGTAGGTAAGCAATTTTAGTTGCTTAAGGTATTTCTTAGCGTGATAAGTTACAATCATGTTGTATACTAAATTATAAACGCGGTGCCCGACCTATCTCAATTATACCTTTTCTCCAGAGAAAAAGAATAATAATGCTATTAATATTATTAATCCACACAAGTATCATGCTATAAAATGGTATAGGTATTTATTGTCAACAGCCAAGACGCTGTCGCGGGAATCGCGTTTTAAGAGTGTTGAAAATGAATCAAAATTTCAAAATAATTTATGTTGTTATTCTCGGCTATCGTATACCTATGCATCATATTATTATTATTATTATTATAACATGCAAGTTATTATAACTGTGGTTATTCAATTTGTTCTGCTATCGAGTAAAACACTGCACCTTATAATACACAATAATATGCATAATATTATTATAATATAATGTAAGACGATAAAAATCCAAACGCATATTTCATCGGTTGCGTGTCCGCTATATTAAAACGTGTGTATGCAATTATTACATTATAATATAATATAGTACCTACCATTTACCACCAGTGATTCGCGTATTTAATTTTTTTGTTTTTGTCGTTTCAGATTAGTTCGATTAACAGTTTAACACCACTCTCGGAGAACACCGAACGTACGGTGAGTACCCCATACTATAATACGTAATATACCATTATTATAGCTAATAATATTTTAGCAACGTTTATAATATTTTTATTTTACTGTTGCCAGGGGCGACTCCAGAGCATTGGTTGGGAGGGGGCCAAGTTAAAATTTCACAAAACTTTAAACAAATAAATTATTTATAAAATAAGATTATAACAATTCTTATCAAAATAATATTCTTAGTATCCTCGTACAGAGATGTGTACTAAACAATGTATGTTTTGAACATAGGTGATAAAATAATAATATCATGATATCATACCATAATAATATTGAAGTGTATTTTATTTATAGCCTTATAAATTCTTCACAATATAGATAGGTACATCGTACATGTTAACCTACCGTAGTCATACGTGTGTAGAGGTATCTATTTACATACTTGTGCGTGTCGTATAATGGTCGATAATCGATATTATAATATGCTTTTTTTATTTGTAACTTTTTTTTTTTAACAATTTAAATTTTTTTATAAATACGGGCTTGGGAGCGGGCCGCGGTCCCTAGGAGCTGCCCCTGGCTGTTGCAATACACCTTTATGGGTACACTCTCATAATAATCTTATGAAATCGGTCCAATTATTTAATTGTTGTCATATAATATAGTTTGGAAAAAAACCGTGTTTCAATCACTTATATTTTTTTAAGCAATTTTATGTAATTATTACAATAGGTACATTTATGATATTAATATATTATGTTATGTATTAGTTATGAATTTCTGTTTTTTAAACATATATGAAGTGGTATTCGTCGTACTCGCGTATACTGTAGAGTATGATCATGATGTTCATTTACTATACATGATAATATAGCATTGCAGTAACCGGTGCCTGTATTATGATGTAGGTATAGGTAGGTATTTGATAGGCTCACGAGGGGAATTAATATTTGATCCGCGTACGATTGTTTTACGCGTTCGTAAACGCTGGACCCGCCTATCCCAAGTGGTGGTAATGGTGGTGGCGGTATAGTAGTGGTTGCACCTAACAGTCGCATAATATTAATATACTTTTATAAACCACGGCGGGTAGTGCCTGCCTACATGGTATAATATACCTACCTACATATTATTCACCGTTTTAGCATAACACAATAATAATTCATCAAACGCAATATACATATGATTTCCACCGCGCATGCACGTACTTTACATACACCCGTCATTCATATTATATACACGAAATACATTAAGGAGCTAATGACTCCGGCGGAGCCGCGCGCACTGAAACGGAGGTATAATTATTATAACAGGTATATATATATATATATATTTATATATATATAGGTATACCGTCTAATTGTTGAGCTACTGTGGAAACAAGTTAATAAATTTATAATTTCCAGTTTATATTATGTTATACTTTTGTTACTTGACGTTTAAATTTCGAACGATCCCGTCTCGATACTATACAACATAATAATAATACCTATACTTAATCCTAATTGATAAATCAAAAGCACGATGGTTTTTATTATTATAGCCGTGATTCGTGGACGCTTGTCGTATATCCGCCCTTACCGCGTACATGATAATATATTATTAAAAAATGTTATACAATGAAAACACGCCAAGTATATATGGTTAGGTATTCCTAATTTAGCACACCACGACAGACGTTTTATAATGAAATCGCTATTGTCTCGACCGAGAGAAATAAACGCATATTGCTATAAAATTAAAAAATATACTGGTAGGGTGGTATCAAAAAATTGCAACGCCACATCTATAGATCGGACCTAATCACAATAATGTTGTATATGTGTATAATTTTATAAGTTACCAGGCGATAAAAAACTTACATAAACCAGACTCGAATATACGATAATTTGGGTACACTTTATAGGCGATGTAATTAAAATATATTTATTATAAACACAACTCTTTTAAACGAATGCCTTGAATTTGGTGCGTGCCAATAAGTTTATATGACAACACAGCCGGTAAAACAATAATACAATTGAATCTTTTTTAAATTTTTTATAAATCATAGATTGAGCAGGAAATATTGGGTGAATTTCGTGGAATATCTTATCGTTTCGTATACCACATTGGTCATATGCTCATATTTTATATGATTTTTAAAACTATTTTATAATATTGTATTATATTTCAAGACTCCTAATCCAACATATCGATACCTATTACCGTAATAGTGCCTACTCCATTGCGAGGTACGTATAAGTACGTTGACCTTTGTCGACAACTATTCCTATTGCATAATATGGCAAAAAATAATATCCTTTAAACTAACTTAAACTTCAATGGGGTAGGTCGAGAACAACTCGATCGTGGAGAGGCCGTATATTTTATTATTTCTGATGTTCATTATTTTGTCGCGTTGGTTGTCGACCTCACTATAATATAATACTTTTATTCCATCGGGCTTTTGTATATACGAACTGCGAAAAAACAAAAAAACAAAACGCAGACATTGTTCAGTCACTTATCATAATATTATATAGTATAAGAACTAATATCGAAGTACAGTTTTTCACAAAATCATCACAGCCCACAGGGGTAACTATAATACATGACTTTTAATAGTGATGAAGTAAGCTACCTAATAACCATTTTATAGATAGTTGGTGCTAAAAAAAAAGAAGAAAATATAATATTTTATAATATTATTAGCGAAATCGTGGCTTTATTATAATCGATATTCGATATCGTATATTTATCAACCGTATCAACCTAGGGACTGTAGGTGTATTATTTAATATTTAATTTAATTATTGTTTCATCCATAGCACCTATGCGTATTATATTATATTCTGTTGTTATACCCAAACGCGTTAATATTCATTTGCGGGTAGGTCACGGTCATCGTCGGCATTTGAGTATTATAGCGTATAACGTCTGTAACTAAATGGTATTAATGTAAAAAATTATGTGCAACCAACAACATTAGATTTTCCAAATAAGATCGAAAACTGTGCGTCCGGTTTGGCAAAGCTCCGAAGGTCGTCGAGTATATCAAAATATTGAAATAATAATTAAATTATGTCTAAGAAAATTTGTGGGACAACAATATTGAACAACCGCATACAATAATAAATTAATAATACCCTATAAAGGTTTACTCCGTAGTCGTGTAGACCATATTATTGTAATATATGATATTTCTAAAACCGTTGGTTACATTATACATGCAGGAATAAGACACGTGTGACCCGAATTGAGAACATCATCGTTATCCGTTGTCACCTTGAACTTTATCTTTATAATAATTTCTACATCGTTGTAATAATTTCGATATATTTCTTATTATTTTTGTTTCACACGTTTAATATGGATGTTCATCCTACCCGTGGTTGATTAAATAAATATATTAACTCCCAAAACGAAAACAAAAACTAATGAATACATCTGGAAGATCCGATAAATAAAAAACATCAACAGCTACCAAATTTACATTGTTAATATTGTTAGCGTGTCGCAGGGGCAATAAGGTCACTTCTGTAATGAGCCAATTTGGACCGACAAATTAAGTTTTAAATACGTCACCCTAAACGAGACCATCAAATTATACGTCGCTCAACGACCGTTGCAGTATTTGTTATTTAAAATAACATAAAAAAAAAAATTTACCTAACTTATTTCATCTGCATATAACAATATAATATATATATACACACCAAAATATGCGTTTGCGGCGTTTTATTCTTATAGATTATAATAAATAAATAGATGTAATATATTATAGTCATCTCGTGCTATTTTAAATACAACAATGCGATCTGTGAGTATTACAATAATATTTATATCCGTGTGCAGACTTTTCGTGTACCTAATGTGCTCCGCGCGCAGAGTCGAATGTATATTATAATTGATGGTAGGAATACGTCCGGGTCTGGTCGTGCACGGTACACGACCTGTGTTGGAACCATAATATTATATTAATATTATACCTACACATCATTATGTACAGTATGCAATACGTTAAAATAATAAACAAAGATGTTATATAGGTTATAATTTGGTGTATAATATTTTTGAAAACGTATACGAGTACAAAGGTTTTAGCAAACTTTTCAGGCCAGCTCCCTACACTTTGGTCAACCCTAGACGTTAGCCCCCCTCAAAAAATAATTTTAATAGCGATTATTATTACTCAATTTCACAAATCTTTTTCTGTCCTACCAATACAGTGTTGATTTTTTAAATTTTCTTGCACCCCCCAATCCATAATAGTATATGCACGATGTGACGTTTGGTTATATATATATATACATAAAGTGTCTCAGAAAGATATATATATAAGTACGTATAATATTATTACGGCGTTTATCTGTACAATGATATAATATATACGAATAATATAATATATAGACAATCATGACGATACATATATATATATATATATATATAGTGTAATGATGTAAAGTGCGAGCCAGAGCCGATCTGTCGTCGCGCCTGCAATAATATATACTGGTTCGGGTTTCCAGTGTTGTCTGTATTCTCATCCCGTCGACCGCCCACGCTTCCACTACGGCTCCGGTCCGCCGGACGCAACCACCTGTTTATTATATAATAATATTACGTGGACTTTGTGCGATTAGCGTGTGGTGGTGTATATAATATATATAATAAATAGTTTATTGCAGGCGTCGTGGTAGTTTGTCTATACGCGCGGCGTCGAGTTCACAAGTATATACATTTGTACGTTTACACGCTCACAAGCACACGCACACACACATATTCGCATTCTCTCACTCTAATACACACACACTCTCTCTCTCTCTCTCTCTCTCTCCATATATATATAGATACAATAAATACGCGAGCAGAGATCTTACCGCCGACCGTGTGGTCCACATAACTCTCTCTACTCCGTGTGCGTCTGTGTCTGTCCGTCTGCGCCGCTCGAGATTAGTCGGCACAGGCAAATATATAATACTATATTATACATATTATAGGTATATTATATTATTATGCGCACTAGTAGATAACATTGCACAGACATTGTTGTGTGTGTGCGTGCGTAGCCCATATTTATTATCCCGTTTAGCTGGGTGTGTTTGTGATTCGTTGATAGGTACACTATATTATAATATTGATTGAACCGCGACCGATCGATTTTAATATCATCGATATTATCGTCATTATTACGACTATACCTACCGTTCAAAGTTTTCGAGAAAAAACCCGTACGCGCGAAGACGATAATTATTTTTATCGTGTCTGGTGAAACTGGTACTGTTTTTAAGTCCTGGAAAATATCGATGAATATTTTTTACATATTTCATTTTTATAACAATATATTATCTTGCAATCTGCGTCATCTTAAATCCAAAAATCATTTTCTAAAAATATGTATAAATCGTATACACGAAACATAACTTCAAAATCTCGGATTTTGTATGTTTTTCAAATCAGATTTGAGTTATGAAATGTTCAGTGTACATAAAATACGCTCATCGCGTGTTTTAATTACAAACTGTAATTAAAACTAACATATTATTATTTTTTATTTCCACGCTAAAACGATTATCATTAAAATGATTCTTCATAGAATATAACAACAATGCAATTATAATTTATATGTTCATTAACTCTTGGGTTTTTTAACCTTTGAAAATTTATTGGTATAAGATAGTAATATATTACGTCGCTTCACTCACGGTTATAAATATGGAAAAAAAAATAATAATACAGAATTTTCGACTAAAGCTTTGAAGTTTCAATTTTCTGTGACTATTCATCAGTGATGGTTTTAAGGGGGGGGGGGGGGGGTGATTCCTCTCTCCCACCTATAACTTAGGATAGTTTTTTTTTTTATAAATATATAAATATTGATACATAGAAATGTATGACAATCATTAATAGTAAATAATATTATTATAAAAGTTTAAAAAATATATAACGCATTAACGTGATATTAAAATAAAACGTCAATATATACTCTCGGATAGACATCGGTAAAGGAATTAAATTACGATTGTATGCAGCATATACGAGTATAACATATATGATATGATAATAATATGGCAATCCAGGTGAGCATAGCCATTTGAAGTCGGATAAATCGAACGTATTAGTTTATGGTCATCGTGTTTTATAGATACGTATCAGTGAACATGTTAATACCGTCGTGACTGACGTTTATTTCATAACTTAACTAAATATGTAATAACACATACATTATTATCTTACAACAATCGACTTGTACATTATATTATAGTGCACTTGTGCACTATATGTCTATATATACATATATGATATAATAATGACGTATTATATACTATTTGTTAAAACGTTCAAGTTATATTATTGCAGTTTGGATTTGGACGATTTGAAACGATTATATGTATCATATGAGTAAATATATAATATAATATGACTCTCCATAAAACATAAATTATATACCTATTGTCAAACATTATTTTATTTTTCTATACTTACGTAGATATATTTTTCTCCAAAAAAAAAAAGTCAATTCCATATGGGAAATGGAGAGCACAAGATGTACATACCTAATATACAAATTTCAAACACATAAATATACTGTTTCGGGCTGTAAAGATGTTATCTATTTTAGGTCCTTTATTACACTCAGCTCCTTATATTCTTCCATACTTATGATAATGAAGTAATGACTATACAATATAACATCGGTAGCATTTCCATAAACGCATAGCCAGTACTAGAGCTGACATTTCGAGGAGGCTAAAAACATCAAACACAAAATTCTGAGATTTATCTTCTGTCATCTGGAAGGACTATGGAAATATTGACCCCCTTCCCTAGTCGTACCTATATGCAGCTATATGCGTGTAATATCATTAAACACGATAAGTTCAAACACTTCCGATATCCACGCGCGTATACTTATGTAATATTATGACATAATACTAATTTAATATCTGGGACAAACGGACGACTGAACTCCGACGAATTTTACGATGCAACTTATTGTGTGAACGGAAAAAGTCCGAATAACTATATATTAAAAAATAACTTTGTTATCGATAATAACTTGCGAAAGATTAAAAAAAACCACCAATAAGTCCTGCTTGCAACTGCATAATATGATGACGTACAGTGGCGCCGAACCTGTGTATCAAGGGGGACAACCGCCCACCTTCTTTGAATGGATGGGTGGGTGTTTAGAAAATTTAAGTATTATGATTGAAAATAATATTGTTCATCAGTATTTTAGATATACTATATCTATTATACTAGAATCTTCAGATCGCATGAGTAGTATTAAAGCAAAAAGTTTATTTGATTATCTGATATCAGAACGTTTTTTTTTTTAACAGCATTGACCTTTAGACAAATTTTTGATATTACAGGTCCATTAAATTTATATTTGCTGGGGAAAAATATTGATTTGTTATCGGCTGTATCATATGTTAAAAGTGTACAAAAGAAAATAAACTTGTTTAGAAATGATACTCAATTTGAAGCAATAGTGAAAGAAAAAGAAATATTTGTTAATACAAATGTTGTAGACTTTGATATAATACCACTTACACAAACCCGTATGAGAAAGAAAAAAAAATGCCAAGAGAGACATCATCAGATGAACTGCCAAACTTAAGTCCAATTAACAACTTTAAAATAAATACTTACTTTACTGTTATTGATATAATAAGTTCTCAAATATTTGAAAGATTCAATAACAATTCAAATCCTTTAATAAATGATTTATCACTTTTTAACAAAAAAATACTTCTAGAAATAACAAAATCGTCCAATTTGCCTAATGACGCATTTAATGGATTTCAACAAGTTTGTGGGAAGTTTGTTTCTGCTGAAGACTTTAGAAGAGAATATAGTCAATTTGCAAATGTATATTTAGAGTTAGAAAAAACATTGTTGTTGTCAAAAACATTACACCAACAAAATAATACACAGTTTAAAAATTATGTATTTGAAGCCAGTGATACTGAATGTGAAGTAGCAGAATTAACTGACGATGATTTATTGGAAACTCTTAATAGTGAAGGTACTATTCACATGATGTATAAGATATGCAATGAGGCAGGTTTGAAAGAAAAATTCCCTGCTCTATATACTGCTCTAAGTATTGCACTGACTCTCCCTATATCAAGTGTTTCTCCTGAAAAAACGTTCTCAAACTTAAAATTTGTGAAAACAAGGCTTCGTAGTACAATGTGTGAAGACAGGCTTGAAGCACTTTTGATGATGTCTTGTGAATGTGATATTCCAATTGATGTAGATACTATCATCAAACGTTTTGCATCATGTAGTACAGAATTGTCAAAATTATTATTGTAATGTACATTTTAATAACTCTATTATTGATTTATTTATATTATTTAAATTTAATCATATGTTATTATTGTAATCATATTATGTCATTGACGTATATATATATATATGCAACTCCTATAGGTCATCCAGATAATATGATTATATTACACGCACATATTATGTATAACCGATGATGTTGTTCAGAAAACTGGTTGCCATCGATGTAAAACTAAATACAGAATAACTGCAATGTTTAATAATAATGTACACTAACAATATATACATACACACACACACACACACACACACACATGACACATATATATACATAATGGAACGGATTCGATGGTCGATGGAGTGCGGGAAGAGGAATTAATAGCAGGTACCTGCCTATACTCGTATAATGTATTGTATATATACGCTCGTGGGCTTACGGAAAGGATATTGTTTTTAATAATTTATAGACTCGCGGAATAACGAAAAATCGATTTCTATATAGATCGATATCGCCGTCTCGACCAACGCTCGCATAATAATAATGATAATGATAATAATAATGTGATAATATGTTTTTGAAATCGGCCATAAGCACTCTTGCGCCCACGCGAAAATTCTACGATCGCGTACCTCTGGGTGGCGATGCGGTCGTCGTCGTCGATTACTTTATTATATTGTAATACGTGTTAGGAAGTTATATATAATCGTACGTATAATAATTAGATGTATACCTATTGATTATTAAAGACTGAATTATTTATAAACCCTATTGAAAGATCTGTTTTAAAAATAAAAACTCATTGGGTATACATGGACGTTCATGCGACATAATGACGTGTATTATCACGACATTTCTCACTGAATGTATATAGACATTGGATGGTTAGGAGCTTAGGACAATATAAAGGACTCGGAACTATATTTACATTTGTATATATGTGTATAATATACTAAAACTTAGTCTGATACAAATGTGTTAAACGATAATGTACGTATAACATACATATTATATTGTTATAGTTTTATTGATTTCGCGAAAAAAAAAAAACATAATATTATAATATATAAATATAATGTATTAATGTATACATATGTTTTTATTGTTTCTTATTAACATCGGTAAAAATGGTCATTAGTTACAATTTTTTTTTTAAATATTTGATTTTAAAATTTGGTTTTTTTTAAACTTTAAAATTAATGTGGTGGTATCCACGTTGGTTCCTTATTGCGTAATTCTATATTATTAATGACCAAAACAATGATTATATAATATACATAGAACATCCGTTTTTGGTATTCAATTAGTAAATTATAGTAGCGAGCGCTGATTAATAACGTGGATCTTTATAAAAGTATCTCTTAAGTTTCCAAATATATCGATATAGTATGATTGTCGGTTATAATCTTGCATTTATGATTTTTTAAAAATTAATCAGTATTCGAAAATTAAAACTTAAGAGTACCTACAGAAAATTTTAACTTATATTTCAAACATTGTTTTAAATATTACTTGAATATTCATAATTTGGTTTTATTCTCATTACACATTAAAATAGTATTATATTTTGTTATATTTTAAAACACATTTTACCATATTAAAGGGTTCAAAGTTCCGCGTCCCGTTTGATAATATTTATAATTTACAATAAGCAACACAGTATTAAATGTCATGTAATACTGATGTTATATACGTATATCCATTATAATATGTACCTAATGTATTATAATATAAATAATATAATGCTCGACGACGATATCTGTCGACAACCTTATTAACATCGTACGTACAATACATCTCATCTATATAATAACAGTCTTCGGCACGTCCGATTATCATTCTTCCGTATTTTATTATTTATTAAGTATATAAAGGCACAGACGAGAGTTGTTGCTGCAGAACAGACACGTCATCAACTATAAACTACGACTCGGTCGACCGCGACTTATCCAGACGTCATCACGCGCGCGTTTCGTCAAGCTGTCCTGTCCGTCTGCCTCCGCAGACGACGTCGTCGGTCGTCGTCGTCGACGGCCGCTTACTTTGTAATCGTCATCGGTCAGGACCGATTTAATCGTGTCGGCGACTTGTATAATAAGTATTTAATGCGTGTACCCACACACGCACACACACAACACATATCGGTAACGATATATTATATTACGTATATTATTCGTATGACATTTCGACGTCGCCGTCGGAAAAGGCGTTTCGGGGTAAAACCGGGCTGCAGAGAATTTGTCCGCGAACTCTCCCACGACTGTATTGTATTATTAGTATATCAATAGTATATAGCATGCACACACACACACATTTATATAGGTATAACCTACACCAGCATTTAATGCAATATATATCGCCACGAGACGGGAAAATAATATATATCTGCTCTTCGAAACCTGTCGATCGACCCCGGCAATAGATTATTGACGCTGAAAACACATAAAGGTGTCTGTTCCTATATATATATATATATATATTAATAAATATGTTTGTACTGTACAGCGTAATATTATGTACATACCTATATATGCGTTATATGCTGTGGCTTGCGACAAGCCATTGCTCACGTCCAAAACCTGTTTATTTTTTTATCATATTGTTGTATAGCCGAACACATGATATTTCGCTAAAAAACCATTGGAATAGATTTGGTGTTCGCTGCTGAGTCTCGCGCGTGTGTTCGGCTACAATAATAGCTCGCGTCGCGTTCACAAAGGTCCTACAATTATTTCATATTATACTGTCTAACACGTGACTTCCCACGTCGCCGAAACCCAATTATTGCCGAATCCCAATTCGCCGACTTATTAAAAAATAAAAATAAATACAAATTTGTCATGTGTGTAAATGGTTATTAGTAGGTACACGAAGTCAGTAGATATATTATATAGAAATGAAAGTAGGTTAGGATATTAACTCAACTCCGTGTGTTGCAGGGTGATTGTGGTTCTTCGATAATACTACATCTGTATTGTTTTTCAAAATAGCACGACCACCGCAGTTTTGAATGCATTTATAGTATTCAGTTGTGCCCCGTATTCTGTCCACTCGATGAATAAAATCATCAACAATTAGTAAATCTCGATCTTTTTCTGATTTTATTTTAAACCATTCCATTTTTAATTCACTTTTTAATAGCTATACTAAAGTTCACTGTAAAATCGGCTGGAATGAACTAAATTCACCAATCTATACTACATAATATGGATTTTATATTTTTATGCGTGGAAAAACATTTAAACGTTGAACTTATATCGATAACATACCATAATATTATCGCTATCTTATCCGTTTTCGATAAGATCATTATGGATCAATCAACTGTCGGCGAATCGGGAAAATTGAAACTTTTATAATAATTTGTCGGCGAACCGAGACGTCGGCGAACTAGACTGTCGGCAAAAAAGGAATATCTAAAAAATATTTTAAAACTGGTATACATATATGTCGGCCAACTGAGTTGTCGGCGAATTGGGATTCAGCAAAGTGGGTATGAACCGTCTAACATTTCATTGCGATATATTTCTAAGACATTATTAAAGCCATATAATATAGGTATAAGTATAGTACCTATATGCAAAAAGAAAATTAATTTTAAGAGGACTTTGTGGCATTCATAATCATCGGTTATGTATGAAATTAAAATCATTTTAGCTTTATAACGTAGAAGGTTATATTATACTGTTTGTCGTACGCATTCGATATTTCTGGTTTCCGAGTTGATGATTTCCAATCTCCGACGTTTTTTCGGTGATATTACATAATACTATACATATTTGATATTATAATAGTACCTATACGAATATACGATTCACCTATGGCTATATATACTCTAAACATATATATTATATACAGAGTGATTGGCCTGCAAGAGCGCCAACAGCGTTCACCCCAATTTTTCATTTAATAATACGCATTCGTACAGGTTCAGGTTATTTGAGTTCAAATAATATATGCTCATTGCTCAAAGACCATACTTATTCAAATTCTTAATTTTTTTTATACTAAGAATATTAATCCTAAAAAATAGGTTAAAAATGGTTTTACAAATATGTAAAATAGATACAATATATTGTATGAAATATAGGTATTTATTATAAATAGAAGTACTAAATACTTGGGCCATTTTCATAAATTATGAATGTTGATTGGTTAATATTTTTAGTCACTAAAATTTTAAAATCACTATATATATATAAGCTCCGAGCTCCGGTATGGTCATATCACACAAACCTGTTATCATGGATATATTATCCTTATAATATTATAGGTACTCAAAGTTAAATACCTCAAAAACTACTCGTGCCTATTAATTTTGATTTTAATTAGTCAACATTTTCAAAAAAATATCCTCTAAATAATTTACATTAGAAAATAAGAGTTCTCATTCGAAAAACAGAAGTTTGTACGTCTAAATTACACTCCTTAACAATGGATAGTACATAACAAACTAACGAATATTTGAAAATGTTGTCTTTAAATGATTTAAAAAAAAATTGGGTGAACGTGCTTGGTGATCGCTCTGTATAATATACCGGTATACCATATAAGTCTGTGACTATATAAGTGCAATCAGTGATGGTCTCTCAATATTTAATTTTAAAATGCCAACGTAATCATTCAACGGTTTATTGTGTCTGTGTTTATTCACACGTTGTGTATCCTACTATGTTCAAATACTTAAATTTAAGGTTTTCTTCATATTTAAAAAACCTTAAGCGAAAAAAATCCCGTAACTAGAGTGTATAGTAAGTTTATCCGCATCGCATAGTGAAAATTTATTATTAATATATTCTACTTACAATTCTATAGTTTAGTTAAATTTAACTGTAATAACTGTTCAACGGCTATTTATTGTGTACCTACTTATATATACTACCTATGTACGTATAAAAAACGGCGAATTATAATAAGACCTAAACGGCTAAACATCAATGTACACTCTTTGACAAAATATTAATTTAATATATTATATGAAAATCGCGTAGAACCGTAGAACCGATGCAAAACACGACTGTGCAAATATATGTGGACGCAAACGCCACGTATAGGAAACCGAACAATAGGGAAATAATATTTTTACCCTCTCTTAATTGTTTTATTTCACCATTTTTTTCATATCATTATTATTGTTATGATTTTACGCCAGTCTAGACTCGCCTCACGGTGGACCCGACGTGTTTTCTTTTCGCTATAACAAAAGTTATTGTTCAGCGAGCAACACAATGAACTAGTGTGTTATATTCCGGCCGAGGGGAATTTTCGAAGACCCCAAGGCAAAATAAACGTCGCCACATAACCATTAACCAGCCGAGTGCAGTTGTCCCGTTAACCCGGTGTACAGAGGCGAGGTAAAAATGCATTTAAGTGCATTATATATGCATTGTGCATCGGCTGCGGGGCAACTTGGACCAGGTGTAACTCGTGGGTTCTGAAATAATATGGTATAATAGTGAAGTAGGTATGCCTACATTATAATGTCCATCAGATCACATAAAACGAATTGAATAATTGAAAACAACGCTTGTGGTTTATATGATGTTTACCATTTTTTTTTTTTTTTTAAGTTACCTACTTAAATGTCTTAAATTAGTATTATCATTTGAATTATGTGCGTTCGTACGAATCGGTTGTTAATTAATTAATGAAATATAAACCCGCATATCTTTCAAGCACAAAATACAAGTCGTGATTCGGCGTTTAGTCTGTTATAAATTTTAATACTCAATTTTTAAGGTAGGTACCAACACGAAATAGCCAATAAGTACCTTATTGTGTTTAAAATATTAAAATATCTAATAATATACTTATAACAGTCGCACTACGCTGTATGCCTTTTCCGTTGTATATACATGTATTATGCATATATTGTATTTCAGAGTACGATACTCCTAAGTCCTAATGTATATGGATATCATACTACATTATAGTTGCGTTAAAAACTAAAAGCCACCAATCGTGTAATCATTTAAATCATTATATTTTTTACATCACGCTTTAGGTGTATTATACTATAATTTAATTTAAACTCTTTATATATAAGCTGCAAATTGAAAGTTCTGACATATATAATAACATCGTGTAAATTGTTTTCTAACCGTATTTCAGAATTCAGCTTCGGGTGCGTGGCAATAACATAATAATAATAGTACGACGTTGTCGGTTATATTATTATATACTGGACACTGTTGTGTATTAATTTATGTAGGTAGGTGGCAACGGTTTTTTATAATTTCTCACGAAATGCATTATTACAGACGTTTATAAGCGTTTTACTGGATATTCGCACGCGAAGAAGATTCTACGGGTATGGAAATCGAATTGGGCAAGGTAATCTTTATATAATATAATAAACCAACATTCATGCTATATTATATTATTAATTTTAATTACAGGTTACGCTAATCTAAACATTAGTATAATATCATAAAATCACTGTTTAAGTGTTTAGTGTTGTAAATATTAGTACTTAATAGATGGCGAACCTCACGAATTTAAACTGTGGATTTATAACATATATATGTATTATGTATATACCTATAATAGAGAATTGACTGTCTCGATTTGAGATCATTTCTGTGCTGTTACAACATAATATTTTAGGTTACTATTGAACGATATAGAATTTATAAATAAAATTTCTAATATCATAGTTCATAGGCACGCGTTATATAATAGATTCCTAAAAATATATTAAGCGTTTTATAATAAATTGAGTAGTCGATTAAAAATAATATGCTGTTTAAAAGTATAATTTTTATTTTTACCACTATCACCGGCTAATATTACAAGTTATACCTTCGACCTAAAACTGTCGAAAGAGATATATTTTTAATTAAAACTCGATCATTTAAAAGTCAACGGTGAAAAATATTTTATTCTTTAAATTTCGATTTACAAACATGATCATAATAATTATTGTTTATAGTATTCTGTAAAAGCGTTTTGCTGTTATCCTCATAATAAGTGGCCGAGTAATGAGTATAATATATGTAATACAATAATGACATTGACGTACACGATCGTATACGACTTTAACGGGAAAATTAGAACGTGCGAGTTTTTATTTTATTTTTTAATTCGCAGCATATATAAAGCTCACATAATATATACATTACTGCACAGAGAATAAAAATAAAGAAAACTGCAATCAATCGAGGCGGATGTCCAGTAAATGTTTTTTTTTTTTTACTGAAAACCTTAAACGACAGGTCCAATGCAGCAGTGTCAACGGCCTGGTATATTAACTCGCGTGTGTGCATGTGTTTGAAATAATATCCATAACAGTGTCCGCCTAAGGTGAGACGTCCGGCCAGGGATATATTATATTATTATATACGCGAGCGATAGCGGTCTACGGCACTCAGGCCCCCCTCGTAATTTAACCGCTTCGATCGGACCACAAGGTCGTGCTCCAGACACTTTAATTGCCGGTGCACGGCGCTGTTCAATTTATTATGATACATATATTTTAACGCGCTGTGCGCAAAAAAAAAAAAAAGAAAATATTTAAAAAAGAAAATAATAATTATACTGATGGTAATAATAATAATAAAAACGATACGAAATTAATAAATATGTACCTACTACCTATTATAATTAATTCCGAAACCGCGAAATGAAATCGTAACGGGAGAAAACGGAGGCGGCGGTGGTGATGCTTGTATACATTGCTTGTATAACGACCGACTTATTAGTACCTACTACAACGCTACGTCCGGTTATGGTGTTAGGAAAATAATAATTATTATTATCAAACATTCTTAGAATATCCAATATTATCTTACAGAACGTCAACGTAATAGGATTGAGACTCCGCTTGCCACTTTACGACAAGACCAAAAACCTAAGCGGAAAATTGCAATATATTAACGACGTATGATACTCGATGAAAATAATATGCACATAAATGATCTGCAAGGCCGTATTTAGAACTTTTTTTTTACCACAGGACGTTCATTATTTTGTCGAACACGCCGATACACTCGATATATGCACCATCGATCCCCCCCCCCACCCATCAACTATTTATAAAAAGTACTCTAGAATAAACACATTAAGATTAAATACATAAAAAAAACCATCGATCTCGATCTAATATTTGCCTGTAGTCATTCTGATTAATAATTAATAAACTTTAATTAATCAATTAAAAAAAAAAATTCGACTTATTATTTGGCATAAAATATTTGTTCTAAATTGTAACCACATATTTATGTTCAGGAAGTAAATATTTTTTCCATATTTACTCTCTTGGTTCGTCTATAGTTGGCAATTAAATCCCGTCAATCCTGGTTCTTATTACAGAAGCTTAACGGCTCGATCAGTTATTTAAGTTAAATCTTCAAAATGGTGGAATTCTTGGTGACCTTCATTTGTGGTGAAATCGATGTGCCTTTTCCCCTAATCAAAAACTATCTGGTAAAATCGATGAAATCTGTTATTATTCATGCCATTTTTTGACATCCCGGCCAAAACATTAAAAAATATATTAGACTTTTTTTAGTTCATTCATCACTCCAATTTAGTGGGGTAGATATCTTTCAAAAAGCTCTTGGGACATTGTTTACCTTGTAATATTTTATTGTTATAGTAAATTAATATAATATAATAATACCATAGTATCATATAAACAATGGAAAAGATCTGTTTATCTGTTCAATAAATATTTTGAAATTAACAATAAAATACGATAAAATAGGTAGTAGTTTTTAAGAAATTTTTTTCATGCATGCTTGAATGCTGGAAAAATAGTTACCTATAATATTTTCCGATAAAAATATTATGAAATATGTGGGTATCTAACAATAATATTTACTTTGACCGTCTAACCCAAGTTGATTTTATTCAAATATTTTGCGTCACATGATGGACACATTTCATCTCTTCTTTTGTCCACCCCTGTTCAACATTCGCGTGTCTGTCTCTGCGTACCTGCAATTTTGTACAAAATTACATTATAAAGGCACATTAAGTACATTCGGTGAGAGGTGCAGATTTTCGAGTGGCCCTCCCTCGCGTGCAGGACCAGATTAAGATTTTTCTGGGCCTGGAGCCTAGTTGTCCACAGGGCCCTTAATTCAAACAAAATGTATTACCTATAACTGAATTTTATTTCCTTAAAAAAATGATACAAAGTAATTATGGTTGTACAGAAATATCTTTAAAATTGTTTAATATATTTATCAATTTTTGTTACATACAAATATACAATATTATTCTAATATGTCAAAATATAAATATAATATTTTTAAACTAACTTTAATAATCTTATTTTCTCTTCTTTTTTTGGAACTCTACAATAATTTCATCGGTTTTTATTTTTTTTAGTATAGATCTCTCAATGGTCATTAATGCTAAAGCGTTTAAGCGTGTATTTTTCATGGTAGACCTCAATTCGTTCTTCACTCTTTTTAAATTAGAAAATGCTCGTTCTGCGCTGCAGTTGGCAACTGGAAGCCATAAATATAATCTATATGCTACCTCCACATTAGGAAAAACTGAATTAAGTTTATTATCATGTATAATTTGAAGACATTTTGGTGCCGATGGCATTTTAGATTTTCCTTCTTCGTCTTGTCCATCAACTAACATGGAAAAATGAATCATTTCTTCAGGAAAAACTTCACAATCAAGGTCGTCCGGATACATTTTACCAAGATTTCTAGCCATCATATCCGCAATTTCTTTTTCAGTCATCGACTTAAAATAAGTAAGAAAACCAAACTTTTTATCTAAATCGTTATATTGCTCAAGTCTTTTTTGGAGGCATATATCTAATTTGTCCATTATAAATATAAATGTTTCTACTCTAAACTTATCCTGTCCAGATAAATTTGTCTCTTCTTCAATTCAAATCATTTCATCCGGAGTTAACTTACGAATAATTTTTCTTTTTTTTTTTCAATATTGTACTTTTTAAAGACAAATTTAGAAAGAGATAATGCCATTTTTTCTGTATCATTAAAACTGTTTCTTATTGAACCAGCATACTCCTCTAAAGATTTCAAAAGCTTAACAGCAACTGATAAATTAAGTGATTTTCTAGTAATTTAACACTAACTTTGTGAAATCTTTCTAAAATTCTATTCCATAGTACTGTCAAGCAATATCAAGTGATGTCATTTTTTAAATAATATTTTGTGCTTCGTTTCGTGCATCCTTATTTATTTCCATAATTTCACTTAATCAATTTTCACTTGATATAACTATATTTAATATATCAAAATCAAATCTTCAGATAACAAAATATTTTCGGAAATAAGATAAGTAACGTAATGCTGGTGCGGCGAATATTATTATTCCAGTCTGATATTATCGGTCTGCAGCATACGGGTGGCACTCACTGACTCAGTACACGGCGTAATAAAAATTTACAATATAACGAAATTTAAAAAATATGTTTAACCAAAATAATATTTAAACTTATGGGTGCTCCGTGCTTAATCCGGCCCTGCTCGCGTGTGGTCTATCCGAGTAATATTATTATTATTCTATATTTTACCTACGTATAGCGGACCCCGCGGGAACGACGACCGCGGCGATACAGCTGCGTGTACATTGCAGTAATAATAATAATAATAATAATATAATATAATATATTGTCGGCGATCTATCGGCGGCGGAATCGTGATATCGTGAACGTCGTTTGATATAATATATATCTACTGTCGTGATGACTGAACCTATATTATACATATATATTTTATACATACAGCTCGTTTGTATAAAATGAGTTACGAATTTCGCATATAACCAATCATATATATGCAGTATAGGTACACGTGACCTGCAGTGCACCATCATAATGCAGCCGCGGCTGCAGCGGTTATTGTGAAATTATCAACGTCGTGTATATTTTGCTGAACAGCCTGGTGCATTTCATATTATATTTTATTAATACATATTATTATTGTTATTATAATTCATTTTTTTCTTCTCCTCTTTCTCGAGGTGGTGGGTTGAGTCCGATGCATTGTGTGTGCACTGCGTTTACTGAATTTTTTTCCGACGGACAATCTCGGTACCTATTACCCGTACCCTGTGGGTTTCGCTGTCGCGCGTGTTACGCAACGAAAACGACAAACGTACGAGGAGGCGTTTGTAACTTTTTTCTCGATTGGATATATATTTTTATTTATTTTTTATCTGAATATTGTTTTGTACATTTAAGTAGAATTTATTAAGAGTATTCTTCTCTAGTTTTCTATAAATTTAAATGCATTTTGAAATTTAAAGTTTAAACTATTTAGTATTTTATTTATTTTAATTGATCATTATTATTGAAAGCTTAAGGTAGGTCAGTGTCGGCCTGCCTATAGTCGCTAGACTAACCGGCCGAATTTGTATCGGGAGGGGGCGATAGTACAAAAATATAATATTTTATTACTCATAAGCATTTTTTTACTTATTTATTAAATAACATTTTGGGGGCCTTTCTGGAGAAATACATCCGGGGTAATTGAAATCCAGGTTAGGTTAGGTTACAGTTAAGTTAGGTTACAGTAAAAAAAACGTATTAACATAACTTGATAAATTCATCGATATTATCACTGGTTCGTAATTGCAGCTACAGTATAGTAGGTAGTTTGTTGGTAACGACTTTTAAATTGTTTATTGTGTTGTCTTCTAAAAATTAATCATATTATATAATTACTATATTATTATTATTAAATATAATTATATTATAATATAATTGACTATAGTTAAGTTAGTCATAATTTAAAAAAATCTTTTACCTACCTCCTAACTTATATCATTTAACAAGCACACTTATTAGTGACAAAGATTTTCATCGATTACAAAAAAATGTTTTAAACAGGTTATATTCCATAATATATTTGTTATATCAGACGTAAACACATTTATCATTAACTCTTTAAAATGCCGTTTGGGTCATTGAAAATAAAATACAAAATCATGAATTTTTATAATTATATTACATTGTTATTTATATAAGTGTTGTTAAAACATAAATACTAAATAATATAATTTAGCACACGATTCAGCTGTAGGTACCTATACTATAATTGTTTGATGGAAATTAACATTTAGTTAAATATTCTTCATACTATTTAATGTATGAATGTATCCTACATATAGGTATTATAATGTAAGTGATCTACCAAGTCTTTTATAATATTTTGTGTTCACGTATGATATTAAATCCTAATAATTGGAATATTCTAAAGGCAGTTGAATTGGTATTCGTATAGGTAAATAATAATATAGTGTCTAATTCTCCACAAATTGTAACACAATATTACTTTGATTTAAGTATTTAAAACAGTAGGTCAGCATTTCGGTGGTTGATGTTTGTCCATCGTCCCTTTGGTTCCCGGACAGGATAGTGTAATGTTACTGTATCGATTTGAATGCAATGACTGCAATTTGCATTCGATAAAAAGCGATTCTGAGCGGATGAGGGAATCTTCTTCATTTAATTTTATTCGTTTCTATGGTGATAAACAAAGCGTTATAAGAACAGCTTTTAAGAACGATTTATATAAATAGGTAATTTATATAATTATAATATTAGGAAATATCATGATACCTATTGAAAAAAATATAAAAAGCTCAAAAGTCACTCAAATGTATTGAACATTTTACCATAGTTAGTTAAAGATAATATAAGTAAACAACCCAAATTTCAAGTTTATACGACTGTTTTTAACCAAAATATAACAAAAAACTCCCAAAATTAAAATGTCTATAAATAGCTCAAAAATGGCTAAAATTTTCCGAACTATAAACCGCAAAGAACAAAACCTAAAATACAACAAAAAATATCTCTTGTCATTTTTCATTTGAAGCAATATTTCTGGTAGAAAACGTCGTTCGTAATTATTTAATATTATAAAATCATGAAATCGTACGTTTTTTCTCCTATATAACCGCTTTTATTTCGAGTACGTTTCGAAAATCGAAAAATGACCTCTTTAAAGTACCACCTCAAGAACATTTTCAGAAACGATGCTACGCTTGATACTTTTGAGTAAGTTTAGAGGGAGAAAAAGTGTTTACAGAATAAAAAAGAAAAAGAAATAAACATCATTGTAAAACCAATGCTCCGCTCAGAATCTAAAACAAAATATATACACGCGTACTATTTAAAATAAGCATTATAGCCTAATCTTGGAATATCAAATATAAGCTAATTTTAAACGGTTAATGCGTAATTAAAAAAAAAAAAAAAAAAAAACTGGATATCGGTATAGTATAGACGAGCTTATACCTGCTGTTGTAGTTTGAGCACATGATTTTATTTGGATAAGACAAATCGGCTTTTACCCCAACAATAATTAGTTACCCATATTTATAGACAATAAATCCGACAGCCATCTTTGTAAGATGTTAAGAAGTTACCACCGTGGTATATTCAGTGTAATAAAAAGTTAAATTAAGAATGTGCTTATTATTTAGTAATTTATTATTGATATGTAATCTATATAATAATACGACCGCATCAAAAGTGTCTATAATAGTGTGTATATAGTATATACATTACACCTATATAATACAAGTATTCTAATATTATCATGTACCTACTCCGCAATACTACATATATAATAATATATACTCTATATAACTATGTGTGTGCGTGTGTGTATTGTATACATATATATTACCTATTTACCTATATCTGCGCTCGCGTAATTATCGTTGTATGTGTTGTTCGAACCTTATCAAATTACGCGCGTGTGCACGTAATGTGTGTACGTATAAATAAAATTGTAATGTACTCGTAAAACAACTCGGATTATCGCGGGAACTCGATCGCGCTAAAATAAAACAAAAACTTACGATCAGAAAACGTTCGCCAAACGCAATAATATGTAATATATATTATTATAATATACGAGTATAATATGAGAGTGTATTATACCTTCGACGATGCCGCCACTGCTGCAACTAATGCGATACTGCAGTAGTGATAGTAGATAGATAACTCACTAACTCTGCCCAGACATAACATTACCTAACCGTGTAGTATACATCGCGCGATCGTTTTGTTAATCATCACCTCGCCGACTTTTGTGTATAATAAAATATTGCATCGTATTTTAACTGCAGTTTCATATGCACGTGTGAGAGATGTGCATGCCCACAAATTGGGTTACACGCGACTTAAACGCACACGAAGGCCGCCGCCGCTTCGGTAAACATAATAATTTTACAAATATATTATGCGTACCCCATCGCGATTTTTTATAATGAAAACCCATTTATAAAATATATGGAGTAAAGACAGTCACAGTGGACGGCTTTTTCCCATCAAATATTGTTATAATATCTCTCTCTTGCGAGCATATAGGCGTCATATATGCGGAGTAGCGAGGGATAGTAATGCTACCGTACCATTTGTATTGGAGTGGCAAATTTATAGTTATGCTGCCCTACGAACCAGTACGAAGTACGAGAAATTTATGAAAAAGAAATACAATTTTATTGTTTTTTTCTTAAGAAAATCACTACAAATAGGTATAATATTTTTATGTTATACTATTTACTAGTAAATAATCTAGTTCTAAAAACAAAAAAATTGTAATGACTAGTTTATTGATTTATTGATTTAATGTTGAAAAGTTTTTTTAGATTTCACATGGTCAATGGCGGAGAGGGGTAAAGCTCATTAGCTCTCCCCCACTGGATTTCCACTGTTGCTACTCCATGACTTTACTCCAAACGACGCCCCTGCTTGCGAGTACTTTAGTTTTATCTAAGAATACTACCCCTTCACGGTTTTAAATTAATAGATTATAGGAAATAAGAAGTGACGTAGTATTGCTATATTGTGTTATTACCAGGAATCGGCAAGTAATTTATAATGGAGTCCGGATGATTAAAAATATTAAATAAATGAGGTTCAACGAAAGCAATTTTTGTAAAATCTAAATAAATAAATAAAAATATAAAAATGTTTATTATTTGGTTATGCGAAGACAAAGAGAAATTTAAGAGGACGTGATACCCGCATTTGTTGTCTCCGTCTTACAAGTGACATGTTGACGGTCCAGTTTTCTATCTTCCACTGTTCGAATTCGGACAGTTGCCAACCGTTGGTATACATACACTGTTCATAATCATAACGTTTTAATTGCTTACAAGACATATATGAGGATATTTATTTATTTTTCCTTACAAATAGTATTGAAAATCAATTCATTACGTCATGTCGTGTTTTGTGTGAATTCTTAAGGACGACGTGCTAATATAATATTTATAAAATTATCGCGAATTAATTATAATATATAATCATCCCGCAGAATTGAGGTATAAGTGATACAACTGTAATATATCTGTTTTACACACCTAAATAAAAAATATTAATGTTTCCAACTGTGTATTTTTACATATTTGCTTTGGCAGATAGGTACCAGATATATGTACCTAAATACGGTTGTCGGTTTGTACTGCAATTTTATAGTACCAAGACACATGCAACTGAAGAAGAGCAAGTCGTATAGTGGTCGTCCGTACACTAAATATACATAATATATAATATTATACTTATGGTATGAAATGTACCTATTTTAAGATATTATATTATGTGTACAAAATAACCGGTCAAAAAACGCATACTTTTTTAAAACGTTTTTCAAATGCCAACGGGTTTTCAAGTGTCCACTCGAATATCTATGTAATATTATAATCTATATGGGTCTATACAACTACACCTATATAAATGAAATATTACACAAATCATTAAATCCGTTTGAGATTTCATTCTTACGTCTTGTAAAATATACTTAAAAAAAAAAAACTTTAGTAAATATCAATAATTTTTAAAGTAGTTACCTATGTTATGTATATTCATAAATACTTATATAAAAATAAAACTACTAGATGGCCTACTAATTCTTATCAATGAGGTTTTCCGCCAGTTGTCAACGAGTGGGTAATGTTTACACTGTTTACAGTATGATGTTTAATGGGATAACCTTGGTCGTAGGCTGTTCGGAATTTTCAATTTCAATATCTGCAGGAATTGTCACAGTGGAATTGAGGACTGTAATGTGTGACAACTAATGTAAACAATCCCCACACGGCATAGTTCGGCATATGGTGCCAAACTTCAATGTGATACATTAGCTGTACACGGAAGTCAGCCATATTGTATAGTTTTATTTACTTATAGGATTATATTATTACAAGGGTTGGTATATTAATAAAATAATAACGAAATATTCGACGTAGTACCAATGGGTACAATCTATATTTCATTAGGCGCGAGTGCGTGACCGTATAATACAACCGTACCTTTTCAAAATTATATTTGGACAAATTTTTATAAGTAGCACTGAAAGTTTACCATACTGATACTTACCAAATCGGTGTGGCAATGTGGGTAGTCAATCTAATAATTTATTAGAATAATAATCTGACATATTATTTTGTGTATTATTATTATGTATATGCAACCGTAGTGATTCATATTATTTAATTACATTTTATCAAATCCGGTCTCGTAGTATACAATACTGATGATATATATGTACATAGAAATAAAACGTTTTTGGGTTTAAAAAAAAAATTAAGTCACTTAGAATAGTAATTTTTGACGAATGTCATTGATTCCATGCGTCATATTAATTTCCATACTCCTACTCGTATTACAAAATCATAAATTCAGGATGTGGATGGTGGTTTATTTTACTGTAAATACATTATTTTTTTTTTATGCATACGCGATTACCACTTAGCTTGAACTATTATCAAACACGTGTGGCTATTTAACTATGATAGGATGTGATTTAAAAATTTTTTAACGTTACGATTATGCCAATTTGAATAATTTTTCGTTAATTTACTATGCAAACAAATTAGTTCCATGTCGTGTCATAACGATTACCAAATTTTGCATATTATACGTCGCACGAAATATATTGTCTACAGGACATATGGAGTGGAAGAGTACCCGGACTTCGGGCGTTAATTTTTCGGGGGAATTAGCTGATCATTTAACTACGTATTATAATATAGTATAACATAATACGATAAACCTATACGATATCGGGCAAGTAGCAGGAAGAACTAAAGAGGAGGGGGGGAGGGAAACATTTTATTCTCGCCTCGGGCGCGAAACCGTAATATTATAATAGTACGGTACACTATAGGACTCTATTAATCATATTTTCATCGTAGTAGATCATTTTTTTTTTTTTATTTCATCCCGGATGCACAAACACTGTCGTCCTTGAGAAAAATCAACGCACAGTGGGGTTCGGAGTCGTGCAATTACACACGACGGCGGAGACGGCGAACGTGATTATGTTAAGTAGGTATATAATCTTTCGGAACAGTAGCAAACCGTTTTGTTCGGTTTCAGTACCTGCGCCAGTGCGTATATAATACCTCTACATGTTTTGGCATCGTAATAATAAAATATCATACATGCATGGATGTCATATTATTCCATTATAGTAATAAAATACAATGCGATCGATTATTATATAATATTATATACCTTTCCGGCTTCTGTAGATCGATATTTAATTTCGCACACGCTTGGCACCAGCCAACTATCTAAACTGGCTACTGTTTAACATAATGGATCATTTGTACAGTGTAACTATTGTAGTATCAAATGTCTAAACCAATATATCGTATGTCCACACTGCAGTGAATACCTGCCAGGTGTGATCCATATATTGTATTATATATATATATATATAGGTGTCTCCGTGAAATCGACAACTTCAACGTTGTTCAAACACGTTATTGTGTTTCTACGAGATTGTAGCAAATAAACCTGATCGATGATTATAACTGTCCATAATTTAAAGCAGAAATCTTTTATATATCAGTATATCACGTACAAAATACATGATCAGTAATTGATATTTTTTAATATATATGCATCAAAATTCCCACCAAATTTTGTCTAGTTAAAAAAAAATTTAATTTACGGTTTATTCATTTATTTTTGTACCTATACACTTAGGTAGTAAGTAATAAACAGTATAAGATAACAACTGTTTGTGGAGAACATAAAGCGATTGTTCATTTTAATAAACCATTTACATTTTTCTTAATCTTTGATTAATAAATTATTGTTCAATTAAAATGTTTTATGAAAATCGCCATCGCTTGACCTTCAAATCACAGTCTTATGTAAAAGTAACTGAATAAAAATCAGCTGACTACATAAATAATTCTATTATACAAGGAGAACTTATGCGATAAAAGCCACAACTAGTGTATCCACCTCATAAACTTGCATATTTTTTTTTAGGAATAGCTATTATCACACATCTATTTTAGAGTTACCTATATTCAAATGTCACAAACACAGGATGTCCAGTTTAAATTTACAAATGTCAGTAACTTTTTATTGAATATGAAAATAATGATTATTTTTAAATAATTATTATCTGTAAAAATATATCTACATATTTCATCGATGTGTATGGGTGTATAATAGAAATATTCATATTGGGTAGTCAGAGCATTTATTTTCAAGATTTTATGTCATTAATACAAAATAAGTAAAACTCAACAACTAATATGCACGAGACATTGAAAACAATAGACCCATTATATAATAATACCAGATGATTCTTTTATCATTGAACACTCATTATTTCAAAAATTATTAATGAGTTATAAGTATTTAAAGTTTAGACAAGCGGAGTAGTGGACAAACATTTTGCGGGGTAACCCCGTACCACTCCACTCTGCTTGTCTAAACTTTAAATACTTATAACTCATAAACTACTCGTCCTAAATTCGATTTTTATGAATCAAAATACTTAGAAAAATATTCTGCTTTGGAATATGAAATTAAAACCCTATGTTGTCATTCAAAAAAGTAAAAAACTTAAAAAATGATAAGGATAAAAAATATTTATAAATATAATTTTTTAATAAAAATGTTGGTTTTTTAACAACTTGAAACTATGTAAAAAAAGTAAATAATTTTTTAAATAAGAAGTGTTCAATGATAAAAGAATCACACTGTATACCTATAAATAAGTACTTTCGTAACTACACAGGCAACAACCAGCTTGAAAACCCGTTAATAGTTTCGAATTTCATCAAGTAATAAAATATTTACTAATTATCAGTTAAAAACATTCTTTTTATAAAACGAATAGGTATTATAAATATTATAATAATTCATAATATAAAATATAATTGATGAGAATTATTATTGCGGTGAATAAATTGTACTCGCGAGCGAGGGGAACGTCTTCGCGGCTATTAGCGTTAGACTGGTGCCTGGTATCACTGTTATTGAGAAGTTACTTTGAATGAGAAAATAATTAAAGGAAAAAGATTGCTTATTTTAATTAAAAATAAATATATATATTTTTTTTTCATTTAAAATCATACCTTCTATGATACGCGTTTTACATTTCGGATTACAATATTATAAATTTATAACAATTACGGAACGATTCACGTTATATAGGCACTTTGTCGAAATTCGAAACATCACCTACATTAGCATATTATCATCACGCACACGCAGCAACCCGTGGTCCATTCAATCTAATAAACTTATAACTTTGTTGCTTATTACCTATATACATGGTATTTATAGTGCGTACCTACATATAGCCATATATAGTTATATCCACAATGTTCGACATATTATAGGTATTACTCGGAAGTCATTAAACTAATATTGTTTAGTGGTAATACAACGTGCATACATTAATTATTATGAACAACGAGAATAAAACGACTTGTAACTGTATTAAGTGCGTACATTCAGAATTAGTTGGCAGTTAATTCACTTTAATCTGTCCGACATGGGTGGACGCGGACGCCACGTGCAGTGCTTAAACGAAACACTATACCTCATGCGTACCTATATATAGTCTTACGCTCAATGTAATGTAATGTTCATTCACTCGGAATCTAAATAAAAAATAAAAATAATATCGAACAATTCTCTTTGTACTGAATTCCGCTCTTAGATATACCTAATGATAATAATATTAACCTACTCATCCGGTCGAGTGATCGTAAATTTGTATAATATTATACAAAAACGTTTTTATTTACTAAATGTATAAAAAATAATTTGTGTTAGGTACATTTTTCGTATACCTACTAAGTAATATTATTAACAGTAAAGAACACTCATTATTAATAGAAAATATTATAGAAAATATTAAAATATAATATATTAATATATTTGTGATGCTAAAATTTAATGTTTCATTTTTTATTTGTTTTTTGTACCCTGCATAGTTCTTAAAATTATCTGTTTGTGGTTATTGTTACCAAAGTTACCAACACTTAATAGCAACTACATTTTAGTTTTGTAACCTACGGAACTATAGTAAGCTAATACGTATACATATAGCATCTATATACTATATAGGTATAGGTTACCTATACTAATAGCTCAGTGCTCACTTACATAAATAAAATATAATAATATAATCTCTAGAACAAAGTCATAGAACTACCCTGGTTATTGTACATATGACTTGCTATTACCAGGGTCGAGTTTCATCTCTCACTAGGGGAGCTAATATTGAGGTACAAGAATTTGCTTAGCTGTATTTTTAATTTATATACCTACAATTTTAATTCACATTATACGTTTTTACTCATATATATATATGTATAATTATAAATCATACATATAACAACATATTATAAATAGTTATGACGCTATAAACTTTCATTCGAAACCATTTAAACCATCTTTAAAATATATTCACATAAAAGTATTAACAAAAAAGAACTGTTTATTTAAAACATAATTGTTTTACATTATAATAGCAGCAATCTAATTGTATTATTTTATAAATCCATTCATAGTATTTAAATGTCCATAAATATTAAATATATTATAAATACATTTATTATGTACAATAAAAATTTAATTTAATCAAAATTCATATTGGAAGTAGTGTCAATGGACTCACCCTTCCCTCAAGCCGTCCAGACTGGTAAAAATTTTATCTAAATTACTTATTGTATTATGTTATACAGATTGTATATTTTTTCTATTTTAATAAAAAAAAAAAGAAATATTAAATAGCCATATTCTTCAATGACGATATTTTATAATAATTATTGATACATCATAATACTCGTCTTAGAAAAATAGATAGCTAAGTCCCAATAAGGCGGAGATAATACCTCCATAGCCCCCCCCCTTTAAACCCACCACTGGCTATTACTGAAAATTAGTAAAACGTTTTAATGTCTCATAATAATATGTTGGTTCGGTGTCTATATATACATGTCACATACAACATACTATAACATAACGGTCATCATAATACATCATGACTCATGAGTATGATATTATATTTTTATCTACGAGATAGAACAGTATTCCTCGTTAATAAGTCTACAGGTATGATGCGTTTGACGTTTACGACTTGCACAACATAGCTAAATATATAATATGTAGGAAACACACATTATATTTTTTAAGTGCTGCAGTCGTTTATGCGCATTATACATAATATTATTTATATACATGGACAAATTATTGTAATATTGACACCTCAGCTTCTACCTATATATAATATAGCTCTCAGTTTCGTATCAAGAAATCGTATCTCGTGCCCGCAATTAAAATACAGTCATTCAGCGCATGATGTATATCTAAACGTCATATAATATCATAATATGCACACGAAATATTATGAATAGTATATAAAAATATGTTGTTACATTAAAACGTACGAAAATTTGATCGGCACCACTCCGAGGGACTGTACATATTATGATGCATATACCTACACTATGAACAAATACATAATAATGGAACATAGACAAGGCGGGGTGGGGGGTAGTGAAGGGGTCGGTGGCCGGCGCGTAGTTCTCAATATTATTGAGATGGAATCGGATAAGGCGATGGCGATCGCAACAATATTTTCACACCACGTGAGAAACGTGCTCGATCACTAATCGCTATTTATAGCCTCATAGGTATAGATCGGACTACACCGGCGTGAAGACAGATTTATACGACTTACCCGCCCACATACAATCGGTGTTTTTTTCTTATTGATCGGATTTGCACTCACAATCTGAATAAATAATCATGAAAACGTTTGATGTTTGGAGTGCGTTTCTGTGGTGTGGACGGTGTGGTGTGTGATAATAATAACATTATGTATAATGTATTATTATATACATATTATAATACTACTAATTTATCTGTTATTATTGTTATTAACGGATTAACTTATACACAGTTACACCTTACCGTTATTATGAATATTACGTGCGGAGTGCGAACCGAACTCAATCAACCGGTGTAGATTTATTCTGTAGATAATCGCAAGGCTGGGCAAGTTAATGATTTTTTTTAACTCAGTTAAGTTAAGTTAATATGCACCAATTACAAAAAGTTAAAAGTTAAAAGTTAATTTAATTATAGGTTAACTCAGTTAAGTTAAAAGTTAATACACATTTTTTTTTAACTTTTTATTAAGTTAAAAAAAAGTTAATTTTTTTTTTTACACATACTTTCTTTTTTTACAAACCCTGAAACCCAAAACTAATTTTTATGACTATATAACAAATGTTTATACTTTATACAGTATATTATTGTATTTCATTGAAGTTTTCATTTCTAAAAAAAGAACAGTAATTACCTATATATAACAAGTAATAAATACCTAAAAATAATGAATTAATATTATTTAATCAAGCCTTGTAAACAGATACTATTTGTGAGTGTGTGTTTGAAATAGAGTATTACTGTGTTTAATAAATAATCACTAAATATTGTATTAAATAGATACTAGGTATTACCTATATGGCTATATACTTACTAAAATACTAAAATATAACATATTATAATTTAAATAGAAAGATAATAAATAAGTTGAAATAGTTGGATAATATTTTATTATTTTAACATACACATTTCAGTCATATAGTTAAACTATAAATTTAAACTTAAATAGGTAGCATTAATCTTTATACTAAAAAATTATTTTTCTTTATTTTGTTAAATCAAATTAAATTTTTACTTTTGCATAACAATATGTTTATAGTTGAAAAACAATTCATTCAAACGTGCATACTGTTTATGACGTTCGTGTACAACCACAAGTTCACAACTGAATACTGATAAAATTTCAGGCCCACATCAGTACATCACACAAAATCAAAATATCGATAATTGGTTTTTGTTTATTTTTAGACTTGTTGGATTTATTTTTTCCCGAAATGACGACTTCGGTCGTCGATAACACTAATATACCCGCATGATATAGGTATAGCCATAATGCCATATATAGTCATAAAGGGACAATATTATGTCTATAATATTATATTTATTGTAACTTGATATAATTAATTTAATAATATAAAACCTTTTATTATAAATTATTTTCTGATGTATACAGGGTGTTCCTTTAGAGTACAGAGTGATTAGAAAAATATAAAAATTTTTAAAATTAACTTAACTTATTCCATAAAATGAAAATCAACTCGTTAATTTCACGTTAATTAAAAAATAAATTTAATAAGTTAATAGTTAAGTTAATGAATATCCAAAAGTAACTAGTTAAGTTAAAAAGTTAAGATAAAATTAACTTTTTAACTTAACTTTAACTTTTTAACCCGTTAATGCCCAGCCTTGGATAATCGTGATACATTTAATAAGTGTCTACGCTCATTATTACTTGGAAAAGTAATTGACTTTTTTGAAAATAGTACTTTTATTGATTTGATATGACATCGAAAAACATGATTTTATAAAAAATTATATATATTATACAGTTTTTCTTCGTTATTAGTTTTTTTATGTTATTAATGTTTAAACTTCAGATGAACGGAATAGTATTGACCAAGATTTTTTGGGGTACCTACCCCTGTAGCGCCACTCTACCCTTTTCATATACACATTACTACTATAATACTTTAAAGTTATAAATTTATAACTAATTAAAAAAAAACCTGTTAAGCAAAATGATATGAAAAAGGTGTGCTGTCATTCAAAATAGTAAAAAACGTACGACAAACAATAACGTAATTCATAAACATATTATTTTTTAATGACAACAAGATTGTGTTAAAATTATATCTTCAAAAAGTTAAGAATTTTCGAAATAATAAGTGTAGACAATTAAATTGATCACTTCGTATATATATATATTTTATTATATAGAATTGGTAAATAAAATAAGTATGTGAATGGACTTACAATAGAAAAACTTCATATGGAAGACGTATCAAAAAAATATTAATAGTAAAATGTTTAAGTAGTTTCTACCAAAGTTTACTGATAAGAAGACTGTTAAGTGATTAAATTCCGTCAATATACCTAGATTATATAAATGTATAAAGCAGGCGGCGACAGTAATCGAACGAATATTGAGTTAAATAATATCATATTATAAGCACGTATAAGGTACTTATGTTAAAACATAATATGGAAACCTAAAATCTTATTGAATGTGGTAAATTAACATTTTTGTGAGAAAAATTTCAATCGAACATTCAATAGACGAATTTATTATAATTATTCATGTCTTTATATTTTATTTTATTTTTCATCGATTTTTTTCAATAGGTTCCTCATCTTTAGGACCTAAATATGTCATACCAGGGTTATGGTTACTGCAATACGAACACAGAGTAACGATCTCGTGTAAACTCTTTTGGATCACTGCAAATACAACAAGTATATAACTGGTTTTTCGAACCGGATATAAAAAAATCAAATAAATAATAATTTGATTCGATTTTCAGCGTTATTTTGAACGTAATATTATAATCACAGCACTCGTTTCGTCGGGTGTAAGTAATCTCGCCGTGACTATACATTTTTAATAAATGTATATATTATTAATTATAATATAAAATATTATATATCGACTGGTTTGCTGTTGGGATCAAACTTTACCTGATTGTTTAAATGGCCGCTCCTCGTGTGTATTAGGATATTAAGCGGAAGGAAAAATATATATTATTGTTATGTGCATTTGAAAAATATACGTAGTACTCTATATAGGTACTATCTACATGTGCGGCAACTACGGATAAGGTGGATGCCATAGAGAAGCGAATTCCGCAAAATAATCGAAGGAAAACACAAAATGAAACGAAAATGCTTTGGTTATAAATTATAATATTAATATTATTATACATGACGTGTATTACATAGTATTTAAACATTAAAAAAAAAATATTACATTTATATAAGTTTTTTTCTATTTACCCGATTCGTATATTGGTATATTCATATGTTGTATAATTTATGTAATGTATATAATAATGTATGTAAATTGTCTGTACATATTATATAATAATTAGGGTCCAGATTTAAATGTCCTAAAAATGCCTTAACTATAACTAATAAAGTAATAAGTAATAACTATATGCGACAAATAGGAAAACCGATGATTTAGTTTTCTGCGTCTTTTACACTGTCATAACTAAGCTACAACAATAATACAAAAACTAAATACCAAACTTAGACACGCTCATCAAAATACATTAAGTACGAAGTACCTATTATATATACTGGAAACAAACTAGATTGCGATAAAGACATAATCGCTTTCAAAGATAGAACGATTGATCATTGCATTAAGACATTTGGTAATTAAACCTATACGGATGAAAAATACTTAAAAAAATATTAATTCAAAATAATATCATGCAAAAGATATTTCTCCATACAAGATTTAGAATTTCCTAGTTTATACTAATAAACCTTATGGTTACAATGGATTAATATGTGCGTTAAAAATAATTAAATGATTTGAAGATGCTAAAAACTACAAATGACTATAACCATATAATATGTCTTATAGTTTTTGGATTAATATTATGACTCGCGTGATTTCATATCATGCCTTTAGTCTGCTGCCAGTGTTTATAATAATATTTAATAATGCAAAACCTATATATATATATATATATATATATATATATATATATGTAGTATTAATAGATATATATACCATTTGATCTCTATTTGCTTAGAAGTAATTTTAATCGGCGCAATTATTACGAAGTTATATAGCCATAATATGTATATGCCACCGCGAAACCGTTTCCGAAAAGAAACATCTACGATACAATATGTCGATTTCATAGGCATGCGCAGAGTTTCAAGTCAGGGGCATCGAATATTTTTACCGGCCCATACATGGGTATTAAGTTAACATTTTTAAGCTCAAAATCAAAATTTAAAGTTTGACCTTTAAATAAAAATATTTTAAACGATAATCATTGGTTAATCATAGATTGTTTTTGCTCAACACCGGTATAACATATCAAAATTAAAAATACATCAAATATCAAAAACACATTATTCTTTATTATTATAATACGGTTACAAAAGTACTATTATGTCATGTTGTTATTATATAGTTCGGCCCATACAAATATATTCAAACCGTCCAGGGGCAGCAAGAGCACACCTTGCTGCCCCTGTGCGCACGCCTATGGACTCGATTTGATGATAATATACGCTTATATATAGCACAAATTATCTCGATCTTTCACTTCATATTATTATTGTCTTAAAAATTAAAATGTACGCGTTTTTTTTTCTTTTACTTTGCAGGACAAGTACTCATCATGGATATGGATTATGTGAAACCGACTCCAACGATACGATCAACTATATATATACGTTATACGAACATCACGAGATTCACGACAAAGGACGAACAACCGCTGACGCAGAACACGCGATCTGATGCTTGGTTTGGTGTTAGGGATTTAGCGGACCAACGGTGGTCGACACACATTTATTAAAACAGTCCTACTGGCCTGCTAAGTCCCAAATACCAGCAAGCCCCTCGTCGACGAAGCAGACGACGGACGAACGCGTTTTATTTTCATTTCGTGTATACCATATTAGTACTTTTATATTACGTATTAATAGTACCAATGTTTAACATCATTTAGGCATAGATAGGTACCTAGTTGAAAAAAAATTTAACTGTTTTTCTTTCATATAGCTTCCTTTAAACATTCAAACGTATTAAAAGCACGATGATAATAATATATCAATAATATATTATACTGAAAACAATAATTGTACCTATACCTTTAATACACCTAATAGTTAAAAGTTATATCAAGTGTGCCTGATAATATGGGAACAAATCCGTATATTATAATGCTATAGTTGCAGAGGATAAAAAAAAATCTCCGTTTTTCGCCACAGTATATTATACGCCACGAAGGCTGAAAATCAAACATGAAGTATTTCATGCTTAAAAGTTTTTAGTACCTATAGTCAAAACTTTATATTACTATTACTATTATTTTTATTTTTTTGTATTTAAATAAATATGACTCGGCGTCTATGGCCGTTGACATACAAGGAGTTTAAGGTTAACGGTTTTTAAGAATACATGCAGTGTTTACATATTATATATAAACAAGAAAATATTATAATCTATTTATAAGATTGGTATTAATTGAAAAGGTCATCATGTGATTTATGGTATCTGGATGGAGAGCTTCCGGCATGATATTTGATACCTACCCCATCTCTATTTTTTGTACATGTATCTAATTCGTAATAATATATTATATATATTTCAGATGGTTTTCCATGTTTTTTGCTGAGCTAAGGGATGCGTAACAGTTGGAGGAACACTTCTTTTGTATATAATTCCATCTACGGCATCATTTTTATGATAAGTGTTTTATTTGTAATTTTGACGCTTTTTTTCATAAATATAATAATATACTTACATACTATTTTAATGGAAAATCTTTTATACGAGTTCTGATATCCGTTTTGCCGTTTTTTTCCAGATAAACCCTCACTACATGAGTCTGCAGTAGTATATTTATTTTTGGCCGTGAAACGTTTGTGCACATATTTTTATCCTGATGTATAAGATTTCTTACCTTTTTAAAACTACACAACATCTGTGGTTTTAATTTAAAATTCCAGAGCTTTAAAAAAAAAAAAAATAGATACGTTGATAGAGAATAGAGAACTACATATGAATAAATGATAACTTGGGATTTTATTTAAGTATATAAGCATCTTATATCAACGTACACACGGAGTTGGGTTGGGTAAAGAAACTCCCATTGCAGGTATTTTTATTTTTTTTTACTATGCAAGTAAAATATACACTTCAGGAATAAAATAAATTTTTTACATTTATATACACAATAATATACATATAATACATATTATATATTATAATCTCTACCATTGAAAATATCTGTGAACGCCACTAGCACCCTAATCACTATTAGGATTTATTTAATTCGTGTTAGAGTGGAATGTGGATATTAGTTCAGCGTACTCTATTCCAGAATACTGTGTTGAAAATATTTTTTCACGAAACACATTTTTGTCTGATGATTTTCGTGTGATTCATTTATCGTAAACGTTCCAAATCGTATAAACCGCGTCGGTGATTATACCCGTCCTACTATATATATAAACCACTTTTGTCCGATTCTTAAACTAATAATTACTATTCGTTGCAATTGACTTGTTCAGAAGACTACCTGTTATATGTGGAGTACCCGCCTTAACGCCATAAATCATTCCTCCGTTTATCGATGTATTATTCTTTCGGCAAGTTTTTTACACCATTTTATTTTTTTTTTATTTACCTCATGCAAGACGACTGTTATAAGCACAAACACCGCTGCTTATTAACTGCAGAAAACGTATATTGATATAGGTAGGCAATATACTATACGTCTAAACTTATATTATTTATTATAGATAGGAACTTAACTTCGTCAAAATGTATTTCAATTATTGCGTTTTGGTTGTAGATATAATATAGTAAAATTGTTACTACACTTACAAACAATATTACAGTCTTAGAAAATAGTGTGTGTGTGTGTGTGTGTTTTTTTTTTAACAACGTATTTTAATTTAATGACAAATTTTATTGTACTCAAATCGTATTTATGTATACTATATTTGTATTGTAAATCGTATTAGTCTTTATAGTTTAGACATAATTTTATATCCTATTGTTTAATAGTGCGTATGATGTATATGTATGAATGCTGTGCAGTGCTACGAAAATATTCGTCGGACTTGTGTAATAGTCTTTATGTATTGTTTAATTATTGTAATGTTATTTAAAAATCAATAAGATGTATCATATGGAACAGTTTAAAACGATTTGACACAGCTCAGATAGTTTTTAAGTGTTAAGACCCATACCAAATTTTTGAATTCTTTGCTAATTATTTATAGCGCAAGATAAACAACAAATCCAAAATATTCAATTATCAATTAAGTATCCATTGAATTAGGCCCGCGCTATTAAAAAATAAAGAATAAAAGTTTATTACTTCGACGACACAAAACGTGCAGAGTTCGTAGGTAATAATTATATTGTAGCAACATTATTGCGTTTTTTTTGGTTGAAGTACAAGTGTTTCATCTAACTGTGTTTGTATACATCTATCATAATGGCATTGTAATTAAAGAAATAAAAGTAATATGGGAGGTATACTTTTCTACCTCAACACATAATATAAGCACATTATTGAATATTATTCTTGGCACTCGATTCGTATGATTTCACACACACACGCGCGAGCGCTAAAAACCCATTATTTTAGTCGTACAACTCGAGTGAGTTGTTGCATTATATTATTTCAGGTATTTATTAATGTGTATTAGTATATTTTACGATCTACAAGCTGCAACTACTATACAGGGAGCCGTTCATGAAATGTGGCCTATACGCTTCAGACATAATAATGTAAAGACGCAACGGCTATATATAACATAATTTAAAGGTATGTCGAACCGAACTTTACGTGTTCGGTTTGAGTTTGAAAGTCAAATCTAGTTTTACGAAAACCAAATTAAACAGAAGTCGAACAAAATATTCGAAATTCAATAATATTAATCAGAACTCTGTGAAAAAGGAAAAATTGGAGCACCGTCATACGTTTTGATCAAAAAATGTTTTATACATTTTATGCTTTGGTTTGATGTAAAACTTAAATTCTGATTTGTAATTTAATTCAAAAGAACGATTCGAATTCAATTGAATATTTAAAAAAAAAAAACAAGTACGGTTAGAGTTCGTCATCTCACGCATTCATTACGCATACGATTAAAGAATTCAGTTCTAGTTCGAATCTACATGATATTAAAAACTATGTTTTGGGACCATATTTATGAGTTTGGCCCAACTCTAAATATTATAATACTACTTATATACTGCAGGTAGATTCAGCAAGCATGTTTTTCGGCGCTTACCCCATCATCACTTATACAGTAATTGTACATCATATTTCTCAATAATGCAATTATTCATCTTATCTCAGTTTTCTAATAACTTTAAGAACATATTTTCATTTTTCAGTTATGTGCTGGAATTTTCATCACAGGTCACACTGTATACCATTCTGCGGGGGGGGGGGAGGAAGTCTTGGGGCTTATTTTCATTCATAAATTCATGATAATATTGATTTTATAAATATGGATGTTTTGTTTGCAATGGCGTCTTTAATTATATTATCGTCATTGAGGCGAGACGTTATGGAACTGTTAAAGCTATTATTAGCCATATATGTATTACAATTTTAACGTATAAACTTTTTTGTCATATGACTCTCAAACACTTTTAGTATACTTCAATTTAGTAATTAATAATAAATAGCGTATATTATTAGCGTTTTCATTTATTGCGCTTATATATTATATTATACATTTATAATACATATACAACGATTTACTGATGTAATGTTTATAGACTTAAGTAAATTAATAACAATAGAATTCTATACATTTATAAATTATGTGTACCTAACTATTATTTTTAAATTATAATGTTATTTTATTTTGTACATATTTTTCATTATTGTTAGATTATTTTTTTCACACAGATTTGTATACAGTGGTGCCCAGACTGGTTAGTAAATACTACAACTGCACGTTCTTTGAAGAGGATTAGGTGTAAGTCACTGCTGATGAAACAGAGAAGTTAATAAGTTAGTGACAATATTTTTTTTAAACAAAAAGTAGGAGTTTGGATGGGTGGCTAACTATTTTTAACTGCACGTGCTCTTAAAATATACCTCTGCGCACCACTGTTTAATATATACGTATATATAGGGATTGTTTATGTCGGGTCCAAAATCGTTTGAGCGTGTATACCTGCAGAAGACGGCAGAGATTGCAAATCGTGGACAAAGAAAACTAAAAGAATGCTGGAAGAAACGTGCTGCTCCTCAAACCTTGGGGTTTCAATAGGCATTTACCCGACATATTTAACGAGAGGCAATGCCCTTAGAAATCCCATGCGTAGAGGAGCGATATATCTTCAATCTAATGAAACTCCAAGTCCGAATATTTCAGTTTGATATTATAGTAAGTAATAATAGTTGGTATATACGAATATCGATATTTAGTATTAAAAAATCGACTATGATAACTATATGAACTGCGTAGTGCTACACATATGAACAACAAGTGAGTTTTTTGTACAATAAGTCAATAAATAATGTACAAACGAATGGCGAGTGAGTTTTGAGTGCGCGTGTCATGTATAATATGGCTGCGTGGTAATGCGCGGTCCTCTACGAGACGGATATATAGAACAATCACCTCGAGGTCGTGATGACTGATGGTAATGTTATCAGGTACAGGCCGACGAAAGATTTTAACGACACGACTGCTGCTATAATATTCTCGTGTGGTGTATAATATAATTTCTGTATGTGTATAGGTATAATAGGTATATGTGCTTGAGAAGTCGAGAATGATATTATAATTTATCATAATAATATACATACCTATACTATAACCAGTAACCACTATATTATATAGGTAATAGCATATACCTACTAACAATATTGATTTATTTATATGCGACCATAATATAATCCATACTATATAATATGTTTATTATTGTAACGTTGTTTATTGTTATTATTTTTTTTTTTTTTCATCGTACTCGAGAGTCAAAACTATTTTAATTGGACCGGACCTGTCAAAACCTATGCATATGCATTTTTTGGGTGTGTGTGAGTGAGTGGAAAAAATAATACATTGTGAAAATTCGACGCGACCGCCGCTGCCGCGTAGAAATATTATAATATGATACACGTTGACGTGTGTTCGAGTCGTGTGGTATTTGGCCACGGTGTCTAAACCTGTGTCCAGCGCGTGCGGAAAATATGGCGATCGCTGCAGCGTTAAAGTCTCCGACAGTCGTCGACATATTATTATTATACACACGCGTCTACGGTATACGGTAATATTATTATTAATAATATGAAACGATCAACGGCGGCGGGTGGTCCGGCAATATCAACTGTCCCGGCAGTCGGCACTATTTCGTGGAACGTGCGTAATCGTTTGTTCGACACTCGCGTGTCAAGTATCCCAGCTGTAGTCGATGAAATAAATTTTAATTTAATATATATATATATATAGGTATAGTAGGTATACGGTATATTTAATATACTATATTATAATACGACGTACCTATAATATATACATATGCACACAACAGTCGGTCAACTATCGTCGCAGGTATGTTATACGTACCTATATTATATACCTATTGTATAATATATCTAGAAACGAAGCGTTTCGTCACGCCCTCCGTCGAGACGGATTCGTCACAAATCGGTTATCGGTAATAAAAGCTCCGGGAGACCCGAAATCATCGATCGACTGCAGATCCGCGACTGACATGTTCACGCGTAGACGCGTATAGTATATAGGTATCTATATCCATATACCACTATACCACGAATAATGATATAATAGTGTAATGACCAGTGCACGTCTTGTATAATACCCGTGATCCAGGGCCCCCCACAAAAGGGGAGGGATCAGAAGGACCTGTGTCACTGCAGGGGCCCGCCCCGTTAATGCAATAATAACTTGAATATAATATACTAACTTCAATATACGTATGTGTATATTAGCAAAAAGTCCGGGCCAGGATTTAGTTCTGTACCAGGGCCAAAGATATTATGTGGGAGGGGCCTGCTGGGACCTACGACCTATCTATACACATTTATTATTATTTATTATACATATCACATATGGGACTATGTCGAACGTCGCCACCTCGAATTTTCGTCATATCGAACTATTTATTTAAATTTTAAATCTTCTGGAAATTGCCATTACCTACACACTTAATAGTGGTCAGTTCATGATAATTCGATGAAAAAATTGTTAATATGAGAACAGAACATTTTTCGGTTAGGTAGTTATAGTAATAGTCATTATATTCCACCAAATCCATTATTTTATCTTCAATTAGGTACTATTATTACACAGAAAGATAAAATTTTGAATTTCAATTAAATATGAAAAAAATGAGAATGATTCCAATTATTTGTCAGCGGTGAATGATGGTAATAGTTGATTAAAATGGTTTACTCAGTGCCAAGATAAAAACATGAAAGGTAAATGGAAATTTTACTTGAAAAAGCAATCGAATATGCGCAACTAGGAAACTCGATACATCGAACTTTTTACTGTTTCCCTTGAAATTCGACATGACAAGAATCAATCGCGTATAATGTAGGTATAGGTGTATTATTATGTTAAAGTTGAATGTAAATTATGTTTATACCTATAGGCTATACAGAGGTTAAAGTGGGGAAAAATTCCAGAAGGGACTAATGTCTCCATAAAGTTTTAAGCGTTCCATATATAATTTTAGGTATAATGTCTAATGTATAAAATCCTAATTTGTTACATTCTAAAAACTGTTTCGCGCGGGAAAGAACCGAGAAAGATACAGTTATAACTAAGAAACGAAATTTTCACCACATAAAAAGGAGAATTTTGTCTTTGAAATATCGTTTTTATTTTTTCGATATCACTTATACAAAAAAAATTCTTATTGTTTTATAATATATTAATTTTTGTGTTTTTTAAACATGAATAACTTTTTTTTTAGTTCTAATATCGAAAAAATAGAAACATATTTCACAGACGAAATTTTCCTTTTTATGTGGTGAAAATTTCGTTTCTTAGTTATAACTGTATCTTTCTCGGTTCTTTCCCGCGCGAAACAGTTTTTGTAATGTTACGAACTTGTAAGACGGAGACAACACATGCGGGTGTAGCGTCCTCTTAAGATTTTCTATAAGCGAAAAAAAAAAATAACTTTTTTCTTCTATAAATGCCATTAAAATGTTCATTGGATCAAAAGGGTTAAAAATGTAATACAGGGTTCCTAACATATTATTATAATTTATAATAGAAGTTAAAAACTATTGAAAATATATAAGCACAATTTTTTTTCCATAAGTATTAATCAATTGTAAAAAAGTAGTATAATTTAATAAAATTGTTTAAAGTTAACATTTTGTCAAATGTATTAAAATTGAAAAATTTCAAATTATTTAGTAAGTAGTTGAAAATGCATACAATTTTAAAATTTTATAGCTAAGGCTTGAAGATTTAAAACAAGGTTGCACTTAAGTAATTATTGTTGTAATCAAAAAATACAAAAAAATTTATACAGTTTTTTTTGTATATTTAATTTAAGTTTATACTTGGATGAAATTACATATTAAATAACCATGAATATCAATTTTAGCTATTTTTTTTGTAATTTACAAATATGATTCACGTATATTGGAAACTTCTTAAGTATATGACAGTATGAAAATAATATTATTAATTCAACCTACTACCTACCTATATTAATAATAACAAAATAGCATAGGCCTACAAACTTTCTCTGTTCTGAAACATTTTTTGTATACAATAGTATATCATTGAATTCAAATTTAACACCATCCATTTGGGTGACCCACTTGTAACCTACTGTACATTAGAGCATATCGCGTTTTATTTCTAGTACTTAAGTCACAGCTATATTGTATCCTTATTTTTTTCGATTTTTTCATAATTTGGGAGGTGTCAAAAATACACAGAAAAAAGTCGGGAAATGAATAAGGTTGAATACCTACCTCTGGTATAAAGCTTTTTTATATAAGATATCTTTTGAAGTGAATTATTTACATATTTTAGAAATTTTAAAAGCATGCAATTCACAGCCCTGTTAATTATATTAATTCAGAATATTATTGTAAGTATTTCTAAATTATTTAAGAAGTTCTATTTTCAAAATTAAAACAAAATCTATAAAATAAAAATTTTAATAAATGTTATTCTTACAACATATGTTTACAAATAAATTGTATTAAAATAATAATTATGTATTGCTAATCCCACGAAGCAACTGGAAAAATAGTTTTTAATTCTGTAGTATCAGCATCTTTTTTTGTCTTTAAGGTTTGAGCATAACTTGGAGTATCTAAAATATTATTTTTAGAATCCACACAAGTGATATTTGATACAGCTGAAGAATCAGCATCTAAAAAATAAAAAATAAAAATACATTTAGCACAAGATTAATTTTATATTGGTAAGTAAAAGGAAAGATATTAAGAAGACTAGTAGAATAAAATTAATGGGGGAAAAAAATTATGCAATATTTAAGCAATATTTTGCTGATATTTTTGTGGAAAGTGTTTTTTTAAAAGACTGTTTTTTATTTAAAGTTTTTAAATTCAAATTTATGATACTTAATAATCAACAATTAATGTTGTTGCATGAAAGAATAGTAATTGGTGTTTAGGTGTTTAGAGCATACATTAGAACAATATTTTTAATGTTAAAAAAATTATCTAACTAGTTAATGTTTTAAAGTAAATTCTACAAAATCAAAGTTTTATAGTTTTTTTTATACTTATGATGCAACTTTTACACATTTTTAAATATATAGTAAAATTAAAAAATTAATCCAAAGTCCTTGAATTAACTCAAACATTTTACTAAAATGAAAATAAACGAAATTCATTTTAAAACATTGTAACTCATTTAAATTCCTTAAAGGAGCATACAACACAAAAAAATTCTTTAAATTCTTTTTAAATGTTAAATTATTGTAGCTATGGTTATATGAAATGATTTGGTGAAAATCTGATGCAAAAAAAAATATTACTGTAAGAGATATAATATAAATTATTTTAAAATAGCCGCGTGACGTCATTGTGCCTTACTCTTTGTAATCGGTTATCTTATACGTGTAAAAGTTCCTCACTTCTCACAACAATTTACGCACCTAAACATTTTATTTTTGAAAGTTAATTTACGTATAAATGTGTGGTTTTGTGTGTTTAAGACGACGCAAGAATCAGAATTTCTAAATTACGTTTAGTTGTTTAAATATTTAAAATCTTAAAAGTGATATTTTAAACAGCGTTCCATGGCGATTTAAATACGAAATAAAAATTCAAAAATTTCTCTTTTAAGATTTTAAATATTTAAAAAATTAAACGTCATATAAAAATTCTGATTCTTGCGTCGTCTTAAACACACAAAACCACACATTTATACGTAAATTAACTTTCAAAAATAAAATGTTTAGGTGGGTAAATTGTTGTGAGAAGCGAGGAATTTTTACACGTATAAGATAACCGTTACAAACAGTAGGGCATAATGACGTCACGCGTCTTTTTTCAATTGCTCATAACTTATTGAATAATGTGAGTAGAAACGTAAAACCTATACCATTATCCTTATAATCGAACATTCTTTCAAATAAAAAAACTTATTTTTGTGTTGTGTGCTCCTATAATTTATACCAAAAGTATTGCATTTTTAAACAAATAATAGCATATACTTTTATGGAAAATTTCATCTTATAAAAACATAAAAACATAAGCAAATTAATAATGGAAGAATAAAAAAAAAATTACATTAGTTAAATTTAATAAATGAGTGACAAATTTATAATCAATAATTGTTACCTAATTCAGTAGATTCATCTCCTTCTAATATCGGACTAATAGTTCCTCCTTTTGAAACTCTTCTTCTACACATTTAAGAAAAAATTAATAACATTATTTACAAAAACTGTTTACACAAATAAATGGCATATAATTACCCCCTTGAAATACGTGGTACTTTTTCAGGTGTATGGCCATCATCAGAAGAATCTTCAGCAATCGAAAAATCTACATTATCCTTAGGAGGTGGTGATGAACAATTGCTAATCTTCCTCTTAGTTGCAGTTGGTACATTCGATGTAAATGTATCTTTGTAGTAAATAGACCAAGGTAACAACATAATGTTTTTATGAAGAGCTTGCAATTTCGGCAAAATTTTATTCATTGCTTTTGCTTGAGATGCATCTCTCAATGCCACCCAAGCAGATGTATCATTTATATATTTAATAAATACATTAGCTATAACAGTTATTATAATATAAAATTATTCTTGTTTTTTCATAAAAATGATGTAACTTACTAAAAGGACTAAATATGTTTGTGATATCAATAGTTTTCCATTCTGGCGGGAATGTAATATGATAAACATGGCTTCTTTGAAGTTGAGCTAGAAAATACAATTACTTATGAATTTACACGTAAATATTTAAATTATTCCCTTTAGTTTAAGGTCTAATATTTGAAATTTTTATAGTTGTATCCTTGAAATTAATTGTTAGGTTTGTAATGTAAGGCTATATTACAAGAGTAACTTGATAGACTTGTATCACCGATAAAATATAATATACGGAATATTAGCAATTCAATATATTTATTTTATAATTTTAGTTTTAATTTGAAAACATATTTTTATGTGTAAAATTTTTTACAAAATTACAGAGGTTTAGATGGTAAAATCAGATGTCCATTTCTAGTACAAACATTTAAGATTTTGTTGTAGTGGAAGTAATGTTAATGCAGTGTTAACCACATGTGTACTGCAAAAAAAAAAAAAAAAAAATTAAAGTATTTTAAACTTACGTTCAGGACCATTTAAATTTAAACATGGATCTTCATTATATCGAATCATAAAGAGCCTAAAAAATAATAACACAATGATGAATGTGGTAAAATAGAATAATGTAAAATTTAAATGTACTAACTTATTTTCATATTGCTTGAGGTAAGAAGAATCTGTAGAAATGTGTTCTTTGATACCTTTCACTTTGGCTGAAATAAAATAAAATTATGAACAAGGGGTCGAATTAGTACTGTTGCTTGCAATTTCTAATAAACATATACTCTATTCCAAATAAAATCAGCCTTTGGCGGCGATCAGTTATTGTCGGATGGCGGTCAGGAAACACCTGCTTGTCACCTCACCCAGTCAACTATCTGTACATCCAGCTAAGTTGTACTGCCACGCCCATGCACACAACTGGCCGCAAAGGCTGATCTTATTTGGAATAGAGTATAGTGAATTATTTAGGTAAAAAAGATTTCTGGGATCAGATGAACATTTTCTATTTAGTTCTAATATTAAAGTTTAGAAAATCATCTTATATCAATATGATGATAACTATTATACTATAACATTTTATTATTTCTTAGTTTTAGTTATTTATTTTATTTTTATAATAATATACCGATGATAAAATATGATTACAGATAGACATACTATATTATTTATATTGTTAGTAGGTACTATAGTCGAAGACACAAAAACTGAGGTATGACCATTGTTACACCACGACCAATACTCTGTCTGCAGACATTCATCAATATATATATATATGTTATTGTTAGAGATTTGAGAACACATTAGATGATTAAACCGCTAGGATTTCAGATCTATTACACGTCAGTTTTTGTGTGCTCGATTTAAAGTATATAAAAGTATCAGAGTAATTAAGGTTGAAAAGAGCTTAGTTATTAGTTCATATGATAAAAAGGAAATAAGGTATATTGCGTATTAAGATGATGCTCTATATGCTGAGATTCTAGTATTATACTACACAAAATTAGAAACTGTTTAGAACATTTCATAGCTTTATGTTGTCTCTGTCTCATGTAAAACATGTAAATTTGGGTTCTGCAGAACTAATTTTGTATAGTTAGAATCATTATTAGAGCAAATTGACTACTTATCAACAAACATAAATATAAGAAAATTATCAGTGTTTTCTAATTTGTTTAAAATTTTAAGTTTCGAGCGAGTTATGTGCATCTTTACATATTCATAGCTTGCTTAAACATTAAAATATCATACAAATCAGCAACAGAATAATATTCTATTTAATAATAAATTATTCTATCATTTAAGCACGCAACATAAAATTGGTTCTACTTAACACAGATGAATCAAAAAATAATATGCTCAACAGTTACTGTAGTAAAATATGGCTATATTTATTTTGATTATATCATTATAAATAAAATTATATACATTTTCATTTGTCAATATCCATGTTGAAGTTTATTTAGGACAATATTTTATTTTATTTGAATCCATTGATATTGCTTACGCATATCAAGAATATTAATAAGTTATAACACAATAAAATATAAATTGATATATTGAAAAAAAATATTCTAAAAGTATAATTTAGTTGAAAAGATATGTAAGCAAAAATTAATTAATTGTATTATCATTTATCAATATATAATATTATATTTAAGATTTTTAAGACGAAAATATACCCTATTCATGTATTGTACAAATGTGTAAATTCATTCAGTCAACAAACCAGTTTAATGTTTTATTCTAAGCTTATTGGAAGGAATTTATCATACATACCGAAAGGTAAGAAAATTAACCATGTGTGAATATTGAAATTTTATGATTTTTTAAATTACTAAGCAAATTAAGAAATTTTTTAAATTTTAATGCTTGAAACTTGCTTAAATTTTTTTATTAAAACCAACATACAAAACAGAGATAATGTTCTTATTTATAAATCTTGAAATAAATTCATTCTAATATTAAAGCTAAAGATATATTTTTTACTACTTTTTGTTGTACATAATACACTACTGTTATAAATTTTTGTGAAAACTGACCATATAAATTGCAAAGATTGACAAAAACAGTACTGGTCAAATATGCATCATAACCAGCATCATGCAACTTAGATATGTCCTCAGAGTAACCAACTTCAGGAACCTCTGGTTCTATAACACAAATAAATATTTTATTAAAAAACAACACAAATAAAATAAAGTATAAATTAGTTACCTAAGTCTGTATAATATTGACACTGTTCAGCTAGTGACTTTTTTAAATCATTTAGTACTGTTGAACTGAAGAATCCTTTGAGTGGTTCTGTACCACTTATGTATTTTGTATCCAAAAACCTTAACATAACTGTTCTTACACAATGTTTTAAATTTTACAATATTAAATTATTGAAAAAAATATGACATACCTATATGATATTGTTTTAACCATAGCTTGAAATTCACTATAGCTTGATGGCAATGGTAAACAAAACTGATGAATCATATGGCAAACATCTAATGTCATGTTGTGGCCAACAATCGGTTTATTCTAGAAATAAAAATTAATCTAGTTAATAAATAAAAATAACTACCATTAAAATTATATAGAATATACAGAAGCTATGATTTTCTTTAAGACTGCTGAAAAACCGACAGCTTTTTCTAACTCTATCTGTTCCCGTTCCATTCTTTCCTGTGCCATTAACAATTTTGTTCTTCCCTTGAAAGCTACCATTACATTACCAATATCTTCTACTATTCTTGACTGTAAACTTACTTTGGTATCTGAATACCTATTATAAACTTCCTGAAAAAAATATTACTAACATTAAAAATGTATTGATATAAAATAATAACTGGTCTAATACCAAAGTAAGTAAAAACACACATTGTACACTGAATAATAAATAATATATAAAATTAATGAGGTTAAAAATAATACATCCTATAAGTAGTAAAGTAACAATGAGCTATTACTTATTGTATATATACTTATATTTTCTAAGTTATTTTAGTTTCTTTCACTGATCATAAATAATTTTATTAGCTTAATACAAGTAGGTACATTTATTTCATTCATAGTTTTAAGAACAAATTTAGGTATAAATCACATGATTTTCTAAAACTTTTATTTTGCTAATAATTTATAACAAGAGAAATACTCTAAAAACAAGAAAAAAGTCTTGAAAAATATGATTTAATGTACTCATAACAGAATTTTTTTTTAAAGAGCTTCTAAAAATATTTTTAATATTTAAAAATTTGTTGGTTGATTAATTATTATTCTTATCTAATTATTAATAGGGCTGGATTTATATATAATAAATAAAAATAAAATATACAGATTCATATTTTAAATGTGTAAAATATTTTTTTTTACAAATCAATGAATTATACGGTTTTGAGTAAAAATATTATACAATCTTAATATATATACAATATACATATATGTTTTTTAAAAAACAAATGTAAAATAAAATTTTTTAATGAAATGTTCAGCATGTGTACATAATATACTGCAATCTAATCTAAGGTAATTGCATAGTTATAAATTTACACAAGAAAAACCAATATTTTTCGTGATTCGTCGATAACTTATTGATGTATATTATCATGGGTTATTAAGGATCAACAGGAGTTTGTACAAGCATAGATATGACAAAGATAGAATTATAATTATAATTATTATAAATGTAGAATATGCAACATTTGTGCAACTATTATTTACTATTGTTTTTGTGTGTATCATGTTCTCTTAAGCGTTCTATCATAGGTCATAATCTTTGATGACTGATGAGGATAAACTTACACAGCTGTTGTGTCATATTGGCCTACTAATAATTTTGTCGTTTATGGGTGAAGATGACTGAATTCTAGAAAATGTTGTCAGTCAAGTAATTTAATCTTTTTGTGCTGTTTATTGTCACTTAAGTATGGATTATTGAATATTTTTTGTCTCAAATTAACTTTTAAGTATGTATATGAATATAATTATTTAGTATACATAAGTTATAATCTTATATAGGTATTATTATATTAATATAAATAACCTATTAACTGACCTGATAGAGAAGTTTACGGATAAAAGAATTGGTTTTCTCTGCTATGATGACTTCAGAAATCGTTTCACTTTCTAAAAGTTCTTTTACCTTTTCACTGTCAACAAATTATTAAATTGATATAAGTAGTCTAATATACACTAATTATAACCATAATCTTTATTAATGACTAATAATTAAAGTTTTAATGTTTAAAATATCCTATATCTTTGCTGTTTTTATTAAGCTACCCAGTATAAAGTATTTGCGATTATTGATTATTAAAATGTATTTATTATTTGTAAATAATGAGTATACATAGTAAATGGAATTATAGTAATCTAAAGGCTCAGAAGTTGAAGGAGCTAAACAATTATATAAATATATGAACAAAATAATTTTAAGTCATGCATGAAAAATGTGAATAAGCAAAACATTTTATAAATAATCAAAAAAAAATCTAAATTCCAAATACAAAATGTTATGTTCGTTATTAATTTGGACTAAATGAAATGTAAAATATGGAAAAACAAATTTATAACATTTTAAATATAATGGAAAACTAATAGCAATTTAACTGTTATGGTTAAATTAATAGTAGACCATGATGTAATAGTTTTATATTCAATACAAATATTAAAATACACATAGTAATCTATATTCTACTTACTAGGTAAATAACTTTAAAAAGCAAAAAACAATATTTACCAAGCAGTTTCTATTTCTGCTTTATGATTGTCTGGTATAGGTATACATTCAGAGACTTTTGATGGTGTCTGAGACTGTAAACAATTTTGCTTATATCGATTTAACAGTTCATTTTGCAATACTTGTTCATCGGGTACAGTAAGGAAAGGAATACCTATTAAAATAAAAATTGTTATTTTAACATAGAAAATAAAATTAAGGTATTGTAGATTACCATGCTTAAACAGTTTGTTAAAGTCGAAATTGTGATTGCTAAGAAATTCCATGCTGGAAGACTGGCATAAGAATCGGCAATCTGGAGCATATCGACTCATGGGCTTAGGAAATGTATAAAAATTATACGCCCTGTATGTAAACCTAATGAAACAGAAAAAAATTATGTAAAAACACGATCAACTATTCATAACTTTCAGATGATATTGTACTTTTTCTTTTCAGTATTATATTTGACAGCACACAAACCAAATTGAACCATCAAGAAGTCCATGCAATTACTTCTGAGTTTCTGATAGTATTGAGCAGCAGTATCAAATATGCTGACCATAGTACCATTATGAAGACCAGTGAATTCTCCATCAACCGCAATGAAATCACACTCAGCAATGGCCTGTTGGATTTCCGGCAACAACTGATAGAAATCTAAACAAATAATAACCAACACGATTTAATAGTGTCTGTAAACAAACAGCAAAACATGTTTTACTCACTCTCATTGACCACATCCATTTTTGCGCAAAACGTGAGTAACGTGGAATCAATTGAGATGCTTCTACAGATCAAATCAGTTAATCATTTATATCAAAAAAATTCAAAAATGTAAAACCACTCTTGTAGTCCAGTTCAAACACGGACAAAAATCACAATAAATATTGAGTGTTATATATTAGCTCCGTGGAGGAATAGCGATGATGATTAAACATCGATTAACGTCCAGTAAATATTTGGATTTCGTAATTCGTAAAGACGTTAAATAACAATTAATGTCAAATCAGAACATTAATGTAGTTATAATAGTTTTGATGTTTTGAAAGTGCATTCAAGCGCAGTACCGCAACTACACCAACTTTTGTTTACCAATCAGTATCCAGTAATCACTATTGTAATATTATTATACTGTACAGCAGCTGCTGCAGGCTACAAGCAATGCTGCGTTCGCCGTTGCACGTTTAATAACTTTTATCAAGAATCATGTCTCAATTGTACGTTATCTTTACAAATTTACAATATTAGTAGTAAATTGAAATAATAATATTATTTTATTGTCTTGTCATTGACATTATTAATATGTCTATGTGTCTTGTGTGTTCACTGGATTAGGTTACTGCACGTGGCCACTGACCGTTTGTAGTGTTGTTGAGACTTGTCTTGAGCCCACGGTTTATGATAATAATATGATATACTGGTTGCACAACTCCTATATTAAATTGCTTATGAATTATGATACATGGACCGTTCTCATAGACGGATAGACGTCATATTAATAATATGTCTATGACCGTTCTATATGTTTTGCGATAAGACTCGTGTAGACTTAGATTGTAGTGAACCCTAGCGGCAAACCGAAAACTATCCTATCAATATACTATGTTATTGTGATTTGTGATATTACTATCAGACACCGGTGGCGGTAAATATAAAAGATTAAAGATTAAAGAATAAAGATTTGACTGTCTATTTGAGAAAACGCCGCAAAAAAAAAAAATTACAATTACTTTAATTTTATAATTTTATTGTTATTAAATAATTTTAATTTGTAAATGTGGGCTTGACTTATCTTAAGAGTATTTAATACTTTTTAATTATTATAATCTCCAACTGTTATAGTGCCAAAGTGTTGTGTCAAAAATTGTGGATATCGCAATGTATCCTTATTTAGCGTACCTAAAAATTTAAAAAATAAATAGAAAATAACTTTAAATATGAATTTAAACCACAATTCAAGCATATGTGCTACTCACTTTAATCCAGACAATATGTTCTGATTGTGTCAAAACACAAGTCCAAACGTTTTTTGTATTTTTTTGTTATCTGCTGTTATTTGTTTTGGTATTGTATACATTATTTACCAATAATGTCTTTACTTGTTAAAAATGCCGCTGGTAGTAGATGCTCGTTGGCGTATTGTACCAGCCTTTGGTCAAACAACAATGATGAAATAAAAATATCATTTTTTAAATTTCCAAAAGACCATTCAAGGTAAGAACAAATTATATTTTACGGTATTTACTAATATTATGTTCAATTTAATTTTAAATATGTTATTTACTTACCCATAAAATTCAACATAAGTATTTACAAATGTGATATAATAAGCACATGTAAATTAATGTGTATTAAGTATTTCTTAAAATAATGTAACAGATTGGACATCTAAATAATTTTTATTTTATTTTTGAACCAAGATACTAGATGTTAAATATGATTATTATTACTTTAGGTGTGCTTCTTGGGTTGAAAAATGCGAAGCTCAATACTTACCGACTGCAGATCTTGATGTTCTTAACAAAACGTACAAGTGGTGCTCCTTGCATTTTGAAACAAACATGTTTCAAAATACTTTAAAAAATAGACTCACTAAGACTGATATCCCGACATTATTTGCCAAAAAACCAGCAGAATATCAAGATAATTCTTTTGTCGGCTGCAAAAATTTTGAAATTTCAAATCTGTCGAGCGAGGGTAGTTTAATGGCTGATAACATTTTCTCAGTTGATGACCACCCATCATGTTCAACACTTGGTATGTGACTTATTGTTTTATAAAACATTTATATAATTTTATTGCCTTTGTTTTTTTACATATTAGGTAATTTACATATTAGGTGTATTACCTAAAATGTACAGTGTACTTGTTGATTACTTATCCAATATTATTTTAATACAATTTGTGTTATTCTTGGTTTAGTCTCGTCTTCTTCACGGTCTATTATTGGTGGAGGTGTATCTGTGTCCACTTCTACAGAGATATGTGAAGCAACAACAGGTTTGCAAACTCCCAAACACTTGTCATTGAAAACCCCAAGAAAAGAGGCTCTAAGAAAAAAACTTGCCAAAGCTCATACCAATATCAAGAAATTGGAATATGATGTTATTTGTCTTTCAGTATGTTTGGAGCAGTCAGACACCATTGAAAATGTACTCCAATTAGTTGAAAAGTATATTTCACCTTCATTATTTATTGTGGTAAAAAATAATGTCCTTAATAAAGACAAAAACCCAAAGGGGAGGTGTTTTTCAAATGAAATTAAACAATTTGCACTTATAATCTATTTTCTGGGTCCTAGTGTCTTTCATTTGCTTCAAAGAAATTTTTGTCTTCCTACTATTAGAACTCTCAGAAAAATTACTTCTAAATATGAATTTCAATCTGGCCTTAATGATTTTATGTTTAATTTTCTATCTTTCAAAACTAAAACTTTTTCTTCTGATGCGTTAAACTGCATTCTCTGCGCAGACGAAATGTCACTTAAAACAAACTTATTTTATAACTTATCTAAAGATCAAATAATTGGTTTTAATCATTCAAAGTCAAGTAAAACATATGATCCTGCCAAACATGTCCTTGTTCTTATGATTAGAGGTATTAATCATAATTGGAAACAGCCACTTGCATATTATTTAATTTCTAATAGTTGTACAGGTAGTGATTTAAATAATATAATTGTTTCTACTATTCGAAAACTTAAGAATATTAATATTAATGTTAAAGCTTTTGTTACCGACCAAGGTTCTAACTTCGTAAATTTTTCCAAAATCAATGGTGTTACTCCTGAAGAGCCATATTTTGAAATTGACAATGACAAAATCATATATATCTTTGACCCACCTCATTTGTTGAAATCGACTCGAAATATGTTTTTCAAACACAATTTGATTGTTAATAATGATGTAATAGAAAAAAAACATGTTGATACTTTTTATAATAATGTGCGAATGGCTCCTAAATTAACTTATTCACATATTCATCCAAGTCCTTTTGAAAGAATGAAGGTTAGATTAGCGGCTTATGTATTTAGTCATAGTGTATCCACAGGAATGTCTGCAGCATTGAATCAGGGTATTCTACCAAAAACCTCTAAATATACAATCAATTTTATTAATTTTATGGATAGATTATTTGATATTTTTAATTCATCTGATACACCAAATAGCAAAATATATAATACTCCTTTCACAAATGATAGACATCAGTTAGATCATTTAAATAAAATGGTTGAAATGTTTAAAACATGAAAGTAATTAATAAGTATGATGGATCTGATGTGACTAAAAGAGTAAATTTTATTAATGGTTGGTTGATTAGCATATCGGGTTTAAGAATGTTGTGGGATACCTTAAACCTTGAACAAAATAAAGGATTTGCCCTTCAGACAGGCCAAATCAATCAAGACTGTTTAGAAAATTTGTTCGGAATATTTCGTCAACAACATGGTAATAGTTATAATCCTACACCCATTCAGTTTATTTGGGCCTTTAAAAAAATATTTTGCCTTGAATATTTCAAGCATTCTCCAAATGCAAATTGTATTGAAGATCTTGATAGTGTTCTTTGTAAAGTAAATGAATTAAATAATGTTTCACCATCATTTCAAAAAATTGTTAATGCCAAACAATCAAAAGATAATCTTTTTAAATTCAATTCTATCTCTATCGGTACTGTAGACTACAGAAAATTAAATATTCCTGAAACTAATGCTTTAACATATATATGCAGATATCTAATAAGAAAATGTTTAGAAAAACATGTTTGTCAGGATTGTATTAATTATGCTAAATATCAACAAAACCTTGAACAATCTTTTCTTTTATGTTTTTTCAAATCTACTTCTAATGACAATTCTCTTTATGGAAAATTATTAATGCCACACAATAACTTTTACAATTATATCTTTAAATTAGAAAGTATTTTTATTGAACATTTTCCTTTCTTAGCTACTGAAGACAATGTAGGGGCTAAGTTAAAAGATTTATTAGTAAACACACGTTTAAAACACCCTTGTGAATATTTTAACAAAACATTTTTATTAAATTTATTTATAAGGTTTAGAATTTTTTCATCCATTAAATTTTTAAATAAATCTTTAGTATCAGAAAGAGTTAGGAAAAATAGAAAATTGATGATTTTAAAACATTTGTAAAATATGTATTTTTGTTTGTATTAATTTTATTATTATTATTATTATTATTATTATTATTACTATTATTGTTATTTTAACTTTATTATTTTGTAATTTTTTAGTAAAGTACTAATGTGCTTTCATAAATCATAATTATGAGGACGCTATACACGCATGAGTTGTCTCCGTCTTACAAATGTAAAACATTGCAAAAACTGTTTTGCGCGGGAAAGGACCACTCTAAATGTAATCTAAACTAATCAACCAAATTTTCACACTATAAAGAGGAGAATATTTACCGTGCAACAATGTTTTTAGTTTTACAAACTTGAATAACTTTTTTTCTAGTTCTGATATCGAAAAAATAAAAACAATGTTGCACAGTAAAATATTCTCCTCTTTATAGTGTGAAAATTTGGTTGCTTAGTTTGAATTACAGCTAGAGAGGTTCTTTCCCGTGTAAAACAGTTATTGCAATGTTTTACATTTGTAAGACGGAGACAACACATGCATGTATAGCATCCTCTTAATATTCCTCGTTCACTACCAAGGTCTGAATTTTCCTATTAAATAAATTATAATGTTAACTTGTTATGCATGTTGATTGTAATATTTGTTTTGTTATTAGTAATTATTGTATACGATGATTTAATTTGTTTTTGATACTTTACAAAAAAATAAAAAATAAAATTGAATTTATACTGTGTAATAATTTACATTTTACAGCTCTTAGAGAGTAGTAAATATGAATTTGAGGTATTCCTACTGACTATAGGTACAGGTTATCTAACAATGTCACATACAACATACTTCTACCAGTATATTTATTTAGAATAAATCTTCAATTTTTCTTAGCAATTGCGTGTACTAATTACACAAGTACTATATTATATAAAAAAAAATTAATACTGCTTAGATTATTTAAAACCAGCGTATATAATTTGTTTTGTAATCTTCTGTGTACCTATTCATTTTTGTTCATTCATCAACTAAATAATGATAAATAAAATATGTATAGTTTTTGTTTTTCTTAGATTCTGTACTAAGATAAATGGTAAAAACTAAAAATGCAATTTCTTAAAAAAAAATCGGTTTGTTTGTTGGAATATAATAATATATTAGAAATTTTAACGAATAAACAGTATAAAGAAACGGTATAAAGAAAAAAAGGGAAATTCCCAGTTAATTAATATTAATTTATACTTATTATAGAAGTCTGTGGTTCATAACTCTAGTCCGTGATCAATACCTTCGACCATATAAGCTAATATAATAAATAAATATAAATATAATAATAAGACCATATTAGCTTATATGGTTGAAGATCAATACCGAAAAAAACAAATTGAAAACAAAATAATAGTATAATAATCAGAGTGATATAATTATATGATTATAATATTACTCTATGACACGGTTTAAGATATACAGGTTAGCTATCGGCTATCTAAATTGTATTGATAGCTGCGGTCAGAACTCGTCACGGGTTTAGCGCATAATTTCACCACATCTGTAGAGCGCTAGTAGTAAGTAGGGTCATATAGCATGTTAGGGAACTCGGAACTACCTATATTATTATTCGATAATTCAATATTGTGATTGTGATTTTCTATTTCTTTTCTAATTTCTGATTGAGATTTGCGAATTATTGCGATTGCCTTTAAGTAATTATTATGCTCCCTTGATGCAGAATATTCTAATTTTATTTTGCATTTTTAGCTGTAGATACAACTTTTAAATTATTTAGGTCATTTTTCAACATTTTTAAGTCATTTTTTTTATATTTTATGTCATTTTTTGTAGTTTATGTACAATGTGGGGGCATTTTTCTCAAATTTTAGGTTTGAAAGAAAATTTGTATAACATTAAAAAAATAAATAATTTTAATATTATTATTGTGGGGGTTTTTGGTGTTATACATTCTTTATTTATATTTTACTTTTTAATTTATTTTCAATAATTTTAAATAATGCATAAAATGTAAATGTATAGGTACTATTGTTTATTAATATTATAATTCATATTTTAAAATACTATTATACCCATATCTCTAATAAAAATTATTATTTATAAATACATTTTTTTCACTTATTATGTTTTTTTAGGCATTTTTAAGTTTTTTTTTAGGTCATCTACATCCTAACTATATTGATAATGTATTTCTTTTAATTTTTGTGGTCCAATATTTTATCATAGTGAATAATGCCACGTTCGTGCTGCGTTGTTGGATGCCAAACTGGATATAAGTCCAACTCTAATAAAATTGTATCTACTTTCTCTTTTCCAAAAAATGAAAGTTTGAGGCAAAAATGGATAAATGTGATACCCCGAAAGGATCTTATTGTTACCAAAAATTCAGCAGTATGTGCTAACCACTTTACTGAAGATCAAATTATTACAAAATGGACTTCAGGGGTTGGCGACAATAAAGTGTGTTTTAATATATATAATAATTGTTTTAATCATTATTTATGAATTTGTGATCGTTATTCGGTACATAAAAAATTACAATATCTTAATGTAGGTAGGTAATTGGCTGGGCTGAAGGTTATTTAAAAAGTTTTGAAGATGATTGGATATGTTTTTAAACCATCTTTTAATAATATATAATATTATATCGACATAATAGATATCTGAATAAATATATTTAAATTTATTTTTAAATTTATATTATATTTATTTAGATATTAAATGTATGATCATTAATTCATTAAATTCTATCATGTAGGATACACTAGTACACTACCTATTATAAGTAAAATATAGCCCTACTTACTACTAGCGCTTTACGCGTGTGGTGAAAATATGAACAACTGAACCGTTACACAATCAGACCGTATAGCGGGCCGGCGATAGCTAACCTGTATATCTTAAACCGTGCTCTATGATAATAATCAATTATAACTTATCAGTGTTCAAAATTTGAATTGTTATCACCAGTTAAATACAACCAATCAGAGTTCGCGATATGGCTATGGGTCTCTAGCTAGCAAGACTGCAAGAGTAGCAATGTAGGTATGGTATACGGTATACGTTAAACATTAAGCATACTGCATACATTGAACTATATGATAACTGGAATGCTCACCCGCCATAAGACCAATGTAAACATAACCGAGATAGCCTGTTAGAAAAAGACAGCAGATAAGAATGGTGTTGCTATTTCTTTTTATCACACTATCAATACGACTGTTTACCAATAAATAATAATAATATCGTTCGTTTAACGTTTTGTTCTTTGATTTAAACTTTTAAACTTTAACTTAAACAAATTTCAATTAGTGGGCAAGTTAAGATGGTGAATTATTGTAGTGCTTTTAATTGTACTAGCTCAAGTGACGTTAGGGGAGACTTGTCATTTCACAAGTTAGTATAAAATGTTATTGAATTTACACATTGAAAATTTCAAACAAATGTACATTTATTATTTTGATATTTAAGGTTCCCTCTTAAAGAGAAAGAGAGGCTTCAAAAATGGGTACATGCTGTAAGAAGAAAGGATTTTAAACCTACTTCCAGCTCAACTTTATGTAGTTTGCATTTCAATGAAAATGATTTCTATTTAGCTGTTGTAAGTGGGAAACAAATGTTAAAAAAATCTGCTATACCAACTGTATTTAATTTCCCAAATCATTTAACACCAAAGATAAAAGAAAGAAGAATTTTGCAACGAGAAGTAAGTAAATATACTTACAAAAACAAGAATTTATATTATTACATGGCCATTATGTATAAAGAAATTTGTTTCCTTTAGAAAAATAATTATTTAAAATGTATTTTAGGACACAGCCACACTATTAGCTGTTCATAATAGTGAATATATGTCTATATGTGAAACCGGAACTAAGTTTGTCGACATTGGTGTACAGACAAAATTAACAGGAGAAGAATTAGAAAAAACTTTACAAGATTTACGACGAGACAATAGGATTTTGCAACAGAAATTAATTAGAAGAGATAAGCGAGTAAGTAGTATGCGTGAAATGTTAAATCTATTAAAAAATAATCACTTAATTGGAGATACTGTTGAAGATATTTTTAAAAACCAATTTGATTTTTCTCTACCTTTTGCTTTATTTCAAAATGAAATTGCTAATGTAAATACTGCTTCAAATCACAAATCATATTCAGAAGAAATACGGGAATTTTGTTTAACATTGCATTTTTATTCCCCTCGAGCATATGAGTTTATAAGGCAAAGAAGTACACTACCAGATCCTTCTACTATTCGTAGATGGATAGCTACCAGACATTGTAACCCTGGTATTTTACATGAAGTGATTGATTATTTTAAACAAAAATTAAAGTCAGAGGCATCTAATTTTTCGCATGTAAAAGATGTTGCTTTAATTTATGATGCCATGTCAATTAGGGAGGGATTTTGGCCTGATAAAAGTGGAAAAGTATATGGATATTGTGATCTTTGTGGCATTGCACACACAGACAATGAAGAGTTAGCAAAAGAAGCACTAGTATTTATAATTGGTAGTTTAAATAAAAAATTTAAGTATCCAGTTGCTTATTTTTTTATAAATAAAATAAATGCTACAGTACAGAGCCAATTAGTACTTGCTGTTGTCTCAGTTCTTTATGAAGCTGGAATTACAGTTCGATCTCTGACAAGTGATGGAACAACCACAAACTTAAAGACTTATGAAGTTTTAGGCTGTAGCATGGATCATTCAAATATTCGATCTTCTTTTCCTCATCCAGATGAACCTCTTATAAATATTCATTGTATTATTGATCCTTGCCACCTTATGAAAATTTGTCGAAATTGTATGGCTGAATTAAGTTTATCTCACTCAGGCAGTACGATATCATTTGATTATATAAAAAAGCTTCATGAAATTCAGCAAATTGAAAATTTGAAGTTTGCCAATAAATTAAGTTCATTACATATATTTTATAAAAACAAAAAAATGAGTGTTCCTTTAGCAGTCCAGGTTTTGAGTAGCAGCGTAGCTGATGCATTACAGTTCTTACAAACATGTAATAATGATTTTAAAAATGCTACTGCTACTATTGAATTTATTAGAATTTTATATGACAAATGTAGAAGTCCACAAGAAAAGCATGTTTCAATACTTGTTATAGGTATTATAAATTATAAATTATAATTATTTATATTCTATCAATTTAATCATAAAAATTTTGTGAAAGTTAAAAAATAAAATATAAAGATACCAAATTTTAAGAACCAAAACCAAACTAAAGTCTAAAATAGTATCGCGGACCGCGGTAAATTAATTTAAGATATTAGCGCAATGTGTAAGACAAAGATAGTAACACCATTAGTATGTCCCATCTCGTTCTAACATTCCGTTTCGGGCAACACTGCTTGGTGAGCATTCCAGTTATCATATAGTTCAATGACTGCATATTGCATATTATCATTTATCATTATGCTCATAGCTCATTGCTCACATTGCAGGCTCACTGACGACTGACCACTGTTATGTGTTTTTGGTTAGTGACAACTTATCCGTGGTAGTTTTTTATGTGTCTTTTCTAATTTAAAATTTAATATATTCTGCTGTCATTTTGACAAAATATAGCAGTATAATATACTTTGTCATCCTTACCATTGTCGCTTAGGAACCGGAATTACGATTCAAAAACGTTATAATCCAGGAATTCTCGACGTCCAATACTTTTGAGTCGAGGCGTGCGAGTTCAGTAGTTCAAAGTCAGCTCTGCGGACTTACTAGACACTTAGAAACTACTAGCCTAGTAGTGGCGATGGAACGACAAGTTGATGTCGTGGATACAAAGTTACTCGAAGGTATTTGCGACCTGCTAATATTCAACAAATTCGTAACTCGCTGTCCTGATGAATTTCGGTGATATTCATACGAATTTGGGGGGAAAATCCCTGGAAACAAAACTAATGGCCGGTTGCACAAACGGTCGATAAAAGCAGTTCAATAAGATATGATAATAACTGATTAATATTTAAATATGAATTATGAATTATGTTCTAACTAAATATAAAATATAATTTAAATTGTTCAACTACAAAATATATTATTTTATTTAAACCTAGGAATTTTTCTAAGAAAATTCTCTCAGCCTATCTAAAATTAAGGTATAATCTGTTAAATAAAGTACTTTCAGTCACAAATGTATCTATACTCCAGTCGTTTGTTGTTTCAGTACTTCAGTAATTGTGTTATAGATTTAGGCAACACCTGTTTATCGCTCCTACTTTGTCATTTATATATACTTCTGTGTAGTATTGCCATTACCCTGTGTACAAGTCAACCTCCAACTATATTTCTTAAACATAAAACAGTGTGGGGTTTTAAATGGTTGAAATATACCATGATTAAAATTCACTTTTCATCATAAAAACATAAAATAGTTGCTTCACATAGACAATTTATATTTTCTTCAAACCATTTTAAATCATAAATTTGCAATAAATTATCCTCATATTTATGAGATTTTTTTCTAAAAGACTACTACCAGCAGTGACAAAAAAATTTGTGAATTTGGATTTAACACCTAACCTAAGCCTGTTGAATTCTTCTTAAAACTTTAAAACTATATATAACCAATTATAATTTATTTATTCAATTTATAGTCAAATAAATTTATGTTATGGTAATAACATTTTTTTTTGATTCCTAGTTGTTAAACAGTCTCTAAAAAATGGCCCTAATTGGGATACCTTTACATCAACAGTAGAAAATGAAATAAAAAAAATCCTTAGGGAAAAAGGTGTGATCAATATTACGACCGAAAAGAAACCTGTGCCATCTGAAACAATTGAGTTGATTAATAAGCTCATAACTGAATACATGGATTGGATGGGATACAAATTGACAAACTCAATGTTTAAGAAAGGTAGGTATTTGGTTAAAATGAAAAAATACCAACTGCTAGAAATTTGTAATTAATGCATATTTTATTATTTCAAGAATTGGGAACTGAGTTAAACACAAATGGTTATCGAAAGCAGATGACTTCATTATTATGCCTTGAAGACAATGATGAAACATTAAAATTGTAAGTGTTATGTACCTATTAGGTATTAAATGGGTATTGAATATTGATCATTGGGTGATAAAAGTGCCTATAATGATTAATTCATAATATTATAATATTTTCATATTTCAGTAATTTTAATTTATTGGTTTCAGGCCTCTTTTAACAGTGTTGATAACAATGTTTAAGAATAAAGATGGAGACAATAAAGAACCTTTAGAGATTTGAGGCATAACATTTCATTTAAACCAATTATTTGTGTTACCTATGCATTATACACCTTCATATGTTATTGTAATCCTAAGTTATACAATACAATTTAATGTAAAAAATAATATTTCACAACTGTTAGGTTGTAACAAAATATTACTGTATAATTATAAAAAAAAAAGGAAAATAATTTTATTTAGTAGCACAATGCCACAATCTGAGATAGTATCTTAAATTGTGTTTAGTAGGTAACAAACAATTCCAAATTAGGTTGTCATAGAGATTTAAGTGTAATCAATAAACATAGCCCCTGGTATAGGACCACATCACATTCTTTCAGTGAACTAGTGAAGACTGTGAATGGATTGTACTACTTATCTATAATGTATTTATATTTGTATAACAGTATAATAATATAACACTCACTATTATAATGCCGGATGAAATGCCTCAAAGTCTTGATATGAAAACCGAAAATTACTGTGGTAATGAGATTGTGACTGTCAAGTTCCGTACGGATGCAAACGAAACCCTGACGCAGGCGTTCAACCTAAATACCGACATTGGTGCGCTTAGGTCGCACCTGTACCAGACACTGAACATGGACCCGAACCGAATAGTTATTGAACGCGAAGAAACAGGAGTAGTGTTGCGTTTGCCTCATGACGGGCAGACGCTCAAGGAGCTCGGGGCGACGTCTTTGGGCATTTTTGAACTATACTTGAGGGGTGACGGCATACAGCTTCCCAAGCCACCCGCGTACTACTTGCCAGCAGTGGACGTCATCACAGTAGACGTTAACCACAGGAGACTCGTGGTGGAAATCGAACGGTGTGGAGGGGTGGAAGGCCGTAAGCGGTGGCTGGGTGGGTACCGGGACAAGCGGACCGGCAAGACATACTTCCATGCGGCCGCGCAGACTGATCCCAAGGCTGTCACGACCGATGCGCCCGTTGTCCACCGGGTGGACGGCCGGACGCAGACTTGCATCGACAGAGCGGTGGGCCGGGCGACGAGCCGACCGGCGTGGACGCAGACCGACAGCGATGACTACAGCGGCAGTTTCGGATACACGGATGGCAAGTGGGTGAGGCCGAGGCGTTACCACAGTTACCAGTCGTGGTTACAAGAAGATCACGTTCTAAGCAGCGTGCTCAAGATACAGCGAGCATTCAGGAGAACTTTGGCGGCACGAAAGAGACGGCGTGTAGCGGCCGCAGCCGAAGCTGAAGCGAAAAATGATGACGATCAACGGCGGATGCTGCGGCAGCGGCAGTCCCGCAGCATGACGTCGGGACCGGACGGTGGTGCGGCTGCGGTGACGACATCGGCTCTTGAATCCAAGCAGCAGCACTTCTATTCGCTGTACACGATGATCGGAAAGTGGTGGAAGAAGGAGCGGCAGCGGGTCAAGGAGATCGAAGTTGAAAATGCTAGGAAGGCGGCGCAGATGAACCTGCTTAAGAAGGAGATCAAGTTCTTGCTGGAGGTGGAGAAACAGCGGTCAGAGCTCAAGTACGAACTGACCAAGCATGACGACGTGACATTCCTGAACAAGACGTCCAAGCCGAAGATGTTCAAGAACAAATCGGGTAAGCTGCTTACCGTGGACACAGTGGGCAACCAGAAGGCCCGGGCGCTAAAGGAGATCTATGCGAAAATAGTTATTCCGTGTGACGGCGTTAACCGGGCCGAAGCGCTCGACGAGCTGCATGCAGCAGTGTCCGGGTCGTGCTACAAGTATAAGGAACATTTTCTGGCGGCCGTGGCGATGGAAAAGGGCCTGGCCGACATGGGTGCGGATGCGGACAGCTTGCGGTCAGCGCGATCCCGCGTTGAGCAGATGTTCCGGCACTACATCCGGCAGCCGGACGTGAATCCGGAAGCGGATTCTTACTACCGGCCTACCGAGAAGCGCGTGCTCAACGTGTACACGTGTATCCGGTGCAAACGCAACCTGGCGGCCACCGACTTCTCGCTGGAGAGTCGCGTGAACCGGACCAATGTGTGCGCCAGCTGCGAGTGGACCGAACAGGTGGGACACAAGCGCATCGACATGGCCCCATACCGGCGTATGTTAAAGGCGCTCCGGCACGACGAGATGCAGAAAGCTGCGTACGGGTCCGAGTGTTTCCTGATGCAGCCCACCGAGGTATACCGGCTAGTGTCCGTCGTGTGGCGTGAAAAGTCGGCCGTCGGCGAGTCGAGTCAGCTCAACGGACTCCGGCTGGTCCGGTGGCGTCCTCACGAGCCCTGGTCGCCGTGGAACTGCGTGCTGCTGACCAGAGCCGAGGCGGAGGCACACTGTCGGCTGGACGGCGACCCAGCCGACTGCTACGACGAGCAGTTTGTCCGGTCCGTCACCAACAGGCATCTGATGGCCAGATTGCAGTTCAGCAATCTGGTGCAAGCAGTCAACCACCGGACCGCCGACAAGGCGAAACCACTGTCCAAACATTGGAAAACCGTCGCTGATCGTTTCAACATCAAGACGCATAATTAGACGTAACCACGAACGCCAGCACTGATCCTCTGGATTAGTCCGTGTTGATAGTATTGGACCGTAATATTTTTCAAGTATATTCGAAGCATTTAGAATTATGATGATCTCACGATACAGGGACCAGACGTTTTATATAATTAATTCCATTATACACGAAATAGATATAGTTTGTAGGTAGCACATAATTTAGGCATATATCACCTAAATAGGCAATTATAGTGATTTCATTTCCATTTTTATTTGTTTAATGGATGAGAGAACCATCATATTATGAAATACAATTTTAAAATATATCTCTACAGACCAATTGCGTCTAAAAATCAAGACTGAATGATGGGTTAATATATGGATTTGAGTGTAGTTGGAATTTCATTTTTTTACTTGTAGGGGCATTATATATTTAAATGAAACAAGCCGTTGTGGAGCTCAACCCCCCCCCCACTCCTTTCGTTGAAATACCTTTAAAAAAATTTTTACCCGTTTTCCTATACTTAATTTATTATAATATATAATACATCTATTATTAAGTTATTCGTGTTAAAATAAATTACAACATTTAGGTACATATTGTCAGATATTCGCATTTTAAAGTAGTCAAACACGGATCTTTATAAATGGCGATCATTGATTAGAGATAACAATTAGTCAAAAGCTGTCAAAAAAAAAAAAAAAAGAATGTATCATACTTAATATCTTAGTCAGGCAGTCTATTACTCAAAAAATTGCTCAATTTGTTTAAATAAAGTAAACTGACATGTCAAAACTATGGACTAAGGTACACAGGACTAGATGCGACTTGGTTGGAGGGTGTGTGGAGTTGAACACGAAATGTTTAGGATATAGAACAGGCGGTGTGCAGGGAGTATTTACCTTTTATCATTATTAACTCCGCCTTAGTGGATACTTAAGGAACTAGATCACATTATAAGAAATATCTTGTTCCGTACGGAAAATACTTCCTGCAAATCTTAGATCATATGCTATAAATGGACTCCATTTTTTTGTATATTGAAACACGAGTCTCTGACATGGATGTATGAAGTGCGTTAAGTTAGATTAGGTTGACTGCTGATTAATATTATATTTAGATACCTTGCGCGTTTTTTCAAAATATTAATTACGTTTATAATATATTTAAGATAAATTATTCACATGTGTATTTACTGTTTTAGTGTTTTAATAATAAATATTGCCATATTTTAAATTTTTATTTTTTATATTACATAATTGATAATAGGTATTGATTTTTACTATAATCATACAAAAATAAAAATAAATAAATACTGTCTATTGGTTTTTGAATAAAATTAATTTCTTATAATTTCTTATAATATTTTTACTTGTTATTGAAAGCGTATGTGTTTTTCAGAAAAAATGAAATCTTAATGTTGCATAATAATCAATTATTAGCCGTAACAATTGACTATGATGGTTGTCAAATACATCTTGATTGAATAGGTGATCTTTCGTAAGAGTTGAGTTAAATATTGTGGAATCTTGGCTTACTTCAATCATAGGTACTTTTTACTGATAATATTTGTTTTATATATATATATATATATATATATATATATTTTTAAATATCATCTGTTTTTTTTTTTTTTTTTATTGATCTTATATAAAACATCGGCTTCTGTGGCCATTAGTTTACAAATTTACAGTTATTTAAAATTAGTTAACAATTACAATATTATATCTACATAGTGGAATTAAGGGCTACATCTGAGTTTATTCAGTTGCTAAACACATTTTATGAATATCTGACGAAACATTTATTAACTTTCCTCGAGTATTTAATTCAAGAAGTAACGAAGTCTCTTGATTTTGTTCTTCCACCAAACACGAATTACATACCTCACATAAATATTTGTTCCTTCAAATCTATAGACATTAAAGCAGGGGCGTCATTTGGGGGGGGCAGGATGTGCGGTTGCACCCCTTACTTTTAGAATGTTACAATTGGCCTGCGCCTTGCTGAAGCCTAAAATCATGCACGAGCCACGAATTCACAATTATTTGTATGATTAAAATCAAGTTGTAACCGGTCTATAATGTATGGAAGTAATTGAATGCGGGATAATATACATTACGTATGTATATCTATTTTTATATAGTCTGGTGAAATTTCAAAATGGCCTGCTTGAAACTTCGCACACCCAAAAAAAAACCTGGAATGACGCCCCTGCATTAAAGAATGGATAGGTCAGGGCTATATTAATAAAATAGAGAGGTGTGCCGTGTGCCGATATGAGGAAGAGAGAAAGAATGTTTTTATCAATGTCTCTCATTAAGGCAGAGGTCTTATAATAAATTATATACATATATTTGTGTTATAACGTTATAACACTTCTATAACATCAAAATATTTTCATGTTCGTTTCCGTATGATAAGCAAAAATGGCCTATCCAATTTTTTATATCTATAATGTGCACACCGCCTGTTCTATAACGTCATATGGCGATCAACCTCCACACACCCTCCAACAAAAACCTTGTCGTGTCCAGCACTGAATATCTTAGTGACTAAGTCCGTGGTTTTAATTAACATTATAGTTTAATGTGTTTAATTTTTATTAAAATCGTTTATTATTCAGATATTCAATATATTTTTTGCTACAAGCTGATGTAGTGATCACGATTAAAGATATCTTTAATCGTGGTAGTGATGTTGTGATAACTGATAATACTGTAAAACCATAGACCATAGACCATAAACCATAGATATGAGGTCTATGTGTAAAACTCGTTAACGTTTTTTAGGTTATGTCTATACACAGACACGACGGTATTTTTCTGTATTTACCGCGATAAGATAGCAATATAGCATTGAACTATTGAAGTCATGAAATAACTAACTTAGTTATATATTGTTCTGTGGTTATATCATGATTGAAGTAACGCATCGTTCAGTCCATGACAAAATCTGTTTTGTCATGTTTCAGTCGTTCTATCGTATATTATATTATTATGTGAAAATCGTTTTAATTTTAAATTTAGAAATACTTGGCATCAGTTATGACTTAAATAATTAATAAAATGTTACTAATGTATTTTATGCTTCCTAATTTCTTACATTGTGTATTAAAACATATTAAAAAATTTAAGTGAACCAAAGGGTTCCGCATACAATCGTCAATCATTTAATTAAATAAACCAGAATGTTCAAAATTAACTGGAAATGTTGCTGAAAATTCAAAATTATTTAAAGAAAACATTTTGATATTTTTCGAAGCCATGGAAACTTCTACAAAACAGGAAAAGCTATTGGTAATACGTTTACTAAATTTAGTTAACAGTGATGGAGTTATGGACCATTTAACATTGATAATAAAAAATAAACTTTCAATATTATTTTTTTAAAGTTAGAAGGGTACTGTATACCAAAGAGAAACAAAGTAATGGGAAACTATACATTTTTCATGAGAAAATAGGACTCCAGTTAAATGTTCAATAAATTTTATGTTGAACCAATAGATCTCATAAAAAATTGTGACTTAAGGGAAATAAAAGACAAATTGTTACAAATTCAGATCATACTTGGTATCAGTTACAAAGTCCTTCAATCAAAATTGCTACATGAAGACTTGAGCCTTGATAAAGTCTTGAGGCATCGTCAAATAACTGAACATGCAGAAATTAACAGAAAATTAGTGGTACAAGAAAGTTAAACTAAAATTAATATAATCAAGAAGAATGAAAAAATTTAACAAGTTTCATTTAACAAAGTTTCAAGGAAAAAAGAAAAAAGCAGTGAGAGAAAATATCGTAACAGTACAGCAATGAACATTCAAACAAGACACCTAAGGAAAATGGTAAGGTAAAAACTTATATATTTAATTGTTACAATATTGTGGTAAAGTACATGGCTTAAATGAGTGTCTGGAAGTTTTATAGAATTCGTGTAATTAAAAATCATTTTGTTGATGTACAAAATTAAAATAAAAAATGAAAATAATCAGGTTAACAGAGTAGAAAAAGAAAATGAAGTGTATAAATCTTTATGTTTGGATGAGGTTAAAATAGATACAAGTATACATGGGAAATGTAAAAAAAAAAATGGATTAAATATAGAAATAAAGTTTGATATTGTAATTTGTAAGACTGAAATATAAATTTAATGAGGTAGTTAAGATACAAATTGAAAGGGAAATTTTGTCAAATAGAATGTTGATTTATTCAGTGGAGTTGGAAAATTACCTTGTAATAAATAATATATAATTAATAATCTGTTAATTATTATTAATTAATTGATTAATTTTTATCTAATGAATAATGAATAATGAATTTTCTATTTTTAAAAATACAAAAATATGATGGGATAATTATAAAAATGACTCCTGTCTATAATATAGTTATATTAAAATTTGATCTTAAAGTTAAGGACCTGTTTTATTCCTTACACTTAAGTGCCAGTGGCGTGTCCAGAACTTTTTTTGTGGATGGGCCACAAAAATTAAGTTCAGAATGGTTTTACCCCCTCCTCATACAAAAATTTGATCTATTTATAAGTTTAAGTATTTTTATTATATATTAGTCTAGTACTTATATAAAAATGTGGGTGGGCACTTACCCACCGGACCCACTTCCTAAACACGCCATTGTTAAGTGTTGAAGAATGATACCAGATGCAAACATTAGAATTATTACACAATTACCTTCTTCCAGTTGTTCTAAAGGATCTCAACATTGTGTATTATCTAAAGCCGTGTACACACTTGTAACATCTTCTGTTACGCTGTAACGCCGTAACACCGTTCCACCAGTTGTCGGTAAATTGAGTCGCATCAAAGGATGTTACTCGCTAATGTTACAAGTGTGTACGCGGCTTAAGAACTTGATCAAATACACCATACAATATAATTTATAATTTAAATTTTACGAGTATTTTTATTAATTCTTCAAAAAGATAATGTGCCCCCACTGAACATGTTAGTGTGTTCTTTTGCTTTTGAGTTGGTCTCCCAAAGCAGCTTCCTATTGAGGAAAATCCTCAATTCTTTAATATTTACTAAAAAAAATATAATTTATTCACTAATTTTTAGTTATTTCAATAAATTTCATTAGTTTTAATTTTTTTAGTGTAGATACGTGTTATTCCAACAAAAAAAGTTTCCATGGTATTACATCATGACGATACAAGTTATTTCAAAAATTATAAAATGTACTTACGTGGTATAAAATGATAATATTATTTTATTTGGTTTTTTTTATTTTACAATTCATATTTCATATAGTTAATATTTTTAGATTCTGTTATTAATACAAACTATGAATTACCTAATTAGGAGAAATATTAAAAAAAAAAAAAAGGTAACACATTAAATCTGACGGTTAAAATAGAATCCAATAGTTTTAAACCCATTCTATTCCTAAACTTAGTTTTGACTACATTCATTTGACTGAAAAGACGTTCCACCTCGGCATTTGATCAAAGAAGAACTAATATTTGCATTGCCAAATTTGCAAGATCTTGAAAAGGATTCAAACCACTAGCATCTGTATATGATAAAACCTCGTTCCAAAATTTTATAGTGTTTGATTTTTCCATCCACTTAACACTTAAAATATTTGACCATTGTATATTTATTTTATCAATTGTTTGTACATCAATATTAAGTAGTTGTGAAAGTCAAGTTAAAGGATCTTTTATTACTTTTAAAGTATTTTGAACTGATAACGATGATATTGTTTCCAAAATATCTATGTTTTTTGGCAGCCTTTGCTGTAGCTGTTTTAGTAAAACTCGATGGAACCGCAAACATCTTTCTTTTAGTTGTCATTTTTTTTCGTCATTTGATTTACTGATACTTAGTATTTGTTCAAATTTATAACCAAAATAAACTTGTTGTATTGTATACGAATCCATGTTGGTGGTTAAAGGATTTTGTCGACAGTTAGGATTGACAAATCTTTTGGAAATCGATTTTACAAGGTTGGTTAAATCATTAATTAATTTACTAATATCTGCTGAACTTGACTCAAATGATTTATTAACCATTTGTACTTCTTCTAAAATTGGGTGTAAAAATGTTAAGTATGCTAAATTGTTGGGATCATTGTACATTTCATATAGGATGTCAGCTGCATAACATTTATTTTTATTTTTTGTTATAACAAATAATGTTTTCAACTCAGTCCACTGATGCAAAATGCGAGCAACCGCAGATTCAATAGACATCCATCTGGTATCACAGGACCGAACTATTTTCAAAGGGTCATGTCCATCATTTATTGCTTTATACATATTTTTATACTCAGCCTGGCGCAAAGAAGAGTGAGCAAACCAATTGTAAGTCTCTCTTATAATATATCCAATATTTCGAGGTAATGCATCAGCTGCAGCAGCAGATACAGCCAACTGCAAAGAATGACAAATACAAGGGACATGAATTAATGCAGGGATCTCTTCTTTAAGTTTTTTATAGACCCCATTGTTTATGCCAACCATAACAGACGCATTGTCTGTTCTAATACCACATAACTTTTGGAGGTTTAATTGTTTGCTGTGTAATGTCGATTTAATTGCATGAACAATTGCGTTTGCGTCACACTCCTCTAACTGAACAAGTGACAAATATGTTGAGGTAATTTGTTTAAAACAAATGTCAAAATATGTGATAGTTATACCTAAAAACTTTAATACACTTATATCAGTCGATTCGTCGATCAAAATGCTGAATGGCCTATTTCAAAAATTATAAAATGTACTTACGTGGTATAAAATGATAATATTATTTTATTTGGTTTTTTTTATTTTACAATTCATATTTCATATAGTTAATATTTTTAGATTCTGTTATTAATACAAACTATGAATTACCTAATTAGGAGAAATATTAAAAAAAAAAAAAAAAGGTAACACATTAAATCTGAATTATACTTTATTATTAGGAACTGAACAATTTACTTATGATTTATACAATATTTTATTCAATACATTTTAGAATTAAAACTTGAAACAATAAGTATTCAAACACAACAAAATTAAACTTTTTTCCTTATAACATTTTTTTTTAAATTGTCAAATGTACAATATAACAACAAAATTTAAAAAATACAAAATATATCAAAATTGTGGTGATATTAAAACAACAAATGCACTCTTTGTGTTTACGTAATTCACTTCATAAGAAACAAAATATACTTTATAACTAATAATATTAAAGTTTAAAATAAAATTACTAACATTATTATTAGGAATTGCACAGCGTTACACTTATGACAATACCACGTACAGTAGGGTCTCGATTATCCGAACACAGGCTAATCCGAAAGACGCGGTAATCCGAACGGGCTTGAGAATTATCTTATCGCCATAATATGTACATATTATGTATGTATTTATAAATAATATTTTCCGGTAATAAAGTTTTTCAATTATGTGGGACAAGGCTACCAATTCATAACGGGAACCAATGTACAAAAAAAAATCAATATTTTAAATGGTAAAGTTCATAATTAATATTAATATTTTTATGTATTCAATGTCTTTTGAAATAACGAGTTTTTACACGATTAATACAAATAAAAATAAAATTTCATATTTTAAATAAAAATAAAATTGATGTTTTTTTTTTAAGCCATAGGTAATCCGAACAAATCGCTAATCCGAACGACCCCTTTCCCCAATCTCGTTCGGATTATCGAGACCCTACTGTATCTACATTTTACCAATTGTTCAGGAGAGTGAAAAAACTGAATAAATATCAACATATATTATATACCTATTTTTTTTTTCAAGTTTAAATTTAAGTTATGATTTTTTGACATTATTTTTAATAAAATTCTTCAAATTTGGTTACTGTTTAAAATTTAGTGTAGTTACGTGGTATTTACTAAAGTTTTTGTGAGATACGTGTTATTGAGCAGTGCTTTTATATGGTTGAAATTTATAAAAATACTAATAGTAGGTTCCTAGCATAATATTATTAAATAAATAATACAATATTATTTATTAATGTTTATACTCATTTTAAAAATATGGATAAATAAAAAAAAACATTTATACAAATCAACATAATATCAATGTGTAGCTTCTTGCTTACTTTTATTTAAAATAGATTTATTTTTATTGCACATTAGTTACCAAATTACTTGGTATAATATAAAACTTAACAGTTAACACTTAAAAGTTTTAATAATTCAACATTGGTAAGGATCTTAACATTAGACAGTCATACTGTTTCAAATTAAAAATTAAAAAATTAAAATAAATAAAAATAACTTTGAAACAAAATAAAAAATAAACAATAGTTAACAATAGTATTTAAGTATTTCATTTTAACAATTAACAGTCGTTTGTATTCTTATGTTATTTAAAATATTATGTACAAAATAGCAAATATTAACTAAAATCACATTTTCTGTTTTCTTTCTTTGAAAGCAGATTCATATGGTAGTGTGTCATAAAAAGGGTGCACATCCACAGGAAAAATTTCTTTCAATTTTTGTAAATCGTTCCATTTACTTCTAGTAAGTTTTAGAGGTCCTGTGTATAATGGCTGTAGGGCTTCTTCAGCAAGGACAGCCTTGTTTCTTGTTGCGCGTTGGGGTAACAGCCCAAGGATCATCAAATTTTAATTTATAATATATAATTCCTGAGGGATCATACATCAGTCCTCTTAAATCCTTACACTCAGGATCCCCCACAGTCTTCCCAGGCCTAATGGAATTATAAATAAGGTTTTTTTATAGTCATGAAAGAAAGTATGGGTTAGCAATTCAGCATTAAGTGGAGTTGGAAACTTTCTTGCATTCAGAGTATATCTCACGTAGTCTGTGGGTAAAAATATATCTTTTTCTTTACAACTTCGCTCAATTAGACTATGGACACTGTCAACTTCCATCTGTGTATGTCCCTTTATTAGATATTTTTGTGTTACACTTACCTTATATTTCATAGAGTATTTTAACAAGCCATTAGAAAGTACTACATTTCTGTTTTGGTATCCACACCCATTTGTATACACAACTATTGGTTTTTGGTCGAGGCAAACCTTCTCAAGATGTTTAACCAGTATTGTGGTGAAGACAGATACTTCTAGGTTTCCTTCAGTCTCATACCACCAATAGTTGTGGCATTCATCATTGCCAATATTGTATATAGTTAGGTTGTGTACTTTTAACTTCATGCTATAATATAATGCACTAGCTTGAAGATATGGGCATAATTTAACTGCTTGCATGTCCATTGTAAATACATGAGCCCTATTTTCTTTGGAAAATGGTTTATCAAATTCTTTCTCAGCCCGAGCACGATCTTTATGAGCTATATGTACAGCCATTTTATTTTCTGAGACTTGGCCAACTTCATACGAAGTACACATATCACATTTGTCCTTTCTAGGTTTAAACATTGAAAACTTATTTTCTTTTTTATACTTGACAAAAAAAGCTTTACTAAATGGAGCTAATTTATCTGAAATACATTTTTCTGTGTATAAATTATATATTGCTTGCACATCTTTGAATGGCCCTTCAAAATAAATTTGTTCTGTTCTTTTACGACAATAATGGGAGGGAAGTTTTGGTAAATTATCAAACCAATTCTTAAGATAATCTAATTTATTAGCATAAGATAGTCTTCTTGAAATACTTTGAACTGATCTATACTGTGTAGGAGACTCATTATTTGTGTCTGGCTCTTCAATAGAAATAAGTTGTGTTAGGCCAATTATCAAAAAGGAAAGAAACAGACAGTGTAGGGCGAGAATAAAGATAGAGAACTGAGTTTAATAATAATATAAATAGCGTTATTATTTAATATACACAAAGATGATTAGGTTTAACACAATAAATTTAAACAGCTCGTCGATCGGATCGTCAATCGCGTCGGCAGAAGTAATCGAGCGGCGATTTGCTTACTACCGAATAAGTAGTTACGGCGTTGTGAACGTCGACCGCACTCAAAAACAGACTCAGCGTCGCACTCTCGCCACTCGCGCGTCTCCGCCGTCGTGACGGTGGAGGCGAGCGGTGACAGTGTGTCCCACTTTACAATTAAAATAAACAATTAAAATTAATGACGCTAACATTCGGCCATTCTACTTCTAGCACAGACTCTTACTGCCATGTCAGTCATATATGACTGACTCTTAGTTATCAATTCAGATTCTCGAATATTTTCCTAATTCGTATCCTCGCGCTTTGTCAGTCATATGTGACTGACATAGATATTGGCATTGTGGCCACGTCAGTCATTTATGACTGACAACCTTTTTTTTTTATATTCAATTTTTTTTACTCATAATTATTCATTTTTAATACTTTTTCTGCTCAAAAATATTCTTGAGAACATGTTAATTCATAATATAATCATTAACAATGTGTACATACATTATTATGCATGATACAAAAATTGCAAAAAAAAAAAAAAAAAATATTAAAATTGGAATATATATAAAATTAAATTTTAAGAAACTTTTTCCTAAGCCATTTTTTTGTTAAAACAATATTTCTGTAACAAAAATTGATTTGAAATATAGATACATGAGCCAACCGGCAATGATTTATCATTTTATTTTTCATAACATATATTTATCAAATTAAAATAAATTTAATACAGTTACCCTTACTGAAATAGTTTAAACAAATTGATGATACCTATATAAAATTTAAAACTTCACAAGCTCATAATTAAAAATATTCATATTAACAATTTTTATAATATTCAAACAAAACAAATAGTAAGTAAATCTTTTTAGTTCTTACAAAAGTAAAGTTCAACAAAGTGAATATAATATTAAAAAAACAGAAAAGGTCATTAAAACATTAAAAAGATTATTATTTTTGTTTTGCAATGTGACAGTGACACTCAAAACACATTGTTGGCTTTTTTGGACATCCATTGCAAAATGTTTTGACTTTTTTAACCCTTTTCCTTGCTTCATCCCTGCTTAACTTTTTTAATTTTGTTAAGTTTTCATAACATAAAACACACTGTTTTCTATCACTTGTACCACCACCGGTTCTTGGCTGAAGAATATGAATCATTGGTTTTGTTGGAGGAAGTCTATTTTGTGTTTCTATTCCAAGTAATGATTTACAAACTTCACGTCGAAAAGAAATTATAGTTATTTTGGACTTAGTTAATTCTTTAAAAATTATACAAGCGTTTACCATAGCCATTCCAGTAATGAGTTCTAATGCAACTTTTCTGTACCATTTTACTCCTCTTCTATTTACACAAGCATATGAAACCATTTGATCAGATTTGTCGATACCACATTTTCCTGTATTGTAATCAATGATTACTTTGGGCTTCATTCTTGGAGTTAATGTTATAGAATTAGGACTTGCTCTCTTATTTCTTGTTGGAATTTGTTCCTGTTCTAGTCCATGACAAGTTGATAACATCAGGACATCACATTTGTCCTTCCATTTCAAAACTACAATACCATCTTGACACTGTTTTCCAACAACCTCAGCTTTTTTTAATTTAGCTCCTACAACATCTTTAGGAAGATATTTCCGATTTTTTCGAAGAGTCCCAATTAAATGGGTTTTATTTTGAAGTAACACGCGAGCTAAAACACAACTTGTGTAAAAGTTATCTGTGTATAATGTTCGTCCTGCATTTAATAAATTATTGGTAAGTTTCATCACAATCTTTTCGCCAACATTTCCTGTAGCTGTTACTGTGTTTACCTCTTGACCAGAATATATTTCAAAATCATATGTGTAACCGTTCCCAGTACAAAGTTTAAAAACTTTGACACCAAATTTATGTTTTTTTCCTGGAATGTATTGCTTAAACCCTAGACAACCTCTCCAGGCAATCATACTTTCATCAATTACCATTTTTTCACCAACTGAATAAACTGACTGAATATTATTTTTCAACAATGTAAGAAAGGGTCTGATTTTTACTAATTTGTCATTTGGATTAGGTATTTGGTTATCATTGAAATGTAACATCCTCATTAATAGCTCAAATCTATTGTGTGTCATTAGATGTGATATAAAATCATTTTTGTATAATGGGTCATTAGACCAATAATCAGATAATGCTGGTCTAACATTTAAGCCCATCCATATAAAAATACCAAAAAACACTTGAATTTCCTGGGAATTAGTATCTGTCCAATTATTCATTCTAGAATTTCTAGAAATTCTAGTTGATTGGAGTACTTGATTGGCACAAACATTAGTTTCACAAACAATTAAATTAACTAAATCATTATTAAAAAATAATTTAAAAATATCAATAGGAGTTGAATTTATATTTACAGTATGTGTTTGAAGGCCTTCATTACCAGTAAACTGAAATATCTTATGGTTCTCTATATCATAATCTTCCCAGGTGAAATTTAAACTAATATCAGAAAAGGATGTCATTGTTTCACTGTCACTGCTATTTGGTAAATTGTCTACGCTACCTAGTAGATTATCATCACTATCACCAGAATCTGATTCATTACGATGATTATTTAAAACAAATTCAGGATCATTATCTGAGTCATAAAATTCACTATCTGAAATATCATAGTCATCTTCTAACGCCATTTCAATATCATAAGTATCCATTTTTCTATAAACATAATAAACATTTTCATTTTATTTCCTATTACCAAATAAGTACCCTGTGGTATTAAATATGTTAAGGAGTAAATATTGACAGTTGCTATAATCATAAATAGTATTATAATAAACAGATTTTGCAATACATAAATAACTAATAGTAACATAAGTAACTAGGTAACTATTATATTGAATGAATAATACATAACTATTTGTTATTATTGTAAAATGACAGTTATAAACTAATAGTAAATAATTGATGTAATAATGAATTCAAAAATGGTTATATAATACTAACTATAAAGTCTAAAAAAATAAAAGTCTAACCATCATGCTAAAATGTATAGTAATTAACATATTGCAGAATTTGTTTCTTATAATAATATTTTGGAATTCGTACAACTACAATACTTTCTTACCAGTTACCTACGTCGTTAAGTTAGAGACTTAGACTACTTAGAGTATGTTTTGAGCAAATAATTGAATAATTGTATAATAGTATGCGATATTTGATAACAACTTTGGTAGACAAAATATTATCATTGCATGTTCGGGGCCTTGTCAGCATAGATAATATAAGAATCACGAACTATGATTATAATGGACTGGTCTCGAAGCATTATCAGTGGAACCGAAATGTCAAAATGATTAGGGAGTTTTCGGAAAACAGTGCCATCTATTATTCAGTTTTAATGATGACAATCTTATAATTAGAGTTAGGATGTTGATGACTTTTGCATTTTTTTTCCTTTTACTTTATACAATGCTATCCTAACTAAAAAATGTTTTCATGCACCATTGATGCAGAATATTCTAATTTTATTAAGTCATTTTTTCATTTTTTCGTCTTTTTGTGCATTTTTTGTGCTTTTTGTACAATGTTGGGCATTTTTCTTAAATTATAGATTTTAGGGCAATTGTTACACCAAAGTTTGGAAACAAATTTAATTTATTTAAAATCTAACTTTAAATTTGGACTATTAATAAAAAATAATTTTAATATTATTATTGTGGGGTTTTTTTGGTGATTACTTTTATCGCATTTATTATTTATAAATAAGTTTTTTCACTTACTTTTTTTACACTTATTAGTGTTTTAGATAATTTTTAAGGTCATTTTTACACTTTTTTAGGGCTCTTTTGTATGTTTTTAGGTCATCAACATCCTAACTCTACTTATAATATAAAATAATAACAACATTGCAATATTTTAAATTTAAATTTTATTGTTTTTAGGTACAAACAAGCTTTGACAATTTTTTTTTTTCGCATTATTTTTATTTTTATTTTTGTTCATTATAAGTGTGTACTGATGCATTCTCGTAATAATGTAATACGATATAATAGACATTAGTACATCACTTTTATGGTCTTGACATGGAAACTGAATTGGTCCATATTCCGAAAAAAAATGTTCCAAAGTGAGTTCAAACACATCATTATTGTCACAGAATTTTTCAAAAGATAATTCAACAGCAGATAATATGTTGAAAACAAACACATTTGGATGAGTTAAACCACCTTTGGACTTCAGATTTACCAGTGTAGCTTCTGGTTTATCCAAGTATGATGTTTTACCTAGAAAAAAAATTTAAGTATTAAATTATTTTTAATTTTACTGTATTATAGAACTGACCCATTACTGCTGTTCTGCAAACATCGCAAGTAAAATTTTTAGTGAAATTTTTTGTTATATATCCACATATATAATAAATAACACAATCTTTGGCTCCAGCGTTGTAGTAGTTATGTATATTATTATCAAAAACATTGTCTATGCTGATCTCTTGTACAGCCAGCAAATCCAGTTTCTGTTTTAAGGATTTCAACTTTTCTTCTTGTTCATTTATTATTTTATTGTTAAATACAGTTTTTAAATCACTAATACTTATTTTTGTTGTATTAGTTTCTAAAATCTTACAATTACCAGTTTTTGGAGGTTTTAAGATAGAGTATACAGACAACATCTTATATACTTGCAAAAATGTTGCTGTACACGGGTGATCGTTAGGCCCGTTAACTTGTCTGGCCATACCAAAGAATTGCTAGTTAAAAAAAAAAAAATTAATAAGGTTAAAAAAGAATGTTAAGCAACAATTAGTTATTAGTCGAGTTTACTTCTAGTCGGTCTTGATTGAATTTAGAAGACAATACATATTTAAATTTGCAGTTTTCCAGAAGATATGTAGATAACTCTATTGTTGAAGTAATTGTGACTCGTAAACCTTCTGCTGTAGATTTCGTTAAATATTCTTCTTTTGATATTTTTTGTCTAATTACTTGATCCTCCCAATTATCCAACCATAATAGAGTATCTTCTAAAACCTTGTTTCATAAATCAAAAACTCAATAATTAAATCAATAAAATATGTAACATCATATATATTTATGATTAAAACATTATGTAATGCAGTTCTTCCCAATTAGTGTGAAGCCACGGACCTCTAGCTATAACTTTTCTTATTTTACTTACATTTAATGTACGATTAATTTTAATATTACAAACCTTTTTGTAGACACACATTTTCTCAAAAAGATTTATTTAATTCAACACTTGATTTTACATAGTTATTTAAACATTATAAAATATTATTACAAAATTATTGCAATTATCTTTTACAATTTAATTATGGGTTAACTTAAAATAAAAATATCATTAGAGTACAATATCTACACAACCAATTGGGAACCACTGATGTAATGAGTGAATAAAAATACTTCAAAGTCTTTGCTTTTCATTTTTATCCCTTCCTTAGGATGTTTTCTATTAAAGGTGTCAAATAATTTATTGAAACGGTCTGTGAACTGTTGAGTTTCATTACTATTTTTCAAACTATCAATTTTAATATAATCCCTGTAAAACTCAATACCTTTGGCCATCGAGTCACTTAAAATCTAAAAGTTAATATTTTTGTAAAAAACTAAACTTAATGTGTCAACATAAAAGATAAACATTTGTACTTATCTTCAAGATTTTTAATCTAAGTATATTTACTTGAGTGGCAAGTTTAACAGACATTTTGCTAAAATTATCAGGAGCTAAATGTCTTTCAGTAATTCTGGGACAAACTCTTGAAGGAGCATTAGAACTTCTATTCATATCACACTTATACACCTCAATATAATGAGCCCATCTAATGTATGGTGCTTCAGGTGTGACCTACAATAATGTTATGAAAAAAAAGATTTTAAAAATTATAATGAAAAGTTTTTATGTTATTTACCCTTAACCCTTTTTTGTGATATAATCTGTTTCGCACATTCTTTATAAGATGACATGCATCAGAAAATACAAAAATTTGCCTGTGATCATCTAAAGGGTGATCAAATTTGTTTTTCACGGAACCTTTCTCCCCACTAATACCTAGTTCAGATCATAGTTTTCTGTTACTACTAGCTCCATCTGATACCAATCCATCCACTATTGCACCAGCATTTTCTAACAAACTGATGGCTTTAATTATCAATTGAGTCAGAACTACACCTAAAATAATTAATTATTTAAATATTTTTCAGGTGCAATAAGTATTTAAAGAATAATATCTGAATACCATTTTTTAATCCATTGTTTTCATATGAGACACGATAGGGCAGACAAAATCAAAAAATCTAATATTTAACATCATAATAAAAACAGAAACAAACATTAAACATGCTACACAAACATAAATTACTATTTAATTAGTATATTTGTTAAAATATAAACATATATAATAAAACAACATAATACAACATAGAAATTAGAATCAGTCTTCTAGTTAACATGAATCATACAATACACAAACATAAATTATTATTTATTAAGTAGATACTATGGTTAAGTATATACATACATAATAAACCAAAAAAACAACAATACTTACAACATAGAAACTAGAAAATCTTTTGGTTTATTACATACCTTTAACAGGACCCCTAGAAGCAAACACAGCAATAGGCTGTGTGAAATTTGCAGCAAAACTTTGGAACAAAAAAACCAACCCATGGTTGGCTTTTAAACCTGTGGTAGATACTTCACCGCCAAAATCTTCTAGGCCTATATATGTTAATGTTTGCGAATCAACTTTCAAACTTTCACGGAGAAATACCTCGTCAAAAACCAACATCCCATGTCTTTGCTCGGGTCTTAGCAATGACATTTTTTTTTTAAGTAGCTGAAAAAATTGCTCATCAAAGCCACATTTCGTCTTCACAAGTGATAAATATTTGCGTATAGTACGAAGACAAGGCAATGGTAAGATATCTTGCTCTCTTAAAAAATGGTAAGTGGATGATGATCTGTAAACAGTTTTAAATTATTTAAAAAAATGTGTTATACTTCACATTTCCAAAAATGTAATGCATAATGTATATCTACCGAATTTTCAACAGTATACATAAGAGAATCCAATCTTCAGAATATCGTCGGTTTTTTTTATTTTTGTATTGGCTCGTCTTAAAAATTTCTTGAATTAGAATTTTTTGGGGATCACTTAAATTTGATGAAACAAGTATTTGATTAACAGAAGTATCTGATAATGATTTCATTTTTTCTTGCATACCTCCCAGTTCAAAATTTAATTTTTCAATAACATTACGTAATCTACATAATATGGAGAATGAATTAATAATAAATAAATAAATGTTAATAAATTAACTTATAAAATCATAAACAATTTGGTATGTTAATCAGGGCCTTGAACCTGATTATAGGCATTGTTTTAAAAATAATTAATCTTTCCTATTTTGGTAATCCAACATAAATTGTTGAAAATTTAGTATATATTTAATGTACATATACTTCATTAAATATTAAGAAAATATAATACATTTATCAAATTATTTATACTTGGAATATCCAAAAACTTGAACTATACTGCTAGGTACCTTGTATTTGATTTTTTTAATTTTTTTTTGTCATTTAAAATTTTTGTCAAAGTCCTACGTCTTGTAGGAGTAAGAACACTTCCGATGTAAGACGAACGTTTAACTAATGACCTTTGCTTACACCTTCTAAAATATTGAATTAAATGATCACAAGTTTCACATCTTTTTCTTCGGTCTATTAAAATTGGACACTTAAGATGACGCCACACATTGTTGTTTTCTAAAGTTGCCGTTTTTACACGAATTCCTGTATGCGTGCAAAAAAAAATGTTATTACAGCAACTATATAGAACTCACGGGGTATTAAAATAAATAATAATAAAAACAATTATGATATAGTAACCTGGAAAATTTATTGAACTAGGACCACTTTGACAAATATTTTTGTGGTTCAGTTTTTCAATTGTCTGTGATACATCTTTTAAGGAAAAAGGATATTCAAGTTTGAAGCTTAAATTATCCATTTGGACAGATAATTGATATATGTACAAACATACTTCCAATGTACATTTAAAAACTAACTGTTTTTCAATCAGCAATTTACCATCATTGAAATTTGGTTTGTAAAAAACAATTTCATTATTACTAATGTATGTTGACCATCCTTCTGGCAAAACTACTTTATTGAAATTACTTTTAAATTCACTAAATAATGACAAATCATCAGATCTTTCCTAATGGAAAATGTAAAACAGAATATTAAGTAATAGTAGTGATACTTGCCTATAATAAAACTTGGTAAAATTAATTTTAAAACAATAGAAGATTAAATTTGAGTGTTTACTCATGGCTTGAATATTTTGGTACCTATATTTAAACCATGTATCTATTTACTTAAAATAAATACATTATAGTATCCTACAAATATAACCACTCCTGAATATAACATGAATAGTTTAATTAAATTCTGAAAATTTACTTCTAAAGTTTTTATGCGTTTTTTAAATTGCTCTTCTTTTAATTCACTTGACAGTAATTTATGTTTGAAACTCATTTCTGATTCATCTAAATTTATAGCTTCAACATCCTTTAAAACATAAACATTAAATAAGTTAAATTATGTAGTAGCTTATAAACAATAATACATATTAAGTATAATGGAGCTCAGCATTCAGTAGATTGGGCATGTTAAAGCACATCAAATAACTAGGACCACATTGTACTAGAGAATAATGTACTCACAGAAGTCCTGTTTTCAAATAATTTTTTTCGGCATGATGGTTTACCATAATATCGTTTAGCATAGCTGTGGTCAAAGTTAATAGAATGTCTTAAATTATCATAATTTATTATTCTATCTTCAACATTTGAATTAAAAATAGAAGGAATAGCTCCTATTTTTAAGCGATATTTGCTTCTATTTCCAAGTTCCTGTAGATTATAGAAAAGTAAATATTTAATAATAAATAATTAACAATGTAAAAATGTTAACTATTACAATAGCAACATCCGGTGGGATTGAGTATGCAGACACCATATCTTCCGGAAGAAAATGATCAGCACACACAAATTGTGTAACATTGTCTTAAAATCTTAAGGTTCACAAAGGAGAACCGTGACTGGTCAGGATAATAATTAAATAAAAACTATTTAGTTCGGTTAGAATAAAACAAATATAATTATAATGTCTGTTAAAACACTCCAAATAACACAATCGGTAATACAACGGACTCGTTTCGTTACGAGTAAGAATCTGTTCATAGAATATATTATAATTCAAACGGTTGTACGGAGGTACGCGGCGGCGATAACGGCGTCGCCGGACCTTTACAAAAACCAGACTGAATAACTGTTTTTGGACGGGCCGCCCGCGCGGTCCGTGCTGGTTCTGTGGGCACGAGGCGCAGTGTGACCAATACAGGGCACACAGTGCCTCGGCCCTTACAATAACATAGATTAAACAAAATGACCGGGTGCTAACATTCGGCCTTCCTGGCCTGTGGGATCGCCCCCGATCCCAAGCAACCGAAATAACAAACAGTTTTTTTTTTTTTTTTTACAATAGTTTAACAAATAATTTTAACATAATAAGTCTACGAATAGATACATATATATAAGCGGAACAACATTAAAATCATTTCACAGATGAGATTACAAAAAAAAATAAATAAATAAATCCCCCAAGATAAACCTATATCTCGTCTAGCTGGTAATCCTCGAAACGGACAGGACGCCTCCTGGAGCGACTGGGCCGGGTAATCCCTACGACGGTTTCGTCGGAGCGTGTTACCTCGACCTCCTGTCGGACATTGTCTGGTTGGTCCTCTTCAACCTCGACCTCGTGTCGGACATTGTCTGGTGGGTCCTCTTCAACCTCGACCTCGTGTCGGACATTGTCTGGTGGGTCCTCTTCAACCTCGCGAAGAATTTTCCAGGACTTTAGTTGTGACACGTGGGCCGTCGTCGCGTACACTTCGCGACCATCGGTGGCCAGTTCCGCCACTCTGTACGTGTCACCCGGCAACACCTCCACGACCTGCAAGGGTCGTTCCCGATATTTAGCTTGCAACTTGGAGTTTTGGTCGGGCCGCGGTTGTCGCAACATCACAACGACCTCCCCTACGTCATATTTCACCCCTTGATGATGACGCTTATCGTAAGAGGCCTTCATACGCGACTGACTTTGCGCGATCGCGGATCGTGCATGATCTTGGAGCTCATGTGGGTCCGTCCAATTATCGCGCGTGCGGCTGTGATCGAACATGACGCCGCCGTGATACCGTGGGCTGTACCCATGTAGGACTTCGAAGGGTGACTTGCTACTTGATTTGTTCACCGCCGAGTTGAGGTGCCGTTCGATTTCCGGCAGATGAGTGTCCCAACGTTGTTGATCACCGGTCATCATGCTAAGGAGTGGTAGAATCGTTCTGTTTGCCCTTTCCACTTGCCCGTTAGCCTGCGGGTGCCGGGTGGAATTAAGGGTGTGGCTGATCCCTCGTTGTCGACAGAAATCTTCAAATGACCTACTGGTAAAACAAGTACCTCGATCGCTGATAATACGGCGTGGTACTCCACGTGTATCACAGAACTTAATTAAACGTCTTACAACACCAGCGGCATCAGTGGATCGGCTCGCGTACAGATGCGTATACTTAGTCATATTGTCAACCAAAACTAATATATATCGGTTACCTGTTGAACTAGTTTCGAAGGGCCCTAGATGATCGACATGAACAACTTCAAACGGTCGTCTTCCTGCTGGGATAGGGTGGAGGAGACCCGGTTTCTTGCCGGCTGGCCGTTTGTGGGTCAAACAATCCAAGCACATCTGTATGTGCTGTCGGACGTATCGTTTCAACCCGGTGAACCAGAAGTCCTGTGTTATCTTAGCCACCGTGCGATCCTGTGAGAAATGACCACCATAGTCATGGGCTCCGATAACTATTCCCTTTCTCATAGCTCTGGGGACAACAAGTAACGGACGACCTGCATATCTTCGGTATAAGATGCCGTCATGTACCTCGTACAGCTCGACGACACGTTTCTCATGATCGGTGAGTGTGTCGGATCGCGTGATCAACTCGATCAGCTCTTTGGAGGCGCTATCCGCCTGCTGCATGAAACGCACCCGGTCGGTCGCGGACATGGCAACGAACACGTTCAGACGTTCGACAAGTTCGGCGTCGACGGGGATATCAGGGACGCCAGTGGACGGTGGCTCAACTCGACTTAGCGCGTCCACATGAGCCATCCGCGTACCTGGCCGGAATTTGATGTCAAAGTCGAATTGCTGCAAAGTCTCGAACCAACGAGCTATCTGCGGGTTTACGGTCTTATGCAAATTTAGATATATTAGCGACTGGCAATCAGTGACAACAGTAAAGTGTAGTCCGAGTAAGTACGGACGCAGCCGGTTTAAAGACCAAATTACTGCGAACAGTTCCAAGCGACTGCTATGGTATCTTGACTCCGCATCGGTGGTCTTTTTGCTGACCGCATACACCATATGTAAATCTGTACTGGTCGGGCCCTGTAGAAGTATACCGGACAGTGCCACCGAGCTCGCATCAGTATGCACCTGAGTAACGGGCGCTTTTGGATCGAACATGCAGACTACCGGCTCCCGGCACAACAAGTCTTTAAGTGCGTCAAAAGAATTCTGTTGTGATTCGGCCCAACAGAATGGCGCGTTTTTACCAGTGAGCAGAGTTAGCGGAGCGGCTAACTTGGCATAATTAACGATAAACCGCCGGAAGTAGCCCGCCAAACCTAGGAATCTACGTACTTCATGGACGTCCCGCGGCGGCGGAAAATTTTTAATAACGTTCACCTTAGGACCGGGTCGGATCTCACCGCTCGATATCGTAAAACCGAGAAAATCCAGCTGACGGGCGCCAAAAGTACATTTGGCCGGCTTGAGTGTGAGATTCGCTGAACGAAGGGATTCAAAAACAAGTCGCATCACGTGGAGCATGTGTTCCCAGTCTTGAGATGGAATAATAATATCATCCAGATATATATATATATGTCCGGCGTCTTTTAACTCCTTAAACACGAGATTCATTGTCTTTTGAAACATGCCCGGCGCCCCTTTTAATCCAAAAGGCATACGCTCGAATTTCGCTGTAGTCTCCTCGGTGACAAAAGCGGTCTTTTCTTTCGCTTCGTCACTAAGTGGTATTTGTAAAAATCCGTTCGCGAGATCCAACGTGGAAAATAGTTTCCCCTCCGCGAGGTGACTGAGCAGTTCATCAACCTCCGGCATTGGATACGGTTGGTCCACTGTCTGTTGATTTAAACGCCGATAGTCAACACACAACCGCTTCTCGCCCGTTCCCTTGTTTACCAGCAAAACCGGACTGGCGTACGGGGACGTGGATTCCGAGATTATTCCGGCAGCTCTCCATTCATCCAGGATTTGAGTAATAATTCGACGGTCGGACGGAGAGGTGCGGTAAGGCCGCTGGCGGACGGGCTCGCTCCCGGGCGCTTCCACGATGTCCATGTAGAGCACGTCAGTGCAACCCAGCTCCGTCAAGGACTTGGCAAATACCTGCCGATACTCGTTCAGCAGCGTCAACAATTTTGTACGCTCGTCGAACGGGACGTTCATGTCTATTTTGACATCTTGCTCTACCAAGGGCGACGGTACGAGCTTCTCCACGTCCACTAACGCTGTATATATATCGGAACACTCACTCGCGACGTTCTCTGTAGTAACGGAGGGGCATATCACGCTGATAGCCTCGATGACAAATTCGTTACCTCTCTTATAATAATTCACGTGTGGTAGGTCCAGCCACGTGCGACCCACTAATACATCGACCGGTATTGAATCGTCGCTGACTACACAGACGGGGTGGTCTTCGGCGTGCGCTCCATCAATCGTGAGGCTCGCGGTGGTCTCGCCAAGAGTTACCATACTCGGTTGATCCATAGCACCGACCGTGTAGACTGGTCGAGCAGTCCGGCGCATCGTGACACCCGCGCGGTCGGCCAGTCCGGCCCGCACCAGCACATGCGACGAACCAGAGTCGATGAGGCAGGTGGTCCGGTGTTCGTTGAAGTATACAGTTTTAATAAAGGCATTAGTATTAGGTACCGTTTGTACCAACTCGGCACACATAGTCTCTGCTGTTGTCGCGGACGTGCGGGGTGCGACAGTACACTGGCCACGTGAATGAGAAGTGGACTTACATCCGGAGCACGGCTTCCGTGGTTTAGGGCAGTCTCTCGCTATGTGACCCGTACCACCACAATTATAACACCGAACCGTGGAAGACGGACCTCGGGGTGCCGTTGCAACCACTGGTGCACTCTGTTGAGACTCTGACGACGCCGTACCTTTATCGGTGCCACGTCGATTATAATTAGTATTTTGGCCACCAACCCTACTCGGTTTTGCGACGGGAGCGGCTTTCGGTGGCGTCGGGAATTGCCTACAGCGCATTTCATTCAAGCGCTCACATTCGCGTAAATCGGCTAGCAGCTCAGAACTGGTAGTGTGCGCCCTGCTCATAGCGTAAGTGGCGAGTTCCTGTGAGCGGATGCCCGCAATAATCTGTTCACGGACCTCGGTGAAACTCAAACTTAAGGCTTGGCAGAGCTGTAGTTTGTCGTAGAAGTAGTCGGCGATGTGTTCATCCTCAGCCTGGCGACGTTCATTCATTATGTTCCAACGGTCGGACATCCGCAGTGTCCGAACGAACGTAGCGCGGAACTTTGTCATAAACTCGGCCCAGTCGCGAAATCCTTCCGTCATAAACCAGCCTCGGGCGGCAGTCGTCAAATTCGATTTGACAAACTGGAGGCGGTATTGTACTGGCCAGTTGTTAATGGTGGCAAGGGCATCCACCGATCCCAGCCAATCCTCGGCAGCAATGCTCGTCTCATGCCCGGTGAAGATCGGCACCGAGCGATTGAGATCGGGCAGCAAGCGGAAGTCAGCGCAACTCGGCCCGTTTGGCGTTGTTGTAGAATTGGTGACCGACGGGTTAGTCGGTGTAACATTCTGTTGCCCTTCCAAGATAGCCAAACGAGCTTGTAAATTGGCTGCTAATTCGACAAGTTCGTTGTAGGTCGGGGACTTGATAACGATTGGCGGCGTTTGTTGTGGTTCTGATTCTGTGTTAACCATATTCGAATATCAACCCGACAATAATAACGATCGTTATCAACTCGGAGCATGTGATAAACAAAACAGTCTGCAATCGCACTATCTCAGCTACAGCTGATAAACCGGGACGAAGGAACGGCGCGCGGCGTACGCACTCGCACGACCGGCGGAATAAAACGACGGACGGACGCACTCGCACGAACGGCGGACGGACGCACTCGCACTCACACGAACGAAAACGGCGGCGGCGTAGCGAGATAACGTTCGTACGTTGCGTTGTTGCGTAATCGGGTTTTCCCGGAGTCGCACACGGTTATTACGACGCGGCGAACCGAAACCTCGTGACAAAAACGGATCACTAATACGGGATTTCGGAATCGCTGGCGCACTCGGAAACACGTGTAGTGGGCATGCGGCGTATCCCACTTCTGAAATCTTAAAATCTTAAGGTTCACAAAGGAGAACCGTGACTGGTCAGGATAATAATTAAATAAAAACTATTTAGTTCGGTTAGAATAAAACAAATATAATTATAATGTCTGTTAAAACACTCCAAATAACACAATCGGTAATACAACGGACTCGTTTCGTTACGAGTAAGAATCTGTTCATAGAATATATTATAATTCAAACGGTTGTACGGAGGTACGCGGCGGCGATAACGGCGTCGCCGGACCTTTACAAAAACCAGACTGAATAACTGTTTTTGGACGGGCCGCCCGCGCGGTCCGTGCTGGTTCTGTGGGCACGAGGCGCAGTGTGACCAATACAGGGCACACAGTGCCTCGGCCCTTACAATAACATAGATTAAACAAAATGACCGGGTGCTAACAATTGTCTTTGCAAATATACTTGCTGATTGCCAAATTCCATGCCAAAGAATTATTCTTTGGAACTTTAAATAGAGAAATCTTAGGATTTTTTTTTACACTTGAACATCCTAGAATTGAACACTTCCTTACTTTCATTTTAAATTTTCAAATGTAAAAACAAAATCTAAAATGTCTTGTATCGAAATCGAACTACCGAAGATCAAATAATAATTATAAATTTATAAATAAATAAATTATTTTCGCTATCAATATAATATTAAAAATATGGCGGTATAGTGTTATCAACGAATAAATGATAGTATCGTGCTTAAAAACCAGGTTGCGCTTGAGAGCATAAAAACCCCAGGTATCAAGGAAGAATACAGACATTTGCGACCCGTCCCGCTATACACTCCTCATCATTTCGAGACCAGTCCATTATAATCATAGTTCGTGATAAGAATGGATAGGACCATAGAATATTATATAATATTCTATGATAGGACATAAGAGCTTATCACAAGAAAATTTAGTGATACATTTTTAAGGTTATATGGGGCAAATATTGATATGATAAATGATAATAAATAATAATATTTTTTCCTTTTTTTTTATTAAATAAATTTACAAGTAACAATTATTTTAAGTAACAGGATTAATAATAATAATAATTAATATTGTTTAATTTGGTAATTAAAATATTTAATGTATTATACAATTTTCATTCATGTCTGAAATGGACAAGTTTAGTCAATTTACTTCGGAGTTTTAGTCGATCGTTTGCTTTTCTGACTTCGTGAAATAAACGGATATTATAAAACATTATACAAATATTTTTAATAAGATGATCTCTATGCGTATCGAACTGTTGAGTTTGGTCAAATAGCTTATTAATGTCATTGTTCACACAAGACATGTTATCAAATATTGAATATTTATTATGCAATTGTAACTTAACTTTAACTATGAAAAACTGGAGAGATTTTTTCTTATTGATAAATTCAGTCGAATACTGCCTAAATGTTTTCTCAGACTCTATGCAAACTGTTTGTAAGCATTTACTTGGTTTCTTCAAACCACCTCTGTCTTTAATCTCTGCTAGCTTACTTTCATGTGATGTTGAAGTTAAACTATTTTTACAAATATCACAAACAATTTTCTTTTCCAACTTCATGGCAACAAACCCTGCAATGTACATTGTAACATCTTCAACATAAGAACTTAAACGTGCAACTGAGTCAAAATAATCATGGTCATGATTTTCGATTATGGTAATTTGTTCTGTATCAGGTGTATCATTTTTTAACATGCTATTCACTGATAGAGTTTTTGTGCAGTCAAGAATAGTACAATTCCCATGCATAGAACCAACTATGTGTTAACGTCTTGTTGTAATGGGGTGTCAGGATTAAGAATTAAAACAACTCGTTGTACGGTTAATCATTTATTAAGCTTGAAACACTATATTACTATAACACTATAACACTATATTACTATAACGGCAGTTACACACCGTCGGCGGAGCACACAACGTCGTGCACCGCGGTTGCGTGAAAAACAGAACGAGGCAGGCGTACCGAGTCCGGGCCGTGGCCTGGAGAACCGGCGGCGGTGGCCATCAGTGTGACCACTCGCTAACATTCGGCCATCCGACTCCACGGACCGTCCCCGGGCCGTCTGCTTCCTGGTTCATAGCTATAATATAAAAAAAATTTATCTTTTTTTTTTTTAACATTATGATCATACTACAGATTTCAATTCATTATATAAACTTATAGCAGCCAGTAGGCTTGCTGGTTACAAAACTATTAAACATATACAAAGTATTATAAATGTAGAGGGCATAAAATAAGGTGTCAGGATTAAATACCAAACAGTAATATCGATTTAATAGCACAATATTTATTATTTAATGAACACTTAAGAAAACAATGTTAATAAGACAATTAATGAACAATTCAATAAAACAATAAGTATGAATAATAATCGCGACGGAGCGGCGGACACAATGTTGTCGCGTCGCGTCTGTCCGTAGAACTAACTGAGTAATAATAATAATAATAATGATAATGATAATGATAATGATAATGCAGGCTGGCTCTTGCTGGAATATTACTACAGCTCGGCCATACCTGACTATGAGTGGGCTCCACTCAATAAGTTTAATATTATAGTATAACAACTTGAAACAATAAATAACAAAATTACTCTATACTTGGCACAAATAGTAATATTGTACACAATATCAAACAAAATATTATAATAAAATAAAATAAACCAAGTATGTTAAAATAAACAATCAATTAAATAAATAAAGTAATAGTATCAATTAGAATGTAACAAACATAACAATTTATGCATATTGCATGTAGTATAAAATAACGAAACAAAATAAAAGAACAGTATATATAAAAAATATAAAATAGCAAATGATAATGATATTAATTAAAATGTTTCAGACAAAATTACTTATGTATAGTATATGTACCTAGTATAAAATAATAAAATAAAATCCATACAAATATGAAAAGGCATTAATTTACCTGTCGAATCCAAGGTTTAATATGTTTACACTCAAACACTGATTCGAAAGGAAGTTGAGTAACTTGAAATCCTGGAATATCTCTAATGACATATCGATCATTGGGCAATACTACTTTCACTTCATATGGGCCTTTAAATTTTGGAATATGTTTTTTACTCACTCCAGGGGTGGTGTCAACATTTTTAACCATGACATAGTCTCCCTCACTATACTTCTTTGCAACACAACGTTTATTGTCTACATACATTTTATTTTTTATTTGAGCATCTCTATTATTATCATGTGCAGTTTGTCTTATTACATCAAAGTTTCTATCACTACCTTCCTCTATAACATTCTCAATTTCCAATACTTTGCGCAGATAATCATTGGTTTCTCCATGCTGATTAATTCCAAATAATAATGTGCTTGGTGTGTTCTTAATTGACCTGTTATATGTATTATTTATTGCAAATTGGACTTGTTGTAAAGATTCATTCCAGTTCTTACCTTTTTCATGCATCAATTTAGGTATCATATCTTTAATGGTTCTATTGTATCTTTCAACCTGACCATTAGCCTGAGGAGAACCTACAGCTATTAGTATGTGTTGAATGCTATGCGTTTTACAAAAGTTTTTGAAATATTCAGATGTAAAACTAGTTCCTCGATCAGAGATAATTCTTATTGGTCTGCTATAAGTATAAAGTATTCAATGAGCTTTGTGCATGTCTCTATGGACTTTACTGATTTAACCGGGTATAATGTAAGGAATTTGCTGAAAGCATCAACAATTATAAAGATGTGACAGTAATTTCCTTTTGTAGGGTTTAAAGGACCATAGTGATCTATGTGTATTGTATGGAATGGTATATTATTCTTATCTATCAATTTCAATAGACCTTCAGGCTTTCCAGTCTTAGATGAGAACACTATACATTTAAGACAATTGTTAATATAAAGTTTAATAAGTTCAGACATATTTGGGAACCAATAGACTCGCTTAACAAATTCAATAGTACGACTAACACCAATATGTCCCATATCGTCATGGCATGACCTAATTACATGGTTGCACATTTCGGCTGGTACATAGAATAATAAACGTCCCTTACATTTTCTATAAACTAATCCATTGCGGAGTTCAAATTGTTTATGTTCAGAACTTTCTAATAATTTAATGATTTCTTTAATTTTGTGATCATTGCTTTGTTTGATGGAGAGTGTCTGGTTGAAAGTACAGCCTTCGAGGATTAATATGTGGTTTCTACTCAAGGCATCGACATGTTGCATTCGAGTTCCAGACCTATGCTCAATTTGGTAGCCATATTCTTTTAAAATTAACGCCCACCTGGCTATCCTTGGGTTGATGTCTTTCTTAGCAAGGGTCATTGCTATACTGTTACAGTCTGTCACAATTTTAAACCTAATGCCTTGTAGATATATTCTAAATCTCTTAATTGAATTAACTATGGCCAACATCTCTAGTTCAAAACTATGATAGCGAGATTCTGCATTGGATGTCCGATGGCTATAAAAAAATATTGGGTGAAATTTCCCATCATTTTGTTTTTGCAATAGAATAGATCCGAAACCTTGACTTGATGCGTCGCAATGCAATTCAGTCTCAGCACCAGGATTGAATAAACACAATAGTGGATTTCCACAGAGTTTAAGTTTGATCAGTTCAAAGGCATTAATTTCGAAGGCAACCATCTCAATTCCCTCGGGCAGCCTTTGTTGCAAGAGATCATCGTAGAAAATGTTCCAAAGAATAGGACCAATGACTGATCCTTGTGGTACACCGCACGAGACTTCTTGGTCTCCAGCTTCTGTCTGTAGCAGTCTCTCTCGGAAGTAGTCCCTTAGCAGCCGCACTAGATATGATGGCGTGTTTTTTCGTATCAGTGCGTCTCCGATTTTGTCCCAGGGTGCTGTGTTGAATGCATTTGCTACATCTATTGAAACCAGTGCACATAGTTCTCTGTGTCTCCATGGTTTAGCTTCGTTGCGGTTTACTATGACAAGCACTTTTTCGATTGCGTCAATCGTCGACCGGCCTCTGCGGAACCCGAACTGGTTGCCCGAGATTCCCTCTGGGTTCCTTGATAGGTGGGTCTCTAGTCGTCGTTTGACAATTCTTTCGAAAAGTTTTCCAATCGTGTTTACCATACACAAGGGTCAGTAGGACGACGGTGCTTCTGTAGGTTTTCCATGTTTCCTTATTAGGACTAAGCGTGCCTCTTTCCACCTACGGGGAAAGCAACCTGATCGTAGGCAATTGTTGAGTACGCTTGCCACATCTGCCGTTTTTTGTAGTAAGACAGCCTTAACCACCTTATCAGGAACACCATCTGGTCCAGGTGCTTTGCCCTGTGGCAGGGCGTGGGCTAAATCCACCAATTCAGATGCGGTAACTTCTTCTGTGGCTACAGAATCTTCTGGAATTTGCCAATCCACAAACTGGCGTCTCGGAAATAGTCCGTGTATGATTTCTTGTAGACGGCCAGGCAGTGATAGTCCTGGGATAGGACGCCTGATGGTCAGCCTCTTCATCACTAGCCTGTAAGGTAAACCCCAAGGGTCGTCCTCCACTGACTGGCACAGCTTCTTCCAGCAGTCCTCCTGACTTTTCTTAATGGCTATTCTTAGTGCTTCCATAGCTTCTCTGAATGCCTGTTCTAACCCTCTGCTTGCATCGAGGCCACGGCGTTTCCTTGTTCTCTGGAAGAGTCGTCTAGCTGCGAAGGATTTTTTTCTTAGTTCTGATATTTCTTCGGTCCACCAGTGGACTGGCTTTTTACCACCGTGGTACGATTTTCGTGGCATAGACCGGTCGCACGCTTCCGCCAGATATGTATCCAGGGCTTCTGGATGTAGTCCGAGCGGCTCCATGGAGCCGAACCCCGTCGTAGGCCTAGAGTTCAGAAACGCACTCAGCTTTTCCTTGTCTAGTTTACGCCAACTCCACCCTGTAGGTGGCGGTTGGGGTACACTGTCGGTTATCGGGGAGATGTCAAAAGTTATGTATTGGTGTAGGCTCATCGAGTCCTCGTCCAGTACCTGCCAGTTTAATACTTTCTGACGTAGCACCCGAGATGCAAAGGTCACGTCAATGAATGATTCGGATGCGCCTCGTACAAAGGTTGGGCTGTCACCAATGTTGCATACGTGGAGGTCTAGAGAGGACGCTAGTTCTGCAAGGGCATTCCCACGCTGATCGGTTATAGGTGATCCCCATTCTGGTCGTTTTGCATTGAAATCACCTGCGATCAATACCGGGCCATCTGATCCTCGCACACTTGTCTCCAGTCTGTTAAGAAATATGTTATATTCGGCTAAAGTGACGTTTGGCGAGTAATACACACTATATATCCGTATGGAATTAATCTGGACCCAGCGAAAGCCATTATCAAGTGGGCCAATAGCGTCTACAGTTGTTCCACCTGTTACGTATACTGCTGCTCTCCCTGCTGCGTCACTATACCATCCTACATCTTCGCTTGCATTACGGTATTGTTCGCTTATTAGGACAACATCAGCATTGCGCTCCCTGGCAGTGAGTACCATCAGGTCTTGGGCAGACCTGCACACCCCTACATTAATCTGTAGAAAGCGGATCATTTCGTAGTTTGGTCGAGCTGCGCCTCTTCTTTTAATATCGTCTCCCTGAATGTGGCACGCACCTCTTCTGGCTCGTTACATTCTTTGATCAGGTGTCCTGATTTTCCGCAACCCATACAACAGCCAGAACGGTCAGTCCCGCGGCAATTCCTGGTTTCATGCGTGGCTGATAAACATCTGTAGCATCGCTTATTTTCGTGCCACAAGCGCACTCTACACGTGGTATAACCTACACGAACTCTCCCCAGCTTCGCAACTCTGTTGGCCGCCTCTGCACTGGTTGTGATAATTGCCATTTGTTGCCCTCGAGGCATCTCACGTAAGACTACTTCGACCTCTGTCTCTGTTCCAGATGCAATGGTGAATCCTTGAGCCACTTCCTCAGGTGTTGTTATCTCGTCAAGGCCAAACACACCAACTCTTACTGACTGTTTAAGCGTCGATACTGTTGCGGTTCCGCCAACTGCCTTCTTGATGGCAGTGTTCACCATCTCCACGTTGGTGGTGCCCATCCCCATCTCAACTAGAAGGTGTCCAGCACCTGTCTTGCGAACTGACACAATATCCTTTGAGAGGTCTTTCAGGGTAGGTTCTGATCTAATCTTTTGTAGCGCTTCTACATACGTCAGATTCCCAGTTTTAACCATCACCGCAGGTGCCTTCTTCCTTACCGTAGTTGGTGTCGTCTTTGGTTTCCTCTTGGCTACTTCGACCCAGGGATTATTTGTCGTCCCAGATTTTCCCTCTGCTTCATTCCTTGAATCGGTTTTGGCTGGCCTGTGCTGCGGTTTTGTGGTGACGTTTTCGGTGAGAGTGCTAATTTTGTGATCTTGTTCTATTAGTCGGGCGTCGATCCTCCTAATTTCTGCAAGTAACCTGTCTTGGCTGGTATTGTTCGGGTCTAAGTTGGTCCCCTGCGTGTCTAGGGCCTTTTTACTCTGATCTGCTATTTCAATCCACTCTGATCTGGCAAGAAGTCGTTCCATACGTGCTTCTTTTGTCCGTCTAAATGCCTCTAATGCCTCTGTTACTGCTGTTTGGACCGCCCTGGGGGTGGTTCTAGCCTCCTTTGCCTTATCCACTATGATCTGTAGCCTCTGTCCAATTATTTCAAAAGCGGCCGTCTCTGCCCTTTCGGTGTCTACCATCCTCCCGTAAAGTTCGTCTGCCGGCTTTTGCGTACCCCTGTTTAGAGGGGGTGTTTTTTTTATAGATGATGATAGTTTGCCAGCTAGGGTGAGTCTATTTCCCTTAGAGCCTTCATCCGCGCTGTTGTCTGCTGTGTCCGAGGACATGTCTAGGGAGAGGAATTTCTGCAACGCTCTGTATGCTCGCCGTTATTTGGCACGCTCTGTATGCGCTCCGCGTCGCGCGGGGGCGAACGTCCTTGGTGCGTAGCGCTATCTCCGCCTTTGGACTGTCGTCGTTATCGCCGCGACGCTCTCGTTGTCTGCCGGCGCGTGCCGTGGTTTTTACCGATAATAGTTTGATAGGAACTCACCTTTCCGCAGCGGCCGTGTGACTCGCGTGAGTCTTATGATAGACACTAAAAACTGCCCTTATGGGGTTCGTTTTGAGCAGACCGACTCAACACCGACACCAGTCTGCACGCGCACTTTTTATGCACCTTTAGAGACTAAAAACACAAAAAACGGTCTCCTTTTGCCCAGGTATGTAGACCGTTTGCCAGAGCGAATTTATCGCGTGCGCACTAGTGACTACTACTTACTATAACAACATAAGTTACTTCACTCGTTACTCAAATAAAATTGTAATGAAATTACTTTATTTATCAAATAAAAAATTAACTACATTACTATATTATATTTATATCTAACCTCTAAATTAATTGCTGCATTTTCGGATATCAAACTCTTGTTTTTGAGCTCTATTACTATATTATTTAAAGAATCTACTCTTTTTTTTAATCGTACATTGTTCTGAGTTAAGAATTTATTTTTTTTCCTTAAATTGGTAACAGCATTTTTAACAATTATTAGGTTTCTTTTTCTACGTTTTGGTGTTAAAAAATCATCTTCTTCCAAATCACCAATTCTGCTTGAACTCATATATTTCTTTTTGATACCACTGAAATATTAATAATTTTGTATAAACAATTAAATAGGTGAACCAATAGTACGGGTTAAAATGATTGATAATACCTTTTACTAGTATTTGGTGGAGTTTCATTTGAACTCTCAATATGAGTTACTATAGGTATTTTAATGTCATTATTGTCATTAAAACAATCAACATCAATTAAACTAAAAATGAGATTTAAATAATGTAGTTATTTAAATAATAATTATTAGTATATAATATAGTTGCAAAAAGCAATTTTATACCTGTTACTTTTTAAATTCTCATTTCCTAAGGAAGCTTCACATGTAGTTACTTTGTCTTTCACATCGTTCCTATAAATCAATAAAAACATTTAAATATTAAGATACTACAAGTGTAAATAATATGAAAACAAATATTTACATTAATGGAATAGCGTCTACTTTTAAAATTTTCCGTTTATTACTAAAAGTAAAATGATCTGGAGAAAAGTGTGAACTACAAATTCGATGCCAGTCTTTAACAACTTGCTTTATGCTTAAACATTCAATCCAAATTGATCGTCTAGTTGCATCTTTTGGAAACCTATATTTTGTATGTCAAAAGTATAAACGTATAATATCATAATATTATTATATAAATCAAAATTTAAATTTAAGACTCACTGATGAAAACTGACGTGTTTGTGTGTATTTGATGCATTACAACACAAAATACAACGATGAACCATGATTTGGTTTATCGTGAATAGGTACTCTTCAAATTACAATTAATTAGTTAAAATTTAAAGTAAATAAAATGATTTGAGTATTCACAAAATAAAGGCACAAAAACAAATTCAAAATTGTAATTATTGTAATCAAGGCGGATAGTTCATATCATATTATTATCATGTTATTGTTGTTCAATAAAATAGTTTTTGTACATAACCTCAAAATAAGCCCCATATCGTCTTTCTCTCTTTACGTTCTCTCTTCCTCAAAAAAGCACACGGCCCCATATGAAACTGGTATAGGCGTGTCCTATCCATTCTTATATTATCTATGCTTGTCAGTCACATATGACTGACGCTTTTTTTTTTATCATTTTGATTCATATGCATCCCCTGATATGGCTACACTGATCCAAAACGTGTTATCTAAACGGAAACTAATTTTATCGCATATAAGCCGTTATGAGTGGTACACATGTTTTCGACTCGGCGGTATTAGATAACTTATTGTCAGTCAAATTTGAGTTTTGACTGACATAGCGCGCATAGATAAATCGTAGAATTCGGCTTGGCGGTTAGAGTGCTAGGATCGTCCTCGATCCGAGTTGATCACTTGAGCTGGTGACACATCTACTTCGGGTTGGGCGTCTCGGGTCGTTGACCTCTCCCTCTCCGGCTGATCGTCCGCGTCAGACTCTACTCTTCCGGATTCTTCATCCTCGTCGCCCGGCTCACTGAGTATTTTCCACGACTTTAATTGTGACACGTGGGCAGTTGTCGCATACAGCTCCCTACCATTGCTCGTGATCTCGGCGACTCGGTAAGTGTCGGACGGCAGAACCTCAATTACCTGGAGTGGTCGTTCTCGATATTTCCCTTGAAGTTTTGAGGGTTGATCGGGGGTTGGTTTTCGTAACATCACCACAACTTCGCCGATGTTGTACCTGATACCATCGGTGCGTTTTAGGTCGTAGGACTCCTTCATTCGCTGTTGCCCGTCGACGATCTTTTCTCGCACTAACCGTTGCATCTTGTCCGGCTGGACCCACTCGTTCCTGGTCAGGCTGAGACTGGACAACGTACCTCCATGAAATCGCGGTTGATAGCCGTGTAACGTCTCGTACGGCGTCTTAGTGGTTGTTTTGTTGGGAGCGGAGTTGAGGAATCGCTCGACTTCTCTAATTCTCGCGTCCCAACTTTGCTGGTTTACTGTTGACATACTTAATATCGTCGTAATCGTACGATTCGCCCGCTCGACCTGCCCGTTGGCCTGCGGTTGTCTAGTCGAGTTTAATGTGTGTTTAATCCTTCAGGATTGACAAAATTCTTGGAAAGCATTTGCGGTGAAGCACGAACCGCGGTCACTTATAATACGCTCGGGCATTCCTCGTTCGTTGCAGAACTTGCTCAGATTTCGTATCACGCCAGCCGTATCGGTCGAACGGCACGAGTATAAATGAATGTATTTTATCAGGTTGTCGGCGATCACTAGTAAATACTTGTTCGATTTTGAGCTCGTTTCAAATGGACCTAAGTGGTCAACGTGTATCATCTGGAACGGTCTACGTCCAGTCGGGATCGGGTGAAGCAGACCCGGCTTCTTCCCGGCGGGGAGTTTGTGGATTAGGCAGTCGAGGCACATGCGAATGTGTTGACGCACATACCGTCTCAAACCAGCAAACCAATAATCTTTAGTTATTATGGCTATCGTTCGTTCTGCGGCATGATGACCGCCGTAATCGTGTGCGCCTATGACCACCCCCTTTCTCATAGACTTCGGTACTACCGACAGCGCTCTTCCTTCGTGGAGCCGATACAAAACTCCGTCCGTTAGCTCATAGTCCCTCACCAATCGTTTTTCGGCGATGGTCAATTTCGTGTTCATCTGTAGTAGGTTGATGAGTATCTTCGTTTTTTCGTCGGACTGCTGCATAAACCTGACGCGGTCCGTCGGTGATAATGCAACGAAGACGTCTATTCTTTTCGACAGGCCGGTCTCCACCAAACTGGCGTCGTCCTGTTCGCCATCATGAACTCTGCTTAGCGCATCCACATGCAGTGGCGGCGCGAACTTTTTCGACAGTGAGGCAAGAAAATGTTAGTTGCAGCACACACGACCCACCTTTTTATTTTGCACAGAGCCGTGGGGGGCTACGCCCCCCACACCCCCTATTATAATTCTATATCAAATTAGCCTTTCTAAAAATTCATGTTGCGGGTACTACAATAAAAACAACTTTTATAAATTATATAAATACTGCTTTATTAATAAATCTTATTATAATTTATAGTACTTTCAATTAAAAAAATTATCCAAACATTAATTTTTTTCTCAATACACTTGATGACAGTCCAAATTTGTTTATAACTTCATTGATATCAATGGGTATGTCTCTTTCACACGAGATCAACATTAAACTCTCCAACCTTTGTTGTGACATTGTCGACCTAAGTCTAGTTTTGATCAATTTAACCTAAGCGGAACAAAGTTAGAATTTAAACATAATCAGCTTACAGAAAAAAATGTAATACAATTATTATACCTTTGAAAAGCTTCTTTCTGCTGAGGCTGATGAGGTTGGAATTGTACATAATGCTTTATAAGCACAATACAAATTCGGAAAGACACTCATAATGTCAAAACTTGAGAGAACATTTAATATAGTTCCTAGTGTTATGTTCTGTTTTGGTTTGCTCGTAATATTTTGATGTTCATCTTCCGATGAATCCTCTTCAGTGTTAATATCAAGTGATTCATTAGATTGATTATCTGGGAATTTCATTCCAATAATCAATTCTTTTAAGCTTTTGCTGAATAATAAATATTCAGTTTTAAGTTGGTATGGATTAATATCAGTTATCCATGTAGCCAAATCTAAAAAACATTTATCTGGAAGATCCATTTCCGATTTATATTTAGCTTCCATTAACCGCTCTGGGGATAGTAACGCAAGATCTTTCAGTATGTCTCTAGCATTACTAAATCTATTGTCTATAGATGAAGTTATTTGGTCCAAACATTTATAATATGTGTTCACTCTAAACCTATAATAAAAGTTACATATTCAAGAATTTAATGATAGAATTATTTTAATGATAAATAATTTACCAACCTGTCTGATGCTGAGGAACTAATTTCATCTTGTACATTTTCTCCAGGCATTTTTTTAAGTTTTCCTCGTTCGGACTTTTTTAAAATCATTTTCACAGAGATTCTGTTCATTAGTAAATTGTTTGGTATTTTGTACAAGTTCTTGGAAATATTTATCAGAACGCAATTCTAATAATCTTTTTTTAGTTTCATCTACCAATTTAATGGCTTGAATAAAATCAATGCTTTTTGATTGCAGATAACATGAAGTTGGTGTAGTTATTGTGAATATACTTTTCATTAGCTTAAGAACCAATACAAAATGAAACGAAGAAATTATTTGTAGAAAAGATTTTGCATTTGAAGCAGTTACTCTGTCTGTGGATTCTGATAGCAATTCTGAAGTATTTTTTAAAGCTTCATACTTATCATGTATTACTGTAATAACACGGTCATGGGACGTCCACCGTGTATCTGAAAAATTTTTGATTTTTCGAATTCTATCATTAGCTTTAGATTCAATGTTTAATTTTTTTTGGCATTCATAAAATGTAGCAGTTCTTTTCCTTGCTCTCATAAATGTTACTATTCCATGCAAGTCCCCAAAAAATATTTTGGTATCAGTTGTAGAATCCAATGTATCGACGATAACTAGGTTAAGCAAGTGTGCGAAACACCACACATAAATTGCTTTGGGGTTTTCATTCTGAATATATGTGCGTAGTCCTGAGTATTCTCCTTGCATAGCTGCAGCACCATCGTACGATTGAGCGCATAATTTGGTTTTCCAATCAATCTGATACATTTCTGTTATAGTACAAAAAGTATTATACAGCCCTTTTCCTGTTCAAGTCTACTCTATTATTTTTTGAGAAAAGTCCACGGCTTATTTCAGACTGTAAGTGTTCAATAGTTTGTTCATGAGTCTCTAAATTACGTTTTAAATTTTGCCAGCTATTTGTTCCTTTTTGTTCCAAAACAGCCTTTTTTGCTTTAGGTAATCCAAATAATTTACAAGATACACAATATACCTTATTTTGGGAAGGTGAATATGATAACCAATTTCGACGCACTTGAACATTTTGTATAGTTTTGTGATAATAAGATTCGTGAAAACTTCTTGATACACCATTTGGATCCTTGCTTTTTGGAAAAATACTTGATGGTAGTTCTAATGGAGAAGGATGAATATTTATGATTTACCATTCTCTTCAAAGTTTTCTTGAAGTGCTTGAACACTATCAGAGTTTTCAATTATTGATGTTGGTGGTTTATTAGAAACTAAAAAATAAGAAGTAATAATTATTTAGACAAAAAAAAATCATAAATATTAAATTTATCATATACCATTTTCTTCAATGTTCACCTGATGCTCTTGAACATTATCAGTATTTTCAATTATTGATGTTGATGGATTATTAAAAACTAAAAAATAAGAAATAATTATTATTTTGAGGAACAAAAATGGAATATTTATCATTTACCATTTTCTTCAATGTTCACCTGAAGTTCTTGAACAGTATCAGTGTTTTCAATTGTTGATATTGATGGATTATTAGAAACTTAAAAATAGGAAATAATTATTATTTTGACAAAAAGAAAACATGAATATCTATCATTTACCATTCTCTTCAAAGTTTTCTTGAAGTGCTTGAACACTATCAGAGTTTTCAATTATTGATGTTGGTGGTTTATTAGAAACTAAAAAATAAGAAGTAATAATTATTTAGACAAAAAAAAATCATAAATATTAAATTTATCATATACCATTTTCTTCAATGTTCACCTGATGCTCTTGAACATTATCAGTGTTTTCAATTATTGATGTTGATGGATTATTAAAAACTAAAAAATAAGAAATAATTATTATTTTGAGGAAAAACAATGAATATTTATCATTTACCATTTTTTTCAATATCAGCTTGAGGTGCTTGAACAAATAAATATATAATAAATAGATATGGTATTTTTTAGTATCACTTTTTTTAATAATTATTAATTCAAATGTATACATGCATTACAACTCAGTGGCGTAATAAACAATTTTAATAAATAAAGCAAAATATATTTATTCAACCACCAATAAAACAACTCAAATACCATAATCCAAAATAATAAAACTAATTTATTAATAGATAAATACCTGTTGGCTGTTAGTGGAGAAATGTGTGTATTTTCAGCTGAGTAAACTAAGTTTGTATAAGTAGCCAAAATTTGTAAATTGAATAAATTACATGTTTCCAATTTCAAATGGACTACTAAATTTAGTTGGCTATTTATAATTTATTTATTTTTAATTGAAGTTTCTATCAAACATTGCATTTGACCAAAGATGGGCAGTAACTAGTTTTTTTGATACCCATTGAGTCAATTGTGTCTGAATGTTTGATTTAGACATAATGAATAATATTTAATTATTTAACAATTAATTCAAACAATATTTAATACAAAACAATAAACTTCGTTAAAAGCGTGTATAGTAGATACAAAATAATATCATTATTTTATAATACATTGATAAGTGATATCAAAAACTTTTGATATCAAACACGATTAAAATCAGTGAAAATTAAAAATATTTATTATGTACATTATTTAAGCTGGACAATGAATTTGCATTATGACATCAAAATACTTCTCGGGGGGGCAAATGCCCCTGTTGCCCCCCCCCCCCACAGGTACGCCACTGCAGCTGGGGCATTCTTCAAACCAAAGGGTAATCTCTCAAATTGTGCAGTTTCATCCGGAGTAATGAATGCAGTTTTATGTATGGCCTCTTCAGTTAATGGAATTTGTAGATATCCGTTTGACAAATCTAACGTGGCAAACATTTTACCATTAGAAAGCGCACTCAACTCTTCATCTATATTTGGCATTGGATAGGGTAAATCAATTAATTGTTTGTTAAATCTTCGATAGTCAATGCAAAAATGACGGTTCCCTGTAGTCTTATTAACCAACAACACTGGACTGGCATATGGTGACTGTGTCTCAGTGATTATGCCACTCTCCTTCCACTCCTTTATTATGGTTGATATGCACTGGCGGTCTTGGGGTGATGTTTTATACGGATAACACATGACGGTGACGGGTACACTTTTTGCATTTTTGGTCAGATCCACTGTGATCAAATTGGTGCAACCAAGTTCCTTCAGGTTCTTGGCAAACACATCCCTGTACTCATTAATCATCAGCATTAATTCTTCTTGTTTATCAATATCTATGCTATCATCAATATGTACTTCAGTTGCAATCAGTTCTTGTCCATGCAATACATTTGGTCGGATACATTGTTCGCGATCACTGATTATCCTCTCTTCAGTAACCTGGTCTGTACGCCAACCCAAAAACGCACATTGAGCATCGTCAACTAGGCACATGTTCATATTACTTATGTCCAAGCCCTCTTCTTGATTGGGTAATTCCTTCATAAGTTGTGGATCCGCTACGGTAGACACTATAACAAGTTCATCTTTGCATTTATAGTAACTTACCGAAGGTAACTCTAACCAATCGCGTCCGATAAGCATGTCTGTGGGTATGGACTTGTCTGGGACTACTAAACTCAGGTGATCTTCTGCCTGTACTTCACCAATATTGATGTCAGCCTTTGCTTGTCCTAGGGTGATTGTTCCCGGTGTGTGTATGTCGCTGACCACGAACAACGGTTGTATTGCCGGTTCTCATCTGATACCACACTGCTCTGCTGAACTGACACGGATTAGGCACACCGAACAGCCGGTGTCAATGAGTCCCTGTAACTTATAACCATTAACAAAAATTGTTTTAATGTATGAGCTAAGTGATGATACTCTTGGTTGATTTTTTTGTCAACTTTTGACCCGTGAAGCCGAGAAGAGATGGCGAGTGGTTGAAAGACGTCGGACCTTCGTTCTCATCAACTGCGAGGCTCGTCGTCGGAGATTTTATATGGTTATTGTACCATAGGGGGGGCTGCGTAAAATTGTCCGAATCATGTTCTTTAGAATGATCATCTATGATCACCGGTGGTAAGCTGCCAGGATCATCAATAGGCTACACAAATAATAATTTTGTTAATATATATAAATATATATTTATTTTGAAAATTAAATGTTACCAATGACTTGGTTGGTGCCCATGTCGCCTGTGTAAGGTTGATTTGCCTTAAAAAATCATCTATACCACGATCCTCGTCAGCTGCCTATAAAATTAAAACACTTAAATTATTTCAATATATATTTATATAAGTTATAAATTACCTGTGCCTGCGAAGGGCCGAAATCATTGTCATCATACATTGGAGACATACTCGAGTATTGAGGCGGCGACAATGGTGATATGAGCCTCATTTCGGATTCGGTGAATAACTATAAAATAATAATTATACATTAAATATTTTTAAAAGTGATATAATATATAGATTTACCTCTGGCGACATTTCTCCGCTCCATCGTTGCGTCCAATGTTCGGCTAATTGAGATGAAGCATCATAGGCGCAACTAGAGCTTATATTTTGGGGGGGCTAAAAGTACCAAGACAACACAGACCCGCGGGGGCTACGCCCCCACACCCCCGTATTCACCATAATTTACGTTAATAATACATATAGGTGTACAAATTCGACTCTAGTTTTATTTTTATTTTAATACAAATTTTCTGTCTTTAATACAATACATATCTAAAACGTCTTCATTATTCAATGAGTTAACAATATCTCTCTCAATATTCAGAACTGCCAAATTAGAGAAACGGTCTTGAAGCATACTGGTTCGTAACCAATTTTTGATACGCCTCATGGAAGAAAACGATCGTTCGCAAGTGGCTGAGCTTATTGGAATACTTATTGCTACTTGCAGTAACTTATAAAGATTGGGATAAACATGTTTTTCGATCACTTTGCTAATGTCATTAATATCAAAATCCGGTTTTATGGTAATCATGCAATTTCTTGCTACATTCATTTCTGATTTTAAAGCATGAATATCTATCATTAAAACATCCTAAAACAATTAAAATCACAATAAAATTATTTAGAAAAAAATATTATCAAAAAATGTAATATTAACCTTGTAATGATTTATAAAATATGAACTTTCAACAAAATCCATTTTAATAAAACTTTCAACAGAGCTTGCCATAAGTAAACTCTCTTTGGAGAATCTATACTTGAGATGTCTTACAATAGAATCAATAATAGGCATGTAGGCTACTCTTTGCCAGTATATTTCAACCGTAGTGTTTGAATCTACTACTTCATTTTCTGCTCCAGTAGTTACAAACACCACATAATCATGAAGATTTTGAGTTTCTCTTCTTTGACGTTTGGATCCTTTTATTACAAATTTAAACAGAAATATAAATTGAATTACTTTTAAAATAAACATTATTTAATATACAAATATAATTACCCATAGTTGGAATTTGTAAGTTAATATTATTTTCATCAGCAAAATTAACTATTTTTTTCCAAACATTATGGAATTCCTCATCTGTTCTTGATGTTTCAAATGTTTTTATAACGGACTCAATAATATTTTTAGATTTACCAAGTGTTGCTGTTTTACTTTGTAAACTATTACTTAATATGTTCATTATACTCAATACATCTTTAAGAATAATAAGAAAAATAATGAATTCACATTTCTGTATAGAACTTAATATGCCTAAAAAATTTAAATTATTTTATAATTATTAAATTGAACAGTTATTATGTTATTAATTTATTACCAATAGCTTGAGCAATATCTTTATCAGATTGTTCATCAATTTCATTTTCAAGGTATTTAACAATTGCATTAAAATTATTTAACATAGCCTCGCAATTTTTGTACCTGCAAACCCATCTAGTATCGCATACTCTTAACATATTGCCTTTTTTTAAACCTAATTTAGATTGAATGTCACATAACTTTGAATTATTTAAAGGTCTTGAAAAATGGACATATACAGCTTCAAGTACGTTAAATATTGTACGAGCTCCCTAAGAAACAATGACAATCTATCATCTATGTAGTTTAAAATTAATAATATTTATAAATTTAAGTATCATAGGCTTACCTTAATATTTTTACACGTATCAACAACAATTAAGTTTAGTCGGTGTGCCATGCAGTGGGTGTAAATAGCACATGGATAAAAGTCTTTAATTTTTGATTGGATTCCATTAAGATGCCCTGACATGACACTTGCACCATCATATGACTGTGCAATAATCTTAACAGCATTCATATCAACTTTATGCTTTTCAAAAAAATAAAATATGGCTGAAACTATGTGACTAGCGTCTTGCCCAGTTGATACATTTACAAATCCCAAAAAGCGTTCAAAAACTTGAAATTTAACTGAATATCTCACACAAATTGAAAGCTGCTCTTCTTTAAAACATCTATGTTTAAAAAAAATATGAACATTGATAAATTATATAAAGTTTTCAAGAAGTACCTGTTACATAGAGTTGTTAGTAGGTAATTATTAGCATACCTTGCTTCATCACACATTATTGCAAAAAAACCCGTTTCCGTTATCTGTTTAAATATTTCTTTGTTTACTAAGTTTGCACAGATGTCAATTATATCTTCTTGAATTTGCCAACTAGTTAAGTTTATTTTTCTCTCATGTATTTCGTTGAAACTTGGAAGGTGTTTGGCAAATAGTTCACACATTTCTTTAAAATTTCCTAAAGAAGTAGGTTACATAAATAAATTGAGATATTATAAAATTTTTATTTTAACTAAGTAATATTTTCAAGTAATTTAATTTAAAAGTGAGAAGTATTCAAATGTATAACCTTTATTTGTTGATTTAAATGATTCTTTGTGACCTCTAAATGCAATTCCTTGTTTGCTCAGGTATAAAACTATATCTATTAACTGAGATACATATTTTCTATTTTTTTCTATTAAAACTTTATTGGCTGTACACATTTTTGATAAAACAGACCCTGACTTTTTACTGAATACATATTCAGACAATCTTACAGTACTTTGTACATGTATTTTAGTACCAGCATGAGACGCTAATTTTGAAGATATCTGTAAATTGTTTTAATTAAAAAAATAAAATGATTGTAATAGATGTCACATATGACATATCTAATTACTGAGTAATAGGTATAAGATTATGAATTAGAAGAACTTGCTTTTTTCCAATTATTAAACCCAGTTTTGATAAATGTATCTTCAGTATAACCAAAATTGTTTGCAAACATGCGGCAAGCATAACAAAATACAACATTTTTCTTGATACTATACTCTAACCACTCAAAATTAGCATAATAAGAAGATGAAAATGCGCGATTTTGTGAACCAAATTTTGATTTGGGATATTCCTAAGCAAAGCAAAAGCCATAATAAACGATATTAAAATTCAAATATGATAATTAGTCATTAGTCATTACTCATTGCAGCACTGTTATAATTTTTAAATTAATAAATAATAGTTATAAGCAATTGTACCTAATGTTTGTACTAACTACTAAGTACCAAATGTAATTTAATATTTACCTTTTGTATTGGTCTATTTGGTCCAGATACTAAATCACCTAGATCATCATTAAATGTGTCTCCGGAATAAGCTACATTGTTGTGAATATCAGCACTAGAATTATCTGCAGTCTCCGAAATTAAAATAATGTCGTTAAAAGCACTTGATGTTGTAGGATTATCAATATTTTGATCATTTTCTGGTGTACTTGTCGCCGTTGTCGGAGTGTTAGATTTAGACTTATTGAATTTGAAAATGTTAAAAATGTCACGTTTTTCCATATTAAATAAATAGAATAAAAAGTAAAAAAAAATATTTATTTATAATAAGCGTTAAAATAATAAGAATTCACACTTTTAAAAGATTCACGTCCCACGAGGTTGTTAATGAATAAAATATAATACGATTGATTTCTGATAAAATAAAATATATAATACGGGCAACAGGCTACGGGCGTCGGTCACCGTGTTCACGTGTTGTAAAACTGTACATTGTACAAGTGTACAACAATATAATGGTTCATGAGATACTCAAATGTTAGCAGCTGATAGAGCTGTTGACGAAAATACAAAGTCATGTGGAAAAACCCTGTTATACACTTTTTATAGTTACACTGAATAACAAATAATTTTCAAACTTAATAATTATTTTGTTTAAATATTGAGATTATAGATATAGATGATAAAATTTAATACATTTTATCACAAAAATTACAAAATCCTGAGATTCAAAATTTTTTTTATCAGAGGGGCTATGAAAATATTTAGGGGGGCTTAGCCCCCCCAAGCCCACACCTAGTTGCGCCTATGTGAAGCATACATCTTAAGTTGACTGATGAAATTTACACCATTTTTTGGAAGTTTTGAAATTACACTTTCGTCGCGTAGATTTTTGATAAATGTGACCATTTCTTCATGATTTTTCGGTGGTGAATCAACTTTGGTGAATTCAACATTGATATAGTTTAAAAACATTTCGAATTTTTTTAAGACAGCTGGTTGTGTCATAATTGATTTTCGTGTAATCGTTTCAAATATGCACCATTCCAAATACTGAAGTTGTATAAGGTCCTTCCGATTCAACAGTACTCTGCACCCATCCTGAGTTTTTGATTCTATCACTATCACATTTTCTCCGCCATACACCATACTGGATATTTTATAAAGTTCGGTTTCCAAAAATAACGTGCGCTTATATGTTAGTGTCTGCTCCAATACGAATGATAGTATATTACCCATCAGTGAAAATATACGTTTTAGAAAATCCGGTGTTATTTTGACATGCCGCGATGGGGTTAAAAAATGTACAACGACCTGGAATTTTTCGCTCGGGTCAATACCGATATGCACAAACTTACGGGCTACGAAGTCGAGTGTGTAGCATGTAGTTTCGATGAGGTCAGCCGGTGGTGATGGTGGAACATATGTAAAATTCTTCTTGTACACTGCAGCCATATTTCCAATTGAACCAGCCATGATTAAAAAAAAAAAAATTTGAAGACGAAGCGTACACCGGTTTAAAACGTACTGATTTAAAAAATATTAAACACTGTAACTCACTAAAAATTTTAAAGACTTGGAGAGAAAAAATACGTGCACAACGGTGTAACGCAGTAGACGGACTAAACGGCACCGGCTCTTTTAGTCAGGAGTCACTATAATAGGTGGGGATATTTTTCTGAATTTAATTAATTGATGTAGACTAATGTTAAGACGGGTGACATCCTGGTGACTAAATCGGTCATTACTAAGTTATTCACTAATAGGTATTTTAATATCGAATAATCCTAATGGTAGGAAATATACGGCGGTGACGCCATTGTGGTCAAATGTCTCCTAATATGGTGTATTCATCGATATTATTTGTGTACGCAGCTGCAAGTTATTAGTATCCTGTGGTTTAAATATTTTTATAATATATTCAAACTCTGGTTAAATAGGTGAAAATAACATTAGTAAAGTATATGGTGGGGTGGCCTAGTGGGTTAAAGCGTTAACAGTGATAACAATAATAATATGATAACGTGTGATAACATAATAAGTGATAACGGTAATATATGTCTCGCACGTACGCGGGAGGCGGGATTCGGGATGCGGGAGGTGGGATGCGGGATGCGGTTTTTGAATCGGCTAAAAGATACTACTTGTGTCTTTCCTAGCGAGTTCTGTTTGTATCGCTATTTCGCAGGCTTTGTCAAACGTCAAATTTTCATCTTTTTCAAATCTAAATTTACGTTTAACTTCATTGCTGTATACGCCACTTACTAATCGATCTCGTAACCGCTCTATTAGCCCATCGCCAAATTTGCAGTTACTTGAGAGTTTTTTTTATCTCTTTCACGTACTGTTGAATTGATTCATTTTTACTTTGAATTCTGTTGTTAAACTTAACACGCTCGGATATAAAATATGGTTTTGGTTCGAAATAGTTTTGTAAACAGTCTTTGATTTCCTCGAATGTTTTTTGTTCTGGTTTTACCGGCGTGCATAAATCTTTAAGTATTTTGTACGTGTTCTTGCCCATTAATGTTAATAACGTTGGAACCACTTAAACTTTAGAGATACTATTGCATTTAACAAATAATTCAAAACGTTCGATGTATGATTCCCAATCATCGTCTTTCTCATCGTACGGTTCCACATGTCCGAGTGCAAACTTTACCATCTTACTTTTTTATCCGATTTAATCGGCTTTAACTTTTTATCTTCGTCGCCAGTTGTTCTGTTTTTACCTTTATGTGAAGTTAATTAATTACGTAAAACACATTATTATTCACTTTATTCTAGAGTATAGACTTTATTACTTTAATACTTTATTACATTTTCGTTACAGTATCTGTTATCATAACATAATTACTATCAGTACACATATTATCAATATAATATATACAACAATTCATTAAACAACGATATGCGGAATAAAGCTCAGGATCTTTAGCTAAACGACGTTCAATATTAAACAACCGATTTAAAGCCATAATACGTGAAGAACAAAGACCACTTGGCGTAACCATGTCTTGATTTTGATTGCATTGAGTATTTATTGTAGACCGAAAAGGGAGAGCCACACAAAATCTACCTGATGTGTCCCGTGACATTGTTTTACAAAACCACTCTTTGCATCTTTCGTGTTCTGTAGTTGATTGCACTGGAATGGTCGGCTCTTCCACCATCCTAAACTGTTGCAAAGTTTCATTAATAACTGGTACTGTGCTGATGGTTAACGATATGAGAGGTAAGGGAGTGGAGTCCTTTGTGACCCAACAATTATCCACCCAAGGTTTGTATGCATTGCTGATGACAATCCAGACGTATGGATAATGTCAGCTTTGGGTTGTAGAACCATTGGATATAAATCACCACCTATCAATATGTCCACGGTACCTGGACAATCAAATTCTGGATCAGCTAGTACTAAGTGTTGATACCGTGCACGAATGATAGCAGGAAGTGAACAAGTAGGCATTGGACCAGTAATTTGAGACAATCTAATAACATTATTTGTCTTACACAGTGGTTGCTCTGACTAAAGAGGGAAAAAATCAAAGCGAGTAACCTCTTTTAACTTGGATACCGGTTTTTGAGATAGATCAACCACTTCTACATTGCTTTTGTTGTGTTTAAGACCAAATCTGGTGGCACAATCTGGAGTAATGGCCGAAACCTGTGACCCACTGTCTAACAAAATTCGAACTTAGTACGAACAGCAGCAGTACCTAAAACTACAGTTGCTTGTGTCGATATCATACTTGCAAACAAAGTGTTATTTTCAACTGGTTTGGTCGTAGAGTCCTAAACAATAGAATTTTCCTTCTGCGTCGCCTCACTGTTATTCTTTGTACCAGCATTTTCTAGATATAACAGTGTGTTATGACGACCTTCACATTTTTTGCATACAAAAGAAACAGTGCAAAAGCCAATACTATACCCAAATTTCAAACATAAACCACGATCACTGACAAACTTGCGCCGTTCCGTAACTGGTTCGCGTTTATATAAAAAACAACTATAAATCTGATGTTCATGTTGACAAAATAAACACTTTGATGTTGAAGCTGATGCCAGTCCAAAAGGCAATCTTAGAAATTTATAACACCCAAAAGGTGTGATAAAACAACATAATTGTTGAGACTCTTCATCAAGCTCATAATGGTAAAATCCATCTTTAAGATCTAATACAGTAAAAATACTTTTATTCGATAAATTTAATTTAATTTTTTCCAGCGTGGGTATTTGATACATTTCTCTTATTACACTTTTGTTGATTTCTCTGGGGTCCAAACTAATTCTAAAATTTTTGTCAGGCATTTCTATAATTACTATTGGATTTTGCTATTCATTTGGTTTAATACATTTTTCAATTACTTTTAGTTAACACATACTACTTAACGCTTCTCTTAAATTATTTAATATTTTATAAGGAACTCTTCTAGGAGGGACTGATATAGGAACTGCATTATTTTTTAATTTGACACTAATTTTGTCGGGAAATCTTACTAGCCCTGTAAAAATATCAAAATTTTCTTTTACAAAGATATCTTTCTCATTTTTACTTTTTTAATTTCATTTATTTCACTCATATTATAATTCAATTTGATACAATCAGCTAGTCCTAGTATTGGCAACTTATCATAGTCTACTACTTCAAAGTAAGTTACTATTTTGTTTCTCTTGTTTTTTATAATAACTTTAATATTTCCCAATGATGAAATTTGAAACCCTCCAAATGCTCTAATTATCACCATACTTTTTTCCAATTTTGTATTTAATTTTCTAAATTGCTTTAGCGGCATAACATTTAATTGAGCACCAGTGTCTAACATAGCCAACATTTCTGTATTATCTATACTCACTGTATCAATCCAGTTATTACATTTCTCAGTCTCAATTGAGTTTAACGATAGATATTTCACTTCTCTCTCTACATTCTGATTTACTTCATTTACTTGATAATTACTATTTTTTTTCTTTAGATTTACACTTAACAGCAAAATGATTTAATTTACCACATAGTTAACAATTTTTTCCAAATGCAGGACATTTGTTTATACCATGTTGGTTACCACATTTAAAACAATTAAAATTTTCCCTCAGCATTGTTAGTCTTGCCTTACTCCATTCACTGTCTATTTTCTTTGTTCTTTGCTTCATTTTGATTTTGAGTCCTACATGTCTCCTTAGACTTGAAACGCCAATTCTTGTCTTTTCCCATTAGGTTGACACTTTTCTCTTGATTTTCTTTCTGCACTAAACGACAATTTGCTTCAGCTTGCTCTACCACTTGACAATATTTAAAGACTTTTGTCAATAGTAAATCTTCTCTTAATAATTTAGACTGTAATTCCTTGTCATTAATTCCTAGAACTACCTGTGTACGCAAGAGTGAATCTTCAGTATCACCAAACGAACATGATTTCATTCATTCACGTAAATCTGCATAGTATTTGTCAAATGGTTTGTAATTATTTGTGTTTTTAATATTCAAACAAAGAACTATATTACATTTTACTTTTTGATTTTACATTGTAATAATCAAGGAGTTATCATACATACAACATACTACATAGTGACTAAAGAACTAGAATAATATTATATAACGTGATATCTGATATATGCTTATCAGATTATAACTTACATTATTATCACAGTTCACCTTCGACTTGTTTACGTATGAAGTGCTTGTAGTGCTCCATCACCTAATTTTTCCTAGGGACACATCCAGTGGCGCAACCAGGAATTTTTCATGGGGGGGGGGTCTGACAAAATAAACCATCTTAATTTTTATAAACAATATTCTTATTTTTTTATTAACAATACATTTTTTTAAATGTGATTATTATTTTAAATAAGTACTAAACTAATTAAGACATCATTTTACAATGAAAAATCTAAGTGGCGTTTTATTGAAGCTAATACTTCAATTACTTCATCTTCTGTAACTGGAACTTCTCGGTGTATGTTAAGAACCGCTAATCCATTTAACCTGGTTTCAGAAGTCGAGTTCCTCAAATATGTTTTGATTCGCTTCAGTGAAGAAAATGACCTTTCTGACTCACAAGATTTAACTGGGAGTACAGCAAGGATGTGCAATAAATTATAAATATTTGGTTAGAAGTCCTGATTACATATAAGTAACGCATCTAATGCATTCTGAGGTTTAATATTATTTGTATTTAAATATCTGTGCCATAAATCAACCTCAGATACAACTTTTTCATAACTTTCAACATCTTCTTGATAATATTTTACAAGATGATGAAGATCACTTTTAGCACATGGATTTATTAATACTTGAAAACCAGATATTATTTCTTTATGATTGTTGAAACGATCATTTAATTGTTGTATTATAGAATCAATAAATGGAATAAAAAGAGATACTCTAAAATAATCTTCAGGATTTTCTGTAGAAAAATTATTTCTATGTTTTTGTCTTTTAGCAAGTCTTGGTATTTTTATTTCAATATCCATTTCATTTGATCTTTTAATAAGATTTTTAAACAAATCACTAAAGACAATTTTTGCATTTTCACGAATATTCATTAATATTTAATTCATTTAAAATAGTGTTGATGTGATTAATAGCTTCAACCAAGTCAATGTTTTTCTTTTGTAAGTAAACACTAAGAGGTTTAGTATACTGAAATAGTTTAATAATTACAGATAGACTAATGTTGAATTCTGAAGTTCCTAATGTTAAAAGTATTTGGTTAGCTTTTGTTGCTACATCCTTATCCAGTTATGTAATCATTTCTTCCAAACTATTCACAATGACAGGTAGAAAATTATAAATTGTTTCAACAGAACTATGACGATCTACCCAGCGGGTTGGACAAAGACGTTTTAGTTTTTCTTTATTTGAATGACAACCATCTTCTTTCATTCATACTTTCTTCTTTTTTAAACATTTCTAATTGTTCAGTGAAAAACTTTTGTCTTTTAGGTGTATTAAAAAATAAATAAATACTTTCAATGGTACCCATAGTATTTCTGATTTGTGGTAAATTACAAGAATATGATATTGAGAGATTAAGGTTATGAGAACTACAATGAATATACAGCGCAGTGGGATATTTGTTTTTAATTAATGTACCAACTCCATTAAATTTGCCACTCATAGTGGCAGCGCCATCATACCCTTGACCTCTTAAATGTTTGATATCTATGTTCAGACTTTTTAGTTCATTGATTATTGTGTCTGCTAGAGCTCATCCACTCACATCATGAACCGGTACAAACTTTAAAAAGTCCTCATGAATTATTTTATCAGTAGAATCAAAATATCTGGCACAAAGTGAAAACTGCTCAATACCGGAAATATCAGCCGTCTCATCAGCAATAATAGAAAAATATTTACATAAATTAATTTTGTTGACAATTTTTTTTGACACCACTGTATAACAAGCATCAACAATCTGGTTTTGTATTTTCCAGCTGATATACTGGGCATTTTTTTTCCAGTTTTCTCGACCTAATATTTGGCTATTATCTCCCGATATTCCAGTTGCGTTTATATAAAATCTCAATATTGCGCGAAAATTACCATCATTTTCTGTTGGTTCATTTAATTCCAAAGGGCCGTAATCACGATGACCTCTAATTGATATTCCCTGACGACCACAGAGTATCACAGACTTAATAACTGGCAAAATTATTTTTCTATAGTGATGTTACGAACTCTGATTTTTAAGGTCGAACCGAACCCGAACTAAACTCTTCTTTAAATTAACGAACTCGAACAGATCCGAACCTACATATTTTTAATCGAACTCGAACCGAACCGAACTTTTCAAAATATTTTATCGAACTCGAACCGAACATTAAAAAAATTCCAAAGGTTAAAAATGTATTATTCATTTATTGTTTACTATTTAGTATTTAGTATTTAGTATTTACTATAAACTAATGATTATCTTATAAAATATAAAGTTATTAATTAATAAACATTAAATAATAAAAAGTATAAACAATGGAAATTACAATTTATTTTTATAAATACATAAGTATTAATTATTAAATATTTAAGTACACTCATGATTTATGTTTAGAAAAAAAAATATCAAGTATTTATTTATTTAATTATATAATTTAAAATTTGATACACAATTTTAAATTATATAATTAAATATTGTCATGTAAGAACACCAATTTTTCAACCGATTGAGGTGATAGCCTTTGTCTTCGAGCTCACTTGTCCTGCTTTGGAAAACATCCGTTCGCTACAAACTGATGTTCCTGGAATACTAAGGTACTTCAATGCAACAGGAACCAAACTTGAAAATTTTTCACTATTAGTTTTCCACCATACAAGGGGATTTGATGTAGGAGGAAGAAGTGGTTGTTGAAAGTATTCCTGTATCTAAAAAAACAATGTATTTTCAATTTTGAATCTTTGAACTCCATTATAAAAATATAATATATTATTTACCTATTTAAACATTTATATTAACATTTAACAATTAATAAATAGATAAGCAAGAAGTAAGTGATCTTACCTCATTTTTAACACAGCTTGTTAGTCCTTCATTGTCAGTAATGGAGATTGATCGCTCTTGAAGAATACCTATCCCACAGTGTATTTGTTGGAACAGATACTGTTATGGGTTGTATATTTTGTTAGAAAAATTTTCTATTATCTTCTTTTTGTTGTTTTGAAGCGATATTTAGTTGATCGTGCACAGAAGGTGTTTTTCCTGTAATTACAGCAGACAAAGATTGAAAATCTAAAATACAGTTGGTATGATAATTTGTGCTTTCGTGCAATTTAAATTTTTCTGTAGCATGCTTCCAATTTTTGAATGTCTGATTACAAAGCTGTCCAAGCAATTGACCTCCTTTTTTAATGCCAAATAATACACAATACTTACAATAAACGCCATCAACTAAACTACTGTAAGCTATCCAATTCCATTTATTACGCCAAGAAAGTTTAAATTTTAAATTTGTATTGCCATGCAGCGTAATCGCAAAATTATGATTTTTACCTGGGGTCCAGATTGTTTTAAGCGCTTCAAGTTTTTCATTATTTGACATATGTTTACCAATATATGCCGTTATATCAAAAATGCTATGATACACTTCAGTTTCTTTAGAATCATTGGTACTTGTAGAACACTCGACTGAAAGAACACTTTGATCAGGAACTTTTGAAGAAATAGCAACAACTGATTTTACACCGAGATTATTAATATTAGTACTAGGTCTACTAGTAGTAAAAAAATCTTTTATAGAACTATTCATTGTTACTTTTTAAAACTATAAAGTATAAACAATAATATAAATCAATACGACTAATCGAAATGTATTGTATTTGATAACAGTTGTTGATAAATCAGATATCAAAAACCATAGTTTACTCTATATCTAGAACCATGGTCATGATAATAATTAATAAGGTGACAGATAACATGTAAACATGATTGTATTAAATTATTGGTTATTGCACTGTAGCAGTGTAGCCACAACATTACTTAATTGACGTAGTCGAAATCAATTTATATTTATAAATTTAATTTTTATTCAAGTTTATTGAGAAAATGAAATTAATTTTCTATTATACGTGCAAAGGGGGGGGGGGTCCAGACCCGGAGTCCACCCCCTTGGTTGCGCTCTGGACACATCTTCAGTCACAACATCAATTTTAAATGTGTTGTATAATTTTAACCCATCTGGTCCTAATTTATTGAGTAATCTTGCCACTTGAACTTGTTAGTTTTTGGTATTTGTCTCAGTTGCCATAAAGTATACTTCAATTTCTTGTTTGAAAATCTTGAAATTGTCATTTAAATTACCTATCAGTTTTAAATTTGCAGGTCGATTGAATTCCATGATGCCTTAATTGTATCTGTTTCAATCCAGCAAATAGGTACTTTATAATATTATTTCATAATATATACAACTGCGTCATGTTTTATTTGATATATATTTAAATTTTATTTAAGTACTTTTAATTAACTATGTAGACTTATTACAACTAAATTGAGTAAAAATTTTTGTATATATGATTCATTTAATGTGTTTCTTATCACATATGTAATGGTAATACTAATATAATGATAATAATATAAGTATAGTAGTATACAACACCAATCGACGTTCTGACATTTTCTAAAATTTTGCATCTGTGTGTAAAAAATTATGATAACATATCTAAATTAGGTACTGAATTTTGTTCAATACTGTTAACTTCTCGTCAACGTTTCACACACTCTTGAAAGGAAAACACAACTTTTAGCTATATGAGACAACTTTATTCAAAACAAATGTTACTTAACAGTAGAGCAGACCTCGCAAACACGGCGCGGGTCTACTCACTACACCGTTAGAACTGACACTACTCTAGTACAAGTGTACGACTAACTGCATGATATCAATTCACTAGATAGCAGCAGTTGCGCTATCTAGCGGAGTTTACAGTTGACCATCCTGCAAAAAAAATATATGTTGTCCTCAACATTTACAATTTATATGATAATGCAATAAGAAGGACTTAAAATTTAAACTATCAAGCTACCCTTGATCAAATGGGGCACCAAAATTTCAAAATAGTAATAATATAACAATTGAACAACTTAAATACAAAACTATTAAGACATATAAATATCAGTCCACTTCTTTTTCTTTCAACAGCCTCATTCCTCTCTCTTTTAGAGTAAATAGACAAATTCCAAAATAATAATATTTTAACATTTTGAACAACTTAAATACAAAATCATAATACACATTAGTCAGTACAAAAAAAAAAATTAATTATAATAATGAGCAAAAGTAATAATAATACTAAAAAAAAAACATATAATAACCCCCTTTTTTTTTTCAACAATTAACAACTCATTCAACATAGTCCTTAGCCCAGCATGGAGGTTGACGTTTTCTAACAGGTCGGTCAGACTCTACCCTAGCTACTTCTCGTTTGCTTTCATCATTTTCCTTCAATTCAGGCTCCATTTCTTCGTGTAACTTCCACGATTTGAGTTGCATAACGTGTGCAGTTGTAGCGAAGCGACTCTTCTTAGAGGCCACTAGGTCTGTAACCCGATACACATCACCTGGCAACACTTCGGTGACAACTAATGGACCTCGGTACCGATCTTGAAGTTTAGTAGATTCACCCGTAGATGTAGGCGCACGTTTCATCACAACAACCTCTCCAATGGCGTACTTAATGTTATCGTGACGGCTTTTGTCAAAAGCTGACTTAGACTTCCTTTTTGATTCGTCCATATGTTCTCTGGCTTCCTCCCACAGATCCTTGGGTGTTGTCCATCCTTCAGCGGTTTGAGAAAACTCTCTCAAGGCTCCAAGCCGAAACCTCGGACGGTAACCGTGCAACAGTTCAAAGGGTATCTTGGAAGTCACCTTGCTTTCACTGTTATTAATACATCGTTGAACTTTTGACAACTCAAGATCCCATTTATTTTCCTCACATCCTTCGGTCATCAGGGCGGCCATCACCACACTGTGTACCCTCTCAACTTGACCATTTCCCCTGGGATGGCGCGATGAAGTCAACACCAGTTACGTTCTGCATAAGTCGTGTGAATTCTGCCACCGCGCCTGACAGTCCAAAAGGCATGCGCGTAAATTGGCCCGTTGTGTCAGCCGTGATAAATGCAGTTTTCTCAGCCGCCTGCCTTGTCAGAGGAATTTGTAAATATCCACTAGCCAGGTCCAACTGGATAAATAATCGTCCAATTGCCAGCGACTCAAGCTGCTCGGACATATCCGGCAACGGGTAATGTTGTTTAATAGTCTGCTTGTTCAGTCTGCGGAAGTCCACACACAGCCTGCTCTTGTCAGCTTGCTTCACGAGCAGTACTGGACTAGCATAAGGTGAAACGGTATCGATGACCACTCCGTTTGACTTCCAGTCCCGGACGATCTTCGCAATCTCTTCTCGGTCAGCTCTAGATGTCTTGTATGGTTTACAAACTACCGGTCGACTATTGGGAATCTCGTGAATGTCCACTGCCATCAAAAGTGTGCACCCGAGTTCACTTAGATTTTTCGCGAAACACCTTCTGTATTTATTCACCAGCTCCATTAAGCCATTCTTGTCGTCGACAGTCAAATCAGGGTTGACATACCCGAAATCTTCGATCGTCAAAGGTTCGTTCACAGGCGATTCACAGTCTACCTCAACTGCATGCAAATAATCCGCCTCATTGCCCAACACGCTAACAGTAGTTTCGGTCTCGCCGTTCCCCAACTCAGCTCGGTAGATATGCAAACGACCACCAACCTTGTGGTTGGCAAATGACATTTTAAAAACTTCATTGACAGAATTTTGTTGGACCACTTGATTTGAATTTACAATATGTTTAGCAGATTTTCCATGTCTCTTAATTTCAGTAAGGTGAGTACTCAAAAAAGAACTGCAGACCTTACAGTAAGCTACTTCTTTTTGTTTTGTGTTCATTTTTGTAGTAAGCCAATTTTTGTATTCTGGCATAGTTAGCCATTTTTGATTAAACTTTCTAACAACAGTTGGTTTTTTTTTTTTTGCCTGTTGATAATTGAGAAGCTTCTTGTTCTTGTTCAATGACTAAACTTGGATCTGCAGTAAACAAACTCAACAAAGGTTCTGGATCGTCAATGTTTTCTGTTACTATTTCTTTTACAACCAATTGAGTAGGTTGAGTGTTAGGCACAATTTTTTTAAGCCATTTATCCATGGTTATTAAATTATTTTAGTAAATATTTATAAACAAAAAAGGTAACAGCTATAATTTACTTGATTACTAATAACTAATGAGAAGGTATAATGACTAATTGGCATTAATTATTAACTAATAATAAAGTAAAAACTATTAACAGTATTAACGTTTGTATTGTTATTTGTTTGTAATTTTGTATTTGTATGAGTAATGAGTATTGAATTTCGTATTATCGTGTTATCAGTTATCAGTTATAATTACTGTAAATTAATTACCACGGTTGCATAATATAAACAAGTTATCTATTATTTTTATAATTTATTGGTATCATAGGAATAATATAATTATCTAGCCGGTATAATCACGATTTAAGATAATCGTAATTATTATCATGGGTATAATCTATGATTAAAAAAAAAAAACTTATTACAGTATAATATTTCAATTTAATTTTCTATATATAGTATGTAATACCACATTTTTTTGTATTTTCATAAATGCCCCAAAAATACCACATTTTATACTATACCACACCATGTACCACAAGTGGATTAAATTACCACCGTATGGGGTAATTACCACATCATCGGCAACACTGTAGCATGATATCAATTCACTAGATAGCAGCAGTTGCGCTATCTAGCGGAGTTTACAATACTAGCTTCGAACAGTCGCCTTGTCTTTGTATCAATTACACGAGCACCAATATGAAATAAAATAAAACCAGCTAGATCCTTGACACCAAGTGCTTTAATAGCAGAAACATTTTCAGTAAATACATGAACAAATGAAGACAGTGACGGCAAAATCTTCTGTTCTGATGACTTTGATCCTTCAAAGTAATGTTTTTCCTCATGGATTCACAAATTTTTTGAGATGTTGGATATTCATCTATAATAATGTTTTTATATATTATAGTTTCTATTTACATGTAAAAGTGACAAACATTTGAAGATTATATTTTCAGTTAAAAATGCGTTATCAATTTTATAAATTTAATATGAGGTAGGTCGTAGGTAGGATATTATATATGTTTTCTTATAATAAAAATAATATTTTAAATTAATCCAATTACCTTGGTCATAAGATTCATGAACAGTTCTGCCACGTCAACGTTGAAATCGTCAATATCAGTCATGACCTTCCGTGTATACGATTTCATCGGTGACACGAATAGGCTTCTTGGTGTTGGTGTATCATCGTTTTCATATTTTTTTACTTCAGCAACAATATTTTGTATACTTCGTTCATTTATTCCACACGCTTCCGGAGTAATTTTTTGAGTTTTTTTTTTTTAAAACTCAGCAAATAAATTTTCCATAGTGGATAATTTTTTTTTAAAAACGTATACCCGCTAAATCACTTTTTTACTTTGACTGTGAAAATCGTGGTGTGTAAAAGTCGTCATTTTAAAAACACGTGATCAAAAATTGATGTATGCACAGCTAAATTCACAATAGATTACAGTACCGAACGCGCTAAGAGTCGATAAAAGACAGCGACATTTTAAAAGGTGCATGTTAATTGTTTTTTTCTCAAAACGTATAGTACCCGTCGCGTCAGTGGCCGGAGTCTACCGGTGTCATAGTCAATAGGTGGTAACCCTTTCTAGACCAAACCTAGAAAAACCAAACAATTTTAAAATTTTTTTTACCAATTCCATATATTTTTCTATGTTAAAAATGGAAACATTTTGAAAATACATAAAAATGTAGTTCATTATCCTTTTTTTGTCCTGGGACTCATGAGTCCCGTCAGTCATTTACGGTCTGGACTTAAAAGTCCCGTCAGCCATTTAGAGTAATTTTTTTTCCCATATAAGCAATGTATTTTTTATTATGAAATTAAGGACATTTATAAATTATATTTTTTAAAAATATAAATAGTTAAAACTTCAAACAAATTTTTAAACGTATTTGAAGTTTATGGAAAAAACTATAACTCAAAATCATCATATTATAGTTTATTTTTCTCCTTCACTAATATAATTATCTTACAATATAAGCATTAAAAAAAATTAATATTAATTTTATATTTAATTCATCTCATGGTATTGGACAAAACAATTTTTTTTGTCATTGAGACACAAATGTACTTTACAATGATTACAAATAGAAAATGGTCTATATTTCACACCTTTGGAACTACACACCTCACATCTTGCTCTTTTTTCTATGAACCTCGGCCAATGAACTCCTATATTACTTGTTCTGACATCTCGTGGCATGGAAAATTCATTTTTTCTTCGTTTCATGTTTTTTGGAGTTTGTGGTGACTGGTTTTTTTTTAGTTGTTTATTTGTTAAAAGCCCTTGCGCAACGGCTCTCCGAAATTGCAAAACAGTTATTTTTTCAAATAAATCACAATAAACTATATATGAGTTTACAAACATAATGTCTATAAGACCAAAAAAAATACGGTGCTACCATTTACGTGATTTCCTTTCCACATTATACAATGCCCTTAATCGGTCTGCCAAATCTACTCCACCCATGAAACGATTATAATCAGCAACTGCTGTAGGACACGGAACTGGATGTGATGTGCCATTTCTTTCTTTCCTTGTAACAGTTGTCGTTTCAGATCCATGGAAGTTTGAAATGATATGTACCGGCTTACTGTCCTTCCATTGTTCTTCTATCAGAGGTAATGGATAACGATCCTTCACTGTTATTTTGTTCAGTGCCCGATAATCCACACAGAATCTACTTCCGCCGTCTTTCTTTTTGACCAATAGGATCGGAGATGCATATAGAGAATTGGAATCTGTTATTATACCGCATCCCTTCAAGTCTTCAGCCATTTCTCTCACTGTTCTTCGTTCTGATTCGCTCAATCGATAAGGACGGAAAGTAACTGGTTCGTTGGTAATAGTTATTATATCACATTCAGTACTTTTTACTTTGCCCAGTTCACTCATTTGGGTAGCAAAACAGTCTCGATATTTATTTATGAGTGTCTGTAATGCCAGTTGTTCTTCAGTTGTTAGTTGGTTACATGTTTAATGGACTCTACTTCAAAGTCTGATTTTTTGCACTGGGTTTCTGCCATCTCCGTACATAATATAGCTCTGCTTATTCTCTCATTTTCTTTTACATGGACGTCTGGCGTTGAAAGATTAATAATAGGCAACCGTGCCTTACCCTGGTCATCAGTAGTTATAACACAACTTGGAATACAGCAGTCATCTCTTATCTGTGCGTTAACAAATAAATCTAATGATTTGTCATCCGACTGTACCTCAATCACTCCAACATGCTTCGGTGAAATTACTTCTGTTTGTTTAGCTCACAAACTAATTACTCTTGGTGGCAGTTCTGGGATATCCATATCAAATACGTCGTTGCCTTCTTTAGTGTCTCCGTATATACGTAAAATGTCTCCCCGTTTGACTAGTACAACATGCGATTGTTCAGTGAATGGTTGACCAACTATAAGTGCTATGGTCTGTGCGTCACATATGCGTAGGGTGATCAAATATATCGGGGGGGCTGCAAAAATAATAATACTTAATAAGAAAAAAAAACACTAAACTAAATGAAAATAAGACATTTATTTGTTTTCAACTATAATTCCAAGCGTCTATTAGTTTTGAATAGATATTTAATATATAATTAGAATCAATATTATTTGAAATATCTCTTTCAATATTTAGTATTGCCAGTGAGGAAAAACGGTCTTGAGTCATAGTTGACCGTATATATGTATTGATACGTCTCATTGTCGAAAATGACCTCTCACATAATGCTGAAGAAATTGGTAAGGTCAGAGCTAAATTTAAAAGTTTATATACATTAGGAAAAGTTGAAATAGTTATATTTTTTTGAATAAATTTATTTGATTTTTTTGTTCTGGTCCCGGTTCAAGTTTATTATTATAGTTTTGAATACAGTTTTTGGCAACCATCATTTCAGCTTGAAGTGAATTCAAATCAACTTTCAGTAAATCCTATATTAATTAGAACACATTATTAATACAACTTTATGTAATAAGACAGTTAGTTAGTATACTTTCATGCTTCAGTTATGGGTTACATTAGTTTTATAAGTTTTCACTTAAGTTAATTTATTTATTTACATTTAACATACCTTATATTTTTGAATAAAAAATGAACTTTTTTCATAGTCCAGATTGAAAAAGTGATCAATAGAAATTGCCAAATTCAAACTCTCCGCAGAAAATCTAGATTAGGTTATAACTTATAATGCGACAATGCGATTTGCGACGGTTTTAGTGTGTGATAACTGATAATACAATTTGGAGGGAAATTCAGTGGCGCACACAGGGGGGGGGGGGTTAGGAGGTTATAACCCCCCCGAAATGTCTTCCTTCATTACGAGCGTCTGGAGAGGGAGATAACCCACGAATAAATTTCTCATCAATTATTATGTCCTTATTTCTTATCAAATATATTATAAGATTTAAATAATATCATATTATTTTAATTTGATTTTGTTAGTGCTGATAAGGGATGCTGTCCGTTAGCAAGTTATTTGATAAAAAATTTGCTAGTGGGCAGCCTGCGCCACAGATATAGATACTAATATACTATCCGTGGCAGCGCCCTTCTCTTTTCTATGACGTATTTCTATAGTCTAGACGCTCTTTTTTTTGTTACCGGGTACGGGCACCTACAACCATGGTCTCAATTATAGTGTGATAACTAATAAGGATAACTGATAAGCAATAACGTGTTTTTGAATTGTGTGAATGTGAAATTTTATTAGTATTACAATTAATACAATTTACAATTAATATTAAATTTATTTCATGTTTAAGTTATTAACATTATGAGTGAAAAAAAGAAAAGAATTGCCCATGGTAATATTATGTCATTTTTTAACAAAAAATGTAAAAAAAATGATGAACAACCCTCAACTTCTGTTGATAATAAATTAAAAAATTATAATATAGACCATAAAATATATTAGATGTACAAATATAGGTCATACATTCGGGTATCCTGACTTATTAAGGGCCCTCACTTAATCAGATACATTTTTTATTTTTTTTTAATTTACATTTACATTTACATTGTCAGCCGTTACTTTAGCATGATCATCATTTTGACATCTGGTATGACTCCTGCCAACCTGGTGGTCGGTGGTCTTCTCTCCCTTTTGGGTCTTCTATCAGTGATGTGTGCACTATTCAGCCCCTCTTGACTTGTGGTAGGTGTTTGTTCTGGTTCTTCTTCATCCTCTGGAATATGGTAACCTTTAATGTGTGAAACATGGACTGTAGTAGCATAGCGCCTTTTATCATCTGTATGTAGTTAAGACACTCTGTAAACATTCTTTGACAGTTCCTCCGTGACCACCAATGGTCCTCGATACCTCACTTGCAGTTTGGTTGAGTTGCCAGTGGCTTCAGCAGGTCTACGAATGTACACCACATCCCCCACTTTATATTGTATTGGTTTAACATGTTTAGAATCATATCTCTGTTTCCACAGTTGATGTTCTTTGTCTATGCGCTCTCTTATTGTGGCTTGAATCTGCTGACTCGATTCCCATACTTAGGCTGTCGTGGTATGGCGTAATACTCCATCTCTGAAACTAGGATAATATCCATATAACACATGAAATGGGGTATCATTTATAGTTTTGTTATAAGCTAACGAAGGACGTAAAAGCTGTCCCTCTGTCACTTATAATTCGCTTTGGTATACCAAATATCACTATACATTGTTGGAGGCTATGTATCACTCCCTCTGTACCACAACTCTTGACCGGATATAGCTGCACATACTTTGTTAGGTTATCTATTAACACTAGAATATAGCTATTTCGTCGACTTCACAAAAGGACCTATGTGGTCCACATTTATAACCTCAAACGGACCCTTCCCGGTTTTATGGGGTGAAGCTCTCCTGGTTGCTTTCCCCGAGGTATCTTGATTAATACACATTCGGGACAACATCTAATGTGCACCTGTACATACCGTCGCATCCGTGGAAAATAATACCGCTCTCTGATTTTTTTCACCGTTCGGTCTACTGCAAAGTGTCCTGCCAGATCATGGAATTTTATGACTATACTTTTGCGCATTGCATTGGGCACTACCAACAAATGTTTATCTTCCCCATCGATATTAACTTTTTTATACAGGATTCACTTTTTTTATGTGATAGTCTTTAACGATTTCTTCATCAGCTGCCAAACGTCCCGACGGTTCTCGACCTAGGATCTCCATAATTCCCTTTAGCCTGGTGTCGGTTCGTTGCATTGATATAATCTGCTCTTCCTCCGTCATCGTTATAAACACTTCTAGATGTTCATCCAGTAGCTCCATCGTTGTATCTTGAGGCACACTAGTAGGACTTCGACTAAGAGCATCAATATGACCCATCTTCTTGAGCCCATCATCTCGGCGATGCTTTATGTGAAAATCATACTCGCTCAATAGAGTCGCCCACCGTGCTATCTGTGGATTCAAGGTCTTCTGGGTGTTGAGATGAACTATTGCCTGACAATCTGTGATCACCAAGAATTTAATTCCGATCAGGTACGGTCGCAACCTGTTCATACTCCATACAACCGCCATCAATTCTTGTTTGCTAGAATGATAGTTTCGTTCTGCTGCAGTCGTCCTCTTTGATACCGCATGTATTAGATGTAACTTGTTATCGGCACCCCGCTGTAACAGCATCCCGCTTAGGCCAACACTGCTCGCATCGCAGTGTAACTCGGTTTCTGCTTTTGGGTTGAATATTTGAAGTACAGGCTTACTGATCAACTTGTTCTTCGAATCATTGTCATCCTGTGATGCTGTCCACACATATGACACGTTATCTTTTAATAAATCGCTAATGGGTTGTGCGATCACCGCATATCGTGGAATAAATCTCCTGAAAAACCCACACAAACCGAGGAACCGACGCACTTCTTGTTTGTTATTTGGTTTTGGGAACTCCTTAACTGCCATGACCTTCTGCTCGCCGGATCGCACACCCTCTGCCGACAGCATGAATTCCAGGTATGCTACCTCCGGGTAACCAAAGTAACATTTACTTAATTTGAGTGTTAGTTTACACAGATATCTGTGATGTAAAATGAATAAAATGATATCTTTATCAAATCTACAGAAAACAACCAAGCTGCTTGGATTGATGTGTGATAGTACGTTTTCACAGTATAACCACATTTACAAAACCATGTGGCATGGATGTATTGTGCATTATTATTTTTGTAACTCATTCAGTTCAATCTTTGAACATTGATAGATAGCGCTCCTATCAACTTGTGGGTTGGTTGCAATTAGTAAAATGCGTAATTTAAAATTTCCAATCTAGTACTATACAAAGCTCATTATTTATGTTTTTGAGGGTTGGTTGCTTTCTGCATAACGCCGTTATAATATTGTTATTTTTATTGTTCCCGCATTTTAAATTTTGTGCAATGTTTGAATCCTGACAAATTATTTTTATGAGCAAGTGGTTCATTATTGAGTATGGTAGATTATGTTTTGCTATGAATAATCCCAATTGCACTTCAGCATACTTGACCTATAATAATAAAATAGTAATATAATTTGTAGGCTTTAAATCTCATATGAATCCAAAATCCAAAATACTCAAAATAATTCATAGGCGTGCGCAGACATTTGTGGCAGGGTGGGCCAAAGCCAATAATGATTAAGATACTTGAATATTGAAGGAAGAAACAATAAAAATATTTCATACTTTAATTGAGCTACTCGTTATCACCTACTATTGAGGGTATAAAATATATTTTAAATATGTAATAATTCATATAATAAAAACAAATACATTTTTTTTTTTAAATTAAAAAAGAAATATATTAATTGTACAGTTTTAAAATTGAAATAAATACCTGTTTTTAATCTTTAATGATAATATGGTATTATGAAATTTTATAGTATAAATATTGCAGTTCATAACTCCATTCGTCTTTCAATTGGAGTTAAAGTTTTAAATGTTTCAATCACCTCATCGACATTGATATTGTACGCCAATTCTTGCTCGATGAACATTGTCAAAAGTCCGTCCAAACGTTCTTGCTTCATTGTACTGCGGAGCTTTGTTTTAACTATGCTAAGTTTTGAAAATGTTCTTTCGCAAGTACAACTTGTAACTGGAATAGCCATAAATATTTGCAAAGCTTTAAAAAAATTAAAATATATAGTTTCTCTTCCACTATAAGGTTCAGTTAGCCATTTAATCCATTTATCAATATTTATTTGTCCATTATTTAGTATACCATTAGTATGTTTTAGTAGGTCAATTTCGGTTTTTAGAACTTTACTGTCTAGATCAAATGTATCTGTTAATATGTTAATATCATCACTACTAATTTGAAGGGTTAATAACATACCAACACTTTTTATTATATCAATTGTTTCTTGATTAAACCTGATATTTAAAGCAGAAATCATATTGTCTAATGTACTGTAATAGACTTTTCTCATTTCTTGTTCTTTAGTAAAGTAATGTTGTGTGTGACTTGAGCAATCTATCTTTGTGGAAATTTTTCTTTGTCTTTTGACAGGTATATCAATGTTTTGATCATCACAAAATCTAACAGAATTTTTGTAAATAATATCAAAATTTGAAACATTGTTTCTCATTGAATTTAACGAATTTTTTAATTCTTCAACAAGTTGCATTGCAGTCAATAAATTTATAGTAGATGATTGTAAACATGTACTGGTTTTTAATACTAAACAAAGAATTGGATCTAGTAATTCCAAGGCAAATATAAAATCAAAACTTTTCATATGCGATAAGATACCTAAACCCTTGGCTCTTACATCTGCTTGATTAGTCGAGTCAGTAATCTCATCATTTGCAATTAAAAGAGAAGAGTAGTTAGCCTTTATGGCACTAACCGCTTCAGAACGGCATGCCCATCTGGTAGTTGAAATGGACTTCAAAGTTTTAAGCTTTACATTTGTAGTGTTAACTATTTTTTCAAAAACTGCATGATGCATACAACTATCCTCAACAAAAGTGTATATCAACTGTATGTATCCAAAAAAGTCAAATGCAACTCTATTATCCTTTCCAATGGAGTTAACCAGAACTAAATTTAGGCAATGTACAAAATATAGTCTTGAATTTTTTTCCTTAAATTTTGTCTGTACACCTGCAGTACTGCCGGACATGGTTGAAGCTCCATCAAAGCAAACTGAAACCAAATTTTCCCACTGTATGTTATACTCACAAATAATATCGCTCAATACATCAAATATACTTTGAGCGTTTACTTGAGTCATTCGTTTCATACAAATGAACTGTTCGTATGGACATTTTTTTTGTGAATCATAATATCGTATAACAATTGATAACTGCTCGTGGTGGCCCAAGTCACTCGTTTCATCAGCTATCAACGATACTTTTTTATTTGGTATTGTATTTTTAAATTGTCTTTTAATAACTTGATTAATAGATTCAATAAGGTCATTTTGAATTCGATTACTTGTATAAAGAGAATTTTGAGGTCCGGATACAAAATGCTTTTCAATAAGTGGGTCATACTTGCGCAATAGCCTGACAACATCCAAAAATAGTCCTTTATGTACATCATTAGTTTTTTTAGTGTGCCCACGAAATGGTTTACCACCAATTCCCAAACAGAGTATTATATTATAATTATCTGTAATATTTATTATAAATTATACTCTATTGACTATTCAGATTTCAGAATAAGATTCATTCGAAATAATAATGTATTATTTTGAAAAGAGTATAGGTACCTATATGAAATATAAAATTCATTTTCAAACATACTTCATTTTCCAATTTGCTTTTCTGTGTGAACATTTGACCTATATTCTGGTTCTTAGCCTTTCCTACATTTTTTATATGTTTTTTTCCATTGGCATGCTTTCCGATCTCTGATTTACCAGCTACTCCATCTACTAAGCATGCTTTACAGTGATAAAAGGTGTTCCCTGAAAAAAAAAGATCAATAATTAAAATAATAATATCATTATTTTGCTACATTATATTAATTACTAAATATATTATTTAAATATTACCTTTTTTACTTGATGGTAAGCCATCATTTGAATACGGTAACTGATTCCCACTCAACACAATATTTCTGTTTATACATTAATTTAGTTTTTTTAGGTGGTGTTTGAGAATTATCGTCTTCTGAGCCCGACATAACGATTACTAATTTATAATGACTTAACAAGAATAAACAACTATCAATTAACTAAACAACAAACTAGCAACAAATAATAGTAAACTAAAAACAAGTCAAATTGTCAAAACTAATTTTTACATTTTTGAATTTAATTAATTAATTAAACATTTAAACCTAACCTTAATTATTAGGGTTTTGATTTTTGAATATAAACTATTGAACCATGGTAACAGTTAATAGGTATATTTCAATAAATTATTTCAATAGTTATATTTAGATTTATATAAATTAATGAAATATTCAAATATAATCGATATGATTTACCCTGATAAGACAAAATATAGAAATACCGGTATTTTGTGATTTCATACTGATTACTGATACTGGTTACGGGCATAGATAATAAAGAAATGGATGGGCCATGCTATTGTTCTCATCTGTGACGGAAGAGAACTTTACCAATATGGTTACAAAATGTAGCACAGGCATAGAGTAAGATAGAGGAGCCGTTCCACGTTTTGGTTAATGCATAAAGTGACGGATTTTAGCAGTGTAGCCTTTTTGGTAATATGAAATGATTTATTACACATAATATATTACGCACGATAAAAATAATAACTATATTACACGATTAAAAATTTTAAAAATTAAAATTAATGTTTCATTAATTAAACTCATAATGAAATTACGACATATTAAAAAAATACAAAATATAAATTATTATAAAAATTGTTTTTCATTGGCCTCTAAAAAGTATTAACTTCTTATACCAAGTCCTTAAAGATGGATTTTCATTACGAGCTCTTAAGCTATGATTGATTTTAAGTTTTACATAATATGTATATGATATGGATTTAATTAATAGTGTAAGATGATCCGAGAAAGGACTATTACTTTCAGCACTATGAAACTCTAATGATTTAAATATTTTTCGCTGGGATAAAACATAATTGAGAATTTTGGATTGGATTGCTATAGTATTAATTGCTCTAGTTTCAAAGTTATACATCTTTAAAAGCTTTTCAGTCTCGAAACAAATTTCAAGCACATCATCACTAGGGTACATTAGACCTCCTTTTTCACCACCTCTATTTTTCATGGTTATTAGTGAATTTAAAAACATACCTTTATCAATAGCACATAAAGATCGTATGCAAATCTAAATCTGAAATGGACGTCTTCCTGGCGGTATTGGATGCAGCATTCCGGGCCTCTTACCGGAAGGGTGCTTATGTGTGAGACAGTCGATGCACATAGCGATGTGTTGGCGTACGTAACGGCGAAGACACGAAAACCAGTAGTCGGCGGTGATCCGTGACACGGTTCTATCGACGGTGAAATGACCTCCGTGATAATGAGCTTCGATAACGACACCTTTTCTCATTGATTTCGGAATCACCAGCCGCGCGCGTCCCTTATAACTAACCAAGTTAAATAACAATCACAATTAATAATTAAATTCAAAACTTTGAGTTGTTCATTTGATTTGCCTACTTGTTAACCGTGTTCCACAACTGGATCACAACAAACTCGTTCTTCCTTGGTCATAGCGACGCTCGTCTCGTCGTTGACCGCTCGAGATAAAGCGTCGACGTGGGCCATGCGCGTTCCCGGACGATATCTTATTTCAAAATCGTACTCGTGGAACACCTCGTATCAGCGGGCTATTTGCGGCTTAACCGTCTTATGTAGGTTCAGGTAGACCAATGCCTGACAGTCAGTGAACACAACGAATTTGACACCCAGTAGAAACTGACGTAGACTGGTGAGGGTCCAAATTATCGCGTATAATTCTAGGCGGGACGAGTGATACTTCGACTCGACCGAAGTCGTCCTATTACCCACCGCGTATACCATATTGTTAACTATAGGCGCACAGACTAACACGAATTAGTGATAAACGGGCCCACATGGTCCAGATGCACCGTGTCAAAAGGCCTCTTGCCTACAGCAATCGGATGCAACAAACCTGGCTGTTTTCCCCTAGGTCTCTTCACTAACAGACACTCCATACACATTCTGACATGGAACTTCACATACCTCCGCATCCGCACGAATCAAAAATCTTGCAGAATGTTTGCGACAGTACGATCCACGGCTGGATGTCCTTTCAGGTCGTGCGCGGCGACCACTAAACTCTTCCGCATCGACCTCGGCATCACAAATAGTAGCTTGTCTTTTAACTTCCGGTACAACAACCCACTTTCTAGCATAAAGTTCTTGTCTCTGGGACCAGAATCATCCGAATCATTCCTTAGGCCTCGAATCAGCTCAGATAGTTCTTCATCAGCAGTTTGGCACATCCGGACTTTATCTTCTGTAGTGAGCACAACACACACGTCCCACCTGTCCTTCAACTCAGAGTCAACCGGAATCACTTCCCCCACAGCCGGGTCAACCGGTGCCCTGGACAGAGCGTCGACGTGACTCATCCGGGTTCCAGGCCGATATTTGACCGAAAAGTCAAATTCTTGGAGTATGTCGTGCCAACGTGCCACTTGAGCATTTGTGCCCTTGAACGAGTTTAGATAGACCAAGGCCTGACAGTCCGTATAAACTACAAAATGCATTCCTAACACGAACTGTCGTAACTTGTTAGCTGCCCAAACTATACACATCAACTCCAGTTTGCTAGAATGGTATTTTGACTCCGCCTCACTTGTCCTTTTACTTACACAATATATCAGTTGCAAGGGTTCGCCAGTTCCCCTGGACTGCAGCAACATGGCACCGAGCCCAACCGAACTCGCGTCGGTATGCAATTCAGTGACACCGGCCGTCTGGTCGAATATTCCGAGTATCGGCGGCCGTGTCAATACGTCCCTTAACCTTTGGAACGCGTTAACCTGTTCTTCTCGCCACGAAAAGTCCACGTTCTTCCTTGTCAGCCGTGTAAGCGGTTCCGCTATGATAGCATAACCTTCCACGAATCTTCGGAAGAACCCGGTAAGTCCCAAGAAACATTTCAGCGACAACACATCCACCGGAGTAGGGAAATCCGAAATTGCTCGCGTCTTCAACTCACCTGGTTGTATTCGACCACTGCCAATTACAAATCCCAAAAATTCGATCTTCCTCGCGCCGAAAACGCACTTCGACGGTTTAAGCGTCAGGCACGCGTCCCTCAAACGATCAAACACCATACGCAATTTATGCAACATGTCCGACCAATCGTCGGCGTCTACGACCATAACGTCCAGATAGTTCCGAACGGTCTTACCATGTAATGGCCCCAACACATGGCGCATTAAGCGAGTGAACTCGGCAACAGCTCCCGATAGTCCAAACGGCATACGGACAAATTGTCCGGTAGTATCTTCCGTTATGAACGCTGTTTTCGCAGACGCGTCTTCTGTCATCGGTATCTGTAGATAACCACTTGCTAGATCGAGTTGAGCAAATAGTTTGCTCTTTCCTAACGACTGCAGTTGCTCGTTCATGTCAGGTAACGGAAAGTGCTGACGTAGCGTTTGTTTGTTTAAGCGCCTGTAATCAACGCAAAGTCTATGTTTTCCGGTACCTTGTTCACAAGAATTACGGGACTGGAGTAGGGAGACCTCGTCTTTGTCACTAACCCACACCGCTTCCAGTCACTAACGATCTTGTCTATCTCAGCCCTATCGGTTGCGGTCGTCTTGTACGGTCTGCATACTACTGGCTTGCTCCCAGGCACTTCTACAATATCCATCTTGACCAACGAAGTACACCCGAGTTCTTCCAACCCAGCAGCAAAACAATCCCGATATTCGTCCACTAACTCTTGCAACTTCGCCCTTTCATCGGCCTTTGCGTCTTCATCCACATATTTGAACTCGTCCAGACTTAGTGTCGCACGCACAACTTCGGTCTCTGCACTGACCACATGCAGACAGTCAAACTCACTGTCAAGCGTCATGACTGTAGTGTCCGACAGTTTGTTCACGACATTCGCCTCTGTGAGTACCAGCTGTCCTCCAGCCTTATGGTATGCTACCGCGGGCGAGTCCAACCAATTCCTTCCCACGATAATGTCCGGCCTTTGTACGTCATCCGGCACAACCAGAGCCACTACAGATCCGGCGTTGACACCATCAACGACGATCTCGGTTAGTGCTTCACCGACAGTCTCGAGTGCTGGTACCACGGTACTTCCTACACCGTATAGCGGTTTTGCCGACGGATGAACGTTCAGTCCACATTTGATTGCGACTGTCGATTTAAGCAACGTAAAATGACTCCCGGTATCCAACAGTACAATGAATTCGTGCCCGTTCACGACTCCAATCTTTTGATACGGGTGGTGCCCTTCGACACTGTTTTGTTCAACGACAGCGTTAGCTTGTTGTAAGTTCGGGCAGTTGTTTCTCATATGCCCAACGACACCACAGTTGTAACACGTCATTGGTTTACGCCTCGTAGGGCAATCACGAGAAAGATGACCAACCTTGTGGCAGTTGAAACAGCTGCCACGTTCGATGTAATCACTCGTTTTATCTTGCTGTCCGGAAGTCTCAAAATTCGTTTTCTGTTCGATAGGTACTGCACGCCTCCATGTCTTCTTATCACTTTGAGTATCGCTCGAGGACTGGTTCCGCGGGCCTGTATTATACTTGATCGTGTCTTTCGCCTTAGTCGGGCGTTCCGCCTTTGCACTGGATCTTCGCAGTGAATCCATCCTCTCCCAGTCCAGAATGTCTGCCAAAAGGTCATTTTCGTCCATATGCACCTTGCCTAGTGCATACATCGCCAGGTCACGGGAATATAATCCTTGAATAACATGATCGCGCACTTCATCGTACGGCAACGAGAGATCTCGACAAAGTCTTACTTTCGACTGGAAATAATCCATCAAATGCTCGTCCTTCGCTTGGTACCGTCTGCGTAAGGCTTCCCACCTATCCGACATGCGCACGGCACGAATGAACGTCGCATGGAATTGTGTTTTGAAATCTTGCCAGTCTCCGAACGTACGACCTACAAACCAATCTTTTGCCGCACCTTGAACGTTCGCGCGCACGAACTGGAGCCGATACGCAAAAGGCCAACAATTCAGGTTCGCGACGCCCTCGACCGATGTCAGCCAATCGGCTGCAACATGAGTCGTTTCCCGACCACTAAACACACCGACGGTTTTATCTAGGTCCGGTAACACACGAAAGTCTAAAGCGGGTCGACGCGAGCTCGTTTCCGATAATGATCTGTCATCAGATACACTCATATCGATAATCTTAGCGTTCACGTCACTCGTCACAGTCGCTTCAGTGACTCGTTTCCGTAATTCTTCAACGAGAGCAACAAGCTCATTGTATGTCGGCGCCTTTGGAATTTGCGACGCTTGATCATCCATGACGAGCAACGACACTATCAATGACAACAACAATAACAACACCGGCCGCGGTCGTAACGATACCGTCTGGTGATAACGGTAACCGTAATGGTACACACGGGTGCCAACCGTTACAATTCTAACCTAACTTAACGCGACGAATACGACGTACAACGAACGGCGAATAAGCACGTGAACAACGATCATCGACTTAACAATTCCGAATTTTGACACAACACTCGCACTACGTTCTTCAATCCGAATCCCACTTCTGAAATAATGTTAACTATAGGCGCACAGACTAACACGAATTAATTAACAGAACAACTTTATTAACATCAATCTTATTAGTTATCACACTCTGACGGCCGCTCCGGCGCATACGGTCGACAACCAACAACTAACTACAATACACTAATACACAATACTCATTGTGCACCCTAGCGGCTTGGATGTTATCAATATGTAACGACGTCGCGGTGTCACCTTGTAATAATATGCCCGACAGCGCGCGGCTGCTGGCATCCTTGTGTACTTGAAAGACTGCGGCGTTAGGATTGAACATGCTAACCACGGGCTCATTACACAGCGCTTCCCGAAGCGTGGTAAAAGCTTCCTCCCGTTCCCGTGACCAGTCAAAAGACACGTCCTTGCCGGTCAACTGCGCGAGCGGTGCCGCGATTTCGGCGTACCGCACAATGAACCTCCTGAAGTAGCCGGCTAGACCCAAAAACCGTCGGACTTCGTGAGCGTCGGTTGGACGTGGAAACTTGGAGATCGCATTTTGAGGGGTCGTGTTTGTTCTTTATTCAGTTAATATAATTTTGTATGTACTAAAGGATCGTTGAACGTCCACGGAAGTAATAGGCGCAAATTTCATACAAAAACTTATCATTGGTGTAAAATTTGGGGGTAGGACACTTCCTTCTTTTCCGGATAAGACATCTGATATCTGCTTCAAGTTGGGGATTAGTATTGTCAATGTTTTCATTTATGATACCATGACTTACCCATGAACTTACAATACATACATTGTTTTAAAATATATACTATAATATATCTATATACTGAACTTATATTACTTCACTATTAACTTAATGCCCAGTGATATACCTAATATGCCACTGTTTATTTTATAAAAAAAATTGTTCGCTGACTCCGATATAAATATAATGTTACTAAAACTTAATATTGTATAACATGCAAATCAACACTGTTACTTAAATTATTTATTAGATTTATTATGAAAAAAAATATGTTTATCTTTATATAAAAATGTAATGTATTCCTATACTCTATAGCAATAATAATTATTTGTAAACTAGATAACCCTGGGCCTCCTACGAGTTTTTCTCAGCGAAGCCCAGTAAAATCTTTTAATATTAATTTAAATAAAAAAATAAGTATTGTTTGTACTTGAACTGTGTTATTTTATGTACCATTATCTATATTATTTTTACTTCTGTTTTATCATAATATTAGGTTATTTTCTTTTTATTGTATCATAATTCTAAAAATTAAAAATTAAAAAATATATTGTAAACCGGAGAAGTTGTGATAAGTGATAATATTGTAATACTGATAAGCAGTTTTTAGATTTTGCCAGTTGTTCTTTATGTATTAATGCATTAACATGTAATTCTTATAATATTATGTATCTATTTCATATTAATGTAGTAATCAATTGTAAGTTGTGATTTAAATAATTAATAAAATGTTACCTATGCATTTTTACGCTTCCTATTTTTTTTTCATTGTGTATTAAAATATAATTAAACCACTTCTGTCTTTTATAAATTCAAATCTAAAGATTAAATAGTTGCTTTGGGGATTTTTTTTCCAATTGCCACAATTGTTTTAACTTAATAAGTAATAGGTAACACTTATAAAGTGATAACTAACCGTTTTTTTCAATATAACTAATGGCAACCAGTAATAGACAAATATTTCGGTTATGATATGAATACCATCAATAGCCGGAAAATAAATTATAATTATTTTAGTTTTCCCATCTGGTGACGAATATTCCTAATGGCTATTATAATTGCCCATGTGATTAGCAGAGATCACCTAAATTGTATTGTCACATCGCCCTTAGGCTTTACTGATTTCCATTCGTCAACGAGAGTCTGTTCTCTGTTATGGACTGTATAATAATACAACATATAACCAGAGACGCCCATTGGGGGGGGGGGGGGGGAGTTAGGGCACTTGCCCCCCCCCTGGAGAAAAAATAATATGAATGGGTTGTGTGTGATGAGCCTTCGTCGTGATAGAGTGACCATAAACAAAGATACTTTCATTTAGGATTTCATTACTATGTTTGGAATATAACGAAGAAATTTGCAGTTCTGATTTACCGATTCGAAATAATATATTAGATTAGATTATTTGATTTTCTATTTTTTTTCTTTACTAATTGAAATGTTTTTTAATCAACCCTATCTATATATATGTATATATATATATACAAATATAACATGCATATTTACATTTACATGTGAAAATAACATTAAATCTTTACTATCTTACATTTGAGATTTTTTTTATTTTGACCCACTTTAAAATTTTACCTTTGGGCGCACGTGCATATACCTAACTACTTTATATTTCTGAGCTGTTATAATTGTGTAACATCTGAAACTAACATTAACCATACCCCTATGGCCCTATTATACGCTTGAGTAGAGAATAATATTTGAATTATGGCTCCGGTCGGAGCGTACCTATTATATTTTCAACAGTTATCAATAACTATATTTAATTGAAAAATTGAAAAAGTGCTCTGACCGATGCAAAGCATTACTGTTTATGTATTCTAAGCTCAAGCATCTTAACATGTTTTAATCGGACCTCTAGAAATACTTAAATATTATTGTTGTCAGGCGTATTGAGTGTAGCTTATAGTATAATAAAGTTGTTTCGCGTCTATAAATTGATTTCGAACATCTTGATCCGATGATTGATTAATAACATAATGTGTTTATGCGGGTGATTGATGTAGACACATACCTACTAAGGATCATTTACATTCCACGCACAAACCCGAACCGTAATGATGACCACGATGAATGAATAAAGGTTGCCTAAACACAATTCTTTAAAAATGACACGTTTGCAGGGGATCAAACACTCGTAAGCGTTACTATTGTAGGTAAGTACTCCCACTAATTAAAGTTTTGAGGTACTCGACGGGGATATGTGTTTTTAATTAGTCTTTTGAAACCAAAAACTATAAACATTAGTCCTCAGCAGTGTTGCCAAGTTGGTTTTTTTATAACTAAATCTGGTTTTTTCTTGCTGCATCTACTTGAATCTAGTTGATATTCATTTTTCTGGTTTTTTTAGATTCTGAACGAAGTGATGAATGTATTGATTTTACAATGATGTGTGTTTTTTTTTATGTTTGTTTTTGTGTCTGTGTACAGCATAAATAGTCGAAATAATGCTTCAATTTCAAACTTTGGGGGTGGTTTCCGATGTAAAAGTGAATATCCTTGGTGCATTATAGAGGTCAAAAGTAAACATTTTCCAACAGTTTTCAAAAAAATCGAGAAAAACAAAAAAAAAATGACAGAAAAACGGGAATTTTTACGCAAAACCAGTTATCGACCACATCGATATTTTTATATGGTTGTAATTAAAAAACTAATCACTGTAAATACTTGAAGTTTTCACCAAATGTTAATGTTAGTTATATATATATACAGTTTAATTTTCAAAAATTTCAACTTTTTTTGAGTTATTTATAGACCACTGAAATTTTCGATTTTTTTGAGAATTTTTTTTTGAAGTGTCGGTAAAAAAATGTTGGACTACCAAAAAAAGATGAAAATTTAATACAAGGTTCCTTATGAGTTGTTCTAATTGTAGCTAAAAAAAATTAAAAATCGTAAGTCACAATTTTTTTTATAAGCGTTTATAGTTCAAAATTTTACGAAATCTGTCGAAAACGTGAAAATTTGCAAGTAATTTTGAAGTTGAAAAATCATAACATTTTTTGTGTTTATAACTAAGGATTAAAAATACAATACTAAGTTTTCCATAAGTTTTTCTTCAAATAGCAATAGAGAAAACTCGAAGCATGATTATAGGAAAAATTTTAAGTGCGTTTGAATTTTAAATTTTTTCGAAATAGCGTAACGATAACGATTTAAAATATTTGTTATTATTCAAAAAGTATAAATCGTAGACACATGAAAATTTTACCAGTTATTCAGATTGGCATTTTTTTTACATTATTTAATTTTCAAAATATTTTGACTTTTTTTGAGATATTTATAGACCTTTTGAAGTGTCGATAAAATTTTTTTGGCCCAATCAAAATACTTGAAAATTTAATACGAAGTTCCTTATAAGTTATTCTTATAGTGATTAAAAAATTATAAAAATACATGGGAAAAATTTTTTTATTAGCATTTGAAGTTCAAATAACGACTTAATACGTAAAAATTACGGCAATGTTCAAATTATCTTAGATAAAAATTCATAAAAGTTTTTCGTTTTAAATCTAAGATTTGAAAATTTAATACAAGGCTACTAACATATTTTTACAATAGCAGTTGCAAAATAAAAGAAATACATAGTCACAATTTTTTTTTTACAAGCATTTAAATTTAAATTTTGACATCATACGTAAAAATCACGAAAATTCGCAAATTATTTTAAGCTAGAAATTCATAAAAAATTTTCTTTTTAAATCTAAGGTTTGAACATTTTTAATAATCTATAATATACCCTAGACAGATAAACCATCTCCGTTCAGAATCGTTTTTCGTATACAATGATACCTATCATTGCATTCAAATATAACCTACCCTAGTCAGAGGTCCACCCCACCCTCTAATGTACAGCTGAGTGATACCCACTTACCCGCTTTTTTTTCATTTCTTTTTCTCCCTTTTTTTGGAATATCGCCTTATAACGATATACTATATTATTATAGCACGTCGGCAACTATTAGTATAATATCCTAACCCGTGTGTTCGAAACTGGTTTTGATTTGAACAATAAAAATAAGTACCTGGATCTATTGTATCCATTGTAGGTGAACTAATTAAGATAAAGAGTATAAGACTAGAGAATATGTAGTATTCTAAAGCTATTAAATATGTTACCATATTACAGAATATAACTCTAATAGTGCTATAGTAGTAGCTGCATGTAAAATATAAGAATATAAAAATATAAATAATAGCTGGAAAACTGGTATTTTATATTTTCCAAACAAATTGACAAGAAAAATTATTTCTTGAATTGCAGTTTAGTACTCGGCAAATCATTGAGTTCCCATATTGTTTTTTTGGTTTTCTTTTGGTTTTGTTTTGAATTGTAATTCGTACTTCGGTTTCACTTCACTTGCTTGACACGGCAGTATCCGAGTATATTAAGGTGAATAATGGGAAAGCTAACATATAGTATATACACAAAAGTTCCCTCAAGTGTGGAAGACGGACAACTTATTTATGGACTGGCTGCAAGAAATTAAGGATGATTCTGAACAAGCTTACTGTAAGGTATGTTGTAGTATCCGTGCAAAAAAGGCTAGAATTCCTTCCCCAGGGAAAGGTTATTATGATATTATTCCATGGATCTGGGCTTGCGAATATCAATTATACGAGATATATATAATATATATATGAAATATATTTAGCACTCTATACCAGGTAGACAAACCATATGTATAAAATGTAACTAAACACACGATACAATTTTACTATTACCTATATTATAAACATATTTTTATATATTTATAATTTATATAAATATTGTATTCAAATTATAGGTACATGTAATATTTGAACTTTATTTTTGTTGCTTTAATTTTTACAATATATTCATAAATGATAGTTTTCTACTTTTTCTAGACTTTTAATGTTAATTTATTTATTTCGTTATACCTAGGTTAACCTTCCACTTTCTAACATGATCATGAATCATGATTAAAATCCAACGACCCGGCAGGGTCGCACTAAGTATAAAAAAAAAACGCCTTAAAATGAACGCATCGGCAATCACAACGCGCGACAACTGCCGGGTATAATTACAGGAAGCATCTGAAATCACGATAAAAAATAGTTGACAATGCATACCTAATTTCTTGTACAATCATTTAGTTTGACAATGCACCAATCTTATTGGAAATGTTCCGTAGAAGTGCATGCTGCACTTTTTAATCCGATCTGAACATTATAAATGGAGTTATAGCCAAATATATTATGGATTTTTATGGCAAAAAAATAAAATGTTATTCGATAATATTCCCTGCGGCCCGCATGAAGTTCCCCGCCCTCTGAGGAGATACACACACACACTTACCGTACCCGCGTGCTTTGTCACAGCGCTTGCGGTGGCGGTGTTTTCAGTTAATACGTAACGGCTCGCGTATATTATCATTTATCAATATTGTTCTTTCTTGCGTCGACCGTCGTCCTTCTTGCACAATTATTGGGTAAGGTGTAATGATACTCAAATAAAGTATGAACGGTGGCCCCGGGGGGGGGGGGGGGGGAAGATATTTACATTATATTAATGGAAAAAAATAATTAAAAACTTAAATGTTTGATATTATATAATAATACATAATATATGACATTATAATATTTAATAATAATGATTACAACAACAACAATAATAATAATAATAATAACATAAAAAAAATTAGTGATATCCCAACTAAAACACTACGCCAAACTCCGTGTAAAAAAACGCTCAGTATAAAAAAAATCCACCTCAAAAAGTTGTGATATCATTTTATAGCTATGTATTTAAACTATATAGGAATAGATATATTATTATAATTTATGTTAAAATTCATTGCTTATAAATTGAACTTAGCTGGTGACTTTAAAATTATAACATTTAATTAGTAATTTATAACAATTAATTTATGTAACACTCAATTAGTATCACTCATTTTCAAAGATAACATGTATACTCAATACGAAATGAATTCTCATGAGTTTTAAATAAAGTCACCAGCTAAGTTCAATTTATAAGCAATGCATTTTAACATAAATTATAATAATATATCTATTCCTATATAGTTTAAATACATAGCTATAAAATGATATCACAACTTTTTGAGGTGGATTTTTTTTATACTGAGCGTTTTTTTACACGGAGTTTGGCGTAGTGTTTTTGTTGGGATATATTATTCAATAGCAATATTTATCTGCAGATATTATGTAGCTAAATTGCCTAGCTAGGACGCCGTTTGATCGTAATATTTAATTCTATTGAAATTGTAGGTAAAATGGTAAAAAATATCAATCTAACGGAAATACCAAAATAAATGTATGAAAAGATACAACAGTAGTTAAGTTGTAGTTTGTCAATTATAGTAATCGTTCACTTAGTATGCCTGAGTTATATCTTACCATGTGCTAACTAGACTTTGGGACTTATATATTAAGGTCTCTAAAAACAATACACATTTAGAACTGTGCACCAACTATCCATTAAAAATATCAATTACTTTTTCATTAAAACAAAATAACGTCACGGTGACAAGACATACAAAACCGTAGGTATTCCGTGAAAATTATGCAATATTGCAATATATGTCACAATATAGAAATTATAGTTTTTTTAATACGTTATACGTTAAACATAATATGCAATAAAAACAACTAAATATGCAACAAAAAAAAAAGGATATTTTTTATTCACTTACAATTGATTATAAAACGCATTCAACGCTTGTTCGTTGATAATCGGCGATTAATAATCACAGTAGAAATCGATAACAAAATCAGCAGATAACTTAAATTAGAATCAAGAACCTAATACGAAATTATCTTAATATTATACCAAAAGACAAACATTATCACTATAATTGTACGGCGTTGCATCAGCGTAATTGGTTTATTTACTTAATCTATGCGTTTACAATTTATTTGAGTTCGATTGAAAAAAATTTTAAATCACATTTACTAAAATATAATTTCATAAAATATGACAGATTTTGATCAAAAACATAAAAATCCAAAAAATCACTAAAAATTAAAAAATCGCAAAATAAAATGTTTAATTTAAATTCTCTGTATCATGAAACACATTTTTAGCTCACTCTGTTATTTTTTAAACATCTCATAACAAATTTGTAAATGCTATAAAACCCCAACCTTGGCTGTTACACTAGTAGTTTCATTGTTAAATACGTACTAATTTTTTATTCAGTGTTTCATAACCAGTACTCAATGCTAGTTCAAAAAAGATGTTTAACATTTATGTATTTTATAAATTATGAAGAATGTGTTGCATATTTTTATATATTATGCATTGCATATAATCAATATATTATATATAAACATATGTAAAATTTAGAATTATTATTGGTTTGACTAAATAATTAAAAATTATTTTAGTTTAGTATGCTCTGTCACTGTTTTTCAGCCAGTTCAGTAGTCTTATATATCGTTTTTATATATATATATTTTTTTATAGATCATATGCCTGATAATTTTGGCCATTAGCTGTTTGCAGGAGGGAACGGTTGGTTAAGACCCTAGTGATTACCCATCCAGGATTTAGCAACACCAACCAATATGTACACTTAAGAGCGTTTCCACAGTTAAGCGTACGACCGATGCCACACTAAGCCACTTTTCACACATATATTTCTCGCTTAAGTCTTACATAATATACATTTTGTATTATAACCTATTTTCATTGATTAAACACATTCTTTGTACTTTATATTTTTAAACTTATAAAACCTATATTCTCACAGTGGATTAAAAGCTTATTCCTACAATTGGATCGTTAACATCAAGATTATAATATTATTGTTTTAACGAGTTATTCAAGAGATCTTTAATGGGCTATATTGTCTCAAGCTACAAACAGCCTTCTATCAGGAAGGTACAAATGTCATGAATACATCACTGTACTGCTTTATTGTAGTTCACAAATAGACATATTACATTTAATATTTCCACAACTAATAACAAAAATCAAAAATTTCAAGTTTTTACATTGTAAAAGGATAATTAGGACATATAAAAATAAAACATCATTTTATAAAAAATTTATACAATTCTTCTTTTTTTGCAATAACAAAAAACACAATAAAATTTGTTTTTCTTACAAAACATATAAGTCTTTTTTTTTCTTTTACCAATTTCACACTTTTATTGTTCTTTCACACTAGTCATTGGGAATCGATTAGTGTTTGGTTTATAACTAAGGCACTGATTTACATTACACATTACAATTATTTGTTGTTTTTTGTTTGTTACCTTTGGACTAAAATCCAGTCTTAAGGTATTTTAAAAACAATTTACAGTTAAAAATTTATTATACAAGTCATCTGTTCCTTAAACTAGGCACTTAATAAAAAATATAATAAATTAATTAAATATTTTTCAATCAGTCGATAAGTCTTAGGCTAGCCATAACTTTGCCCTTCCATAGTGGCAACATCTGATTATCGTCAGTGATTTCTTCTTGGATGCCGGTTGATGGAGATTCATCAAATTCAGTAGTAAAAAAATACCTGTTACAAACGTTACATGTTATAGATAAGCTGGTAAAGGATTTTTTTTGTTTAATTAATAACCATGTTATTTAATCTAAAAACAAATGTCTCACTCTAAAAAAACTGTTACCTGTAATGTCCTTTCTTTGGCATACATTCAATAAACTGTTTTAATGTGATTGGATGTCCGGCTATTCTTTTCCTGAATGGGAATTCTTCATCATTGAAATTGTACACAACAGTAGTGGTGGTTGGGGGTGCAGTTATTGTACTAGATGTTGACGGTGTAGCTGATTCTTCTGCAGGTAGTCCACGGCCAGATGATGAAGAAGAAGTCCTAAATATTATTAAATTCTGATGTAAAATACTAAATAGTCCATTTTATGTGTGAAATATTTATAATTATTCCAAACAACAGCCCTTTTCATTAACAGACATAAAAAATTATAGTTTACCTCTGTTTGTGATTCTTCTTCGTCATTTGGTCATTGAGTCTACGCCCAGCTTCTATCAACTGATTGTCTGTATTTGGGAAAGGAGGTGGTGGCATATTAGGGTCGGCAACAAATGGCTGCTTGGGCATGTGATTTGTCCAGGAGCCACTACTACCACAATCTACGTTACCGCAATCTAAAGAAAAAATCAATGCATATTATAAATGTAAATAAAAAAAATAAAAATTATTAAAATACCGTGGGAAGAGGCTTTTGCAGTCGTGGTATTAGCGGACGCGGTACACCAACTAAAAGCTGGACCTGAGTCAGCGAGTGCATCACCAGCACACATTGGACTTTCTTGAAGCCATACCATACAACGATTGGTCGACCTGCTATAATAGAGATAAAACAAATTAATTATTTTTTCTGTCAGTGAATATACAATACCAATTACTAATGCACACAGATGAGTTAAAATTAAAATTAAATTAAAATATAAAATAAAAACAAACTTACTCCTCTCTTGTCTTGTTAGCATTGGTAGGCAATTGTGATTGTCCTGATACAACACTGATTCCACTGTCAGTCATTGTACGTCGGCTACCCCAGGTGTGACGTCCTAAACCTTATCATTAAATTGAATATATCAGTATTAATTATTTAATTATATTTCAATATATGCATACTTGACACTCTGAGCTCTGGATTTGGAACAAAATTTTGATAATCTGGGATAGATCGACTCTTTGGCACATGGCGGCTGGGTTCAGAACTGTCTGCTGTAAAGTCAGTGTAATTGCCACTATCGTATCCAGATGCCCGATTATCCTGATAATATTTAAAAATTTGTTTAATATACATATAATGTTATTGTATGACCAAGAGAAAAACAAACATACTTTGTCTCTGCGTTTGGACAAATTAGGATTAGCTGCTGCCAAATAAGTACTGGCAAATTGTTGAACAGGCCGATTGACTTTGCCTGACCCTTGTCGCCTGTGTAACGATTGTTCAGGTGATTTAGGAGGCGATTTAAAGTATTTTTGTACATGTTGATCTAAATGTATAATAAATGGAAGTTAGAAAATAATAAGAAAGATAGATAATAAGAAAAAACAAGGATGTATACTATCTTAAATAAGAGTAACCTCGGTTGGTGACTGATGTTTATGTGATCTGTCAAGACTATATTTAATAATTAGTTTTCATTTATTTTTGTAGTTAGCTTTCATTTCTAACAATTGGCTGTGACCGAAAAATTGCTTATCATGTTTATAAAGCAAAATTTAATCTAGGCGATTGATATAAGAATAATGTGACTCTCTTGAGAGTGCAACTTGGCTAGTTAGTCATTGAAATTGCCTTACACAGAAGCTGGCCAACCCGAGGTTACTGTCATTTGACATAGAGTATAGGTTATTTAAGATGTAAAAATACAAATTTACACAAGGTAGTTGATTATTGTTTAGTTAGTCATAAATTATAAACACAATGTTTTAATGATTTAAATGTTAATAAAATATGCTTGTGATTAGTATATATCTTTATTATTTAATGCAATGTTAACATTTGATTCAATAAACACACCTAATATTTCATCGTCACTGCCATCAGGTAACTTTAAAGATGCTCTAAACATTTCATCTAACATTTTAGGATCATCAATTTTGCCAGATTCACTGTCGAATTTAAGCTGAAATTAAAATATATATATATATAACAGTTCAACACAGTTAACAAAAAAAATTATTCAGCTCACAAACCTCTGAGAGATTTTTAATCATTTTATTATCCCACTTTTCTTCAATATCACGTTCCACTTTTATTTTTTCTAACTTTTCAGTGAGTATAGAAGCAAACATCTTTGGTTCCATTGCTGGTTTCTAAAAACATATTTGGATTGTTAAGAATAATGAAAGATCAATACACAAACATTACTTACATTGCACTGGGGTTCTCTCATTGTACGGGGAATGATTGTAGCAGTCATTGAACCCTCAACATTCCTTCGAGCATATTTTTGCACTTCTTTCATTTCTAATTGAGCACTTTTTTTGGCTATTATTTTTGGATCACGAATCTCAGCCAATTGCCTAATAAATTAATTTTAATTAAAGCTTTTGTTTTTGTTGACATTTTTGTACTTACATGATTTCTTGTCGTAAGTAGAAGCAAAATTTCAAAATGACAAAACTTACCTTCTTAAACAATCTGTAGAAACAGACGCCTCACTAAGACTAGCCAAATCACTGTCCTGAGCTGAAGTTGGATTGTAAGATATGTGCGTAGCTCTAGGTTTTGTGCCCCACCAGGATTGGTGATAAGGGGTACTGGGATTTGGGTTGTAGATGCCCATTTTTGAAGTCTTTGCTCTACAATTGATTACCAAGCACAAAAAAAAAAAACAATGCAAATACAATACAATAACCAAAAATAAAATGCATAACTATAAATGATATATTTAACAGTAAGCATAATTACTAAATACCATTTATTAAATAACAAGCAAAATGTGTTTAAATGTTCCATTTTAACAATTTGTGTAAAAAAATTTAATGTTAAAGTATACTTTTTTTTACTACTATTAAAGACTCATTTCTTGACTAATAAATTTTAATAATTAAACACTCAAAAAATAATGATACTTAAAGCATCTTTAATTCACATGCAAAAATGTTTAAATAATAAAATATATATTACCTCTGTAAAAACTCTCCTTTTTCCAGATGAGACCGTTGTTTTTGGGACATGTGCAAAAGGGACTGGGTTAATTTCATGGGAAAGTCTTTAGATTGCTTAAGTTCATGACTGGACAATTCAGCATCTTCTTTAAGAGTTAACAAAGTTTGACTACGATCTGGAGGTGCTTGATATCTTGAGGGCACCACTTTTTCTTCAGTGTCTGGTATATGGTTCACTACTTTACCATCATAAAAACTAAAACAAATAAAAAATACATAAATAAGTTTTTAAGTATATAAGAATGATAATAATTGAGCAATAATAAAATATGAGCTTACTCAATGCCACAATTCAGTGACCGAATATAAGAGATATAGGTATCAGATTGTAGGAATGCCGGATACAATGTATCATTTAGAAATTTTTCCACTTGTACAAGGGCTTCGTCAAACAGATTTTTAGGAAGAGCTGTTTTGTTGGCAATGGATACTTTAACCCTCTGCATGACGTGCCTTCGACATTCTTCATCTACACCTAAGTCTGCTTTTAGGAACAGTTTTCTAAAAAAAAACCCCAAAAGATGTTACATGAATTTCGTAACTACCATTAAATAAAAATATATTCATATTATTATAACGTCAAGAATTTACTTGTAAATAATAGAACGTAGTTTATCAGCTTTTTGGTCAGTGTGACCATATAGCCCTTGGCACGCTAACCAAAACTCAAGAACCTTGCTGCATTGCTGTCCTTGTCCAGATTCTTCTTCCAGCTTCAAGTTTTGCCGGAAAAGATTTACACCGTTAGGATCAGCTAACAAGCAATCTAAGTTACGGGCCCATAACATGGGCCCAGAGTTTTGGCCATCATTTGGGGATAACGATCCCCGATCACCACTATCACCGTCGGCTTGTTCGTAGTCGTGGCGTGCACCACATCCAGCTGAAAATATTGATACTTTTCTAATGAATGCACATTTATTTATTTATTAAAACATTATTATTAATTCCTTACCATGTTCCTGAATGCTGCATGCACGGCATTTGGAACCAGCCATTAATAATTCGGTTTGTGTTTTGCGACATCTTACACATTTGTTTTCTTTAAAATTGAAATATTAAAAAAATATATATAAGTTAAGTTTAAATACATAATAAATTTAATTATAAGATAGCTTCAAAACACAATAAACTCACCAAAACTGTTTTTGAATTTTTGACCTAAACATGCGTTGTCCTCAGACGATCGCTCAGACTCTTCTCCCGGTAATACTTTTGGTCTGGCGGAGTCAATTAGTATATTATTATTCATCATAACCGTGGGTATGGAGCTATTGGTGTCACGCTCCTTACTACCTCTGTTACAGGCATTTCGAAATAGATCTGAAACATAAAAATGGAATTGTTCATGATATAGTTTTTATTCTTTGTTTGCATTATTATTATTACTATTATTATTATTACTAAACAAGGGTTAATGAAAACAAAATGGCCGCTTAGTAGTAGCTTAACTGTTGTATTAAATAGTTTCAACATAATATACTCAATAAAAAATCTCAATTGCCTATTTTAAATGATATGTTATGTCAAAACAAAATAATATAATGATTTTTATGAACGTTTCAAGCAAAAAAAAATGAATATTAAAGAATTACAAGTTCATAAGGTATTATTACCGGTTTTCAACAAACATTAGTTATGATAAGCCAACTGAATAGAATAAACAAGGAAAAATATGAAGGTAAAACTATCCTACACAATACATACCACAATCCATTCTGTATGGTTTATTATTTATATTTTTAAGGTAAAAATAATAATACTAAAAATATGATATGGGTAAGCTGCGCACAACAGAACCGGACTCAAGTAGTTGTCGATCGATGAAGCGGTAGTACGCAGAATTAACGCATGTTATGGTACCGCTGTATAACAACCACCCGGATAATCGATAGCGAATACAGTTCCGATTGGAGAACGGGGAACAATAAGTCATAAAAATATGATATGTGCCAGAAGTAGGGTCTTTTTATTGTACAATAGGATATTCTAAAATTATGATTTTTTGGATCAATTCATATGTCTATCAATATCTAATAAGTGGCAGCAGTCCTGGTACAGCTTCTCTTAACCTTAAATTGTTGAGATAGGTATACATATTTTTTTTATTGACAGGGACCTTTTTGAAAAAATATGGAATTACTCCAAACAATGAGATATTATATATTGGTATTTAATAGTAAACAAATGGTATACTTCAATACTTGTAAACAGCTGAAACTAAACACAAGGAACTGATTTAAAAAAAAAATAATGCATTGATAGTATTAACAGTAAATATTTTTTGTTAAAAACAAAAATAGATGTACCAGGTAAGTATTTAAATTATTAATAAACATAAAATAACATTTAATTATGTTGATAAATAATTAAATTAATCAACATTTGTGTTAATATTTCTACAAAATGCAAAATATAAATAGTATTTATTTATCATTGAAAATGTATTAATCCTATGCAAATGGATAACTGTTATTGTATATTCATTTTCACAATAATTTATGTTTTTAAATTTAGGAAAACATTGAAACTATGATGAATGTTATAGTTTATAATTATTCAAAAGATATATAATCAACTTTTAATTTAAACAGTAAAAGTAATCATTATTAATTATTAATATAGCAATTATAATTATTTTGTTATTACAACTAGAGAATTTAAGAGGAAATGAAACTTTAGCCCTGTTGATATCTAAATATTATTCAGAAGTAAAATTGCAAATCATGAATTAAAATATAATAATGATAAATTATAAGTAATGAAACACAATAGGTTATAGTAAGATAAGATAAAGGAATTATTCTAAATAAAACTAGATCAATTATTTGGCTAGGTAATCTAACATATTAACTAATTAAGTAGTTAATAAATTGTCGAAAGGTTTTTTTAATAAGAAAAAGAAACAATTTAAATAGTGTAATTCATGATACTGAAAATAATGATAAATATGAATATATTAATTTAGTAATATTATATAGTGTAATAGTTGGAATAAGTTTAAAAAAATACTTATTTATTATAGCGAACCGGCAATTTACAGCACCAGAATACATATAAAACTATTAAGTACTATATTTAAGACCCAAAATATACCAAAACTATTATAGCCATTTCAACGAGCGATAAAAATTACGTTTTACCTCTAAGTCATTTAAAACAATAATACGTATACATAAGTTGGTTGGGGCGGTGGGATCAGTGTTCTTAAAATCGCGAAGCAGTGAGAAAAATGAAAACAATTAAATTGCCTTTCGAAAATCGCATAAAACAACTTGGATAACGATATTTTCTTTGAGAGGGTTATCTTACCAACTAATACAATATTATAATATATTTTTTTTTCACTCAAGAAAGACGTTTACAGCGGTGTAACGCCACTGCATTAGATATATTAACCAATATACGATTATAATACTGCTACCATGCTGCTGCCAAGCAAGTACGAAGTTGGAGGTTAATATAATAACACCGATTTGCGATTACCTACTCTGTACCAAGTACATAATATAATACCTGCACAATACACTCGCCAGGAAATTACCACGAGATCGAATTGAAATAAAATTTTAGATGGTTGAGTAAAAAAATTCTCAAAAAAAATAAAAACAACATAATATTATAACGACAATTTTGTCAATAGGAAAACGGGCGCAATGAAGTAACGAAAAACGATCGCTTCCCGCAACCGATGATTTTCGCTGATAGTGGTGAGAGGGGAGGGAGGGGCGCGTGTAATAATAATAATAATAATAATAATAATAGGAGACGTTCGATCAAACTATGAGCAGTGAGCACACATATCATAATAATATTAAAATACATATTAATATATTATTTTTACAATGCGACGAAGTACCGGCAGATATCGGCAGCTATATTGCTGTATAAGTTTTTGGTTTTTTTTTCTTTCGCGTATTCCGGATTCCCAAGGTCGGCGTCGTATGATGGAAAGGCGGGGGGAAAAGGACGAAAAAAAATATGAAACGCAGCCGTCCGCGGCTCGAGATAAAAACATAATATATATCATACACCTGTACACGCGTTGTATTACTATATATTATTCCTTACATTTATATATATGTATATATATTATATATATATACACGAGCGTCCCGACGAGATTTTTACAACAATTCACTCTACCGTGAAGCGTAACCGCCTCGGGGCACTCGGCCACATGTAATTATTGCACCGGTTGCCTTATACCGCCGCCTCGGCCACCGCACTCCACCACTGGTCCACCGGCGCAGAACCGGTCGGCCTCTTTGACGCCGGGCTGCGACGCCGACGCCGCGCCGCCAGTTCGTGTTCATTACAAAATTACACTCTCCCTTCACCCCGATTTTCGCTCGCCTCGACGCTAGGCACACACATAAAGTTATATATTTTTTTTCCTCTCTCGGTCTCTTCGTTGGCGCGCGGCTCGTAGGTTTTTGATTTTTATATATATTTTTATTATTAATTTATTATACACTCGCTGCGGCGCGGCGTGCAGGTGTGTGTTTTCTCCGCGCGCCGTTTGATTCCCTAAACTTTTTTACTCGTATACATTTCCCAAACCCCAACCCCTCCCCGAGCCATTAACTCCTTCTGTAAGTGTGTGTGTGTGTGCGCGCGCGCGCTAGCGCACGGCCGACATATTATTATATTGTATACATAAATACGAATATATTATATTATAATAATATACACGAAAACCGTATTAGGTATAGGATAGATATATACCGCGATGGCGGTAAAGTGTGCAGGCGTGTTATGTACCTATAATACAATATTATATTATCACATAAGATGCCGACGAAATAGGAATAGAGTGTAAAACCCAACCGGGTTTACACGCACATGCCCGCTAATGACAATGTATTACGATGCGTTATGGTATAACAACAATATATTATAATACGTATATTACATTATGTATGATATCTGACCTTTTGTCCGAACGATAATCCATAATCGTATGTGATAAATCGGTAACGGATCGGACGATTTTACGTTATTTCTCTATATATCATATAAAACCATTCGTATGTACAATAAAGTTTAACCTGCAAGTGCAGTAAACCGAAATTTTACTTAGACACAGTCAACAGTATATTATATCATTAGCGAGCAGATAGACGGTTAAATAAATAAAAAGTAAAAAAACATCAAAGGCCCCGGAGTAAATGGATTCCGGTTCTTTCGTTTGTATGTTTTTTTTAGATACTTCTTTACTTCTTTTATTAACCGTGTATCGAATTAGCAGCAATTCGAAAGTTAAAGATAAATCGCCGACCGAGATGAAATAAAAGATTTCTTTTGGGAAATATACATCTAGTATATTCATTATATTATTATATTGAAAATTCTATTAACTCACTGGAGACGATGGTATACGGGTCAAACAAATAAAGATGTTGACCACTGGATCCTATTATATCATACAATATATATATATTGTATATACTGTTTTTATTTATTTATTTTTTTAAGAACGAAATACTCGATCGAATTAAAGAACCTATTCAGAAAGAAAATATATAGGTTCATATCGGTTACTTCTGTTCTTTAAAAAGGGATTGACATTTTACAAAAGATTCATACACTCGACTACATTTTTTTTTTGTTTGTTTGTTTTTGTGTCTGTGTACAGCATAACTAGTCGAAATAATGCTTCAATTTCAAACTTTGGGGGTGGTTTTCTATGTAAAAATGAATATCCTTGGTGCATTATAGCTCAAAAGTAAACATTTTCCAATAGTTTTCAAAAAAATCGAGAAAAACGAAAAAAAATGACAGAAAAACGGGATTTTTTTCACAAAACCAGTTTTATTTATTTTCATATAACGAATTCAATCAATCAATCTGTAGAATGTTAAATTAAATTTTATAATAAAAAAATTAGAAAGTATAAATCATTGAGTTAATACAAGTCTGATACATGATAAATGTTAAAATTTATTATTGTTATTGATTGTACTAATTGTACTTGAGAATATCTGAATATATATAATTATACGATTGTATATTATTTTTTTATGTATCTATTATATATTGGTCCATATTACTTATAAAACTTATAATTTATAAGTTTACAGGTATAATATATTAATAATAGAGCAATAAATAGAAAAAAAAAGAATTACGAATTTGGTTTTATTTTAATATGCTAACTTTTCAATCACATCATATTCACATATTTAATACATAATATCGAGCATAATATGCACATTGGCACTATAACTTAATTTGGATATTATTACATTGTGTTTTCACTAGTCAGACTAATAGAATACTACGCAAGGATATGAAAAAATCTAGGAAAATTACATTGAATCCATGTATCTATATGTATATAATCTATATACTATAATATTTATTATATATCATATATTTATTATCCGATTACAGGCAATAAAATTGGTATTAAATATATTTTCCTTACGAAGCATGAAATATAATTTCACCGATATATAACGAAAAGAAATATATATATATATAAGCGACAAAGTCTCTTCTCGTGTGATGTTCATAGACTGGAAAATGCACTTCTATTCAATTCCCCGCCCAATGCTGCAATCGGCACTGAAGAAAGGAGTCTGAACGAATATTGCATTGAAAACCGCAATGGGATGAAAACGAAATCGAATCATCCGGTTTGCGTCTAACGTATGCTTTCGGAAATTTAATTTTTTCCTTCCTCTACTCCACACTCGGCTCTAACAAAATTGTTTTACTTTTTTTTTAAATGTGTATTTCACTCCAAAAAGTCCACGCAATTGTATGTTTTGATTTTTTTTTCTTCATCTTATTTGCGCACACAGTTTTATATAATACCAATAAGCACAGTCTGTTGGCCACGAGGCATTCTTTTATATTATACAATAAGTTATTGGAGTTTTTCCTTTTGAACCTGAAGCAAAACGCGTATACACAAAGTTATACTTTGAAATTTAATGAATATAGTATATACTATATAAAGATTTCAAAAGTACCTAGGTATAATATTTTTAATAAAACTTATTATTATAAATAAAATAAAGTTAAAACGTGAAAGTTTTCTGTTTCCTAATTTATTGACAGAGTATATAATAAAATTTATAGATTTTATAAGTAACTAACTATTATTAGTTACTATCGAGAAACAATTACACGATAATAAGTGATAATTTTCTTTTACTATACATCTAAAAATCAGATAATAAAAATGTTTGTAAAAAAATACCGAAAAAGTTCCTTTGCTGGTCTCTAGTGTATTGAAATTTAAATTTAGAGATACTTATGAGTAACAACAATAAAATTCGAATGTCATATTTACGAAAAACGATTTTGAGCGAAAACGCCCTGCAGCCTCTATCGCTAAGGGTTTTCAATTTTTTTTTTAATAGATATAAGCGGGGCTCGTAAGTTTATGCACTAAAACTGGCAAAACATACGTTGAAATATGCCTTAAAAAGTTCAGATGCAGTTATATGCACTAAAAATATGCAGGTTAAAAAATATATATAAATTATTTTTATCATCAGATAAGACTATTTCATATTTTCATATAACATGTTTTCACTCATTGCTTAATGCAGGCATAAACACTAATTATTAGCGTATTATTTTTTAACAATTTTACGTTGCAACAATTCCCATTTATTTTATACAGAGTAAAAATAAAATGTATAGCATTTTTCATCAAATTTTAGTTAAAAGTGTGTTAATTGTCCCCAATAAAATAAAATTGTCCCCAACTTCACATTCTTAACCATGGTGCCTCGGAATGAATTTGTATGTCACCTATCATAAAATACGACTTAACGATATTGATATGCGAATTCACGAGCTAACGAGCACTGGGTATTACTGTACAAATAGGTACCTACATAATGTTGAACTAGTTTTTGCCAAAATATCGGATATAGTATTCCGTATACAACAATTATTGTTTATATTTTTTAACTTATAAGTACAAATGTATAGACTTATGGATACGTCTGCAGATGTATTGTACCTAGTAGCAGGTTACTGTGGTATAATTGTAAATCTTTAGTATAATGGTTTAAAATTGGTCACAATCATTATTTTTCATTTTCGTTAAACTTAAAAACTTTGCTTATGTATTTTTGAAGTTTTAACTACTGTTACCTGATAAAATTTATTTTATCGAAAACAGGCGTTACGTAAATATTTCCGTTTTTCTAAGTTAGTTTTTCCCAATCATTACCAAAAGTACTGTGAATCTTCTATTTTTGATCATCAAGAGCACAAACTAGATCTAAATTGGTACCAGAAACCACTCTTGAAAATTGACAATTTAAGCATTTTGTGTGCTCCAAAACGGAATGACATAAGACACAAACACACGTTGTTGTAAAACAAATATATCATATGCTTCTGTATAGTAAATATATTCATAGCAAAGCTTATAAGTTTAAACTTAAAAGTTAATAGCTGAGTTAGGTAACAATTAAAAAAAAAGTTTAGATCATTATAAATTAATTTAAGTATACTAATAGTCTAAATAGTAATAGTAGTGTAGGTGCTATCATATTAAGTCATACCTATAATGGCTAATACTATTAATTACTTTTAGAAATTACAAGTATTACAAAGATAAAAACGGCAAACTGACGAATATTGATTCAAGAAAACCATTAATGACCAAATTCAAATGAATAATATAGGTACCAAGTCTAAGCCAATTTATAATTATACATACATTTTTTTACTCTTCCTTAATTTGTCTTGTACAAGTAAAAGTTTCAGCAGTTAAATAAATCTACTCGGATTTTTCAGTGTTTTCTATAAATATTATTGTAAGTATGATTATTGCATGGTTAATTACGATAATTAAATCTTTACTAAAAATATGAATAGTTAGATTTTTGTAAACAAATAATAATAAGCAGGAAATATGTTCTACTGTTTTCTATTGCCTATTGGTTATTTAGTGACGTCTTAAGAATCTTCCATGCAAAAGTCTATAGAAATTTCCTAAATAGAAGTAATAACAAAGTAGGGTTTGGTTATATAAAATTATATTATTACAATAATATATTATCTATACGAACGAGTTCAACGTTTCACGACGTTTCATGTTACACCGTCATTGATGAAATATTTAAATTGAGAAGGAGTTCTCTCCCAACAACTAAACGCGTCGTAGAGTACTATTAACATTAAGTCAGTCATCAACGGATCTGGTGACAAAACCGGTAGTATGGTAGTACACTATCTCGTAACACAGACAACGAAAAACACGTACGTTTCCGACCGTCTATAATTTCCATTTACTTCGTCAAACAGTATGTATCGGAGTATAATATAATATATAAGACGTCAGTCACAAATCCCATCTGCGTATGAATACGTGTGTGCGCAGTCCTTTTGTTGCCGGAGGCCAGGTCAAGATACATAATATAGGTACAATTACAAATGTGTCACTAACAAGATATAGAGGACAATCCCAGAAAAAACTTATGTCATGAGCGGTGTAAGTGAGGGAGGGAAGAAAAATACTTCGGTATATAGATTGTATTCCGACTTCTTCGGTTCGATTAGTCGTCCAAGATAATGGCGGTACAGACACAAAGCTCTCTTTGTCGGTGAAAGAGACTGCGTCTACAATGCGAGGGCACTTGAACGTTTTTTTTTTATTGTTTATTTATTTTTTTTTACAAAAACGGCCGGATCCGATTAGAAGGGAAAAATGTAGGAAATAAATCGTATATATTTTTTACTGCTTGTGTGTATATGTTTGTGTATAAACGATAGCATACATATAAATGTATATATATATTTACAGCGTACAGACTTAATAGAGCCTCGAGACGGGATGCCAATGACACAAACAACGGCCTGCCAGTGGAAAACCACTCCTCTGTAGGGTAATCTACCCCCCTGAGGTGGAATGGATTGGTACTTAAATCCAAACCCGTTTAGGAAAAGAATGTGCAAGCGCGCACCTGGGTATAAGAAATGAATGAAAAAAAAACAGCCAAATGAAAATATTTAACCAACAGTCGTCACGCGGGCAAAACTCATCAGTAAAGGTAATATATATACTCTTCACGACAATTAATAGTACTATTACTTTCAAAATAGTATTACTAATCATAATAAAGATAATATAAATAATAAAAAGTAGGTAAAAAAAACCCAAAATATGCACCAATTTATTTTTTACGGGGAAGAAATATTAAAAATGCATAATATTTTACATACTATATAACATTTACAACTATTATCTTTTGGTTTTTTTTCAAATCTTTGAAGATCAAATTGTATTATATACAGTGAATTTATGCAAGAATTAACTTAATATTTCAGTTGGATGACCTTGCAATAGAGAGAAATAGGGTGTAAAGGAAGTATCAAATATATATTTTTTTAAATAATACCTATCATAATACATTTTTTACTGTAGATTCTAATTTATAATGTTCGTACCGATATTAAGTGTTTTTCTAATGACGACATTTACGAAAACCACTGTTCCTATCAAATCTGTAACCATGTATAATAAATACTAAAGATATTCAAGGACTGCGAATTATTATTCTGAAATTGCTAAATAATGTTCACTGAAAAGACGTAGATATAAACACATTTTGGATGTGTGAATTCTTATAATGTTTATTATTATTATCTAATGTTACAAATATGAAAGTATCAAATTAAATTAAATTATAAACACTAGAAAGTATTAAAAACAAATAAATAGCCAAGTAGATAATTCGTAAACGTACACTTCTAACAATGTAAATTTTAAATTATCTCAAAATGTGTATTTCAGTATACATTCTGTTACACCTTCTCTCAAAATCCAATTTCAATCCAATTCCATTTAGTTTAAAAACTTTGTGATACGCATCTTGAGCATGAACACACTGTATTTATGATACATTCTATTAAAAGTATTAGTTAAAATTTCCAAATAAAAAAGGTAATAAATTAAAATAATAGAACAATCAACAAACTATAAATTCAAATAATATTTAAATCAATTGTTTTGAATTTTATATTTAATACTATTAAAAAATCACTAAATTATTTGTAATAAAAACTAATTAGTTTAAATTTGTTAAGAATGTCATTGTACCTATCTAGAACAGACGCAAAATTAAATTACAATAATTGTTGTAAATCAAATAAATCAATCGGGTTTTATATCCATTTATTGTGATGACTATATTTCTAAAAAAAAAATTAAACAAAATTTTAAGTTATCTATAGAATGTTTCATATTTTTAAACAGCGTACATTTAAAATATTAAATGATAATTTCTTCTTTATTTAAAAATATAAACTTATTATTTATTTGTAATTATTCAAATATGATTTTTAACTGTCAGAAGACTAAGACAGTGTAAAATATATCAGTATGCAAGAAACTTTACATTAATTGAACGAAATATTCAAGTAGCCTTTACAATATATAATACCAAAACTATTTAAAAATTAATATGTATTTTAAATTATTGAAACATATCGTTTTAAATTTCTATATATAATTATAAAAGTACAATAATCCTCTTAATAAACTATTAGTTAGATATACCTAGTTAAAAAAAAATATTAAAAACTATTAAGATAATACGTACCACGAAAAACACGTAGCGTGATAGAGCATAATTTATAAACTTCTAACATTGTCATAATACGTAAATGAACAAACACAGCGAAATCGTATTTATTTAAGATTCACGCAGGGAGGGCAAAACCGTGTCGTCAACATGAGCGGGCGAGACAGAATGCTGAAAGTCATCGGTAAGGACTGCGACAAAGGGTCTTTTTCTTTCGCACTTTAAGTTCTCTCCACCCCCGGCGCAGCACTGTCACGACTGAAATTGATGCTCCTCCAACTCCACGCACAAAAGCTGAAGAGTTGTTTTACGAATCAGAAAACAACGATATTAAATAATATAAAGCTTTGGCGTGTCCTAGATTAAATATTACACAAAAGGATCAAAAAGGACTTGCTATCCTTTGACAGCCATACTGTATACTAGGAAGAACTGCAGCAACGCGTCGTGTTAAAGATTAATAAAAACTCGAAAACGAAAACGCGACAGAGTTTAATGAAAACGAAATGTCAACTCGGGAGGTGTAAAGAGGAAAAAAGAAGCATAGGAGTCAAAGGGAGTTCAAATGTCAAAGGGACTTTAGTTTTTGTGTTTGAAGATTCATTTTATTTTTTAACGCCGTATACACATGATAAATGATATAAATGAAAATAACGTCATTGTGAGAATCAAAATTGAAGCTCGACAAACGTCAAATACAAGTAATTTACAGAATAACTTTGTAATGTCTTTATGTGTTTGTATGTAATGTTTCATAATATCAACAGAAATGTAATATTTCAGACAATACCTACCTACCTACCTATTTGTATTAAATAAATAATATATCAGACTTAACTTGTACAGTAAAAATATAAATACAAATAGTGAACATTTGAGTATCCGAACTTAGAATCGGTATCAAATTAAATTACGTCAACCTTTGATCTATTCAAGGCCTAACTATTATAAATACTAACCACATTAAAACCTATAGTTCTCTAATTGTGTAATATAACTAAAATGTTTATACTGAAATAGCCCAAAAGGTATAATATTATTATGACTTATGAATATTCATTAAAAATTATAACAGAGTGTTATATCGAGTTATTTCTTACATGCTCTTTCATTAGCTCTTTCGGTATCTAAAATTGGATTTTATACATAGAAACGATTCAAGTAAATCTAATAATTAAAAATTATTCATTGATTTCATTGTATTTTTTGGTATATACAATAATATGAATAATTAATAGTATATAGAATATTATTAATACCATATAATGATTAATAGTAGTTATAATTTTAATCAAATAGTGCATTGATATACGTATACGTATATATTATAATTTAAACTTATAATTTTTTTTATAAAAATGGGAAATTAAGAAACACAAAAAAATTCAAAATTTATGTAACTGCCTTTTAATTTTAATTTTAAATATTATTCAAATATCGTCTTACTTGTAGTATATTCCTATACTGCAAAGAAAATATACCAAAAAATATTTCTTTATATATATATTATATATAGGCTTTTATAATATGTTGTCTATTTAGAACATTGGCATTTAAAAAACGTAGGTAAGTTGACTGGATATAATTTCCGATAAAGAATGGACAAAACAATATATGTATAGGGACGCCAACCAGTATACATATAGATGGTTATCGGCGTTTAAATTTTTTTTCGCTATGGACATCACGGACAGACCAGTTATGTCGGTGCCGTCTATTTCTCTTTCATTTTATGTATCTGTGTTGTGCATGTAGTTTTTTCCCCATTTTTCTCCTCTCGCAATAATAATCTGACAAGAATGCACACCAGGTATTATGTGCGTTAGATACGGTCCCACCCAGTATTCCTTCCTTCACAAACAACATTTCTATACCCGGAGTTAACTGCGTGTTTTCTTCTGTGTGCTCGTCTGGAGGTCTGGACTATGGCGACGCCTTCCTTCGATCTCTTTGCCGCTTAGGACAGACAATATTATTCTAACTGTAAAAATGTCCCTTCCTCCTCTTTCCTTCGATTTCTTATTCAGACGATAAAATCATACTCACACAATTTTATTAGATACTAAATACTGGAACATGTTCATGTATCTATCATGTAGGTTGCTGTGATGTGAAATAATTTTTTTTTTGTATTTACGATTTATTCAACGATTTATATAATACATTATGTTGTGTAATTCAGTTGTATGTATTACAATAATCAAACGATAAACAATTTACTCACAATAAGTTGTAATAAATAAGTACTTAGTTAATACATTTTTAAAAGAATCTGAATACTGGCTTTCAAAAATTATTATTCCTGATTCATTTACAAGGATTTGAAGAATTTTAATCATTTCAAATTATTTATATTTTTAAAAATGAAATAAATTTGATGAATTTATGATAATTGATTATAATTACAACTTAAAAGTAATTTGTTAATAGTTTTGACATTGATAATTGTAGATAAATAATATTATCAAGCAATACTATAATCTCTTGATCTCTTCCAAAAATATGAAAGAATAATACAATTATAAATAACAAAATACAAAATCTGTAAACAGCTGTATTACGTAAAATTATATAGTATGGCTATTTTGAAAAATAATCTCACTTTTAACACGCACCCAGAAAACGTGCATTTAAAAATGGACCTCGCTGTTGACCTTAACCTATAAATTGCAGTGCCAAATTGTTCAGTTCATCGCCTGCTAAGATTTATGACGTTTTAATATCTCTCCACTCCCTTTCTAATGTCAATAAACGGAATACTACGGGGTCACATAATAAGGCATATTTGATAATCAATAATTATTATTAAGAGGACACTACACCCGCATGTGTTGCCTCCGCTTACAAAATATGTATAACATATAAAAAACTGTTTTGCGCGGAGTATAATCATAAGTATTCTACCCCTGAGGGGTGTGGTGATATTAAGAGGCTACTACACACAAATTTGTTGTCTCCATCTTACAAGTGCATAACATAGCAAATTTACACTCTGTACTCGTAGATCATTTTTAGCTCCGTTAGTTTAAAAATTAAAGTGAATCGATGACCTTATGAAACTTGATGTTAAGAACATTATCTGTGTTTGTATTTAAGTTTTTACTATAATTTAGTTTTTAAGTGAGTTATGAGCATTTTTAATTTACCTTTTTTTTGTGTACGCATAATAACTTCCAACAAAATTGAACAATCGAAAAAACCAACACACAAACACAGATAATATTCTTAACATCAAGTATTCAAGTTTAATAATAGGTAAATTTATTCTAATTTTTAAACTAACGTAGTTAAACATGACTTGCTAAGCGTAAATTTGCCATATTACGCACTTGTAAGACGGAAACAACAAATATATGTGTAGCGTCCTCTAAGACTCTGCATTTATATACATTATCTATAAAATATCGTTTTTATTATTTAGATATCACTCATACGAAAAAAATTCTTACTATTTCAAATCCATTATTTTTGTATTTTTCAAACTTGAAAATTTGTAAATTTTCGATATCTCAAAAATAAAACAATATTTCTCAAAAAGTTCTCTTTTTTATGTGATGATTTTTTTTTTTATATAATGACTGTATAGTAGTATTATCGTTTCTTTCTCGAGTAAAACAACTATTCTATGATTTACACTTATAAGAAGGAGTCAACACATATGTGAGTAGCGTCATCCTTTTAAGACGAGAAAATCGAACAAAATTAACATACGCCGTATTAAGATTGGTCACTACCTACCAGCGGTTAGTAGTACTCATTAAGTATATACCGGAAATGGCATTATGCGCACCGCAACACGAAACAAAAAATTCAATATGTGCGTTGTGACCTAAGTTCGTAGACAAAATTATCTGATATTATAATGTACCTACATAAATTGAACAATGCTTATATCAATATACATAATACGCGTTTGGGCATTGAACCATTGCAGTTTTGTCTTCACAGAAAACATTATTTATTTTATTTCAACAAAAACTGTTCTTTTACAAATTCACGACCAATAGGCTATAATGATGGCAACTAGACATATAAGTAATACATTGTTTATAAGTACTTTGTACCAAGTATAATAACATTGTCAATGATCATTATTAACGCATAATCTATAGGAGGTACTGCTAGGTAACAACATTTTACTAATAGTTATTTACATAGACGTAGGTAATAAACATAATATAATATATTTTATTTATAAGGCTTTTCATACCACAACTTCATAGTATAGTAACGGCCCACAGGACAAACTCACATCGCCCATTAGACACCAAACCGAACAGCTAGCACCACCTCATGTACACAAATGATATAATATTGTTTCGTAAAACGTTTGCATCATCGAAACAGCCGCGGCAAACCGTTTGTAGAGGTCGAAAAAAAATTAAGTGTACTTACACACATAAGGAAAAAAAACTAGTCACGGTCGGTAATTCGAACATTAGGAGCGGCTAATATTTATGCCCGTGGTGAGTGTGTATGTGTGACGTAGGACACGTTATTTATTTATTTATTGGCCGACGTCTTTTCGCCCTATAAAAACTCATGGGCAATGGTAACGACGAGTATTATACAGATGGGTTAGTACTACAGTCAACTCGCTTTTCCATTTCTCTGGGCCGACCACCCCTGCACTATCGGCCCTCGTCGTCGTTTGTCCGAGATAAGAGACTTGTTTTACGTTACTATATTATTATAGCGACGTAGCGTCAACAAAACGAAATAAACAATAGAACGGACGTGAACATTTGCATAATATTACGATTTATATTTTTATAATACGTATTGGTAAAATAATACTTAAATTTATTATACATATATTATAGAATATAATATAGATTAGGAGACATGCCTCAAATGTACGTTTTGTCGAATTTTACAACGTCCAATAAAAAAAACGAGTCGAGTAGAAAATCAAAATCAAAAATCCGTTACACGCGACCTAACTACCGCCGCCGCCTCCTCCTCCTAATGGTTCGTCTCGCCACCACTCGTCCGGCCGCGCTCACGTCTGCAAGCGGCGGCGCTATTTAAAAACGATTTTTAAAAAGGGGTAATTACACACGAACGTGTGGCGCAATGGAAAGACTTCGCGCGCGCTTGGTGGAAGACGCGTCGTAAAAGACGGCGGCGAGTCCGTCGACCGCGGCACACCGTCCACCACAGGCAGTGGCCCCGCCGCGGCTTATAATATTATATTATACGGCGAGAAGACGTACTGTGCAGTGCAGCAGGCCCGTCGTCGTATCCACCTCGCGACGGGTCCTCTGTAATTACGAGATAATGATGACGACGACTGCGTTTGTGTATTGGGACTTATTAAAGCGAGAAAGAATATTACGTGAACGGGCGGCGGCGGTGCAGCCCGCGGGGTTATATACGTATACGTGTCGGTCACAGATCAAAGCAATCGCCACACAATGGCCCGAGGGGCGAGAGCGAGCGGTTGAGTGGCGGTGGTGGACGAGAGAGAAACCGGCGCGCGAGCGAGACGGGGGACGCGTTGAATCGCTACGCGCAAACGGCCACCAGTAGAGATGCCACATGTTCGAACTACGAGTGCAGTGCGTCTCAAATTGTCCCGTCTACTCGGACGAGAAAAAAACTGATATTAATATCGTATAAACATAATTATAATATTATGTACATCGCAGCTGATATAATACCATAATAATAATTTAGAGCTCAAGAGCTATCTGGATATCTTTCCACTGCGATGAGTACGACAGTCGTTTAATATTACAATTTACAATCGTGGTCCTAGTGGAAGAGGGAGTATTAAACTTTGTAGTGTTGACGAATGGTGAGCATTTTGTTTGAGTTTTTATTCAAACACACAAATAAATATGAACATGAACGACATGGCATATTCATCGATCAACATAATTAACACCTATAACAAATTTCACGACTCACATGTTAAAAAATGTGTAGAGTTCTAGATTGTTGAATGCAAAATATCACAGTAAAACAAAGTTCCAATAGTCAGTTATGCTTTTCTACATTTCAATATTCTAATGCAAAACAAAAATTAATTGGATTTGATGAAAAATATGCATAACACCATAATTGTATTTGTATAGGTACTACTATCAACTTATAAACGCATTCTGAAAATTTTAACAATAAAAAAAATGTTATAGATAAGTATTAAAATATTACACCTATTCATAATTAATTCGTATTCAAATGAACAAGCTATACACGAATTTATGTTGAATCCATTACCTAGTCATTGAGAATAAAGATCACTTCATTGTTGGTTTCACATTCAACCGAAGTTTTACAATCATTTTCATGATTCGTCTAAAAAGTAAATTACAACTTTTTAATATTTACAGCTTTCAGAATATTAAATCTACTGTTAAAAATTATGTACGTTATACTAAAACTAATGATTCACTTACAAAATTAATACTGAGATTATAAAGAAACTAATATTTTATTCAATTTCGTGAGATATAATTACTTTTAATTAGATACTTATTTTTCTTTGATATTTCTCCTTTTACACTATAAATATAAATAGATGTACCTAACATCAAAATGGAAATAAAATCAAACCCCTATTCTCATTGTGATTATAATTTTTTCATTTATAATGCCTTCTCATTACAGTTATGTTTACAAAAGTTAGGTAATTGTAAACACTCAAAAATAAAAAAAATAAAACCATGCTACTTAGTTGTTGCAAATCTGCCAAATTGTGTACTTGAGGGGAACCTTTCAAATATTAAAGAAAAAAACCGTTTGAACTGGAGCCAATTTTTTTGTATAAAAATTGAAACCAATTCAACATCATTATATTTCACAAAAAATAAATACCTAAATAAAAAACAAAACAAGAATGGACAAGGTTTCTAAAAATAAACATAAAACGAAGTCTTTTACCTTATTATGTCGTATCTATCAATTTCTGAACATAAGTGTATGGGTCTTCAAAGTTTATCACTTTCCTTTGATGTAACGAAGGCCAAAGACTTTTAAATCAAGTACCGACCAACACGTAAGCTAGAATAAAAGAGGGAAAATGAAGAGGTTTCTAGACATCACAAAAACAGGTGACTGTACAATAAAATATCGAAACTTTCAAAAAGCAACCACTTAAACTTTTTTAATAAATAACTCCACAAAAGACCTTTGACAACAAAGTTATTAATATTTTTCATTCCTTTATTTTTTAGATTTTACAATATATAATTAATAATAATAAAAACGTGTGGCTGTGGAAATACTCAAGAGGAAAAGTTTCTTTTGATGTGAAGTAGCCCCAGATCAAAGGCAAAACAAGGTTTGATAAATTTGGAGAGACAATTCTTTTTTTTTTCTCTCTTTGAAATCAAATCATGTGACCAATCACGTTTCACACACTGTTGCCTTTCAGTTTTCCAACTTTCTATGGGTGTCAACACAGTATCATAATTCATAAGTGCTATATTTTTCTGTATTCTGTATACTTAGTTCATAACACAATCTTTTAAAGACATAATTTTTAACAGGGATTCCAAAAAAAAAAAAACTATAGGTAAATGTTAAATCAATTTTAATTTAGCATACCTAAATGACTTGAATCTTTAATAACTTAAAAAATCTAAATTAATAATAGTAGGGTTACTGTGTTTACATAAAAAAATACAATTATGCCCTAATTTAAATGTTTTAATTCAATTTTAATCTTAGTTTATTGGCTTATAGTTAAAGTAGCAGCTTTGATCTCTAATATAAATTTTAAGTTAATATTCAAATTACAATATATTCTTTTTTCAGTTTCAAATCATTTCAAAGAATGTTTATTACAAATTAACGACTACTAATAGGTAACAATATATTTTGTAATCAACTAATTATAAAATTTTAAAAAAAAATGTCTAATTATCATTTTACTCAAATGATTAATTTAAAAAGTACAACCACAAATAAATTTTCTTAGAAAAACTCTATGAAAAACTTGAGTCAGACTTCTGAACTTAACACTTACAGAAATGATACACCGGAACAAATGAAAATTTAAAGAAAAGAGCAACAAACTTAAGCATACGTGGAAGTTTAGAGAACCTAGAGTGTAGCTCAGGTGAAGGCACTCAGTTGACGGAACATCTAATATAAGAAAATATTCAATGCAATATTACGGCCTACAATTATGTATACTGTTAAATATGAACTATTTTCATTTAAACTAGATGATATAAATGAAAGACAGCACAGGAAATGATAGTCGCATGAGCGATGGGCCCACACATTTTTTTATTTACACTATGCTATGAATCGAACCAATGACTGAGCACAAAATGCTCATCAGTGGAATAGCGTCACTCCGACCTCAAACACATAACTCAAGAATACAGAATAGGTAATAAAAAACAAAATTAAAGTGGTTTTAAAAATAATAAAATATTTTTTACATTTTAAGTGTTATTTAAAAGACATCGTAAATCACAATAAGAAGGTACCTATTTAATAAAACTATAAAATAATTATAACTAATGAAAAAATTTCAAAAAAAATTGCAGTATAAATTTTCATAGGTAGCTCCTAGATCAGAGCCAAAATCTACATTGTTCAAAAATAGGTTCGGAACATAACTAATTTTAAATTTCTTAGGTGCAACAGTTAAGTATACGAAAAAATGATGTAAAGTTTTTATAAATTGTTGTTGAGAAACCAACATTTAGATATATTAATTTATCACAAAGATACTAAGTATCATACATTACTTTTGGGAAATAGGTAGTTAGGTACTATAGCTCGAACTATAAGTATAAACCTAAATTCTATTTTGAAAATATTTTTGTACATAATTTGATCGATAGAGGTAAATCACTTTAGCTATTTTCTATCAATGTATAGAATTATTATATTTATAATTATTATACATATTTAAAGACTTCTCTTGCTTTAAAATTCAACTAACATTAAATTAAAACTTTGCAATACATTTTATATTTAGGATAAAATTAAGGTGAAACTTTTTACATTCATCCAATATATTTTGTTAACTATCTAGTAGATACCAAGACTTAGGTTAGGTCCTAGATACATACTTTTCAATTAGTTGTTTATTCTTATTTAGTTGAACTTTAACCTTTATAATTATTAAGTTTGTTTTGCAACAACACAACAGGTTATGTATAAAACTGCACATTACACAGTAAGTCATACTTGGGTATGTGCACTACTAACTTAAAAACAGAATCTAAACAAACTTATTGATGAAAAACAAAATTATTTTAAGTAGGAATACATATAAATTATATGAGTAAAAATTATGGAAATAACATTGACTTACACACCAACATAAATGCAAGGATTTTATATGAATAACTCATTAACCTATCCGAACCTATCTATAGGTACTTGTTAAAGTATCAAAAAAAATTTTATTTAGGTATTTTAGAATTTAACTACAATAAAATGTTTGAGGTATCCAGATATGAAAGTGTAATTTTTAAATGGTAATGTAGTAGTGTATCAACATACTTTTACTGAATACCAATGTACACAACATAATGATAATCATTACTAAGATATTACCTTATAATCGAGCTTTAATTGATAGGCATAGATACCTAGACAGTACTATTAAAGAAATAATTCAATGAATAACTAATATTCTTTGGTCATCTTTAATATTTGAATGTCTACTAGTATTATAATAAAATTTAACTTATTCAACACCTATAGGTTAGGTTAGGTTAATAATTATATTCTAGAGATATTTTAATACATTCAACACGGTAAAAAATGTAAATGTACCCTTAAAGATGCAGATCCATGAAGGTGGATAGATAAATACCAATACAATTGAATAAAGTCAATGTTTTTAGAACGAAATAGGTGTATTACATACTATATAGGTAGTAAGTTGGTATATTATAATATCTAGTTCTAACTCATTTAAACTTATATACTTCATGATTGTAAAATGTTGAATTTTGTTATTAAAATTATCTTGAAAATTATTGCTATGCTAATTTATCAATCTGTAAATGTGTTTTGTTGTGTTTGTTCGGTTACTAACTAGTTTATAAACAGTTAGTGGTTTAAACAGCAAACCAAAAAAGTTTAAAGCGTTGTTTGTAGACCTTCAAAGGAAACAACAAACGTACAAAACACTTGCGCAAGATCAAAAGACCATATATAAAAGGGTTTACTTTCACTAAAACATTATCTTGGTAAATAGTATAATGCGTATAACCTCAGCCGCTGAGTGACCAACACAAGGACCAACATATAGTCAAATGGACGTTAAAGTAGCCAATGTTTGTACACACTGCAAGTGTTGATGTGTATCGATGGGGGGTAGGTATAACATAATCGAAACCCATTTAAATCGGATTAATTATCACGGAAGAACAGGTCGCAAAGGGAGCAGAGGCATTTGTATAAGTATGATATTCATTGTTAACAAATAAAATAAATGCATTGCGTGTTTTGTATAGTTTTATACACACACACATATAAATATATATATATATATATACATATGAAAAGGGCTTTGGGGAGACTTCAAAGGGATTTTAATATTATAAACACAACTGATGGGGGGCTGGGATTCGGTAGCGTGTAGGGTGGTGGCAGTGGTGCTGGCGGCGCGGCGCGGGAGGGTGTCGAGTTAAACGGCAAAACGCGCACCACCACATCAAAGCAGAATCGGAAAGCCTTTGACGAAGAACACTCACCTCCACTGTCAGACGGGCCTTTGATGTTGTACACGCGGAATCGTCGTCACGTTTATTGCCGCCGAGTCGCGTAGAAACGTGCCGGAAATCCGATGACACTCGTGCGCGACGACGATACCGTCGCGGGACATGTTGCGCACGACCAACGATGTCACAGGACGAAAAACGGCACAAGACCGGCGGAGTTGGATGTAAAATATAATAACATACAATTTATCAAATTAAATATCAAAACAATTAAATAAAACCGACGGATTCGGCGGCGGCGGACCAGACCGGACTGGACGGACACTGACGGACGGACGGACGGAATTCCTGATGATCAGTAGCCTGGGCCGCGGCAGTGTGCGTCGGAGTTTTTTTCCTTCTCGATTTTTTCCTCTCTTTTATTTTTTCTTCTTTCCCCTTATACGACGACCGTGTGCGTGCGTATCGCGCTCATGTGCGTGCGTGTGCGCGCGGCTAATGTGTCATGTGTGATGTGCCGCCGCCGCCGCTTGCGTAGTAGTTTGTTACAACGCTGTGAACGAGAATGGATGAGGGGGAGTGGCGATCCGTCACGGCCGGACGGGTGGCGGGGGCAGTCGCCGATCGAGCGGTGCGCGCGGTACATGCGGACGAGATTTTCGAACGCACCCGCCACCGACGCGCGGCCAACACCACCACGAACGTCGTGTGGCGGGGATACCGGCGGCCCGCACCGCCACCTGTGGGACAACGGCGAAACGTCCGTCGGCATTCCAACTATGGGCCGACCGTTAGCGGTTTGAAAATGAACGAAAAAAATTATGTTTTATCATCGTACCGGTCGGCACTCGGCATAATAATATGAACATATTGAACATAGTGTACCCATTATTTGCCCTCCCGAACAATACCCGCACCGTTTCGAAACTGGTTTCGCGGCCAAAATTCGGGACGCCGGTGCCGGTGGTGCAACACGACTGCGTTTACCGCGACCGGAGTCTGAGCACGTTATAATATTATTTTGAAAACGAGCGCACGGTGGTGCCTCTTCGAATCGTCGTTCGTCTGCAGCTCAGCTACCCCCTGTCGCTTTGCCGTGCGCACGTAACACGATGATTATAATAATATTGCAGTCGCCATATTATTATTATTATTATTATTATTTATTACACATTTAGTTTATTGCATGCAGCCGCCGATCGCCATTCTCATTATTTCTCTTTCGTCGACGATGATTCGATATAATATTGTCGTCATTTATTTTGTTTCTTTTTTTCATCGTTGCCGACTCGGATATTTCGATATTATATTATGATAATATATTATCATGAAGCTATCTACCAGCTTCCGGCCCGTTCGTGTCGAATGTCGATGGGCCGAGAAATGGACACACGTTATACTTTACTACAGTTCAGACGTTCAGCATTACGCTGCACTATACTTTGATAACATACCGATATTATAATACAGTATGATTATACTAAATTATTGCAATATCGTGTCAGTATATGACACTGTAGCCTGTTGGCGTCTGTGACGGACGATTTAAGTATGAGGACTGTGACCTGTGAGCGTGACATGGACTATATTGTAATATTATTATATTATGCAAAAATAGTTGCATAGGAGTGATAAACACCTGATAGAAATTAAACCTCATCCCTCTAATCTAATAATATGTTAAATTTATTTTCGCTATGATTGACAGTTATGCAGACAATAAAAAAAAATGCGTAAAAACTTGATTACCTGTAGGCCATAGGTAATTTTTTTTTATTAGAACAAATGCTAAACGGCTCTTAGAACAATATCCACAAAGTAATAAAAATTAACAATATTATAATAAACAAAATAAGTACCTACATAATAAAATAAATTCTAATAATATGTCATTTTTTTTTTTATAAATCTATGGAGAATATAATATGTATAATCTATACTCAAATAATGCATATAGCAAAATTATAGGTATGTGCTACAACAATTTAAAAAACATGAATAGGGTGATGTAAGAAATTATTCAGTGATCGCACTTCCTTTTGCTTTAATGCGTTTTCATTTAACTATTTTTTTTTTCATTAATCATTAAAAAGATCTCTGCACCAGTTTCTTTTTAGTCACCATAGTGGGTTTCCTGGAATCGTGTAGTAGCTAGGCAGAATATTAAAGGTTTAGGGTGAAGTGGGCAATGGCAGTGTGTTGAAAAACGTTTATATATTATAGGCAGTGCGTTTTACATACTTCATAAATGGTTTTAATTTTTAAGACAGAGTAGAGAGTAATATTTAGAAATATAAGGTGGGATATTTATGATGAAGTGCAGGATTTTGTTTTGAATGGTTTGTACTATGTTAAGATTCGATTTTTTGGCATTTCCTCAAATTTGGAGCTGTTGGTGGCCTTAATATGTCTATATAGGCTTAAATGAGCAGTTTCATATTTATATAGTGTGTTTTTTGATAATAATATATTCAGCAACCGCTAACCGGAGAGACGCATTTTAGGTGAGTTTTTTTTCCTTTCATGTAGCGCCATGGCGAGGCGCTGGTCGATGGTTAGCCCTAGGTACTTAACCGATTGAGATGAAAGGATAGGTAGTCAGCTAAAGAAACTTCAAGACAGGGGCAAGGAGTAAAAGGTACTATGAACCTATTTTAATTGATTTACTTCGACTCTCCATTAATAGCATCAGTTTGACATTAAATATTTAAATTAGGTAATCTTAAAGATTTAGAGCAACAGAAATTGCTATAATTGTCTTGTAATCTGCAAACTCACCTATAGTTATATTTAAAGAGATAGGTTTATCAGCAGCATACATATTATATAGAATTGGTGACATTATGCCATCCTGTGGGACTTCTATAGCTACATCGAACATAGTAATGTACTTATACAACTTGTTGACCTATCATTTAAAATATAATGTGGATTATTGAAGTTGGCCAAGGTAATAATTATAAATGCTTATTGACTAACTAATTTAAATAAATATATTTTATTCCATAAATTATAGATCGATAGCATCATATTTTTTGTGTTTCGTATGATAACATACCTAATATTATATTATAGACAAAATATAACACAATATTTAGTCATAATTCAATTTAGTTTGCAAAAGTTATTTAAATACTGATGAGTCACTACTCTTTATATAGCCTTAAATGATTATACTATGTTTAACAAATAGCAACAAAAAAAACATTTTTTTTTTTCCATTTTAAATCAAAACACTGATTTATGGCACAGAAATTAACAATAAATATATAATATTTAAATTAAATTTTACGATTGATAAAATTGGTTGCCTATAGATTAAGAATCCATACTATTTTATGAAGGGAATAATAATGGATATAACAGGAATAGAACGAAAATAAAATTTGTCATTCCTCGTTGGTACATATTATGTATTACCTAAACCTAATATAATATTATAGATACGTAAAATTCGACTAGATATTTTTTATCTGCAATGCTTGTAATGTTTTTGTGTATATAGTGCAGTTGATAACTATCTATAGTAGCATGCTAAAACTATATTTTGTTGTTGATTAACGTTTTCGTGTCAATAAACTAAGCTTTACAAAAATTGACCTCGCAAAATTCTGTTAGAAAAAATAAATTATGCCGATCCAGACCATAAACATATCTTTACAGAAAATAATTTAATATTGTAATTGCAAATAATTAATTAATAATTAAAAATAAGTTAATAATTAAATATATATATATATATACATAAATAGTTAATATAAAATCGTAATTCACAGCGAAATAAAAAACAATACATTTAATGATTTTCACAGACAGTACACCAAGTATTAAATATTATCACTCAAGTATAAGATGAACAAATAGGTAACTACTTAACGTAATATTATTTGAGATTACACGTTTGATATTAATACTGTGTGAAATTGAATATCTAAGTAATTTTTATTTACAAATATTATTCATATTATACAATATTAATAAATCCTTATTAATTATTATGATTTAAATTTTGGTATATATTCCGATGTAGGTACATATTAATATTTTCTCATGAAATATAAAATTGTCAATTTACTTTTAATTTAAATACATATCAGTTCACTAATGAATGCTTTCATATTGTGTTTGCATGGAGTATTATACTTTATATACTTTCATTTTGCTGTTACAAGTTTAACTTTTAATAATATTTCCAATAACAATTTTTTTTAAATATATTTTAACTTATCGTAAACGTTAAATTTTTCGATCGTATAATATATTATGACTCACAAGTCACAATGTATGAATAAAGTACTATTATTATTTATTTATTATTAATATACTTTTAAAAATTCAGTTCAAATTTTATCAAATTAATTTTCAAAGTTAAAAATCTATTAGGTTTATTGTAAAATAAATATTAAAAACCAAACAACGATTTTAAAGTGTTAAAATAAATATTATTTAGGTAAATGATAATATCCTAGATAAGATAATCTTGATTATAATAATTCAATAGTTTATAAATTATCAATTTTTTTAGTTTCTCTCTAGTACATTTAATTTTAAATTACATTAAAGTGCCTTAGAAAAAGTACAATGATACAACATAACATGCATATACAGAAGTTAATAAGTCTTACTATATATTATACTGAATAATGACTATTAACTGTATCTGTATTCGAATTTGGCGTGCGTATACTGGACTATATATACTCAATTGTATAATTTCTATTAATTTTTTTTTAACTTATTTAAATCTAAAAGGTCATACAAATAAATTCCAAGTAAAATATTATTAATTCGAATTAAAACTATGCGAAACAAAAACATGTTTTTAATATCTATTTACGTAAGAAATTAACCTTACCTTAAACATACTGTTATAAAATCAAAAATTTTATGAATATTTTAGCGCAAAATAAGACACATGACGATTGGTTTAACTATTAGGATGGGGTGCCGTCGCTGGGCGACTTCCCCCTCCTGTCAATCAATCACCATCACATTTACTTATTGTATAACTTGTAAATACAGATTGTAAATATTATGTTTTGTCAAATTATAAAAAAAAAACTACTAGGACAACTATTCACTCTTGGACTCCAAGACTTGGAGATACATTTTTAGATTTATTGCACCAAGACCAAGATGTTACTTTTTTTCACCTCCTTTTCCATTACCAATCATCATTAATGAACATTTTTGACAAATGTTAATAATATATGGTCGTATGAAAAATGTGCCACTTTGTCACCGCCCCCCCCCCGCCATCATTAGCACCTTCAAATATGTACGTCTTTGAACTAGTGTAATATGAACTATATATGATGATTTTTATGTATTTAAACTATTTTTGGAATTTCTAAATATTTATACTTTAAGTGTGATAACCATATGTTAAATGACTATAACTACCACTAAACTAAGGATCATGAAACCGTTTTATCAAGGTAATAATTATTGGAAAAATGCAATTATAAACTTTTATTATTTTATAATATGACAACATTTTGAACAAAAAAATAAAAAAAAAAATAAATAGAATAACATTCGTACTATATACATAATCATAATTTAATTACTACCTACCTAGTTACATTTAATATTAGCACTTTGATATATCATTAGAAACATATATAAGCTATAATAACAGTTATAGTCATACTTATACATAGGTATTTGTTAGTAAATAATACACCTAATTAATTTTATATTTTTAGGTATTTTAAATTATAATGGTTTTATTATTATATATAATACATATATACATATATTATTATGTGGAGAACAATTTTTATTTTATAGAAATAAATATAACTTAATGCAAAGTTAAATCATAAAATAATTTTTAGAAATTATATGTGTTAAATTTCCTAAGTACCCACTGTTTCTAGTACTTGAATATTTATTTATCTTCTATGGCCATACTAATTATATTTATTAATATTTTATAAATATTAAATATATGGATATCATAAAAACAAATTTCAAAAAGTATAGCACTTAATATTATCATTAGTGGTAACTGGTAGGTACAACTGTATGGCTCAAAAATAATTAATACTGTTTTAGTTTTTTAGGTAACTACTGTTTAAGCTTTTTTTTTAAATATTTAAAGAAATTTAGGTATATACATTCCAGTAGTATATTGAATAAGAATTGATTTTTATATTTAAAAAAAAATTTTAATTCAATTGCTGTTTCGAGTTAAAATTAGGGCCAAAATGTTGGAATTGATAAAATAAAAATAAAAACTTAAAATCTTATAACATCAATTATAGTTAATGGTATTGAATTGGTATCTTTTAATTTATATTTACATCATTCATAAGTCTTAATAGACATAATATAGGCACAATAAATTATACTCAGTAGATATCAATTAGATTTGAAGTACTGTTAAATATTCTTTAGTTCTTTCATGCCAACTTTTCATAATGATATTATTTTATTTATTATTATATGTACATTATTATAATATTATATATACATAAAAAGTTGACAGAGTACATATTTAAATTTAAGTACTTTTGCATATTTTATAACTACATACTTTATACAAAATACATTTTTACATTTCCATTTATAAGTAATACAAAAAGTAATTATAAATTAAAATTTTAAAATTAAACTAAAAAGCGAATCGTTTTTTATGTTACAATATGATTTTAGTGAAAACTATTCTTTGAAACTATAAATGAAAAATATTATTTTTACATTTTAGTTCATTAGAAAATGTAAGGACTGGTACTTATGTATCAGGTTATAAAAAAAATCGCAACTAGATGCTGTACTAACAGTCTTGACTAAGTGATTTTTTAAGTTTTGAACTTCAACTACCTAGTATTTAAAAGAAATTTAAAAACAATATAATTTTTAACAATTAACATACATAATTAAAAAAACTTAGTTATACATGCATACCTATATTTATTTTATTCCTATTCATGTATGGCGTTATTTTTAATGAATTTTTACGTAATTATTTACGTTTGTGCTTTTGAATCATGATACAGCCCTTCTTTGTTTATTTGTATACAGTACAAAAATTATTCAATTGATTCAAATAAAATTGTGAAACTAATTTAATAGTTAAATTTGTAAAGTACCTACACAAATAGATGCCATAATGTCTTGATAACAGGGCCGTATTTAGGGGGGAGCTACAGGGTACTGTTACCCCGGGCGGCTAAGTAGGAGAGGGCGGCTAATTTTTTTATAATTTAAATTTGTATTTTGTATAATGATTAATGAGGCGTATTTTTTTTTGTTGCCCCTTCGTGTCAAATTCCTAAATACGGCCCTGCTTGATAATATTATGCAAATGATAAAATAAAAAAGTTAACTAAAATTAATAATATTTTTAAATTAAATGATTATTGATTCATCAGGAAATTGAAAATTTTTCCTAAATGGCCTTCTTCTACCCTTTAACCTTCTAAATGGTCGAGGTCTTATTATATGAGGAGGTGGTAATAAGTCTACTCCTTCTAAAAACCTTGAACCCCTTTCTGGAGGGATTAAAAATGAGGGCACATCTGGTCTAGACGATAATATCAACGGGTCTTTACTCAGCAAACTTTGTTCAACAAATCCAGAACATTGTGCAGCACAAACATCATCTTGCATCATTTTATCGATCCCGACTTCATTCATCAAACGACCACAATCAGTTACTCTTAATGAAGCACAGTTAGACTATAAATAGATTTTAAAGATATATTATGATCAAATATTTAAAATATAGTAAACATGAATGAATATAAAATACTTACACCTTCAGATGTACAAATACAGCTAGTACAAGGTGAAGGCAAATGTGATTCACCAACTGCAACAATATGACCGTTAATATTGCAGCCTTGTTGGTTATCTTTCCATAAAGTTAAGTCAATTGTTGGTAATACTTGACAAGGAAGACGTGGATTTCTAAAATTAACATAAAAAATATGTTTAGAAACATTTTATTTTTAAAGACTTAATTAATTAAATGTTGTTATTGGTTTTTGAAATATATATATATACAATACATATACACAAATTGTAGATACTTAGATATTAAATTAATTTTTATTTGGCTCAAAATGTAAAGGAATTTAAAAAAATATCCATTTCAGATATTGAGAATCACTAGTTAAAGAATAAATACTAAAACAATATGATGTAAAACAGTTACCTACATATAATGATTCGATATTATCTTAAGGATTTATATTTTATGGCTTATTAAATCATATCATAAAAATTTAAAAATAAAACGAGTACCTATAATATATTTAAACTAAATAAAATATAATTAAAAATAATAATTGTTATTTTTTTACTTACAGATAATCATTTGGTTGATCAAATGCTGCCTTTTGCAAATCACTGGGCACATCCATATTTTCACATAATATTTTTGCTAATGTTGCTTTTCGGATTTCTGCGAGTTGAGCTTCAGAAAATCTAAACAATGGGTTATCAGATTCAAACCTGTGAAAAAAAATGTTTAATCATATAGCAAAAACAGATTCAATTCGAAAAAATTACCAAAAACGATCACACTGTTTCAGGTGTCTGAATTGTAAACCTATGATGCATGCAAAAGTTGGCCCCACGAGGCCACCTTTCACTGGATATTCACTTAAACCACCAGGGAATAGGTCAATGTCATCTGGACTGGCATATATCGTTTTGAACCTGACAATGACTTCTGGAGACATTTCTCTCGTCAAATCTTCCCAAGTATTTGCTCGTCGAAGACCACATCTTGCTCTAAACGTGTTATATGATGGTATACCATGATCACGTCCTGAGAATTTCAATAAAAAATGTATATTTAAAATATTTTTGCATTGTTTATCATAATATACCTCTTTGAATATTTAAGGCGGGTAAATCTTGTCCAGAATGTGGTATTTTCACGTTTTCAAACAAATGATTAGTAATTTCACCAGTAATAAATTGATCTAAATTTTCCATAGGTGTGCTCACTTGACCTCTTACTATCTCATCAACCATTTGATCCTAAAATAATAATAATGAGTACAGTAATAATAAATAAAATAAATATGAGTAATATATATGTATACAATGTACAACAAAAACTAACCCTATAAATTACGTCAGGATTGAAAAATACATCTCTTAATAACAATGCTGGTTCTAGAGGATGATATGATGGTGACATTCTAGGAATATGAGGTCTTAATAAACTATGACCTATTCGAAAAGCGGCTGCAGCAAATTCAGTAAAAGGTCCCGGATGACAATCGGGAGAATAGCCTTACAATCAAATAAATAGTTATTAATAGCATCATTCTAATGATAGATTATGGATATTTTTATAATGATTATTTAAAAAAAACTACTTTTGTAATATCCAGCTGAAGAAAGTCTCAAGTCATATTTATCCACGGCATCCCAACCTAAGATACGTGGTAAGAATTCGTTATATACAATTTGTTGATAAGTCGCTGTAAATATTTTTCTTGCATTTTGGTATATTATCTCGTCATTCCAATGTGGATTAAGTCTATGTAAAACTTCGGCAATACGATTGTGTTCTCTCATAAAAATTGTGTGGATTGCAGTTAATCCAGCTTGTTCACTCACTCGACCATCGCCTGGAATATTCAAATATAATAAATAATAATCACCCATAATATATTATAAACACTTCACAAACCTCCTATAAAACAGTAACCAGATGAAGATTTACATTCTGGATGTATAGGAGATTGAGGCATTAAATCTTTTCTCGATGGTATATGATGTATTGTAACATTTAATCTTCCAATGTGAAATGCCCTAAGGTCTTTAGCCATACATGAATCAGAACCATAAACGCTGGACAGATCTAAATACGCAGAATTCTGATTGATTTGGTCTCTAGGACCCATGCGTTGTTGGCCTGGTAGAGATCTCATAAACGGTAAACACATTCTAGCACCAGTAGACGGGTTTACACGTGGATAAAACGGATCACCATCGGGTATTTGTATCGGCATACATTCTGGGTGAACTGTTATAGGACTATCACATGATCGGCAGTCAGGTATAGAAGAGAAATATCCTAAAAAGTTTCAATAGTATTTATAGAATAATAGAATAATCATAACGATAAAATTCTAGAGGATAGGTTTACCTTTGTGGACTGGTGTAAATGTTATGTCATGATCTAAGATCTGAGCGAATTGCATAAGCATTAGCGTGTAACGGCCGTGTAAATGACTGATGTCTGGATGAGACATAGCACTCACTAATCGAGCAGACGGTAATGGTACACCAGTCACGGATGTCACTCTTGGATGATTTATTCCTTAAGAAATAATATATAGTTTATCAATAGTATACTATATTGAATTTTTTGAAGCTTACCATTTTCATAAGCAGCTGGCATTAAACGTTGAAAAGTCGTCAATGCTTTACCAAAATTTGGATTTTTTAAATTATTACAATAGCCGCTAAATGATCTATATGGATTATGAGCGTCACAAGGGTGTGTTTCAATAGGACATTCACCTTCACTGAAATGTATTGGTGGAACATAAAGTTCAGTAAATTGTAAACTATCGAAAAAGTTATGTCCCAAAGAATTCAAGTTAAATAATGAATCAATACCACTGTCCAAGATTTGACGACGACGACGTCTATAAAATATGCATGCAAAATATGTATCAGCATTTAAGATTTCAAATAGTAATAATAAGGTATATAAATATAATTTTAATTTGTCTATTAAACAATATATATATATATATAATAAAAATAACTAACCGTTTTTCAAATGATTTCAATATTTCTTTTGAAGCGTATTCGAATAATAGTGAGTTATTTGCCAATATTAATGATGATTTACTTGCTTTACTAAATGCAGCAGCTGTTCCAAGAGGAGACTTTGGGTCTACTCCTCCTTCTAAAAAAACAAATATAAACAATCCGTTAATTTAAATGTATATAATAATATGATATTATATAGTATTAACATACTTTTTGACCATAACAGAAATTCAGTTTGCTTTCTTCTGCTAACGTCATCTTCAGCCTTTCTCCACGCTTCTCTTACTAGAATTTGATTGTTGATCTGTTCAGAATCTTGTTCCGTTTTATTAACTGTCATTTGATCGTTACCGATCACTGAATTATCTTTCCATTGGTAAACATCTAGTTTAGAATGTTGGTCACAATTTATTGGATGATTTCTGAAATTAAATAATAAAAGTTAGATACATATATTTACATTATAAAAACTACAAAGTGAAATAAAAATATATTATGTTTGTGTAATTATATATTAAATTGAAAAAAATTACAAATAATCATCTCGATCAATAAATGCTTTCGGTTGTATCATCGTTACGTCTTCAAAGTTTTCACAAATAATTCCAGCCAAAGTGCTTTGTCTAATCTCTTGCAACTGACTTTTACTATACGTAGAGGGAGGAAAATCGTTCTCATACCAAAATCGGTCACTATTCTTGGCTATAGAAAACTGATTTGCAAGTAAACAAGAAAATGTTTGACCAAAAACAGCTCCTTTCAATGGCGTTTCTAATAAACCTCCAGATAGTAAGTCTATATCGTTGTAAGTTCTATTAAAAAATATTCAAACTATAAGTAAAATTTAATAATCAGATCACCATATAAAATACAGATAATAAATATTAATTTTTTATATACCTGTATAATGTTTTATTAATTTTATCTACACCTTGATCATCAGATTGAAATGATTCACTTGAACATACATTTTTCCATACCTTATAACCAGGGATTTTCATTTGTCTGCCCAAATTCAACAACATCTCGATATCTATTAATTTTTTTATCAAAATAATTATCGTGTTCATCATAAAATATAATATTTAACATTATTATTCACTTTTTTTTGGCAAACTGTAGTTTTCGATATCGCCTAAATTGTTTTGATTGTATTTATCGAAAATAATTGAAGGCAACACGGGTAAAACTGTTGCGTATACGCTTTGCATAGTTCCAGGTTGATTGGAACTTGAATAACCTGAGTAGTATCCATGTTTTAATGGATTTAGATTCCATTCATTCATCATTGCCTGCCAAAATTAAGTTCTCACAACACTTAAAATTGAATTAATAATCGATCGATTAAAAAAATACTCACGTGTCCAATGACATTGGGAATAAATTCGGAATACGTGATGTGTTGCAATTGAGCAATTGTTATTCGTTTAGCTTCTTCAAAAAGCGTATTGTTTGACCATCCTGGATTGATATCCCTTAATTTTTCAACTAGACGATTATGTTCCAATATTAATAAATTATGAACTGTTATCGAATAATCCGAGTTTTCTGACATAGAGCTAAAATAAAACTAATTAAATACATATACATATTTTTGTTTATAAATTATGTAAACAAACCTAGAACATGGAGTCTTTTTTAGATGGCCAGACTGAGATTTAATGACTTTTATGGTGGATGCTTCACAAGAAACACTATTGTATATCGGAGATGCATCTAAGAAACTAGTCGCAGCGTTCAAAAGAACTGCATTGTCTAAACATTTTAAAATACAAATATAATGTATTTTATATTGTGATTATATTAAGATGAATTCACCAGTTATATTTTCCATGGCTAAATCCAATCTGATAAAATCGGCCCACATCCCCGACATAGCAGTCAAATGTTTATTGCCAGCTATTGAAGACCTACTTAATACTTCTGCCACATCCGAAGCCTCAGGCCATTTAGTCGAATACGATTCATCTTAAAAATCATAAACAATAAAAATTGAGCACAGATTTCGTTTAAAACAATTAGGTATACACATTGGCATTACTTTGAACTTCCGATGGAAATTGAAGAAATGGTGAGTTCCGTTTGCCCCAATTCGGTCGATGGACGTTATTACATCGTCCGTCAGCGTTTCTGTACTTACTCACTGTGCATTTTTCACTAACCGAACAACTTGAAGTTGTAACAAATATAAGATACACTCCTAGCATCAGGAACAACCTAATTAAATTAATATCATTTTTTAGAAATCAATTTTACGATTGCGTTGATTGTTTATGTGTAAAAACGAACAAGAAGTTGGACTACTGTGTATTCTATATTATCACTTTCACTATAAAAAATGTATTTAATATGTTTTAATGTTAACTGATTTTTAAAGCAAAATGAAATATTAAGAGACAAATGAATACTATATATTGTGCACTTTTCATAAAACTATTATGCTACTGTAAGAATTTCAATTAGCTAATTAATTTTAGTGTCATTGAGTGTATAATAGTATCACGCTGAGATGTACATTCATGTGTGACAGCTGTCATGTGATGAAGCTGCCTGCAGGGTACACTAGTAATAGTAAATTATATAGGTATACAAGTATGATAAACAAATAGCTCACTCAAAAATCTTCAAGCTTTCAATTACTTCCATTTGTACAGATATATAATTTTCCTTTATTCTGTATTTTAATAGATTTATATCGTTGTTGGACATAATCATATCATACATTAATCTTAAATTAATATGTCGAAAAAAATCGTTCTAAACTAATACTTTTTCTAGGAATGAGGAAGTAACTATATTAATTCGTATATTTTTCAATTTGTTTTAAAAACCTCTCGTATTATAATTTATAGAACACGTACCAAATATGTTTAAAATCAAACATTAACGAATTTTTTTATCAATTTTAGTTCTTCCCTGTTAAACATTTAGATGAAACAATGAGGATAAAATATGTGTAATGTTATTTATTCTTTAATTAAATATTTATTTTAAACTTCTAATAGTAAATATTTACATCATATGAGTAATTAATTTAAAACTAATATAGTGTCTAACAATGTGTGTACAATGTTCATATTATAAATTTGATTCAAAAGGTGTCAATGTACTATTTGTTTTCTCTCTCTGGCTCACGCTCGACATCAACAAAATGCATGTAGGCAGAATCGTTTTTCTATATTTATAAAATAATCTTAGAGTAAAATCACCCATTAGGAAAAAAATGGAGAATAATATTTTTGAAAGAATGACATATCGATTTGTCTAAATATTGTTTCAAAACGATTTAAACATAATTTAAATTTACAATATTTTTTTGTTTATTTTGAAAGTTGAATACAAAATCAAATAACAATAAAATATGATATAGATATGTCATTCCTTCAAAATATTTTTCTTAATCTTTTTTTTAATGGATGATTTTACTCTAAGATTACTTACGTAGAAAAAACAATTCTGCATAAATGTGTTTAGTCTATGTTGAGCGTGGACCAGAGAGAGAAAACAAACGCTGCGCTAACGGTTTAATTTATAGTACTTTACAACACTGCATAACAACAAATTTTCTGCACTTATTAAACAATATAGACAATTAAAAAAATGTATACCGTTTCCTATATACAATATATAAATGATATTATTAAAAGCAAGTTAGGGAAATTGGTCTGATCAGTAATATGAAATATGAATTTATCCTAATGTATTGATAATAAAAAATACATTTTTTGCGTCTTTAAAGAACATCATATAAAATATCAAAATTCATTTGTTTATACAATTTTACATTTCCTAAATGAAATTCTAAAGTAATAAACATTGCTCATTGAATGTATTATTTTGGAATGCAGATTTTCAATGAATATAATACAAAAACATTAAAATTAACACAATCAAAATAAATTCAAAAAATATGTTCATGATTTTAGAGATGTAACATAATTAGTGATAATTTAGTGATTTTAATATTCAAAAATGTCTTTCATCCTACATTACCAACTTCACCTAGAAAAATGTGCACATATGCATGTACCTCACCCAAATATTTACATAACATTTAACGTAACACGTATCTATCATCCATTGTAGAAAGTTTTGATTATTCATATTTCCTAAAGCTACTGACATATTTAAAAAAAAAAAAAAAAACATGTTTATTTATTACGTAGTCTTACTTAAAGGAATCATGATATAATACATTTTTAAAAATTTGATAAAAATTGAAGTGTAGAATATAATTGTACAAAAAAATTAAAAAATAACACCTATATTATTTATTAAATTACCAATTTCTATTATATAGGTAATAAACTTTATTTTAAATAGTTATTCATGCTCATAAACAAACTATCTCTATTATGTAGTGACTATTTTTTATGAAAAACATAAATTCATTATTTTTATAATAATTCGAAACTTATAATTGTACCATACATACCTACAATATGGGTACCAAAATAGATTTTATAATATTATTGTTGGTAACTTAAATGAAAAATCATTTAAAATATGAATATGTGTTGTTATTTTTTATAACACGTACCTAAGTAATAAAATGATAAATATATGCTATAATATTTAATTTTAATTTAAAAAAATGTTAAAAACGATCCTAGATATAATAATTAAAATATCATCAGGACAATGTTTGATAGCTTTGATTAATTTATGTACTCTATGTGTACAAATATAATAAATTTAAGAAATATATAATATATATTATTTGGTTTCTAAGGCAAAGATATTTAGATATGTATGTATAATGTATATGTAGATAATATGTTATTATAACTATTACTTATTTTATTATTAAATAAAGTTCTGTAACATCAATGCTCATTGGACAAAAATTAATTTTTAGTAACTACAAAAAACGTTATTTACATGGGTTATACAAAATACAAATAAAAAATAAATTAAATAATTAAATAAGAATAGACAGTGATTAGTTTTTGTTGAGCAGTTTTGATTTAAGCAGAAATTCTAGAGTGACTCTAACGTTGCTACATTATTATTAATTGTAATATTATTAATTACTGTGGTCTTACCTCAACCGCAGCGATTTCAGAACCTCCATGTTTGTGTATTTTCCACTAGTCGGTTTTGATTAATTAACTTTTATGAATTATATTTAATTTATATTTATAATAAAGATTAAAAACCAAACGATTTGACTCAGAAAGTCAGACAATACGTAGCGTGCACATCATTATATTCTTCCGAATTAACCGCTGTTACGAGCGCTCACAAATCACAAACTAATACTATCACTCTTCACTAGACCGATTCGCAGACGAAGAACGCCCTTGTCCACCAACATGTCCTCCTACTTTTCACTGTTAAACGCCAAGTGTAATACTACTTTCCCTATCGTTTGTTATTGGATAACAAAACGACGAAAAAAGGAGCGTGGAATAAACTGTATTTTTAATATTAATGATTAATATTCATTATACGTATTGATATTCAATACGTGTATATAGTGTCATACGCTTAGACAGAGGTACGTACACTAGCAAATAATCGACAATTTTTTACAATTAAAAAAAATATATGTATATATATACATATAATTCAGTCATACGGCAATATTAATCAGAGGTATTTCTTTTAGTTATACAATGTTGTAAAATATTATATTAGGTGTATTATACAAAAGGATTAGGGAGTAATTTTTTACCTAATAATGGCGTTTTCCTCTGAATCGTCCGAAATTATGAAAACAAATTTTATCTATAATATTCCTTATTCTAATAACACTGTATTTTTTTTTTATATATAAGATGTTACTGATATTAGTGTTAGACAATCAATTATTATTGTGGAAAAATAGAGTTTTGATAAGCAATTATTAAATTAATATCTTTTTTCAGTTCCTAATGTGTTATGATTTTGGCACCTCGAGCTGAAAGTTACTTTACTACTCTTGAGGATAAGTGATTCTGACAACGTCTTTTATGGTATCCTAACATATTATAAATTAATATTATTATTTTACCACTATAAAAATAATTAAGTTGGTTTACGTATAGATATTATTTTAGCATTGAAATTCTTTTGATCTTACGCATTCCTTGATTCTTCGGGATTGGTAGGCAAAAATTATAATATTATTTCCTATATAGGTACCAATTACTATTAATACATTCGTCAAAAATGTTGATGCTCAAGCAATTATTATGCCAAATATTTAACACAATAGACGATGGACTACGATTGTAATACATAAAGTATGAGGTATAATAAAGTCATATGTTTAGACCTTTTTATTAAAAGTAGAAATAAGAAAAAATTGTAATTAATTGTATTTTCGAAGATTACATGAAAAATGTAATAATAAAATTGAGCTATTTGTAAATAAAACTGGAAAGATCCAGCTTTCAGCGAACATCATATTGTTTTACTCAAACAAAACGATCAATATTATATAGTTTAAGGGTTTTTTTGAACTCTAATTGTGATAATCATTACACTTGATATGTACTTGATAGTTGATAATAATAATAAAATTATGTAAATACATTTTTCACATTAAGATGTCTTAATATAGAAACGGTCTATTATGAAATGTACAAAATAATTGAATAAAAAAAGACTTGTCTTTTTTTGGTTGTACAAATATATGCGATATTAGAATGAAATCAAATATATTTCCCGAGTTTTAATAATGATATATACCTGCGTATATAAAATAATATTAAAAAGTGAAAACGTTTTTAATGTATGTCAAATTATATTTAAAATTAGTCAATACTACATTCATGCAACTCAGATATTTATATTTAAACAACTAACACATTATTCGACAAGGTTTTATTTTTGATTTTAAATACATTTTTTTTTTTTTTAATGTATGCGGGAGTTACCGTCCACGAATTAATTTACATTACATTTTCACGCTTCGAAGTTCGTTCGCATAACATAAGTACTTATCCTAATAAAGTACACAACAATAATATAATAAACACCGTTCTATAGGGAGTGTAACGTTATTATTATAATTTATAAGTTGTAATTTCCTTATGCTCACTTAGGCAACGACAATTGAGAAAAACCCATAACACTGCAGTTATAATCGCTGTATTACCCTGGGGGAAGGGCACGTCCTTAGACTTACCTCACCCACGTCGTTTTCACCCCATTCAACCCGAAAAAAACGCTATTATCTCGCGTGTCCGGCGTGCTCTAGTCAAGTTATCGGATTAAAACAATCATCAGCACGCGTTCAATTAATAAATACCGTCACGTACTATATGTAATATGGTCAATATGCTAAGTAGGTAAGTACTTATACATTTTGAGGTGATCGTCTACAGCAGCAGGTTATGTATGATTTATAATAATTAATTAGATAATAATATATGCGTATTGCCGTGTGGGGTTTTAATCGTAAATGAGCCATTAATACCGACCGAGCATAACTCATATATTATTATAATATTAATATATACCTACTTAATGATAATAATAAATCTATCAAAAATAAGTCCTTTATGTAGAGAAAAAAACGCATTACACCGTCATAATTACAGCAGGCGCACCATAATATTATAGTGTCAGTAGGTCACGAGTAGTTTCGATATAAAGGCTAAACCTTTCCAAAATATACCTACACACATATACACTTGTGTATCATATAGTTAAAAATATTAACACTGAGTGTAAACAATGTTTGGATTTTGATTTTGAAAACATTCAAATCATTCAATATTGAGTAGTATTAATAATTTTATTATACGCAAAGGTTAAAGACCGAATGGACCGCCATCGGTTCAAGGAGCGTTTATAGAGAAATAAATAAAAGTGTTGGTACCTACATACCTATATATACCAAATGGGTAATTCTATTGTTCTAACGTCAAGATGCGGAGAAGGCGGCGCCGATTGTCATCCTCTACGAATATATATATATATTATATATTCATAAATTTAATAATAATAATATTAATCCAATTCGATATATATAAATATATATTATATTATAAAATATTATATAATGTTATAATGTTGCACAACACGAGTACCTATAATGTATTAATAATTTCGATTTTCGTGACCGCTCTTGACGGACGTCTGAACTTATACGTACTACAGGGATAGGCTCGCTCACATACCCGTAAAGTGATCTTGAACGTATTTAGTAAGTCACGGTCATCGAACAATATTCGTGTGTAAGTCCAGTGAATACTGCTCATGTTACAATAATAACATAATATCGTTTGAGCTCACGATCAACAATAGACAATATTTATAACAGTATAGATTTGTAACTGTTATTTATGATTAAAGAAAATACACGTTTTTTTTTTTTTGTGATGAACTGAATACTTTCAATAAATTGTTAATTTTAAAAACACATGTCACATTTTTTTCTATGATATGGAAAACCTTACACACTAAATAACGGATAAACTTTTTAAGAACACGTGGTTAGAAAAAAGAAATCCAAAATATAAATTCGTTCAAGTGGTAGTCTGTAAGATTCTTATATACTCAAGAATTAAAATATCTATATAGTTTATAGTTAAAGATGTTACAGCAGTAGTTTTGACAACACTTTCAATAGGAGGAGGAGCGACAATGGTAAGTACTATATATGGCACAACAAAGAATATGTAAAATTTTTTATAATAATTGCCAAAAATGATTATTTTTTAATATTTCCGCATATAAAAAGGAATTATCCAAGTCCAAACAGATGGCCCATCACCTCTCTTCAAGACCGCTTTATGTATTAAGCTCTTATAAAAAAACAAAACAAAATAGTAAATACTACTTAGTGCTTATGTGTTATGTTCATCGAGACTAAAATTATTTTACTATACTCCATCAACGAGACCGGTATATCACTATACCGACAGCAGTGTGTCGCATGCCTGCGCAGATGAACGGAATTTCGTTGGGACACTCTCGATGGACAGCCGAGTATAAGTAGTATTATGATATTATGTCAAAAATGCAATAATATCGTCTTATCTTTCTTACGATTATTTCGTAAGAAATTAGATCCATCTAATTGATTTCACCAACAATGAATCGTTTAAATTTTTCCCTCAAATAATTCATAGAATTTTGTAACCACTAGGTATTATAAGATGTCGCGGGACGCGTGTGGTTGTAACCACTATAGACGAGAGCAGTACTGCAGAAACCGGCCGATTTTATTCTATACGTATAGTATAGGTATATAACTATGATTGTTTTAATATGATTGATTGATTTATTTATAAATTATAAATATTGTGATGTGTGAACGCTCAATGTTAATGAAATAATTAAGTGCGATATAGGTAACGAATTACAAATGCACCGATATGACAGATATACCTATATATATTATAATATTATTGTAATAGTTATTAGCGTGACATTATGTCCCTGAGTTGGACAAGTTTTCTTATGAGAAATATTTTGACATAGCATTCTAATAATATACATAAAACATAGCCTACTTGGGTAGGTGTACGCGTTACTTTTATCATGCGACATTTTTTTTTTTCATGTTTTGTATTGACAATTACTCGAAATGTCCTTCAATCGAATATAGTTGATTCACGATTTTTACGATATGTCCAGTAGTGTAACGGCTACAAGCCTACAAACTTCTGCAACGGGCCCGTTAGCATATGTAAAATATGATCACCGATCACATAAGCACCCTGATCGTCGAAAAAAAAAATAAAATGTAACTGTTCTGAGTTTGAAAGATTAATACATTAAGTGACTTTAAAATTCTTCAATTAGCATATTTGCTACATCCTAATAGTTAGCTAATTAATTGGTCCACTGGATGTCACATATTTAGTTTGCATATTATATGGATGTATAGAAGACAATATTTTAAAGATGAAAAGAACCAGGCGTGGACAACAATATATTTGCATCTGCTGCAGTGCACTCCAGTACTCCAGTTGCAGTTGCTATTTTAACAATTTAGATACTTTTTGCAATCATCTCCGAAAATGAAAATAGACATTTTCAATTTTTAAGATTTTTATCAACTACACTATTGATATCTGAAAATATTCTCAAAAAAATATTTATTTGAACTACAAAACAAAACAAACCCTTATATACTATAGAAAATGAGAAAAACAACAGTATAGAGAAAAACTATGAACATAAAACATACATAATATATTACATAATCATTAGCATTCTAAATCTAAAAACTAAATTACCTATTTTTTAAAAAGAAATAATTATATATTATACCAGCGTAGTTGTTGCCTAGTTGTTGGTTATTACATAAATACAGCATACAAATGCCTGTAATTTGTAATGATCATAGATGGTGAATATAACATAATATATAGGTAACTGTATCGTGTATAGTACGACATAGTAATATAGTATATTGGTACATTATCAGTAAATATTATAATACCTAATACGTTTGTTAATTATCATAAACGTAAAATAGAATTATATCACTATCAATAAAAAATAAAATGTAAATCATCAATAATTAGTAATTTGAGTTGCTACAAAATATAATATTATTACTATAATATAATATTATTATTACTATATATATATATATATTTTAGACTCTACTAATACAATTTTAATCGTGTTTTTAAATTTGTGAATGATTTAATTTTTAATTTTTTTAAAGTAAAAATCGTATAAATTATTAGTAAACATATTCCATGTCTGTTTATTGTACATACCTAATTGAATTTAAAAAACACTTCATATACGTTGTGACTATGTGAGTAGTATTAAGTATTAAGTGTAAAAACCATGAATTAAATTACAAAATATGTTGAAAATAAACTAGAAATGTAAGTGTACGATTTTTTTTTCGATACAAGATCAATACAATTAATAATTTAAGTATAAATATAGTTGATATCGAATTATATATTTTTTAGGTTGATAATTATCTTAAACTGTTTAGTTGTAAAATGTTTAAAGCCATTTCACGTAATATTTTTACTAGAATAATTGTACAAAATGCGCATAATAATAATACGTCGTATAATCCAAATAGGGAAATCCTCGGTTTGTTCACCGTGAAATGTATAGGTACCTACTCTTCGCTTTATCGTTCCGCAGTGTGCTTTTCTCTTCTTTGCGAGTATTGTGTTTATTTTGCATGACAGTTAAATTTTGATCTAGATAACGCATAGACGTCGTTATGATATACTATTATCATTGAATAACTATACAATATTCATAATATGTATTATTTACTGATTAATCAAATGGTGTATAATAAATAGTAAAATAGTGAAAACGTTTGTAAGTAATTGAAAAAAAAGTATCATTTCAAATTTTCTGGTATACATATGATATAATATTAAAAACATATAGATGATTTATAATATTAAAATATAATTACACAACATAACATGATATCGATATTTCGGTTATTGTTTTTTTTTTTATGATAAACTTTTTAATTTTAATACCTATTATACTATTACACGTCAAATTTACTAAAAACGATCGAGTTGTAATTTAATGCTGTGAACCGATTGATTATCATTAGGTATGTTATATTAACTAAAATATATACCTGCTGGCTACTAGAAACGACGGCGACCTTAAATTTACATTTTTTCCAATTTAAAATGAAGTGTTAAATCATAATAATTTTGTTATTTTCTCATTAAAATATAATGTTCCAGAAAATAGCGCCATCGTATATAATTATTATTATCCTGACAAAATGAAAAATATGCATATACATCTATAATACCTGTTTAATGGGTATTTGACTAGAAAAATTGTTTTGCATAGTGAGTGGCTATATAAAGTAAATAAATTTATAATTATTTACAGCCGTTAAATTAAAAAAGGTTATAAAAATTGAATAAATTAAAATCAAATTCATGACTTCATTAATGTGTTAAAACATGATTATATGCTAATAATAGTTAATAATTATGTTTAACTTATTTAATTATGTAGCTATATAATTCAGATTAATAAGATATAAATCATGTTATATGTACCTACCTATATTGAATTTATAAACTCATACTTATAACTTATAAGTACATATTGTAATTTATTAATAATAGATTATTTTTTTCATATTTTTATTAATTTATATTTTATTTTCTATGTATTTATATTATATTATTATGCGAATTATTATACATACACATTAAACGACTTTTTTTTTATGAAATAATATCAAAATAATACACTTACCAATCTATCACGGAATCGTAATAAAAGTTAGAAGGAAATCCACTTTCATAATCATAAGTGAAAAGTATGGTTACAATATGAACTGTGTAAATTCATTTTTAATATGTTATTATTTATCATTTAACTCACGCAGAATTGATTTTTATAATACGGAAATTAATGAAAAAATATTTCATAATTTTTTTATGTCTCTGATCGTATTTATTATAAATGTTGAACGTTTCTTGATTAATATCAAATTATCCTATCAACAAAAAGAACTAAAAATACAATCAATGTTCATTAACAAAATTAAATCTTATCACTAAAAAGACATATTCTTAAGGTTTTATTTTCGTAAACTTTTCAATTTTTTGAAAGTATAAACTACAATATTAGAACCATTGAATTTACCCCAAGGTGTTCAAATAAAATATCACTATAAATACAAAATAAAAATATATAATGATAGAACAAAATTAGAATGCATAATCCATAGTACCTACCTACATATGCGTTAAATTGTATTCTTAAAGGCCAAAGACCCTTAAATATTAGTATATAATACTGCACCTCTTTATCACGTTAGGCTAGATGTAAAATCGATGATAAATATTTAATTCACGTATTTATCAATTATTTTTTTAGATTACCAATAACAAAATGCCCACGAGTAGGCTTTTACAAAAATAGTCACGTACATTTTTATATTTTCTTCTATTTCATTTTGTTGTGTATGCTAAATTGAAAGAAAAAAATTATGTAAAATTGTTTTGAAAAAAAAAAATTATTCCCACATATTCTAATATATACAAGAAGTTCCTAAAATAAATTATAAATATTTTTATTGCGTTGAATTACACACAGATTTATTAAATATTTATAAAATTAGTGTTAAGTTATTAAGTGCATAAGCATAATAGGTATATACTTTCTTACAGTCTGATTATTTTTATTTTTATTTCAGAACTTTGAGATTAAAGCTCAGGTTTAATTTAATAGAATTCATATTTTCATCTCTATTAAATTATAGATAAGAAAATATAATTTTAACATCGTTTAGCAGGATATTATATTTTGTAGGTACCTACCCATACTATAACTAATCAAATGTTAGTGTGTAGCGTGTTTCCAATACAAAGTATACTTACTTGGTAATATTATTATTTTTCATCTGTTTATTTCAATTAATTCAAAATTAAATATCAAATTGTTCCGATAAATGTTCGTAAGAATCTTTTACTGTCTGTTATATGCAGATGTTTGAATCGTGTTTTTAAGTTGAGTCTAACTAACACTCGAACAGTCAGACAATAATAAAAATGAAATTTATTATGAAAGCATGTTTTTGAATACATATTTTTGAATTGCGCAATAATCAAATAGCACTGGCATCGGGGTCACCTGTCAAAGTGTTGGATAGAGCATGACGATGAAATGTTCGTTTAAAGTCGGAAGGAGTATACAATATAAAAATACTATTATTTTAATTAATTATAACTATTAAATTAAAATATAATATGTTATTAGACCGGTAGTATTATTTCGAGAAAGTTTGATTTATGTACATTATTATGTAAGTAATATGTATACTATATTAATAATGGCTGCTTTAATATATAAATTATAATAATCGAAGTAGTTCAACATTCGACATATTATTTGAGCAGTGATTTCAACGAAAAGTTCGTCGACCGCAAAATATTACCAATCTCAATAACCACCTCTATATAACTATAAGAGGATTATTTTACGTAGAGCAAAAAGATGTTTGAAGCACTGAATAGCCAAAGTGGGAACTATTACAAATATGTCCCTCCACTTTTTTCCATTCCAATAATATTTACTCCTACTTATAAATTTGTGAGAATGATTTGTTTTAATCATAAATCAATAATATTATATTGTTATTTATTCTAGTCATATGCTTAGATACATTATTACAAATACCATGGCGTGTATAATGGTATTCTTTTAAATTTAAATGCATTACATAAGTCAAATTTTTGACGCCGTACAGTAGCATAGTTGTGGGAAGCAAGGGTGACATTTGCACCCTGAAATTTATGTATGTCTGTGTGTGTGTGTGTGTGTGTGGGGGGGGGGGGGGTAAAGGTATCCTTTTACACTTTCCCACCAAAGATATGACAACGGTGTTAATTTTTAAATATTCTAAAATAAAAATGATTGCAATTCATTGAACGTTATACAATATACATTTTTAAGTTGAAAATATTCTTCCCTCAAATTAAAGCATTATTGCATGTTGTCGTATTGCAAAATATGACTAAGTAAAATTTCATTGAAAGATTTTATTTTGAAATTTGTATCACTCCATAATTTTTTTTTTCATTTGGTCACTCTTCGCATAATTACGATTTTATTACTTGTCTTATAAGTTATAAGTTATAACGAAGTATTCAAACTGTGCGTCGCGGCTCCCAGAGGCGTCGCGAGAGTTTGCAAAGAGAGCCGCGTCAAAGCACCAAAAATCATTATAGAAATGAAAACGACGCGATCATTTTAAGTTTTATTTCATGAGTCATAATATTATTATAATTACAATCATTGATTATACATAGTATTCCGCAATGGTAAAATATAGATTTATCTTAAGTTTCCACCTTTTGTATCGTTTAACGATATATATTAGGCTTATAAATATTCCATAGACTACCTAAGGACTGAGGTTTGTTTCTAAGCCATAAATATATAAGTTTTGGTTTCGATTTTAAATCAATTATTTTGTCCCTCTAGTTTTTTACCCAGTTATGTCACCGAGCCGCTTTGTACAAAATGTTACGATCCCTATCATGCTGAGATATCGACACCCACCAATTTTTAATAAGCCACTTCGAATCTTAAAGGTACGAGTACTTTGAAAGTATCACGGTGAACAAACGACGAGATTATTGACAAAAAAAAAAAAAAAAAATCCCCTAGCCTATATTACATACAAACACGAGTGACGACTGCCGACGTCGACGAGTTGGTAACATTATTATGAGATTATTCACTCGTATTTATGGGTATTGGGTACTCTAAATATATAATAATATGATAACTAGTTAACGGATAATGATTTTAATCCATTTGGGATGGAGTTTTAATAATGATAGTGAAATCACGCCTTGGGCTGATATGGGAAAATATAAATATATATGAAAAATAGTCGAATCCATCGGAGCCGACGTTCGTACAGCGCACGTTATGTATTGTATAATGAAGAAACACACACACTAGCCGAACCGCTTATATAGTTTTGAAGTCGGTTGGCAAGAAACGTCACCGATATATATTGTATTTGTACGCGTTTTCACATATAATAATAATATCTGACGCGCAGACAGCCGGAAATATACTAAATTGATGGGCGAACGACGTCGAGACTAATGTTTAGCGACAAACGAAAAAATAATAAATTATTGTGTCGTTGCGACTTGACACACTATCGGCTTTTTACTATTCTTCAGCGTCGTCCTATCTCTATATTTCAATCTTCGCAATTCCTATGATACGCGTCTATACTATATCTATTATGTACCTAACGACTGGCCACTGCATAATATAGTAAAGCGTATTATCTAGCAACAATTGTACAGAAAAAAAAAGTCTTATTAGCTACAACAATATGCGGTGCCCCAATGTCCGTTTTCGTTTTTTTTATTATTTATTTATTTTTTTTTTTTGTGAAATCGCCGACTGCGATAATTAAAATATACATCTTGTTTTGTGCGTCAATCGTCCCCGACTCCGAGTGTAGGTGTTATGATACAATATAACAATATAAGTTACTATAGGTATAAATTAGTAAGTACGAGATAATAATGTGTTTTATTTTTTTTTAATTTGCTTTTTATAAAAAAAAAAATAATATAGTAATATAGGTATATAATAATATTTAAAACATAATATTATATTTTATACGACGTTGTTTTATGATGCAAGTTTTGACTGCTTTTCTATAAATCGCATGTACCTACCTACAAAAAGGGAATAATATAGTAATAATAAATAATGTAATATTTATAATATATTAACTGACAAGTGACAACATTTTATGCGTATTCCCTGTCCGCGAGCTATTCCAAGCTTGACCCTAAAAACTCGATTCGAACCGTAAACTACGGTTTTAAAAGAGTAAACAGACATCTAATAAGTTTCAAATACTTTTAACAAGTGATTGCATAAGGTATCAAAGGTGAACCATCGTCTTGCGCAGGTAGGTATACTTAATAACAATTTTAAATTTTAAACTGTTAAAAATAATATTGTTCACATTGATCGTCGACACTCGAGGTGAGTCACCAATGTGGCAGTGCATTATGTACATATTTCTCTACAATATATGTATATAAAAACAAATTATAAATAAATATTCCATTATTTATTATAATAAATGAAACGACGCAACTCTTATTATTCTAGCTATATAAACACGTTTATGATGCACTGTACGAATATTGTATTATTATGCATTGATGCAGATTTCGAGATGCTATTCATGATAAATTATATTAAATAGAAAGATTTACCAAAATTGTTCGCTATTTTTTATTATTTACGTTGATTACGAAGTATATAATCGTTTGCGCACTAACTTTCTTCGAGTAAATGCATTTGTGGGTTTTTTTTTTTGGTGTACAATAATTAATATTCACACGATTAAAATATTAGTTTTTTATCAGAGAAAATTGGTTTAATCAATTTGTTTATTTCGTTAATTGACTCGACCGTCACTCATACATTCTAATCTCAAGTCTTTATTCCAAAGTACATATGAATGCGCGCACAATGCCATCTTTTAAGCGTGATTCGTGATAATTACTTGTAATAATATTGAGTTATTACATTTGGATTACTTAGAAAATTCGTGATATGAAATATAACTGTAGCGACTTATGACCAACAGGCATACGTACTACGTGAGTACGCAACAACGTAGGAAACAGTTCCCTATATCTTCTCATTATCTTTTTCGTATAGATTAATAACCTACAGGTAGGTAATCCATTACGACGTTTTATTATAATTTCAATATACTTTTTAAAATCATAGGTCATATTATTATAATGACACTAACATATTGTTTTTTTTTTTCAAATGGATAATATATGAAATTATCTGTTTCAATGATTATCATAATTATACGGGCGAATAATAGTGGTATGTTAACCTATTTATTTTAGCTATTATAATCTACTATAGGTACAGTATATATTATTTATACTATATAGTACATATTATATACGTGTACCTATAAATTTAGGCACCAACTCTTTAGTAATTAGAAATTTCGTTATTTATTCATATTGTTTTTTTTTTTTTTAATTACCCATAATATGGCAACTTATGGCTAATAATATAATTAATAATATTATAATTTATTATTTATATAGCGTGTTGGTTAACCAACACACGATTTTATATTTAGTTAATTGCAACTAAAACCCTAAATGTTCCTATTAGTATTCAGTATCAATTATCGTTGAATGTAATATTATGTGTAATTTGTTTATTTAAAATAATATATTAGATTCGTTTTATATTTTAGGTAGATACTTCAGTTTTTTTTTACTCATCATAGTATACTGCACGTTCAAAACTTCAAAAGTGTAAATTAAAAGTGTTTGGCACGGTTATTATTTAACGGCTGTTTTATCTTATTTAACGAAATACTTAAACATTTTCCAAATTAAATTTGTATTTTTAATTAAGAGAATAATTTTTCAAGTTTTTGACTAGGGATTACGGTTGTATAATAAAACATGGTGTCCTGGGTACTCTTTTTAATAATTCAATGATCATTTAAAACCTTTACATTCGAAATACTTTACACGTGAACCCGTATTTTTTACAGTGTTCAGAAGCATTTTACTTTATAATATAATATAATATACTTAAAAATTAAAATAAATTATCTTAATAACGCTATAGGTACAGATGTATAATAATTATATTTATTTGAATGAAAAAGATGAATAGAAGATCATCAGCGTAAAAATAAAATACATAATATGCATTAATAATATCTAACGATAGATAAAATGCAGGGAAGTGTATAGATATATATATTAGATCAATTGCTTTTAAAAAAATAACCCCTTTTAATATTTTGTGAATGATGTAAAATATAATTATTGATGTCATATTATATAGAATACTAAAATCTTTAATTCATACTACAAATAAATACATTTTTTTTTTAAACTAACTATTACTTTCAATATAATAATACCCATTATCCTTAATTATTGCCGTGTTCCGTTGTCAATACCTTTTTAATAAATGTGTTTTGTATTAATATTAAATCAATACCTAATTAAATGTAAATTTAATAAACAACTAATAAAGTAATAACTTATGTTTTAAAATATTGTGATGCAGCCAGGTACCCCTTAAATATGATGTCTTACACCAGCGAGGTGTGACATGATGCAACATTCAAATATATTTTGTATTCATTGCCAAAATTGTACAATTATCAAACAATAATCGTCGACGTATTATTTTCGCATGTGTACTGGTTACTTGGAATGCTGTACTATTTCATAACATCCAACTGGTTTACCGTCAATTTATTGTTTGTACTCCGTAACTTTGACATTATACTATAAACCTTGACAAATATTGTGCTGCACTATAAAAGCATCAACCCGTCCCCAAATGCAGGTGACACTACCGACACTGTCGAATGTCGATATACCTACTATAGAATATTATATCGTACTCTTATTTATGTAAAACAGTAAAACATTTGATAAAAGTCAAGATCACATTATTCTGTTAAACGAGTATTTTGTGTGTCATCATTCTTTGTATTTTTTTTTTCGTTTAAGATCGTGATTGTCTTCAAGATTAACATATTACGACGCGCATTATATATAGTATCTATATTCTTATAGTTTAAGTGCTCAAAAAACAATAAGACAAACACTTGTACCTATAAATATTGTTCTTCTATTCAATTTACTAAAAAGTATATTTGCTTGAATGATATTAGATTTTTATTATTTTTTTTTTTTTATACATCTGTTGGTTAACTACAATTATTTAAATAAGATGAAAAAAAGATGACTCGTAAAAATGGAAAAATAAAATAACTATAACATTAAATCAGATGTATACCTTAGTATCTTACCCTGTTAATATTATACATATATGTACGATGCATGTATATATATTATAAATTCCTAGAAGAGTGATGAATGCATTGGTTTTAAAATGACGTTTTTTTCGTGACTGAAGACATATTTTTTTGTATTAGAAAAAATGATTTGATTTTTAACTCCGAGAGTGGTTTTTACATTTTTGTTCAAAATTAAATCTAGTTGGTACTTTCAACTTTTGAGTGTTGAAAATAAAAAATGTCTCATGCTTTTCTAAAAAAACAGTTATAAGTTCATGTTTTGACAACATTTTTCAAAAATTAATACAATTTTAAATTTTGAATTTTAATAAATAAAGTCTAGAGATTTGATACCAAGTTTTTCTTAAAGGTTGTTCTTACAGCAGCATAACAATATCTAAAATACATACCTACAATTTTTATACATACTTTAGAAATTTAAAGTTCAAAGTGTTCAAACTGTATTAGGAAATCAGAGATTTCAAAATATAAAAATAATAATTTTAGTTATTTTGTTGTAATTCGAAAAACACGATGCTCTGGGAATTGAAACGTTTCGCAATCGCGTATAATATGAATTACTTTAAACAATGCAATTTTTAAAATTATTTATATTAATTTTAAGCTATTCGCACACCACGAACCTGTTCACACCGTTCTAGCTACTTTAGCTATACGGTTACGTCGTGGTATTGACTTAAAGAAGTTATTATAACAGATAGGTAATAATTTTATGTGCAATAACATATTATACGATTCTCATTATATAATTTATATATGTGGTTTGTTATTGGAGAAAATCAGTTCAGCATTATACTGATCTTTATGAAAATATAAATAACTAAAAACTTTTTTTAATAAAAAATCTATGCTTAAGATGCATAATAAGCTTATATGCTTAGGCGGAACTTGACATGGATGGGTTAATGAATCTGTTATACCCATCAATGGCACTTGATTTGATTCAAATAACTATAAATAGCTAACTTAATATCTTAAGAAATCTAGGCTGACCACAGAATCGCTAATTAAATTAAACTCATACATTACATTAATATTATAATCAATGGCGAGATGCACTTGACACTTACTATACAGCAAAGCGACTTCTTCTATTTTTTTTTCGAGTTAAGGTTTCATCATTTGAACAGGTCATTAGCTTGAAGGTTATATAATGAGTCCAGTTTTTTACTGCAGTGGAGGAGGGTTTTGCGGTTGGTTTGGGACGCGTGTTTATGAAGTGATGATTCGTCAATAATACCCGGGTAATCCGGGAGCTAGTTACACCAGCCAATATGCATAACCTCAGAACTTGTTATTGACCCTGTTTTTATTTTTATTTTATTAAAGTATCTACTATCTAGTTTGACGCAAGTGAAATTTTATTTATTTGTAAACGTGTTCATGAAAATGTTTGAATAGACAAGTATTGAAGTATTCCTAGTCTATTATTACTACTGCATTTGGTATTGCTAAATAAGTTTTTAATATATTGTACTAGTATAGTAAACAGGATGTTAATAGTTTAAAAGATGAAAGTAAATTTAAAATTCATATCATTGGATAACCAATATTATGGTGTTAGAACTTCCTCAAGACCTCAAATTTACGAACGTAGGCGGTGATTTATGGTATTTGCAGTTTATTTTTCTAACCTTTCTACAATGGCATAACACGATCATCATCGAACATAACAATGTGTATTAATATTTCGTTTATGAAAATGGTCAGTTATACGACGATATAATATAAGTATACTCAATACTGTTGTTTTGACTAAAGTCGAGAAAATTAGATTGGCGTCGACTCAGTGTTTGCAGTATTTTCAGGTAAAGTATAATATTATAGACAATAGTACCTATATATATTTAAGATTCATCCTAATTCGGTCTGTTATTGTTATACGATTGTGTTATCTGCAGAATGTGTGGCACACTGGCACGGGGCAAGTAAAAGTGCATGTAGGTACAATGCTCGTGTAGTGTCGTTTGTAGTGATGGGTTCGAATTGGATTCGCGCCAATAATAGTCATCTGCCATGAAACATGTCTAATATAATTTATACGGAACAGGCGATATTATAATATTCTCATTTCATTCGAACAAATACGTCTTCAATACAAGCACACGCGTGGGAATTCAACAATTTATAATTTACATGATGTTGATGATATAATACCTGTGCGGATTATTCGCCAAAATCATTTACAAGTATAACAACAATATTAAATCGCACACGCGTGTATTATGGGCCATGAATGTTGCGAAATAGTCACACTAGAAATAGTAAAAATCCATCAATTGTCCACTATTCGGGTGTTGTGGGCGAGCCTATGTATAATATGCAGGTATGCAAGGGCAAATATTATTATTACTATTATTATTATATCGAGTGAAAGGAACAATAATGAGGCGCCACAACAAAAATAATCTAAATTCTGGGCTTTGTCCAAATTGTATATTAAAGAGAACCGTAACAGATTTGCATGAACCGAAGACGACAATGACTCAATTACGATATCACACGCCTTCGTATCAATGTATAATAACAATTTTCCGCGGTGTTTAAAATTTATATACTATTATGTCGACGAATTCGCTAAATGTAATTATGAGGCGCCTAAAATGCATATTATTCCACTTTCTACGGTGTGCTCGCTATGTTCGACTGGTGACTGATTGGTACGCGATTTAATATGTTTTAATTCGATTATAGTTACAATATTTTTTGTATAGGTCTTAAACGAAATCTACAGTCAAGTTTAAATATACGAATATTAATATTGAACTACGTACAAAATATAATCATATCATGACCCATTATTGTTGGGTAATATAGAGCTCCGCGCGTTTAATATAAACGGTATGATAAACTATATACATAAGAAATGTAATTATAGTTAATTTCAATACCTAATAAGACTCATTTGTATTTAACAGCCAGGCAAAATGATTGAAACCATCGCCAATCGAATACAAATTTAAACACCGGTAGCCGCGCGCGCGGCAGTAGATTCGATGCTGAGATAATTGAAAATTGATACCCAAAGTGTTTATTTTAGTGTTGTAACCGACACGCGATAGCAATAACTAATAACATTGTGTAGGCACCTATAATTGCTACACAGTGAAATATACTAATGAATTATGTTATGACGAAACGCGCCAATGCATCATTCTTGACCATTTAGAAGGGATACGGTCGAATCGTTGTGATGACTTATAAAATATTAAAGCCCCGATATAGTGCGCTGTTTATTATTACGATCACGAAACGATTCCATGGCCGACGTGCATCACCGTTATACTGGTTAAAAGTTCATTAACCAAAAGAAAGTGAAAATGGTACACGCGTCGTCATTTGAATAAGTATGAAAATATTAGCGCAGTTGTTATATTATATTAGAATGCAATCGGTCTTCTCCGTTTCGATTCCATTGTGTCGGGCACCAAGACGAGAATACAATGATTTATAAACATGTCAGTATTATACGCCGCCGCCGCCGCCGACACCGGTCACTGCGGTATAGTAATATCAAATTCCTATATACCATAATTTAGAAAGTCGAGATAAACTTACATCTCCTTCTTCTAGGTGATAATTTCAATAAAAACGGTCTAGTTGGTCAATACGGTTATTAATCAAGATCCTAGACAAGGATGGGTTGTTTACCTATTTGTATTTATATATAGGTACATACACTATATTATATGTATAGCGTTGGTGTATTTAATGAATTTACAACCATATTTTCACAAGTCTAACTCGTATTCGTCGCATTTGTCGAGCGATATAATTTATGTGCAAAAATATCTATTACATTCGTTATGAACTATTATATGATATATATATATATATTCGTACAGCTAGATGTCCCGCGTAGATTTTTTAGCTGCCTAACCTATTGTAGTAGAAAGCGATTAGAAGTTTCGATCAGATAACCACACCGATGAATACGATATTATAGTATTTTTCTTTGATTAATTTAGGTACAATTCAAAATGCTGCAGGGCGATTTGTTTCTGTATTGTAATTATTTGTTCTCGAACGTGGTGGGTTGTTGCAGTGTAAATAATCGACTTTTTGTTGAATTTAGTGTAGGTACGTGTTCCACGATACCATTTGTCTTTTACAACACTATAAAATATTAAGGTGACATCAAAATTTTATAATAATATACAAACAATAATAAACATCTTTGTTTTACAATATTATAGTATAGAGTAGGCTGCAAATATTATAAATCGTACATTCCTATTTTGTTCGTATCGATAGAAAACATATTAGAGCTTTTAAGTTATCCTTTATTCCCTTCTCAACTTTTTACTCTCCGAGTAGGCAAATCAGGTATATTAGATTTTTAAAAGTTGTATTATCGGATCAAAATTATTTAGTATAATTATTATTTATTACCTAGAACTACTGTTTCAAGTTAGAAAAGTGAATTGATCAATAGTCATGCATTAACCCAGGGATCGGCAACTGGCGGACCGCGGTCCGGATCCGGACCGCGGAAGGCAAAACTATGGACCCTGTCAACACATTGTACTTCATTATGTTATTTTCTGTAATAGTATTATTATTAATACAGACATTTATTTTATTTTATTTATCAAACTCAGATTATAGTTATATCATAATTCATTGAAAAATATTTTCGGGCAGGTAATAATCGGTTAAATAATTTACTGTAATAAATATATATTTTTACATACTTTTAATATTGTAATTTTTAATATAAATTAATTGTAATAACTGAATAATTATTTTTATTTTTATATTGCTATTTTTAATATATAAAGATTTGAAAAAGATTTTTTCACTGGATCTCATTGATTTATTATTTTAATCTTTAGGACTCCAATAGAAATTACTTGCCGACTCCTGCATTAACCTATTATTGTACAAAACTTAGAATGTTTTAGAACATGAGTTTGATTTAAGAAAATTATATCGTAGTATTATTATAGGATAGTGTATGATTAGTATATGTTTTTCGTCTATATAGACCATTTCAAAAGTACTATAACGACCGAGGTTGGTATACTTGCCGTTATCTTCAATATGTGTTTTGTTAATATTTAATGAGCAAAAGAAAAGCTACTTAAAATAAACGATTTGTTGTTATTCGGCCATTTATTTCATACTCACATATTATACTGCGCAACTATATTACTATGTATATAGTTATATTATATTATGTTAATTTATATATTTTAACAGTTAAGATCATAGGTATTATGACAAACGAATGGTGTATATTGGTTAGACCTGTTTACAACGTTGTATACATGCCATTGGCCATTATTGTTTAGTGCGATTTGACTTACGTATTGTGTACTTATACTGAGTATATACTGACTACCGACTATTATAGTAACTACTGATATTTATGACCAATAGCTGTAGATGGCCACTAATTTTGTACATACCTATAAGTGCAATAAATTAATTTCTCGACTTCTCGAGTATGACTAGGTTCAACCATTACGTGAACTTACTACGCTACCTATATAATATGTATTGTATTATATAAACTGTACGTTTAGGTACGCAAAAGACGGCGACGATATTATCGCGGAGAAAGTTGTGAGGCTTACATTATTATATGGTTTTTCGTGATATCAAATTCTTTTAACCTTTATTACACGAGGGTTTTGATTTCCCGATGTCTATAATATTCTGCAGTTATAACCGATCAGATTGATTATATAAATGTATAACAATGTTGGAAACTCGTGTAGGAATAGTGACTCTATATAATATAGTTATACGTGTTAATAATAACAATTAATTTAATTCAGTTTATCGATCCAATAGGGCCAATAGGGGTCAGAATTTATGTTGAAAACTATCCCCAAATTCATTATGACACTTTATTAGCGCTGTACAGTGTACACGATTACTACGATTGGGCGGTTTGCAGTGCGGTTCAATATGTTATCTTCCAGTAGATACACGCCGAATGATTATCGTAGAATTTTTTTAGAGATGGGTTTTTCTAGGACGTATATCCGTATAAATTCAATAAATGCCAGAAAATGGGTGGACCTGACAGTATCATCAATGATCCTATTGTTTCAAAGAAATTGGAAGTACAACGTGGGACGTTTACAAAAGAACTGAGTAATGTAAAACGCGATTTTTCCTGATTACGAAGATAGGTAGGTAAGGTTACCAATCTTTTCTGAAATAGAGTAGTGTAGTGGAATCTATTATACTGCAGTACAGTGATCAGTGGCGTGAATATTATTCATGCTTACGCAATTATGGCTATCGTAATGATACTGTCAAAGTGTCAACCACAGTGAGTTTTTCATAGACCCACAATCAAATACCAACATCCAAAGGATCGAAGCTTTATTGTGAAATGATATTAAACACAGATATAACATTAAAATAAATTGAATTTCGACATATTTTATTGAAAACCAGCTAAGAATGTTGGCGTTTCATGTGAATCCAACCAATCAATTAAAAAAATTCCTTCGTGATATGAAGACCACTCACATTGTATGATTTAAATTTAAAATTATTTTCAGATTACGTAATATTAATATATTATCATGTATTTTTTTTTTTTTTTGTTAAACTTATTTAAAAGAGTTTACGTGATAGATATTATACTATAATAATTAGATAAAAATATAAAATACTTAATTGAACCAAAAATAAAGTGACTGATCACATACCGAACTACTACCGAAAATTATTGTGCGCCTGTGCGTCCACTCATATTATAGGTACCTACCTCGATAATGTTTATTTGAATTAGAAAATAAATGTTTTAACAAGAAACATTAAGCACATACTCTAAAACTCATAATCACTGAAAGTAAAAAGTAAACAAAATATATAATAGCCTATAAAGCCACACGATAAGGTTTAAATTATTATACCTACAGAAATCCTAACAATACGCCTCTAATTATAATTGTGTGGACAGAATCAAATATATAGGTAATTCTTTCATTACAATCGGTCAGGTACGTACTTTATAATGGCTTATGAGTTAATGACTTGCAGTCTTTTCAGACGCAATAAATATTAGAATATTGGTTGTGACTAATGTACTTCGAATATATATTTTTTATGCATTTTTTTAGTATAGAAACCCGATGATTGTTTTATTGTGTTTTTTTCAATAACCAAAAATAATAAAATTAATTTACTGTTTGAAATCAAACGCTCCAAATAAATTATATTATGTTTTCTGAATCTCTCGTTTGCTATATAAATGAACGGAATAACCTTAGATTATTATATTACGACGAATCAGAACTTTATTTTTTATTTAATAACCATTTTTTAGTTACCATTTACGTGTTTTATACAGGATCTTTTACTTATTATCTAAAATAGGTAATAATATCTACGCTTACACTCTTGGAATTACATTACATATTTCATTGAAGTCATCACGGAGTCTTGTTTTCAAATTGTTTATGGTTTCGTACGCAAATTACCTACGTGACTGCCAACTCACTATTTGACTCAACGGATTTTTTATGCGACGATATTCATATTGCAATGACATAATATTATTATCGTTGGGCATTGACATAATCAATATTCAACTATTCAAGGGTGTGGTGGTTTTTATATTGCTGGTGTTTCGTTTACACTCACACTCGATCACACACTGAGCTTATGCACATGTTCGTAAAGAAACGGTACGAAAGTATTGTGTATCAAACCGTGTCAACTGAAGTATATAGAACTATTTTATACAAGTACTATATAAATGAATGATAATCGCGATTTATTGATGATGGTATGTGAAATGTATTGTCCGCATAATGATAATAATGAATAAATTCTAAATCGATCTGATTATTATACAATTCAATTTACTCTTTACGACTACATACCTATACATATATAATATGTATGTAACTAAACGCATAATTTATACGAACGAGCCTTGAACGAGCAAGTGTTGGGCATATTTAAAAAAAATTATAGCATGGTATTCGAGATTAATAATGCTTTCGAGAAATTAATTCATTCAAGGTTTGTTGTGTCCGTGTGGTTTATGGGTTTATGTCGATTAAAAAACGTGCACTGTAATGGTACTTAAAAATGTATGGGACAGTATTTTTATAGTTGCCGAGGAAAGCTTGACAACAAAATACAACCCTAAGGTAATATCATTATTTCGGGTTGTTACAAAAACTCAATAATTGAATATAAGACGGCATACGAGAAGAAAGTGTATGGTCGTTTATAAATGGCAAATTAAATGTGCTAAACTGTATCCATCTGTTTGTTATTGTTGAATCATTGGGTTTTTACAGTATAGGTAGTATATACCGTTTTGTAATAGCTGTTATTTGTGTCGTTCTCCTTTCAACGCAAGCTTTAACTTCCCACATTGATTTCTAAGATCATTATCATTATAATAATCATATATGTTACCCATTAAGTGTTATAACAATAGTACTCACAACCTACACACCACGATTTCCAAAATGTTGTCGAATTTGAAGTTATATATACTTACAGTCTACAGAATATTATAAATTGCCATATTTATAATTAATAATCACAGACTTAATATAAATCTTTATATTTTTTAAATTCGAAATATTATATTACATCATCGACTTTTACATTATTATTTTCAAGTTATCTATAGACTATAAGAGATAAAATTAAGCAAACATTGATACTATTGATACTTCATACTTCTACCATTTGCTTAGACTGACCGACAAACTATCAACTGATTAAAATTACTTATTTAAAATGCTTTCTCTTACATTTGGTCGTATATTTTATACAGGTATGCTATCTAATTATTAATGTCTTTGATTTGTATTATAACTCATTAACATAATTATTATAACTTTATAATTTATGATCTTCTGTAAAATATAATAAAAAGTTTTATTTTCCATCCTTTTACTCGATGATGTACATGTACGTGAAATCCTTGTTTTTATTAGGTATTTGACCTAAACTAGTATGACAAGTAAGGAGATAATAATATAATTTATTGAAATACAATAAAAAGTTAAAATGTATGGTATAATATAGTTTAATTATTTATCAAGAAATTCAATGTTTAAACACTACCTACTATTAAACCTACCTAATTAGAAATGTATTGTATGTCCATGAATAAAATAAAATAAATGCTAATCGCATAATATGGTTATTATTTTGGGAAATATGTTCACCGTTGAGAACAGTACAGTTACCGTTATCGTTGCAAACAACCGTGAACTGTTCGTAGTGTTCAAATCTGAAGAATTTTTAAGGTAAGTATTTTAGTATTAATATCAATATATTATACAAATTATTATATTATAATATTAGTAGTGGTACAAGCATACCATTAGCCATTATACGTTAGGTAGTCGTTGGTCAATATTTCGTTTCAGTTGCTCATAACCATTTTATAATACGCAAACATAATATTATATGGGTAACCTACCTATATTATACACGACACACCAACTATATGTTATATCATACTGGTTCTTGTTTTCCATTCCCAAACACAATTTTATTTACAGACCGGTAGTGTCGATCCGCGTAGTCGAAACTACCTACATTAAAAAATAAGCAAACATAATATTATTATTATTATTACTTTACTTGCCTACCTGTATATAATAATATATAATATACACGATATATCTAAATGTATATTCGTAATAATTTACACAGAGTAGGGGAACACTTGCAGGGAAACCGGTTTTTCATTGGAAACTTAGTTCAACTCGATATACTAACTGTGACGTGCGTGAAAAGAAATGCAACGAAAGTGAAAACTATTACAACTTTATACTCAAACCGTCGCAGTACATTATATTGTGGCGATTGGCAAAAAACTAAAAGCAAATTACCTATATATTATACCTGACGACTGTTGTCCGCAAGCGATCTATATTATATTACGTATACGAAGAACAACAATTTATCATCTCAATAATAATAATAATAATAGTAACGATACAGAGATCGATATATTTGTTATTGTTTAAATGATTTTAAGTATTTCAAAGGCCAGTGCTTGATTTCTCCGCCGTGATGAATTCGTTTTGCACTTAACTTTTGCAGGTGAATAACACACGGAACAATTTTACCTTACTTATGTGTGTTATGTAATAATATTGAAACATCTAGTTTTACTGCAAGAATAATAGAGTTAAGAGAAACGTGATGAGAATCATAAAGAGCTGCAGCCCGCAGGTACGCATATATCGCTTTATGTTTTTAAGTATTTTGTGAATATGGCAAATGGAATAGTTATTTTTCGGTAAACCTATTCATGGTACAGGACTGGCCTTCATGAATAATGAAAAATACTATTTCAAATTGTGTTAAGACTATATAACGAGTAATTAATAATTGGTAATAAAAATAGCTATAAAAAATAAGCATTTATTATAGAAATACATTATACGTTAAACTCTTATTCGAGTTAGTTTTGATTTCTTTAATTGTCTATATTGTAATTATTTTATTCCGCTTTAGCATTTATAATATGTTTGCCCATTTATGGTTATATCTATCAGTGCATTTCTACATTTATTGATTAACATATAATTTTACATTACCTTGACGGATTCTGTTGACGCATTTTGTATAACGTAATAAAACAGGACAAATCGGCAGCGATCAAATTGATTTTATTAGATGAGTAATGCAATAAGGCCCGTTCCCCAAAGTAAATTATATCGACTCGTTACACATTTATAACACATAACATGCAATATAAATTATGCCGTACTAAAAAAAATTTAACACCCATCGTGTAATATCGTAGGAAAATACGAAATAATTAATATTGAACTAGAAATTAGGATTTGTAGATCTGTATTGATTTCTTAACATTTTCAATGTCTGACTCCACCCATTAAAAAGTCCCTATTTTACTTTTTAATATTATGATTGGAAATGAATAGAGTAGAAATGATACCCTGCGTTTTACCACCTACTTCCACCCTTATCAGACGAGACAATTCGAGCAATACTTCACACTTGAAAGTTGAAACCAACATGTAAGTATATTACACAGAACGATTTCCCTAAGGATTTTATAATCAATTCTTGACACATAGTTAACTATAATATCAATACGAGTACAATTTATTATCTATACATTAAGTACATTTTTCAATGACACCATCGGCAGTGTATACTATATAATATATTTAAGTATAGAAGTCTGTAAAAATCTTAATAAACATTTAAGTATACCGAGTGGTGTATTATTCGCCGCGATTGCGCATATTTTGAAGTTTGCTACTCTGGAGGTTCATACTTATATTTGGGCGCTTAGTAAATAATTGTAAATTAAATTTGTAAGCATACAGTTAGCGATCATATTTGTTCTGAAATCAAAGTACCTACTATGGGTAGCGGCGTAGATACGATTTTTTTCTGGGGGGAGGGTTCCACCCCCCCTCCCCCCGTAACTACGCCACTGACTATAGGTACCTTTTTAATATACCATTACTCGTATATTATGTTACAGTCGATTATAAAATGTCCGGCGATGACCGTTTCCACCAAATAAAATTATTTACCACGATTTTACAAAAACAATTGTATACTACTATATTCAACGATTGAAAAAAAAATATCAACCAATTATATATATATAAGTAGATACAATATATACATAACTAAATACACTAAGATATATTTTTTTCAATTCAGCATTAGTATATTTTAAATAAACTTATTACTGTATTAAAGATTTTAATATAAGCGTAGTATACAAATTATCTTGGTAAATTAACCGTGGTTAAATTATAGGTAGATCTCATTTGGTGGTAACGGATATTGGTGGAAAAGGGAAAGATACACCTTTGGTGGAAACGGGTATAGGTGGAAAAGGTAAAGGTCTACTTTTGGTGGAAACGTGTTACGCCCAAATGTTCGTCATTGATAGAAAATATTATGCATACATATCATATCATATCAAATTTGTTTTAATAAATGTTCAGCCTTTTTTTAAAAGGTAGTGCTATGAAAATATGTCCTATAGGTTTTTCCCTATTACCTATATACCGTCAATCGTTATTAGTTCTTATAAAACATGGTCATGGTGTCTCTTCTTCGTTATCTTTATTCTTTATTCTATCGAATATTGGTTTTATATTTCTAAATTAACAATAATGATTAATGATAAAGCAATACACTTTCTAGTAATTATAGTAGAAGCTGGTAGGTAGCCGAGTAGCCGAGTTGCAAAGCAAAATTGTTCATTTGATGATTCACTAAAATTGAATGGAACAATCATGCGGTTATTCGCTATTAATTTGTGAATATGGGACCAAAATATTAGCTAACTATATTGCTTTATTAAAAGCTTAATGATTGTTTAAGTCGTTTAAGGACAGTTCTCCCACATTAAATAAAAAATAAAAAATATTTTTATTCAATAAACACTGAAACGTGAAATTTTTGAATTTTTTGAAAATAAAATATTACATTTTTAAATAAATTTGCTTTACTCAGACTTAGAACACATAGTAAAAAATCTCATCTTTAATTTTTACTGATGCGGATACAGACAAGCATTTTCAAAACGACGCACGGTTGTTGTGTTGCCTAAACGTACAATATTAAGGGGCTAGTTTTCGTCATTTATTTTTAATATTAATATGGTATAGTTATGTAAATAGCATTACCAAAATAATATTTTACTTTTAAGTTTTAAGTATGTGATAGAATTATTCCAGTATTTTAATTTAATTAATTAATTAACTGTATACTCATCTAGATAATGATTAAACCTATACATAACTAATACAATAATATTATTTCATAAAATATCTACTACATATTATACAATATTATTAATATATTGAACTTTGAACAATTATTAATAATTTTGAAAAATTTTACTCAAATTTATACAATTTTGACGACATAGCATAATTATTTTTTTTTTAATGGGTTTAAAAAAAAGTTACTGAAGACCATGAAGTAAAATAAAAAATGTAAGTATATAAAAATGTACATTCATAATACTCAATTATTTCCATGATTAGTAAATAATAGTGTCACGTGATATCTAATGGTAAACCTTAACCTAGACTTAAAAAAATCTAATAATTATAATTTTTTTTTTCAAGGTGTTTTCAAAAACTACTTGGAAAGTTGATAAATTTTAACCTCCAAATGCATTAACTAGATTCACTTTTCTATCAAGAAATACTCTGATATAGAAAATCTGAGCATTTTTACCATGCCAAATGTTGATGACAAACCGTTTTTAAAACATTGTAAATACAAAATATTCATTCGTTACGTTCAAAATCTAAAACAATAAAACAACTGCAGCATTGATTAAACATAGTACTCTACTCAGTGGAGTATTTTCAATATTTATTATTATTATTTTTTTTTTTGTGGGGAGTGGCTTTAAATTTTTAAAAATCGTATGATAAAGATTATTTGTTTCATTTTACTTAGAAACGTAGGAACGCAGCGATACTACACATCAAAATAACCCGACTGTCTACATCGTTTTTATCAGAAACTCCGTAATAAAATATTGGTTTAACATTGAGTAGCTAATTTTTTTTTTTGTCATCTGGGGGGGGGGCGTTGAACTCGGAACTTATCATTCATCCCGTAAATACGCCAGAGACTCTTTAAGGGCCATTCTTACAATGCTCGGTTAGTGCCTGATAACACTAACCGGAAGAATTTATCATGAGTTAACCGATAGAATTCTACCGGTTAGGTTAGGTCTTAACCGTCACTTAACCGGACATTGTAAGAACGGCCCTTAGTGTACTACTGTACTAGATATTACGTATATGATATCAATGATCTTTAATAAAAAGTATTGCTTAACATTTTAAAACATTTATTATTTAGCGCCAAAATTGTTCGTTGTTCACGATAACATTATTCATCGGTGAACAACTTACGTTGGCCAGCCTGTGTCTGTATTTTATTATTTGATAAGCGACGTCGTGTACTTTTCTTCACAGATCTGAAATCACATTTATTCCAAGCGTGAAGCGGGTCCTATTTGGTGACTCCGAAATTTACTTACGGAAAACTTTTGATTTGCGCATAACCAAAAGGTAAGTTTTGCACAGATTATTTCATTTTCAAAGCAGTCTTTGAATTAGTTAATGTGTAGTATACTAAGTTCTAACAACGTCACGGTTGTTAAATGGTGTTTGGGTAAAATTGTGTGCTAACGAGATGGTGGCGTTAAAATTTGTTGTGTCTACCACCACATTTTATACAGAGCGGTTTCCGGGTTTTAGACATTTATTGAATAGCTTTCACGATTTATGATTATTTATATTTATTAACGCTTAGTGTTCAAATTAGTCGAGTAAAGGCCTCAGGCACGTTTTAGAAAAACGTTTTGAGGTTATGTTGACATGATAATTATTTAAGTACAAATTTAATTTTTCAGAATACATCAACATGCAAATTTTTGTGAAGACCCTTACAGGGAAGACCATCACTCTCGAGGTTGAGTCTTCCGACACTATTGAAAATGTCAAAGCCAAAATCCAAGATAAAGAAGGTATCCCGCCAGATCAACAACGTTTGATCTTCGCCGGCAAGCAGCTTGAAGACGGACGTACATTGTCGGATTATAACATCCAAAAGGGTATGCTTTCATTAATGTACTCGTCATTATATGATAATATTTAGGGCTCAGAAGTAGACGACCTTAGAAATTACAAACAATTATTTAATACTAATAAAAATAAAAGTTTAAATTTATTAAATACAAATTATGTAAGATTTTAAATTACTCAAAATGTTTGCATTGTACTTTTAAAGCATATTTTATTTTGTCAAAATTAAATGAACCGTGATTATCAGAGTATACATTTTTATACTTGGAAATACTTTGCTCCATATTCACTGAATTGATTGGAGCAAATTTTAAATGAGGCGAGTCTTTAGCACTAAAGTCATCAGTAAAAAACTTTTTCAACTAATAAAGTATCCAAGTAGTTCAATATTTGCTAACTACATCAACTTATGAGCCATAATAATGATTAATCTAAGATTTATATGCCTATATCACATAAGCATTATAGGTATACAATTAATTCTATAATATACCAACTTAAAATTGTATGTTTAATTAATCAATAATCTTGTTCCTCATCTTCATTTGATAAACTTAAAGTAATATTATTATGTTTTAATTTTGTTTTATGTAAAAATCTACCTACTAGGGAAGATTCAGACAAAAAAATGTAGTTTTTGAATTGACTGTTATTTTAGTAATTATTTCATTCTATTTTGAACACCAATAACAGTGCACTTTTTGTTAAACGTTAATTAATTTTGTAATTTAATGATATTTTTAGTATTTTTAATTTTAGTCAAATATTATTTTGTTGATGTTTTAGTATAAATATCAAATTATTATTATATTTTATTGGAAAAAATATAAAATATTTGTATCAATGTATTATGTACTTTTGAAAATAAACTCTTAATTGATTTTGTTTAAATGTAAGGAGAAATTAATAACAATTTTTTTTTTAGAATCAACATTGCATTTGGTATTACGTCTACGTGGTGGTGTTATTGAGCCCACTCTTCGTTTGTTGGCCCAGAAATACAACTGTGATAAAATGATATGCCGCAAATGTTATGCTCGTCTTCACCCAAGGGCAACTAACTGTCGTAAGAAGAAGTGTGGACACACAAACAACTTGCGCCCAAAAAAGAAGTTGAAGTAAACGCATTTTGCTTATATCCCAAGGAAAACAACAAACATTTTCTTGGTTTTAAATTTTATCATTCAATTGTAAAATTACAAATTTATAAAATACAAATAAACTAAAACCAAAAAAATTCTATCTTTGTAATTTACTTTTTACAAGTTATTATTTTTTATATTCCTAAACTAATTAATTTATACTTTCTAATATTCTTTTTGTAGTTTATCTTATGTAATCGAGTATCTGCTACTGAAAGATTTATTCGATTATTATTTATAATACTAATACTAATTTATATTACTAATACAAATAATGGCTTATTTAAGATCAAGTTCAGAATAGTATTGTCAAATTTAAAAGTTTTAATGTTGATGAATGTTAACATATTCTTTTTTAGATTTTCTCCATTTACTATTACCTATTAGTTATTCATTATTGGTATAATAGGTACATAAAATGAAAAAGCAATAACCTATGTATGATCGATTAATGAAGTTGGATGTGAAAAAAATAAAGCCAATTCTGTATACTAGGACCGTATTATAACCACAACTAAAAACCTTATGAGACGCGTTATAGCCTATGTTGATAATATTATACTTGCACGCCAACTACTAAGTAATAATTAGTGAACATGAAATGCGTCAAAACTCAAAGTAGGCCTTTGTTTCCTAAGTATAAATGTTTGCCTTTATTGCTAGTTTTGCAAAAATGTCAGTTTATTAAAGTTAAACAAGAATAGAATTTTGTAAGTACCTATTTGCATATATTATAACTAAAAATAGTTTATCATTCCTTATGTTAACTTCCAGTTAACATAAAATAACTGTTAATGAATACATTATATTAATTAAGAAGGTTAAAGGTGTTATTAAAAATACAAATTCTTTTAAGTACGAATATTTTAACATGTTACCTACCAATTTTAAAGCAATATTTTTGGTGTTTTGATGTGCTAATTTTGTAATTTACATTGGTAAGATTTTGAGAAGATAAGAGTAAAAGTTGACGGGCAAAACTAAAAACTGTCGATCGTCATTCTATTAGGAAACCGAAAAGCAAAGAAGATAAATTCAAAGACAACCAAACTCTAGAGTCTACCGTAGAAATATTTCTTGAGAAGGGGCAACAACAAAGATTATATACCCAACATGGATTCTGAATTAGTAATTAAAGTAATAGAGTTCGTACAAAATTTTTATCTAAAATACCAAAACAGGAAACAGTATAACTTAAGTATTGCTATCACCTAAAGCGAAAGCTTGCAAATTATATTATAATATAGGTAGATAATTATTATTTTATTACCTATTTAATTTTCTTTCAACCATTTTTACTCTAGTTTACATTTTATTTATTTATTTTTTTTTGGAAATCATAACTGTATGTAATAATAACAAAATCAAATATAAATAAATGTTATTGAAGTTTATTTTAAAACCAAATTTATAGTATTATATATACCTATTGTTCTAATTGAAATATGTTTTTTACTTTTTACTATAACATATTTGGTTCATTATCTAATTAGGTAACTCATTAAAAAAAGGCAAATAACAAATCCCTAAGTGCTTAGGAACTATGTGGCAATTAGGGCTGGCTTAAGCAAAAACAATAAAAATCTAATTTTTCCGCCCCCCAAACATTATCATCGTTTTGAAAATACCGCCCCCTACTAATGTGTCGCCTTAGGCATAGGCCTAAGTAGCCTATTCCTAGAGCCGGGCCTAAATGGAAATCCACTAAACCTACTCTGAACGAGTTTAAAACGCTTTATACTTAACATCATTAAACCGTAACAAAACATTTTGTATTTCTGTAAACACTGTTTTATTTAAATAATTGTGGTAACATTGAATAGTGAAGTGTGAGGGAGTCGACATTCTTCATGCACGAAATTTCGTTGTTATCTGAGTAAAGGTCGCCCACACACTGCAGCGGTGGCGGTAAAATTCTTTTGTCTTGGCGGTGGCGGTAAAATTGAGTCCGGCTTCATTTTGCCGTAACCGCCACCGCCACCGCCTCCGCTACCGCTGCAGTGTGTGGCGACCTTAAAAGCGAATAAGCTAATAACGTAGCAGTATCATATCTACATTTTAGGGTATTTTGAATATATGTCTAATTCAGTTGGAGATGGCCGTGATGCAAACATGCAATATAGGTTTTGGTTGACAGAAATTGTCAAAAGTGAAATTCAATAATTAATATTAGATAAATAATAACTGATCAATGTTATTATTTATTTATAATCAATGGCATTATTAATAATATTATTATCGTAACATGTTGTTCATCACGAAAAGTTTTGAGCTAGCCCCTGTGGCCTAATGGATAAGGCATCGGTCTCCTAAACCGGGGATTGTGGGTTCGAGTCCCACCAGGGGTACGCGTTAATTTTGCAAATTATTGTTGTTCTTGTTTTTTTATGCCATGAAATATTTTTTCACAAAAATATTCTTTTGATTTAATACGTTATTAGTGTGGATATTATTATGATTTATTCTTGCTCAAACAGTATTGGTATGTGATACGATACCTACATCTCGTTTCTAAATACTTGAAATATCTACGAAAAAACAATTGTGCCTATATCTCTTTAGTCTTTATATAAGAGACGGGTCTGCACGAGCCATACCTATTTTTCGTTCAAAAAAGTGCTTTACGAGAAAAACTCGCGCGCATCGAACAGTGATCCGAATTCGGTACATTTTTTATTTTAACATCATATTAGAACAAAATATATTGTGTTAAATTTTATGTAATTTTGTTCGACTACTTCGAAAAGCACCGGAAACCCGAAAGTACTACCTATATATTATGAATAGCGTACACATATAAACAAACGCAAAAACAAGTAATACAAAATCAATAAATATTAATCGCCCCGCTATAGCCATTTTATTACACTTGCAGTTAAGTGTTTATGAGTATGAAATGAATTCATTTCTATTAGATTAAGCCTTACACGAAATACTGCAGCAGGACTCGAGTGATCTAAATTTGTAATTACAACTCAAATCACAAGTACCTATAGCTTGTCTGTAGAAAACGTACAGTAATCAAATAGGATAATATTGTAGTAGGTATTATATTTTAAGTAATTATAATATTTACATATTATCAGAGTGTGTTATATTACCTACTTTGGACTCTGTATCAATCAAAAGGTCTTCGACTGATAGAATTTTTATCAAAGTAGTATAATAAATAATAATACGCACTAAAGACTGAATAACTAATATCTAACTATATATCTAAACCGGTTGTTATGGTGAGAATATCTGCCTGCTGCAGTACGACTATAGTTTTCAATAACTAAATTTCAGTTATCGACATCGATAGTGTACGAATAGGTGCCGGGCGCACCTGTTGCACCGAATTATGTGTCAACATTTTTATTTGCTTGTTCAATTCGATCATGAGTAATAATTACCTATATAGTATAATATATTTTATTTCACGCAATCCAACTGAATAGACCGTCATAATATTAAAAACAATTTTTTATTTTATTTTTTTTTTTTTTACACAAAATTAATTTCATCTAACATGACGTTACCGAGTATGTTTTTTTGTTCAGTTTTGTGTATCACAGCATGCACCACGGTGACAAGGGCGGCAAATATATTAGTATTTATGCCGTTGCCGATTAAAAGCCATTTTCGCGGATTTCAACCGTTGTTCGAAGAGTTAGCGCTCCGAGGGCACAACGTAACTGTAGCTAGTTCATTCCCTCTAGATCGTCCGCTTGTCAACTACACAGACGTAGGGCCATTTATTCACAAAGAAAGAGGTTCGTGTACTTTAAATATGTGTACATTATTTGATTACCAAAAGCACATAAGACACATTATTATAAAATAAACTAACGTAACAATAATACTCATATGTGAGATCAACGCTGTCCAACTAAAAAATTACATAGTTTTAAGACTTTTTTTCTGGCTCACTCGTCTAGACAGTTAGAAACAAATGTTTAAGTACTAACTGTATATTGTTAGCTGTAATTCAGTTTGGCATATCATAATTTACAGCACTTTTGACTTGATCTTTGTATATTGTGTGTATATACTATATATGTTTATATATATGCATATATATATATATATATATACCAGGTGATTCTTTTATCATTGAACACTCAATATTTCAAAAATTACTAATGTTTTTGAAAATATTTTTTTAATAGTTTCAAGTTGTTCAAAAACCAATGTTTTTATTTTAATATATTTTTTATCCTTATCATATTTTAAGTTTTTACTTTTTTGAATGACAACATAGAGTTTTAATTTCATATTCCAAAGCAGAATATTTTTCTAAGTATTTTGATTCATACAAATCGAATTTAGGACGAGTAGTTTATAAGTTATAAGTATTTAAAGTTTAGATTGGTAGAGTGGAGTGGTACGGAGTTACTTCGCAAAATGTTTATCCACTACTCCGCTTGTCTAAACTTTAAATACTTATAACTCATAAACTAATCGTCCTAAATTCGATTTTTATTAATCAAAATACTTAGAAAAATATTCTGCTTTGGAATATGAAATTAAAACTCTATGTTGTCATTCAAAAAAGTAAAAAACTTAAAAAATTATAAGGATATAAAATATTTAAAAATATAATTTTTTATTAAAAACGTTGGTTTTTTAACAACTTGAAACTATGTAAAATAATATTTTCAAAAACATTAATAATTTTTGAAATAATGAGTGATCAATGATAAAAGAATCACCCGGTACCTATATGTAATTAGTAGCATTGTATATACAACAGATACTATAATATATACAATAGGTACTATCAGTTCATTTGATCAATCGTTTAATAATAATATATACGTAATCATTTAATGTTATATTTTGTTTTTAAATAACGATGATGATCAAGATTCAAGAACACATAATTCGTAACTGAAATTCTAGTAGTTCCGTTATTGATAATGAGTGTTTTTCTATTTAATTATTATAATAATTAACTAGCTGATCCCCGTGCACTTCGTGTCCTGTTAAAAATACAGGCTACAAATACTTCAAACTTTGTGTTTAATTCGTCGTTGATCACCCGGCGTAGCTAACGATATTCAAAACTTCCCTTAACGAATTCCCGTGGACTTGCCCTAAATTAATATCCATAAGTGATTTTTAACACAGACATATAAAATACAGTGTTAATATTATATTCATGCATAATATTTCATCGCATTTATAGCTTTGTGAAGGTGAAACAATTTTTAAAATTAGTACCTGATAACAAATTGCTAATTTCTTATTCATTCATACTAAGTTGTATAACCAATAGTAACTTGCAAAAAATACATTTATTATTATTATATATCTATTATAATATTATTTCTATAAAAAATAAATATCAAATTTTCAATAAAAAAATTAATGGCCACTTATCAAGATAATATATAGTTTATAATAGTTTATAGATCCGTGAGGTAGTGTAGCTTTTTGATGTTAGAAAAAATTGTTTAAATCGCAAACGCCAATAGATAAATTATTAATTTATTCTGTGATAATAATATAAAAAATAATATGTACAATAATTATCGGACAAGATAACACTTAACATTTATAAAATACTAGATGACCCAGCCACGTGTTGCTGTGGCTCAGTAATTATAATACATTAAATCAATTTCTTACTAAATCTTTGGTACAATCAAATTAATATTTAAAAAAAAAAAATTAAAATAGATTTATTCATATGAGATTGAAAATAAAACGTTTCGCCAAAATTTAAAAGTAATAGGTAAAGTATCGAAATGTTGAAATTAAGCACAAACCAACATATTATATACTTTCTGAATTTACATTTTATTATCTTATATTAAATTTTTGTTTGTAATCAGTGATTTACTTACAAAATATACTATATACATTAAAAACATAAAATAAACTGTTTTAAATGAGGTAGATAACATTGACGTCGAACTATAATTTTTTAAATTTTAAATTATTAAAACTAAAAATGATCTAAGTATTACTTTGTGTACAACATTCCTGGTTAACCTGTCTTTCGCTAACACGAAGAGATTTGATGGTTTTCCTACACGTGTGCAGGAAACATATACCTGTCCATGGGAGAAACATGTGTTTACCAAATCCAAATCGCAAATAGACATTGTTTGGTCTTAAGATTTATTTATGGTCATTGCAAATGCTAAACAAATCGGAAATTGGAGCCTTTTAAACGGTATTGGATATTCGATCTGACACTATCAGTGGAATACGTGGCAACAGGACGATATCTCCTTTAAATTTTACCGTCAAAATCGTTGCTTCGAGAATATTTTCGGTCTTTTATTTATGACTAAACGTGTACCGTTACATAATTGAGGGGGGTTTAAATTACGTAAAATAATAATTGGTGAACCAATTTTCAATTGAAGATTGTGTGGTGGCATTCCTGTAAAATCCAGATGGAAAGTTTACGGCTTCGTTTTCATCAATAACTGTGTCGATTGATTTAAAAGACATCAAATCACCGGACAAAATCTTTTGTATATGGAAGTTAATTTCGTTCACATCAACGTTTCTTGGTGTCAAAATAGCACGATTACAGAGCCAATTGTGATCTAAATAATAATTCAATATATTCAGAAAGACACTCTCAATTAGTTCATTTCTCGTTTCAACCACAGTGCAGAAAATATCTGGTAATTTTATGTATTGTGTATTTTGATGCAACTCAATTTCACCATTTCCAATATCCAGCAATTATTGTCTAGAAAATACTTGTGCCGATGGATCATTTTGCAATTGTACTCGCATATTCATAGTCAGTCGAAGTGTCTCAACACTTGTCCATAAAAACGATTGTTTTAAGCATGCGTTGATCTCATCCGCAAAAGTAGAGTGAGGAATAACTGGTAAAGTCTGCCGGAAATCACCGGACAGTATAGTAAAACTAAAACAGTACCACCGAAATGTTTATTGTTGCCTTTCAAATCTTGCATAGTTCTATGAAAAGCTTCAAGTGAATGTTTATGAGTCATAGTACACTCATCCCAAATTATTATTGCACTCTTTTGCAACACTGTAGCCATTCCGTTTTTTTTTTTAATGTTACACATAGCGTTTGGTTTGTTATGAATGTCTAATGGCAACTTCAATGCTGAATGTGCTGTTCGTTCACCATCTAACAAAGTTGCAGCAATGCCTGACGATGCAATTGTCAAAGCAATTTTCTGTTGGGAACGTGTCTTTGCAAGAATTAATGATATTAAGAATGTCTTATCTGTTTCACCTGGTGCGTCTAAGAAAAAAAACCGACCTTGGTCAGCATCAACGGTCAGCATTATCCGATCATAAATATTTTTTTGTTCGGCTGTCAGTAATGGCTCATTATTCACAATAATTGTAGCTAAATAAACGTCATTATACTGTTTTTCTCGTTGCAAATCAGTGGCAAATCAGTGTTAACTAAGTCGGCAGCTGGGCGATCAGGTAATAGCATTCCATAATGACCAAGTGGCTAATTTGAAATTAAAATACATAAATCTTCGATCAACGCTAATGCTTCATTATAAATACGTCTCGGGTGTGAAATTTGGACGTTGATTTGTTCGTCTAATTCGATGCAGTTTATCTTCAGTCATATAATTCTTATATTTTTCCCACAGAGTCGATGATTTTGTTGGAAAACATGTTGTCAAAATCTCAAAATTATTGCAAACAGTTGACGAATATTATTCAGTGTGGATGTCAACGCTGGATCAGTTGTATTGTTGTTGTTGTTGTCGCTCTCTGTCGCGTTCTCTAAATGTGCCGTTCTCGCGCTGATCTTGTTCTCAATGTATTTTGTCGTAGACGTTCATCACGCTGTTCTCGAGACTCTTGTCTGCGAATTTATGCTGTTCTGATTTGTTGAGCTGCGTTTCTTGCTACAATTTGTTCTTCCGATTCATGAGCTCTATTAGCACCACGCACACGTCGTGCGTTTTTACTACCTATACTGATTGTTAAAGTTAGATTTCCGCGGCATTATACTAAATTTAAAAAAATATTAAAGAATATTTAATACTAAACACTGCACAATAATAACACAATACAAAGTATTTATGGTTGGTGTGTAGGTAAATTACAAATTAATAATAAATGTAAATAAATGTACGAACAGTCTAGAACTTCCACCTGGAATATTTTTTTATAAATATTATTTATTAAATAAATATCAATTTCCACGGCAATAGCTACCTGCCACGCGGCGTGACCGTTCCAAAATATTCACGGCGCTCGCCACATATTATTAATAATAAATAATAATAATAAATATTGAATAAAAACTATTCTATCTTTTAAGTTGAACCATATTATAAATGGTTACGAAATTTTATCAAAATCCGTTCAGTGGTTTCGGAGTTTATCGCAAACATACATCGTGACACGAAATTTTTATATATATAGATATTACATAAAATAATAAAATAATTATATATAGAAGATTTAATAATATTGACATTTCCCTAGGACACGTGCACCAAACGTGATCAGCCTACTGACTACTGTTATATTTTTTTAATAGTTTGTTATATATAAACACACTAAAAACAATACGCATGTCACATCCACATAGTGAAATCACTCATTTCATGAACAGGATATCAAGATTATGAACTTTGACGAAAATGCATTATTTGGACGGCCGTAGCCATTTTCCTCCAATAAATAAAATAAAAGTTAATAGTAATAAAAGTAATAAAAGTTAATACAAATAACTTATGTATAGCCAAAAAAATAAATTTAAAACATAAACCAAATGTATTTGTCAGGTATTTTTTATCACTCAATGGTTTAATCATGATAATCGTTGACAACTGATACGAAATATAACATAATGTATGCCCGTATGTTATATGTAGGTATCTTTATTACGCTTAATTGATTACTGATTTAGATAGCCCAAGAACGTATATGAGTGGAGGGGGATTTAGGGGTTCAACTCAATTTCTCACTACTAATCAAGTTGATAAAAATGTTGAGAAATGATTAAAAACATTTCAGGAGGACAAGGATTTTTTCCTTATTCGTGTAAGCCAAAAACTCCTTGCCATCAAGTAGGTGTGCTTGTTTTAAAAATAATATATGTAACAGTCGATATAAAAGTCAATCGTCATGTAAAAATAAATAATAAAGAAAAAAGATGTACTTCATTAATTATTATTTAATCAATTAATTATTTTATTAATATTTTTTTTCATAAAGCAATATAGAAAAGTATAGTTATAGTTTAGTAATACATTATATAATTTTATGATATTATATGTATACTCATTTATTGCAAAATAACATAACAAACTTGTTTCATAATAATTACACAAAGTACACAATCTATAGGTAAGTATTGTCCATTTCATGAAATGGATGACCATTAGGGTGACAATAAAAAAAAAAAAATTATTTCTGAAAGTCCCACCCGCTTAAATTGTTTATCCATCTAATAACAACGTTCATAAAAAATTTCAAGAAAAAATTTCAATTTTTACTGGTTGCGCAACTTGTTTTAAAAATATAATAGATATTTCAGTGTATGAATAAAAAAAAAATATATTTAATAATTAAAAATAATATAAAAAAGTCATAATATTGTATAAAAAATAATCATCACACAAAATGTCAATCATCAATTGTAGATTTATTTGGATTTGGATACTTCTGTCGGTGTTGTTCAACTACTTGCAAAAGATACTGCTTTTGTTCTTCTTGATTTGTGATTATCCCATTGAAAGTTTGAATCAACGAAATCCCACGTTCAGCTGCATCGTTAACTACTTTCAGATGTTGAACCCTTTTACAACCGTATGGTCATTGACCATAATATAATAATTATAAATGTATATATATGTATTGATATAATGTATTTTCGTCAAAATACACGATCTGGACAAATTTCACTATCTGGATATCCAGTTCATGAAATGTGTGATTTCACTATGTGGATGCGACTATATGGATGTACAATTTACACGTAAAATTTATTTTTGCCGATTTTATTCCCTTAAAATCAAAATTTTGAAAAATCCTCCAATCAGTAAGTCAGTGGTATTTGGATTTTATATTAATTAAATTAATTATCGTATTTCAGAAAGAAATGTAATGGAATTAGTGTACATGAACTTTATTACGTCTGTTCAACTGAAATGGGGTCTTGGTATAAGAATGTCCGATCTAGTCATGTCGCACGAGAACATGAAAAAGTTTGTTCAATCGAGTTCGAATTCGTTCGATTTGGTCATGATCGAAACGTTCTGTCAAGAGTACACTGTTACCATGGGCCACAAATTCAACGCCCCCGTCATAAATCTGGCACCTGCGATGCCCTGGGTCAGTGTTAGCAAATGGCTGCACGTCCCTTCCACATTTTCGTACATACCGGACACGTGTTTGAGATCAAGGAGCGATATGGGTTTTGTAGACCGTTTAAAAAACACCATAACTGGCCTCATGCAGTCTTATGCAGAAAAATACTTTTATTTACCTAAAATGAAGGAAGTGATGAACACATACTTCACATACGAAGGTTGGGAGTCCAGGCCTCCGCTCGAGCACATGCTGAAAAATGTGTCCCTTACGCTGGTCAACTCGAATTTTGCGATTGGTGTTGCTAGACCGTATCTTCCCGGTGTTGTTGAAGTGGGCGGAATGCACATAAAACCCCCGAATACTCTACCCGAGGCGAGTTATACATTGTTATAAATTTACCTAACTGATTTAAGTATTACTAATGGTATTTACAATTATTACTATACTATAAAAGTATAAAAGTTGTAAAAATTTGAAGTCTTCTTTAAATATCTTTATGGGTTTTTTGTTTTAGAATCTTCAAACTTTTTTAGATGTTGCAGATGAAGGAGTAATATTTTTCAGTTTTGGTTCGTTAGTGAATTTAAATGACTTGCCAGAAGAAAAATTGAAAATTTTTCTTAGTGTTATCCGAAAATTAAAACAAAATGTAATTATAAAATGGATACCTAATAGCAATGTCAAGCTGCCTAAAAACATTATGACTGGTTCATGGTTTCCACAAAATGATATTTTAGGTAAAAATGTTAGAAATACAAAATAAGAAGGAAATAAGCAAATAAAAAAAAATCAATGATACTACAATTTTAATTTATAATTTATATGTAGTATATACTCCTATGTATACGCATATATTAAATTATTATAACATAGCAATGTATAATTATATCTTATATCTTTATATACAGTGTCCCGTAAGGATTTACCCATTGCGATATCTCTCGAAATAATGGTGATATCGAAATTCTGGTTTTGTAATAAGACTCGCGGAGATAAGAATTACAATTATTTCATATTTTAATTTATTTTAATCTTTTAGTAAAATAGTTAAAAAATATATATTTTTTTATTTAATTTTTTCCAAAAAAAATGACCATAGCAATTTTGCAGAGTTTATTTTTCTGAAAATATTGACGTTTCAACATTTTATTTTCATTAATTTCCTGATTTTTAATTTCGAGAAAAATTGGGAATTATTTAACACCGTCATGTTATCAAACATGTGCCGCGCCGCTCGCATTCCCATACAGCCGGCCGAATACTTTCCGTGTTCCTATTAGTTAGAATAATATTTTATTTCTTTAAAACTAGAAAAAATATTAAAAATCAGGAAATTAATGAAAATAAAAATTTGAAACATCAATATTTTCAGAAAAATAAACTCTACAAAATGACCATCTTTAATTTTTTTTGGAAATAGTTAAATAAAAAATTTTTTTTTAATTTTTACGAAAACATGAAAATGAAATAATTGTAGTTCTTATCTGTGAATCTCATTATAGAACCAGAATTTTGATATCTCTATTATTTAGTGAGGTATCGAAATGGGTAAATCCTCGCGGGACACGCTGTATATTATGTTTCATGTTGTATAGCACATCCAAACGTTAGACTATTCATAACCCATGGAGGATTGCACAGCATAGAAGAAACTGTTAATAACGCAGTACCTATAGTCGGAGTACCATTTTTTGCTGACCAGTATTTAAACATGAAAATAGCTGAGGATAAAGGTTATGGTAAACTTGTAAGTTTTTTAGAAATTACTGAAGAATCGTTAGAAAATGCCATCAAAGAAGTACTGACGGATGTGATGTATGTTAATCATGTTATAATATGTAAATATTATATAAAAAATTGCATAATTTATTCTTAAAATAATTGGTATAAATTAGGTATAAAGAGGTGGCAAAGGCCCAGAGTCAAGTATTTAAAGATCAACCAATGAAACCCTTGGATCGAGCTGTTTACTGGGTGGAATATGTTATTAGGAATGGTGGAGCTAAACATCTTTTAAGTGACTCAAAACAGTTGAATGATGTACAGTATTTTTTGTTAGACATATCATTGATATTTTTTGTATTAATCGGACTAATAATTTGGTTATGTTATTTGGTAATTGCGAAAATGTTATCTAAAAAAATAAATACAGATTAATTACTTTAAAACTTATTTATAGAACTTTTATTTTGTAAATTATTATTAAAATTCAATAAATATATTATTTTAAACAAATATTATTTTATGTTATTTTATCATTTTGCAGTAAGCAATAAGTAATTACATATACAAACACAAAGTGAATAATCTTACATCAAATTTCGTACAGTTTTTTTTTTTTTTTTTTTTTTTTTTTAATAGTAGGCATATAGGAATAATTATTTTAATTATTTATAACACATATATGGCAATTTGGCAGTATTTAACATAAATTTTCAATTTATAGTGTGGTTTAGTTTTTATTATAAGCTTTTTATGTGTATCTACACGTTTTATATCAGATAGGATCTAGTTGGTAGAGGTCCCTCAGTGGGAGGTCAATATGGAAAATTCTGAGTTTTAAAAATAAAAATTTACGGAAAAACCAGCATTTTAATTTTTAAGGCTTAATCTAACTAGCTATAGGACATTTTGTTTAAGCTATTTATATAAGCTTAAACCAATTATTTATAGTTTTATTATTTTATTTTTAAAATTTATTTTTCTCAATAAAAAAATGTTTCGCATGGTAAAAAACTTGAAAATGTTGAGCGTAAATAATGAGTGTCTTAAGTTAAAATGTTGACAATTGCGAAAATTAGCGAATTATTTGAGTAAAAAATTAATAAAAAATGTTCAATGTTTATCTAATATTTGAAATGTGTATACAAGATTCCATTAAGTTTGTTATAATTAGTAAATAAAACAAAGTTCACCGGATAGGTGCTGAAATCGGAATTTTTCTATACCATGAGATTGTATTGACAGCTATTATGTCCGACTACTCCGACTAAAACTGCAAAACAGAATAATAAAAAATGTTATAATAATATTGTGTGTAAGCATACCTAAAACAAATATTACGGTGATGATCCAAGGTCAAGCGAACAGCTGTTTTTAAACAAGGCTTTCCACTCTTATGAATTGGTATAAATATATTACTGTAGCTATTTACGTATAATCAAGTCTGATGATACCTGTCCTGCGTACAACAAACCGGACAAACACGGTTATTAGGTACCTATAATATGCCTAACACTTGGTCGTACAGTTGCTCTGCTGTACTGCGGTTCCACTCCGACTCAAACATAAAATAATAATATTTTTTATAATCATCATCGCGCCAAACGCGCGCACGCTACACTATTACTTATATTATAATAACATTCGTCCGACCGACCTCGTGGTCTCGCGCCGCAGTTGGACGTCGACGTCGACAACGAGCATACGAATGTCACACGGAGACTCGAATACAACACAAATCGAAATAATTTATCTTCAAATAACGTTAATACAAAATATTAAACCTATTATTATAGTATCGAAAATATAAATTTTTCGTCATGTTCGCGGCCGTCCCGCCGCGGCTCCTGTCGCTGTTGCTGCTTCCGATGGTCTTGTCGCCGCCGCCGGCCGCTCTCGCCGCCAACATATTGGCGTTCATGCCCATACCGTTAAAAAGCCACTTCGGAGGGTTCCAGCCGTTGTTCGAGGAGTTGGCCAGCCGTGGCCACAACGTCACCGTGGTCAGCTCGTTCCCGTTGGTGAACCGAAGCGTCCCGAACTACACCGACGTGGACGTGACGCCCGAAAAAGGACTTCACGGTGAGCATATATACACGCGTGCCCATAATATTGTATTCGAGAGCACGGCCTAGGGACAAGATCCGAGTCAATTGCATCGATTTTTCTTGACTACCTGTCTGTAATCCAGCGCCATCGGATTTATCACAAATCAATTAGGTATGCGTAACGTGACCATACGTCCCGCTTTTGAAATAAGTGGGTAGGGCTAAATGTCCGGCTATAAGAAGATTCGACATGTGGTAGGTATCTATTGATCACATATCACAATCATACATCTATACTGTACCTATACAGTTAACAGTACATGATGCATACCGACATATTTTATATATATACTGCAAAACACTAAAACACATAGTCCATATACTTTTGAGAGACTATTATGATTAATATATTATTTGCGTTTTTCTGTTGTCATTTTTCATATAAACAATTAATGTTTTTTTTTTCAATAAAAAAAAATGTTATTTTACGCAAAATTATACATAATATGGTTTTCTTATTAAAATGTACAGGTGTCCCGCTTTAAAGAAAAAAAATTATGGTCACGTTAGGTATACGCATCGATTGCACCAGGAAAATTGAAATATTTTCAGATATTTGATTTCTAATACATTTTAACAAGACGTGTAGTATAAGTTAAACAGTCAAAAATACCTGTTGATTATTAAATTATATTAAATTATTAAGTCTCAAATCGAAAAACATCAAAATACATAATAACATAGAATAATAAAATTTGTTAAAAATGTAATTTTTAGGCTCAGTATCGCCTGCGCAATTGATGCATAAACTTTTTGAATCCCGTGATTTTTTTCCTTACTATTAGGTACCTGTGATTTCTGGCCCAATTGACGTATGTCCAAAAATCCAGACATGCATTATTATTACGCAGACCACATTTATAAGACTATGTCATAGGTGTAACTCAGTATTTACGTCCTATCTTGCAGTGGCGTCATTTTGGGGTATTTGCCATTGTCTGGTTCGAAAAACAGCACGATTGGCCAGTACCCAGTTGTTATTGTCTGTAATATTATATTTGGCGATTCATTGAAAAACATGCCTATTTTAAAAATATTTCGAGAAATATTGTATTGTGTATTACGAAATTATTGTCACAATGATAAATTGTTAATATAATTAATTATAATAGTTGGAATATAATTATATTTAGACGCATGAGTGGGTTTTCATGAAATTTGGTACTTATACCTATGTGTATATTTTATAAAAGTAAAGGAAATAGGAATATAATAATAAGCATACGCTTGTGAGAGAAGCTTCCCGTTTCTTAATTCTTTTAAGTTACCTACCCATTTGTGTAATTCAAAACTTTTGTCCCCTCTTTTAAAAACTGAAATGGTACAACTATTATAAGTGTATAATTATATTTTTATAGAAACATTCTTGAGTTTATTATTAGGTACCTATTTAATATATTACTTTATTATTGATTATTGCACACATTTTTTTTAAATAAAATTTTTTTATTTAGTTTGTCATTTTTAGGGGCTTAATTTTACTGAGGAAAAAACTTAGCGCCAGCTGTCTTTACGAACTGCTGAGCCAGCAAACTGCCGTAGCAGTTGTTTTTTTAGTACTGCTATAGCAATATAGTACCCCGCCATTACTTCAAATAAATTATGCGCGCAAGACAAAAAAATATTGTTAGTACATAAATGTTTGTTCACGGAAAAAAATAGTTTGTGTCTAATTATATTTATACACATTATACTCGTATCATTATCATCACTTTTTTTTAAATTCAGTATATAGGTTTAAATAAACTAATTTCTACATCGCAAACAACCAGTACATACCTTTGAATACAGTATACGTATATGCATAGTGCATACCGTTGTAAATAGACTCATGATATAATAACTTTGAATAAGATTTTTTTCTAAATGTTGTCTTAATAACATTCTGATTTCTGATTATGTCTTTCGAGTTAGGATAAAATACAAAATCGATCATGTCAAAAACTGATGTTTGGTATGATATTTCCGTTTTCCTTTTTTTTTTTTTTTTTTTTTTTTATTATTTACAATTAAGCGCAGTGGACACGCAGTTGACTACGACTCACACAGTCATCGGTTCGATTCATAGCAAAGTGCAAAAAAAATTTGTGTGGTTTTACGCGATCACCAAATCCCCACGCTGTCGTCCGATTGCGTCATCCGGTTTCCAACTAGGTTCCACTCCAATGTGACTTGGGAGTGAAGACCGCACATGTCTCCTCTTGGAGAACGGGGTTAGTATCATGCATATAGTGATATATACATAGATAAATAGATCACATGATCTCCCTACTACCCACTTGTGAGTTGTGATAAGCATTGACGAAGACCTATAGAGGTCGTTTCAATGGACAAATACAATACAAAAAAAATTTCCAGTTAATAAAAAAAGTTTTGTGAAATATCTATTTTTAAAAGCAAAAAAACAAACTTTGACCTTTCAAAGTTTCAAAGTACAAACAAGAAATAAAAAATAAGATAATTTTGTGGTAATAATTATTAAAATATAGTATACTAGTTACAATTTGCTATTAAAAATTTAATTTTATAAAATTAGAATGTTTTAACGACACCAGTTTTCGGTTGATATACCTATAGAGAAAGGAATGATCGTAGATACTTTAAATACTTATTAATTTTATCATTCTCGTTTAATATACATTATGAAATTTTCAATATATTAAGACAAATTTTAAGTTATTATTGATTATGGTAAACCATCACGCGTGGGATGCTTTATTTTCGTTTAAATAGTACCTATGTACTCATTGATGATTTTTTAAATAAGTTGATCATACCAATTAATTAAACTTCTAAAAACATATTCGAATTCGTCATGAATTCAGACAAAAATATTAATTTTTTGAAATATACTTGTGTACTGAAATATTATACAACCTTGTTTACTCAAAAATTGTACAGCAATCAAATATTATAAAAACTACTAATAGGTATACATAAGTATTTATCGTGTTTTTATAAGCTTTTGAGCTTAAATTGTCCGTCTTCTTCAATGAGAATTGTTTTTTTCACATACAAAGATTTATCACATTGAACTCACACGAAACACATTAATTTTACCATGGCGAGGTACTTTTTAAACCTAACCTACTATATCACGCAATAGGAATGAATTTTCAATTTTTCTTTATTTTTTTATAACTCGTCCACTTTAGCGTGCGACACTGCACCAACTATTGCAAAACCATATTATCTATCGTATAGGTATTAATATTATTTTTAATTTTCTCTGTCCATTATATTATGTTGTTACAGAGGTTAACATTACGGAATTGATAGATTTAAATTTCTTAACGTCAGTGACGAACCGATGGTTTTTAGCCCATATCTTGTCAGCCCAAATGGAGCACGCGAATTTAATAGACTTTTTGAAGTCTGAAGACAACTCGTTCGATTTGGTCATGGTCGAATCGTTCCTACAGGAATACACCGTGGCCATAGGTCATAAATATAACGCTCCCGTCATCAACTTGTCGCCGGCAATGGTCTGGGTCAGCATCAGCAAGTGGCTGCATATACCTTCGACATTTTCGTATGTGCCGGATTGCTGCATAGGCGTGACGGACGACATGAGTTTCACGGAGCGCTTAAAGAACACCATTGTTGGACTTGTAGAGATGTTCGTTGAGGACTACCTGTACATTCCGATGATAAAGGCGAAAATGAGTAAGCATTTCGCATACGTTGGATGGGAGTCGAGGCCGACGCTCGAGCAAATGCTGAATAACGTATCACTGACGCTGATGAACGCTCACCATGCGGTCGGAGTGTGTCGGCCGTATTTACAGGGCGTCATCGAAGTAGGAGGAATGCATATTAGAGAACCGAAATCGTTACCCAAAGTGAGCCCTAATAATATTCGATAGAAATAACCATTGTAAAACAGATAATTTATATAATGTAAAACCAAAAGTACTCGAATTATAGGAAAAATTAAGTAGCGGGGCGCGTAGAGATTTGTCTCACTTAGCGCCCCCCCCCCCACCTCTCCACAGATCGATCCTACATTTCGATTATTATATATTTTGATCTTAGTTATAACTTATGAGTTATATTGTATTTCAAATTTAATCAAAAATGTGAAATCGTAAATGCCGTTATAAGTATAGGTAGGTATATCGTCGACAACAATTAAAATTAAAATTTTGATAAAAAATATTTCGGGCATTAAAACTCTGTCTCTTTGCGCACTTCCCCTCTCCGTGTTTTCAACTCACTCGAGCGCACATAAAAAATTTGAAAATTATTCGTATTAACTGAGTAAATTTGTGGGGGGGAGGGAAGGGCTATATTTTGTTTGAAAAATAATTAGTCAAAATGTGGATCAGATCCTCAAAATTACTGTTTAAAATTTAAAATTTAAATGGTCTAATGAATTTTTTTAAATTATTATATATATCAATAATTATTAGTTGTCTTCAAAAATCAAAATATATGTACTTTTGATATCATAACAAATAATTTACGCTTACCAATTAAATATATCAATAAGTTTGATGACATTGTATGTCAAACACACTTTATAATGAAAAAAAAAATATTATCACTTATTTACTAATCTAAAAATTGTATTTTTTAGGATTTACAAGATTATATTGATTCAGCAACTAACGGTGTCATATATTTTTCTTTTGGTTCAATCATAAATTTATCAAATTTACCAAAAGAAAAATTGAGTATTTTTCTCAATGTCATCAGTCGTTTAAAAGAAAAAGTGATCATAAAATGGGTACCAGATAAAAGTATAAAGTTGCCACAGAATATAAAGGTCGGTTCGTGGTTGCCTCAGAACGATATCTTAGGTAATTCGTTATTTGAGTTTAATCGAGAATACAATTAAATATAAAAAACATAAAACGCATTTTATAACTGTATGTATGCAGCTCATCCAAATGTGAAACTTTTTATTACTCATGGGGGCTTACACAGTATCGAGGAAGCTGTGTACAATGCAAAACCGGTGATCGGCATACCAGTTTTTGCTGATCAACATTCGAATTTGAGACGGGTCGAAAAAATTGGTTATGGAAAGTTTATAACATTTGATCAACTAACCGAAGAATCATTTGGAAACGCTATCGAAGAAGTTATATCAAATCCGACGTGTGTACCTATATAATAATATATTTTATTATTTTATACAGTAGATGTATAGCACATAACATAAGTACACATAACACTGTGTTCAATTTTTCCATTTTGTTAAACAGGTTTAAGGATAAAGCAATGATCCAAAGTCGTGTGTACAAAGATCAACCGATGAACCCTTTAGATCGAGCAATATACTGGATAGAGTACGTTATTCGGAACGATGGAGCTCAATACCTAAAAGCTGGATCTTTAGAACTAAACACTGCTCAGTACTTTTTGTTTGATGTCACATTATTTTTACTTTTACTAACAGTAATTTTTACTTGGTTGGGTTACCGTGGAATAGTTAAAGTTTCATCAAAACGTAAAGCTAATTAAATCTAAAAAATTAATTACATTTTTCATTGTAAATATTTCTTACACTTCGACTTGATTGATAATTATCGTGCTCGTATTTGATTTTAATGCATTTATAATCGTGTTATAGATTGATTATAAATTATTAATAATTTGGATGAGTCAGTTTTTACGATTGATACTCATTCACAAGCAACAACATGGACAATAAATCTGTAGGGAGAAACTGACAAGAAGTGGTGGGAAAACAAACATTTCTAAGAAGTTATGATTTTTAATAGAATTGAATTGATTTATTTCATTATCTGTCAAAATTATGTATATCCGACTATAAAAAAAAATTGATTTTTAATTTTAATTGTACAATATTATATTACATTTGTTAATAAAAATTTGATTTTTAGATAATTATTTCTACTTACTTATATCACATTTGTTAGATTTTCATTATTTTAACTATCAAAAATAATATTTATTCATTTAACATGTGAAAAAAAAATATTAATTAGTAATTAACTAAATGTATTGATGTATTTTATTAATATACTATTAGGTAGGTACCTAATCCAGTGGTTTTCAAACTGGGTGCCGCAGCACACTAGGTGTGCCACGGTTTTTCCATAAATTACCTATTGCATTGTATTGCGATATAAGAAAATAATAGCTTTCAATAATAATATGTATAAAAACATTGACTATTCTTTTGCCGTTCTCAACCTCATATCTTTGTGAACAAGGGTTTTCAGTACCTATAACTTACGAATATGAAAAATAAAAACGAGAAAAATTAAGTTCAGTGGAAGAAGAAATGCGGGTGTGTCTGTCAACTATTAGTCCAAGAAATAAAAATATTTGTTAGCCCATCAATCACACATTTCTAATTAAATGTATATAAAATTATAATTAATTTAAAACAATTTTGTACATATAAATAAAGGTTAATGTGCCGAGAAAATCTTTTGAAATGTACGGTGTGCCGTGTATAATAAAAGTTTGAAACCCATCACTGACCTAATCTATTAAATTCTGTAATACCTATATTACATAATCGAATGTGTCCTGATTGACTGAATGATGAATATCAATTTTAGTAAATAGTAGCTATTCCATCATTGAAAATAGTATTTATTCAACCAACACATAGAAGTGTAAATTATAAAATAAATATTGAGTTAAGTACGACTACAATTGTGTCATACCTACAGGTTGTCCGTTTTAATTTCACAATCTAATATTATTGTATTAAAACAAATTAAATCTTTTTTCCCTCGTGTTTTACATGCAAAAAGAGACAACAATCAGGCCACAAGCGAACGGTTTGCAGTTACCTTTACCGTGATCCCGTGGTACTGTCAAACAACCGTCGAAATTGGTATCCAAAATATTTACAAGTGGCATAATCACTCTATCCTCTCTATACATCCGTGGGTTAGGCGAACAAAGAGGAAACACCAAAAGACAGAAATCTGAATATCAAACTCGTAGGACATGGGACGCCATACCCGCATGTGTTATTTTCTCCGTCTTACAATAAACGTACCTAAAATATTATGGCAAAAACTGTTTTTCACAGGACAACTTATTTACACTCTTTGTATTTATATTAGAATTACCGAAATTCCATAACGCATAAGGAAGTACTTTATCTGAGTCGTAGACGATTTATTATTTGGATATCGTATTAAACACAATTAAAGTTATCAGTCATGGAATTTTGGTAATTCCTTTATAAGTACAAAGGGACTAAATGTGTCTCGCTCAAAACAGTTTTTGCCATGTTGTACAATGGAGAGAAAACATCGTCCTTTTAAAAAAAAAAAAACATATTTGCCAGTGGCAAATTGATGAAAGTGGCAGTTCTGTTTCGGAGCTATGAAAGTTACAAACAACGCCGTGAAGACACCGCAGCCATTATCATCTGTATTCTGTATATACGAATAATTGCTTCTAATTTTAAATATTAACCCAAAAATATTTTAGTTTTAATTTTAATTTTTTTTTATAAATTCAATAGTTAATAAATAGTGTTAAGCATAATTATATTCATTATTAATCAATCTCTTTTAATAGAAATGCATTTTAAAAATTCCACTAAATCTTATTAAAAATTAAAAATGTATAACTATTAAACTTTTACTATAATTAAATTCAAAAAGATTTAATAATAGATAAAATCAATATTAAAAATTTACTTATATATAGAAAATAATTTAAATGATTCAAGCACTGAAAAGAGTAAAAGCTTTAATAATATATTAAATATATTAATAACGAACTTTAAATAACTAACGATTTAGAAATTAATGCAAATAAATTAATAACTCAGATACAATTTCAAACACTAGTAACAATATTGTCAATTGATATAAAAATAATTTAGAGACAGCCACTGTACACTGATAATATTATTATTTATATTTAACTAACATTACTAATAGTATTCTACTTTGACGTACATACTATATAAACATGTATGTAACATTTAACTTGATTTAATATAAATTACAATTTGAGAATAAATCAAAATTAAAGCTATATTTACAATTTCTTATTGGTCTAAATAATATGTATTGTGATATTTATGAGTATATTAATTCATTTATATAATTATATTGGAACTTAACAAGTTACCTCTTATTTATTAAAAATGTATAATGTTTGTTAGTCATTTTTCTTATTCGTTTCACGTTCGTATAATATTTGTATCCAAAGTCTTTAATTTTTTATCTTGTTAATTGTAGTTTTATCATGGACATTATTTTTTAAAACTCAATTGAATCCAATGAAATGTATAATAGATGATTAATGAAGACTAGTCAAAAGTCATATAAACACAAACACACAGTTCTATGTCTATCAAGATTTGAATAGTTTACCAATTTCACATTGAAATAATTAAATCCTTATTGAAATATTGTGTTTATATAAATGATTGTATATATTTTATTGAATATGTTTTATTTTTTTTTACATTTTATAACGCAATATTATTAGGTCAACATATTATATACTAATTCGACTAATTCGACAACTACAAATCCTATGTAATCTAGAGATTAACATAATCTGTATGAAAAAAAACAATTATGCGTGTAGTCTCAAGTATCTGTGCACATTAAAATATTATTTTACGTTAGCATCATATTGGATCTAAATTTATATTTATCTAAATATTATTCACATAGTGTAACAAAAGCATTGTTGTTTTTTAAAACTACAATAAACCACTTTTAGTCAGATTCAAAAAGGTATAATTATCAGTATATATTTATAATACTATTGACTATTGTAATAATAATAATAATATGCCACTGCCGTAAATTCACCGACATCAGAGCTAAGCTCAACATAGAAGACAATCTGGAAGAAGCTCTAAGTCCTCAGCCAACCAACATTGAAAAATTAATCAATTATTTAAAACAAACTAAACTATATAAAATTATTTAATCTATTATATCTCAATCCTTTTTTTCATACTATTATTATTATTATTATTATTATTATGTACATATTATTGTTAATGATTCATTCTTGTGTAAAAAAATATTAATGTTTAGGACCAATAACCTTTGTTGTTGAGGCTCAATTAAAAAAAAATAAAAAAAAAAAAAATAATAATATGGTAGGTAAAGTAAAATGCTATAAATATCATATTAGCTTTCAGACGTTTGAAAGCATCGACAACAATTATATACTTAATCGTAGTACTTTTTTTTTTTTTTTTTATTTATAAAGTTTTCCTGACAATTGGTCATCTAAACTTAAGGCTAGTCGTAGTACTAACAATAATAATAATATATTAAAAAAGCGTTTCCGAACGTATTGCAACGGAAAACGATATCAAATCATTAGAAATAGTAAAATAAATTAAAACAAATAAATAATATATTTAAATGAACGATTACGATGGCAATATTTCCTCGTCATCGGGGTGTTCGGTTTAACACCTGCAGTGGCGTCATCGAGTCTCCACCCAATTACACTGAAATCGAGTCTATATAGACAGATTAAAAATGATATCTGTAAACATTTATTTTATGTTGTTGTTGCAGTGGACGGTGCATGTGGTTTTGGAGTCGAATTGAGGACGATGGGTCTTCTCAGTTTCTTCTTGTTGTGGAATGACTCCTCGATCTCCTGCAGCGTCTTGTTTTTGGTCTCCGGGCAGAAGTAATAGCAGAATATGATACTGACTATGGATATGAGACCATACACTGCAAACGTACCGGGCTTGCTGACCGTATCCTGAAGAATCGGGTACGTCTGGAGCACGATGAATATGGAAAAATGGCCGCTGCACGTTGCCACGCCACCGAGCAGACCTCGGATCTGTCTGGGAAACACTTCGCCGATCATCACCCACGGCACGAGCAGAAAGCCGACCGTCGAACATGCGTAGAACACGAACAGGCTCACGATCGGGAACCACGTGGCCGAGGCTGGTTGCCCGGCCGCCGTCCAAGCGACGTTCAAATACATGTAACCGGATAGGCATAGCAAAGATATGCCACAACCCACACCTGTAAAAAAAAACGTATCGTATGCATGATACCGACATCGTTACCACGGTTAGAGTATAGCTGGATTCCCAAAGACCCTCCGTGTGTTTCGTATCGAACGAATTTTAGTACCTATACTGGCTATACTCGATAAATAACATAGGCGCAAATAGGGAATTTCAAGTATTTTCAACAAAGGGAGGTTTCCGTCCTACTAGTCATATTTTAATTTTTTCTCTACAAAAATTACATTAATACGATAATAAATCCTGGGGGGGGGGCTGAATTCACATAAGGGGCTCAGCCCCCCCCCCAAGCCTCACCCTATTTACGCCTTTGTCGATAATATAATACGACTACATGGTCGTCGTTAATCCCGACGACACCGAACGGCTCATAGTATACGCACAAGATATGTAAGAGAGAGGTTTCTGGCCTAATCGAAACATCATCATGCAGCCAATCACGGTGAATACCATCCGAACGATTCCCAGTATGACGGTGGCCAAGTAATTGTCCATAGTAGAACCCGAATCCTGTAACAGCGATGAAGTCAAGACAAACGCATTACAACATATATACAGGGTGACTCTTTTATCAAACAACACTTATATGGTGTTTGTGTGTAAATACCAACTAACATACACCTATATACATATAACACACAAACACCGCCCAAAACCACCCAACTTTGGGATTAACGAAAAATGAAAATGAAAACGTGAAAATTCATTGAAAAAATAGCCTTTTTAGTTTATGAAATTTGAAGTATAGGTTGTCATTTGAAAATCAAAAGTTGATAATGGTTAACCTGATAAATATAAGGGTGAAAATATATAGTTCTAGAACAAGATGGTTCTAAAATTTTGAAAAAAAAAATTTGAAAAAAGTCAATAGTTTTTGAAATAATGAGTGTTGTTTGATAAAAGAATCACACGGTATATGTATGACACCGCTGGTTAGCGCAACAACACTGACCCGTATGACGTCGACCGCGTAAAACGTGACCACGTTCAGTCCGGAGAATTGGCTAAGCAAGAAGTAGATGGAGACGATCACGAACGGCTTGTACGCGGACGGCCGGCAGATGAGTCGGACCTTCTCCTTGAACGAAATCGACTCGTCTGCACTGGAGCACATGAGCAAGTCGTTGACTTCGGTGTCCACGTCGCACTTCCTGTCTCGTACCCGTAGCAGGCTGGACCGGCACCGGTTCTCGTCGTTCTTGGACGATATCAGCCACGTCGGCGATTCCGGTATGAAGAATACCAAGCACAGCGCGATCGCGGGCATCGTAGCGTTGAAGTACGCCAACGTGTCCCAGTTTGATACCGAGCCGATAAAATACTCCAACAAAACGCCTGCACCGTTTTCATCACGACGGAGTTATTAATGCAGGTGCTAGTGTGCGAACAATGTTCATCGGCAAAAATAAAAACTAAACCGTAGCTCACCCACAGACGTGCCGATCGACGCGAACGCGACCAACACGCCACGAAGGTGCGGCTGCGACACTTCGGACGTGTACACGCGGGACGGCGAGCCGATCATGCCGGAACTCAGGCCCGCCAGGAATCTTCCCGCGTAAATCCACTGGACTGTTGTCGCGGAACCCACCATCAACCACCCGACGATAGCGGGAAACTGCAAGACGATTAAGGTCTTCTTGCGGCCCAACAGGTCGGTGAAGTAGCTGGCCAGTATGCATCCGCATGTTGTTCCGATTGTCGACACGCTAGCTACGACAATGAGAGTTCTGTGTAATTATTATCAATCATAACCATTAGCATATTTTTATCGTCGTCATCATTATCACATAGCTACAATCGATGGTGCGACCGTCAAACATCGTTCTAATCGGAACTCACCTATCCAAGAGGCTTGATGTCTGTCGATTGAAATCCTGGACCCGGCCGTCATAAGTTGAGGTAAACTGACGGCGGTGTAGCCGAACACGAGCCCAATGTTTATGGTGCCCCAGTTGGCCGATAAGGCGACGAGGATCTGAAATAACGATTTTTTATCATCAAGTGTGCGTCGCAGACGGAAATCATGGGTTTAGTTCGTTTATCGTCTAATAACGTAGTCATAGTGCACAACGAATTAAAACAATTTGCGAATTTTTGTGATGTTTACGTATTTTGTCAAAATTCAAAATTTGAATGCTTATAAAAAAAAATTGTGACTATGAATTTATTTTGTTTTTCAACTGCTATTGTAACAAAATGTTAAGAGGACGCTACACCCGCATGTGTTGTCTCCGTCTTACAAGTGCGTAACATTGCAAAAACTGTTTCGCGCAGGAAAGAACTGAAAAAGCTACAGTCATAACTGAGAAACGAAATTTTCACCACATAAAAAGGAGAATTTTGTCTGTGCAATATCGTTTTTATTTTTTCGATATCTGAACTACAAAAAAAGTTATTCATGCTTCAAAAACACAAAATTAATGTATTATAAAACAATAAGATTTTTTTTTGTACAAGTGATATCGAAAAAATAAAAACGATATTGCACAGAAAAAATTCTCCTTATTTTTATGTGGTGAACATTTCGTTTCTTAATTATAAATGTATCATTCTCGGTTCTTTTCCGCGCGAAACAGTTTTTGCAATGTTACGCACTTGTAGGACGGAGACAACACATGCGGGTGAAACGTCCTCTTAAGAGCCTTGTATTAAATTTTCAAGATTTTCTACCCAAAAAATAAATTTTTATCGATTTTAATCGATTTTAATTTAAAAAAAACTAATAATGATCGAAAATTGCATATACCTATGAATAGTTCAACTTAAATCAAACATTTTTGAAAAATTTCATGGTAGTAAAATATACTTATATAAACATTCGGTGAAAATTTCATGTATCAATGGTCATTTGTTTTAAAGTTACATCAAAAATCAAAATTGATTTTGTCAAAAACTGATTGTACGTAAAATTTCCTGTTTCTCCCTTAACTTTTAGTTTGTTTATCCCGATTATTTAGAAAAATATTAAGATTTTTGACGAATTTTTGTCAATATTTGAACTTCAAATAATAATTTAAAAAAATTTTGCCTATGTATTCTTATAATTTTTTAATCACTATAAGATTAACTTTGTATTAACATTTTAAGTATTTTGATAGGGCCAAAAAAATGTTATCGACACTTCAAAAAAAAAAATTCAAACAAATTGAACATTTCAGTCGTCTATAAATATCTCAAAAAAAGTCAAAATATTTTGAAAATTAAATCATGTAAAGAAAATGCCATCTAAATAACTTGTGAAATTTTCAAGTATCTACGATTTTATACTTTTTGAATAATAATAAATATTTAAAATCGTTTGAGGATAAATCGTTATCGTTACGCTATTTCGTAAAAATTTAAAATTCAAATACACTTAATTTTTTTCCTATAATGATGTTTCGAGTTTTCTCCATAGCTAATTGAAGGAAAACTAATGGAAAACTTAGTGTTGTATTTTTAATCCTTAGTTATAAACACAAACATTTTTATGATTTTTCTATTTTAATTTTTTTTTAGCTACAATAAGAACAACTCATAAGGAACTTTGTATTAAATTTTCGAGTTTTTTTGGTCGTCCAACATTTTTTTACCGGCACTTCAAAAAAAATTCTCAAAAAAATTGAAAATTTCAGTGGTCTATAAATAACTCAAAAAAAGTCAAATTTTTTTGAAAATTAAACTGTATATAAATATCACTAACATTAACATTTGGTTAAAAATTTCAAGTATTTATAGTGATTAGTTTTTGAATTACAACCATATAAAAAAATCGATTTGGACGAAAACTGGGTTTGCGTAAAAATTCCCGTTTTTCTGTCATTTTTTTTTGTTTTTCTCGATGTTTTTGAAAACTGTTGGAAAATGTTAACTTTGACCTCTATAATGCACCAAGGATATGCACTTTTACATCGGAAACCACCCCCAAAATTTGAAATTGAAGCATTATTTCGACTAGTTATGCTGTACACAGACTCAAAAAAAAAAACACACATCATTGTAAATAAATCAATACATTCATCGCTTCGTTCAGAATCTAAAAGATCTACTTGATTTATAAAATTACTGTTGTAAATCAAAATATTTTATTTTTTCAATGTCTATAATATGTACAAAGTATTAAAAACTATATATGCTGTCTAATGATTACTTTATATAAACTATTTATTCATATTGGTGCTCTGAATAATTGACGCGTTTTAAAGACATTTATAATAAATGAATTTCGAGTAGGGATTTAATACCACGACGATAGTATTTATTGAGTTTTTTATAGCTGATATAGTTATATTGTCTTGGCAATCGCTATTGTTATTTTATGTTTTGTATTTTGAAGGTGATATGGTATAGTAACTTAGGTTTTTATAAGATAATATAAGAATAAGTAATTACATATTAAGTACTCATAGGAAATGTTTTTTTTTCTTATCATTATTATTTATTTCATTGAACATTTGTACCAATGTATAGGAATGTGATTACTCAATGTGCGTACAGTGTTAGTCATGTAACGAATCATCATTGATCGATTGATTATCAATCGTTCATCATATTTTATTGTTATTTGCATAATAATGACATCCTTTTTTGGTCAAAATACAAATTTACAAGCATTTAATTGAATTGATAGATATTTTTTTTTATATTTTACTCGCGTTTCATTAATGAAAAAAAAAAATATTTTCCGTTATTTTTTCATATAATATAATAATAAAGTGGCTCGTAAACTGAATATTAAACATGTCGAATTTACTTTTAGACGTGAAAATAACGTTTAATAGTTATATGTAATCGTGTGATAAAAATGTATTTATATTTAGATAAAATATAACATTTCTTAAACTTTTTTTAAATTTTGGTACGTGATTAGTGATAGAGAAAGTGAGAGACAGACAAAAATAGAAGTCTCGAACACAAAAATCATAATTCGCAATTTTATATTTCGCACTGAAGTTACGATCTTTCAAACCAACAAAAAAACATCATATTAAATATATTATCTTTCTTTAACCATTCAGGCTTTTTAATCTAATTTTATATTGTACTATTTCTACTGTATTTGTAATTGTATTTACTGTATTTGTATTTTGTAATTAGTAATTGTAATTTTAATTGTAATTGTTGAAACTAATTGTATCCACAAAGTTTAAATAAAAAAAAAGTTACGATTAAACTTAATAAAAACAATAATAACAATGAAAAGACACCTGTTTAAGCGAACTGCCTTTAGTCTGTTTCGATGGTTCAGGTGTACCTTCTTTCAATAACAGCTCGTTCTTGCTCGGCATATTAACGGCAATCATCAACTTGGAGCCCATGATATTCTCGGCGCTACACATTTCCGAGCTGCAACAACGACACGTGACAACAGGGGATGATGTTAAAAATGAAATGAATTAAAATACGCGCAAGAGTCATTAGCACGTTTCTTCTGTTTCGTTAAAGTGTTACGGACCTATAAAATTTGTACGAGATTTCACGCAATTGTGATATAAAATAAGTATTAACTACAACTAAAATTAATAAACCATTAATATCAAAAGCATGCGGAGGTTAACATTATAGGAACGTGGTGAATAAGATTTAAAATTGATTAAATTATAAAAGTGTTTTCACACGTCTCTTCTCAGAAATGACTGTAGAGCCGTGTGAAAGGATATACGAAACGGTCAGCATATTAAGTTGAATCACAAGACCGAATGTTGACATGTAACAGGAAAGTCAACAGCACTCCTAAGGACCGAATCATATATATATATATATATTATAGTTAGAGACGGGGACAAGAGCTCGTCAGACGGTTCTTAAATGTGAGCTAGACAGTTATAGGAGGACTAAACAAGACATTTGGAGGCAGGTTTTAACACCACTCGCAGCCTTAGCAAATTACACCTTAGATTAAGGTCGTAACACCGCTCACCTCATCATTTTAACCATAATTGTATTTTTGTATTAAGTGAAATAAACAACATTATAACTAAATACATCAAGTGTTCATTTCTACGTTGATATATGAATCGACGTCAGTTGGGACGCAACAATAATATACTTACATCGCCATTTTTGTTATCTATAAATAACACACTATAATATCGTAATAATGCAGACGGTCTCTAATTCGAATGTAACTTTTTCAAAAAGTTCAGTCGATCATATAACGAAAAAAAAAACAGAATATCATAACAAATGATTCACCACGGCGACACGCCTATTGCAGAAATGAAAACCGATGTCACAAAATCAACATAATGAAAAAATCTATTTTCTCCCGGAGCTGCAACGTTGAGCATCGGAAGCGTTCGACATACTGTCGTAAGTAATCGTCGCTCCTCGTACTTAAAATCAACTGTCGAAGTACCGTCCTGAAGTACGACGTTGACGCTGGTCTCAAAGTACTTTTGGCTGATAAACTGTTGAAATATCTGGTAATTGTAAATTGGTTAACTTAATTTCTTGATTTGTCCCAGAAAATTCACTTCATCTAACTTCGAGAAACATAACCGATAAGTGAAAAACACAAATCATTTTAGAAAATATAGGTTCACTCCCCACTCCCATCTCTCGCTGATGTTGATATTATTGTATATTTTTTTTCTTTTTATAGTTTGTCAATAATCTTTATATTTTATTATAGCATTATAATAGTTTCAACACAATGATAAGATTTTTTTACATATTTTGACAACTTATTATATTTATTGCATATTGAAGTGAAATATATGTATTATATAGGGTGATCCATTTAATTGATTACAGTAATTATTTTAAAAATTATTAACTTTTTCTGAAATGTTTTTTTAACTTTTAGATTTATGCTTTTCTAAAACTGTTTGATGTTTTAATTTTTTTCGCTCGTATTTATTTATGAGACCACTATATAAACTTCTGATTTTCAAATGTTACATATTATAATAAAAAAGTTATGAATCTGTCATGGAATTTATGATATAGTTTTTTTTTTGAATTTGTGCATTAAAATGTTTACTGTTCGTTGCTTTGTTTGCGTGATACAAGTGATACAACATACAACTCTTCAAAGTTTGGTGGTTGAAAGAGATGGTATAAGTCGATACCGTTGATAATATCATTTTTATAGGTATCTACATGTCACAAATATAAAGGATATACACTTTTCAAATCAAGACAAAAGTCTAATTGTTAACTGTAATTTTTCATGATGATTTTTCAATCCGTTCGCTCTAAATATAAGTAAACGTGTTATTGATTATACTATTTTTTCTTATTTTGTGAAGACCTAAACTATAAGTAACTAATAAATTCGATACCTACTACTCAAACTTTGGTAACAAAATTGAGAATCGTTGTACTTTAAACCTGATTATTAAATGTTTTATTGACAATCACGCCTATTAGGTAATTTGTCCATTAATGCTTTTTGGCCTTGGTTGTCGTATCGAATCCCCTCTACTGTCTTCACTATATATATGACATCATTACGATGCATGGACGTCATATTATACTATTGTCTATTATATATAACAGAAATTTGGCGATTTCTTTATCATAATTTATAATTATTTATACTACGGTCTTATAAGATAATAGCTATCTTAATGATTAAATTTAATATTATTTAATTAATGACAATAGTATAGAATATAATCAAAATTTAAAATACAATCATATGAGGCGATACTAAATTTTCACTACCTATACAGGCTACGCGTGGGAAATTCATAATTGTTACTATTCATTACAATGTAGTGCCGTAGTGGCCTGGGTACGAATTTTTATTGAGTTGGGAATGTTGGGATATACATTATTTATTATTTTTAAGATAAATCACATGGTAGTGACTCCAGCACTAATATTATATATCAAAAGTGGGCAAGTGGATACCGATCTATACAGTACAATAAATAAGTTTATATATTAAATAGGTAAATAAGTTTCTAGGAGGGACGCTCCTATTAAGTTAAATAATTTGAAAATGTTTCAATTAATTGTTGTTGAGAACATAGTACCTAATTATTATATTATTAATATCAAATTAATCTTATCTGATTGAAGCCAATTACGAATACCATTCTTATCTCCCCCGTTCCTCCCAACCTTTCCGAGTCGTGCTACGCCACCTTCACCACTCCACGACAGCCGTGGATATTATATACTACCTGAGTGATCTTGGGCACAAAGTCAACAATATCTCAAGAATAACACAGCACACGAACAAGTTACCACTTCCTCTATTTAATATAGGTTTGGCCCGTAACAACAATAATCGAGAAATATTCAAAATAACAAAAATATTAAACTCAATAGTGAAATTTGAATACCCAAAAAGACGGTCCGATCCTCCTCAATGTCATAATTGCCAAAAATACAGACACACATGTAATTACTGCCATCACTATCCACGCTGTGTGAAATGCGGATCAGAACACTCAACTGACGAATGCACAAAAAAACGGGAGGAACCCGCAAAATGTGCAAATTGCGGTGGAAATCACACTGCAAACTACAAAGGATGCCAATCCCTTAAAAAAATATTAAACCGCACCAAGCCTAAAGCTAAAAAAATAAATAAAGAAAATCAACCTATTCCAACACTTGCTATACCACCTCCATCTCGAAGAAGTGGAAATGAAGACCCCAGTCCAAACTCAAAAGGAAAACCGTCATACGCCGAAATCGCAGCTAACAAACCACCACCCGATCAATCTCTACACATCATCACCAAATTCCTCGACGAACTAAAATCTATACTTAACCCCCTTCTTACTGTTTTAACATCCCTAATAAACAAAATAACACTCCCTATAACTCCTACTCCATAACACACACACACACACACACACCACATATTCCGTACATCAAACACAAACACACAATATATTATATTATATATATATAACTAAATTAAATTGTTATTGCTATTGTTATTTATAAAATTATAACAAACTTGTTGTAACATGTAATATGTTGATACATTTTAATTTTAATAAATAAAAAAAATATCAAATTATTTAAACTTTAATAATATAATAATAATAATAATGAATTAGGTAATGAAATATATTTATCATATCGTAAAACTTAACCTATGGGCTGTGAGGAACCTCTAACCGTTAAACATATCTTTCTGTTCTGCTGTAATTTTTCATACACCAGAACAACTTTAAACATACCGGATCACCTATAGGTACTTATATGAAGCATTTGGGTCTGATCTTGAAAACTCCAACAAAATCATGACTTTCCTAAAAATGACCTAACTTTAAAACTTTAATTAATCCTATTTTTCTTTTTTATGTTTTTTTCTATTTTTTTTTTACATACTTAAACTAATCATATTGTAGTATAAATTTCATATAGGTAGTATCATAATGTATAATGCAGTGAAACTTCTATAGTTCTATACAACGAAGTCACTTGGGAAAAAAAAAATTCGTTATAAAGAGGAATTCGTTAAATAGAATTACATATTTGTAACAATGAAGACCAATTAATAGCTTATCAAAAAAAAATTTGCTAAACAGAAACTTCCGTTAAATAGAAGATCGTTACATGGAAATTTTATTGTGTTAATATTGTAAATATCGTAAGCCAATCACATTAGTTGTTGAGGCTTTAATTAATAAAAAATAAATATATTATAAAACTTTTATTAACTTTTGAGTCAATATACTGTGTAGAATGGTGTTAATATATTGGTGGTATGCATTATAAAAATAATCAACATCTTAATAAAATTACCTAATCTAAATGTTTTTGAATCGCCTTTGTGCTTAAAAAATGAAATAATATCGAAAAAGTTTCAAATACCCACAAAATATACAGTTTAAATTACAACAATTCAACATTGATTAATTACTAATTAGGTGCCTATTTTAATAAATAAAACATTAACACCTAATTTAAATAATAATGGAAGTGTCAATATGAAAACAAGAGAACTAAACATCCATATATCTACTTTTCATTTGACTTTCTACCAAAGTATCAGTTACTAAAAATGTTAAATGATATCTAATTATTAATTTATGTTTGTACAATAAATTCTGGTAAGGTACCTAGGTTTATATCAATAAATCAAGAGCTCATAAATATAATATCAATACTACAGAACCTCTAAATAAGTACAAGGTATAATATGTATTTAAATTAAGTTACAATTTAAAAAAAAATACATAATCATAGTGCTTATATCTACAATTGAAAATGATACGACAATATCAGAGATGTAGGTACGATATAAAAACTGACAGATTTAATCTAGAAAATGTTATCGAGGTATAACGAAACTGTCTGAAAAAAAATTTGAAACTATACCGTATTACTTTGATACCATACCTTTTTATCATATTACATTAACGTTTTAAAATCAAAAGTTGTTATTGGTTTCGTCGATAAATATACGGATGAAAAAAGAAATTAAAACATTATACAGGTTTAGAAAAGTATAAATCTAATAGTTTATAAAAGAATAAGTTCAGAAAAAATATTAATACCTTTTGAAATAATTGATATATCCAACTAAATAGATCACCCTGTACACCTACTGGTTACTGTATACAAAACCCAATGATAAAGATTCAAAATAATATTTAGTTGAGTAAAAAATTCTAATACTGCACTTAAATAATTTGTCGGTAAACTAACATAAATTATAGTACACCGTTTTAAGAACAAGCCAACTCCATCTTTTTCATAATCTATTGAAGCAGTTACAATAAAAAAAAATTATTTGGCCAATAAGTTAAGTTCATAAGTAATTTTAAAATAAACGATTTAATTGTGCACATTTTATTAAAAAAAGTTTTGCTTGTTTTCACGATTTTTACTGCATGTTGTGATTATTTTTAGTGTGTACAAATCCGCAATCTAGAGTCTAGATGACGAATGGACTTCATATTGTAGATAAAAATGTATCTACAATTGTGATTGAGTTAAACTAATGTTACAGGATATATCTCTTTGGACGATAATGACTATTGAAAGAAATTACGAACGGACTTCATTCGTTGGACCTACACCGTCTGTCAACCGAAATAATTAATGTTTATAATGACCTGCGCGATGTCTGCAGTCACATCTGAAATTCTGAATGTCTCTATGTTTTTGAACAATTTTATGACAAAGTATTTTCTGATCGTGGGATAAAGTAATCACCCACATTTTTAATTTCTTCGAGATCGTTTTCGAGTTCAATAGTACAATACACTTGTCAAATAGTAATCGACAATAAATGTTGTCAGCCCAACTATACACTTATTGTAATCTAACTTTGAACTCTCGATTTAATTTATGTTTGTTAAGTTTGTACATTGTAATTAAATACTTAATATACTTATACTGTGATTTCTGTAACTATATAGCTATTAACTTATCGTTAACATTACATAGTAACTAGTAAATTTTTATCTACACGATTTTATAAGCGAAAAAATGCAATAATGTCAATAACTTAATATATTTCATTTTTACTCACAATGATTAGGTAACTTATATTCTAAGTATAAATTTAATTAAATTAAACGGACTTTGAAGTATAGATATGATGATAGTAATACAAATTTATAGTTATAATATGAATATAAATAACTAAAAATTATTTAATATATAATAATGCGTAACATAATATAAACACACGCATATATATATAAAGTTTATATTTATCTAAATATTATTCACATAGTATAACAAAAAAATTGTCGATTTTCTAAAACTAAAATAAATCTTTTTTAGTCAGTCTTAAAAACAACTATAAATGTATAAATGTCAATATCTACCACTACAGAAATAATAATATTATGGTAGGTAAAGTAAAAATGCTATAAATATCATCACAACTTTCAGACATTCGAAAGCATCGAAAACAATACTTAATCGCGTAGTATTTTAACGATAATAATATTATATTAAACAGGTGTTTGCGACAACGTGTTGCGTATTGCAACGGGACACGATATCAAATCATTAAAAATAGTTTAAAAAAAAAAAACAAACAATGTATTTTAAAATATTTTCAAAGGAACTAATCGATGGCGATATTTCCTCATCATCAGGGTTACGCGCAACCGTAGCGTCGTCGAGTCTTCACACGATTACATCGGTCTCGCGTTTTGGCAGATTGAAGACGATATCGGGAAACGCTAAGTGTTTATTGTTGTTGTTGTTGTTGTTGCAATGGACGGAGGGTGTGGGCGTGGCGTTTACGTTGAGGACGACGGGTCTCTTCAGTTTCTTCTTGTTGTGGAATGACTCCTCGATCTCCTGCAGCGTCTTGTTTTTGGTCTCCGGACAGAAGTAGTAGTAGAATATGGTGCTAAGCAGGGACACGACACCGTACACTGCGAACGCACCGCACTTGCTGACCAACTCCTGCAGGATCGGGTACGTCTGGAGCACGATGAATATGGAGAAATGGCCGACGCACGTGGCCACGCCACCGAGCATGCCGCGGATCTGTCTGGGGAACACCTCGCCGATCATCACCCACGGCACGATTAGATAGCCGATGGTGGAACAGGCGTAGAACACGAACAGGCTGACAATCGGGAACCACGTGGCCAACGCGGGCATCCTTGCCGCGGCCCAAGCGGCGTTCTGGAACATGTAGCCGGCAAAGCACAGCATCGACACACCGCAACCCACGCCTGTAAATAAAAACATATTGCATATTGTATTGTGTACCGATACCGTTACCGCGGTTAGAGTGTGATATCGTCGTACGAGTTTTGGTACCTCGGTAATATGCACCATATAGCCGTATTATTATATATTCGTCGTTAAACACGACGACTTGAGATCGGTAAAACAAAAAAAAAAACAACGATAAAACGACACGAAACGGCGGTCGTCCGGCTGCTTTGCTTTGTTTTGGGGAGATGGCTATGCCGTTAACTATACCAGGCTTGCGCCTCTACTAGTGGGTGGAAGTTTGAAGATGGTTTTTTGGTTTATTGGTTATTCCGTGTAAACGGTTAGGGTTTGGGTTGTTTTTTGGTAGTAGGAGGAGTGTGAATTTTGCCTAGAAGTCGAATGTGGTCGTGATCTGAGAACGAGCTTTTGTAGAACATTGATTTGGATTGGTACGGAATAGAGGGTTGGATGGATTTGAAGTTTGCAGATTTAAGGAGAACCGAATTTTTGACGATAGTGGGCATACCAATTATTGTACGTATATCGATATTTTGGACGGATTCGATACGCCTTCAATGTGAAGGACCGATGAAAGGTGCCCAAGAGGGGCCAGCATATGTAACAATGGAGGAGACGTATAGTTTAAGTATGCTAAGTTTAGATGTTAGTGGGATGGGATAAGGACATCCGGCTCGAGTCGACACATCGTATATATACGTACTGGATATGTAGGAGAGGGGTTTCCGGCCCAGTCGTCTCATCATCACGCAACCGATTACTGTGAACAGCAACCGTATGATTCCCAACACGACGGTGGCCACGTACTTGTCGATGGTGGAACCCGAATCCTGTAACAGCGAAGAAGTCAATGCAAACACATTACAACATATATATATATATATATATATATATATATATATATATATATATGTATGACACCGCTGGTTAGCGCAACAACACTGACCCGTATGACGTCGACCGCGTAAAACGTGACCACGTTGAGTCCGGAGAACTGGCTAAGCAGGAAGTAGATGGAGACGATCACGAACGGCTTGTACGCGGACGGCTGACAGATGAGTCGGACCTTCTCCTTGAACGAAGTGTTCTCATCTGCACTGGAGCACATGAGCAAGTCGTTGACTTCGGTGTCCACGTCGCACTTACTGTCTCGTACCCGTCTCAGGCTGGCCCGGCACCGGTTCTCGTCGTTCTTGGACGATATCAGCCACGTCGGCGATTCCGGTATGCAGAATGCCAAGAACAACGCGGTCGTGGGTATCGTGGCGTTGAAGAACGCCAACGTGTCCCAGTCTAATATCGAACCGAACAAATACTCCAGCATGACACCTGCACCGGTTTCATCACGACGGAGTTATTAATGCAGTGCTTGTGTGCGAACAAATATTCATCGAAAAAAATAAAAACTAAACCGTAGCTCACCCAAAGACGTGCCGACAGACGCGAACGCGGCCAACACGCCACGAAGGTGCGGCTGCGACACTTCGGACGTGTACACGCGGGACGGCGAGCCGATCATGCCGGAACTCAGGCCCACCAGGAATCTTCCCACGTAAATCCACTGGACTGTTGTCGCGGAACCCACCATCAACCACCCGACGATAGCGGGTAACTGCAAGGCGATTAAGGTCTTCTTGCGGCCCAACAGGTCGGTGAAGTAGCTGGCCAGTATGCATCCGCACGGCGTTCCGATGGTCGACACGCTAGCTACAACGCCGAGAGTTCCGTCGTTAATCGATACATTTTTTTTTAATAATTATATAGGTACAGTTGACGATATACGACCGTACAATATTGACCTATTCGAAACTCACCTATCCAAGAGGCTTGATGTCTGTCGATTGAAATCCTGGACCCGGCCGTCATAAGTTGGGGTAAACTGACGGCGGTGTAGCCGAACACTAGCCCAGTGTTTATGGTGCCCCAGTTGGCCGATAAGGCGACGAGGATCTGAAATAACGATTTTTATCATCCAGTGTGCGCCACAACTGGCAATTAAAGTTATGGTCAGTGTGTGGATACGCAGTAATAAACTAATTACGTCATCGTTTACGAGATATCAAACTGTGCAATTATATGTTATGTTTTCAGTTTAATTTTTTTTTTTTTCGTTGTAAAGACTGAGTTATAATTTCTAATTGTCAAACCTATTATAGTAAAAAAGAAAAAAAAACAATTAATGTTTGTTCGATGTACGAAACTATCTAAATTACATTATTTTATCGATTCTATAACTATTTGCTAGAATACCTATAATGTATATATTATATTATCGCATATTAAAAATTATTTATAATTTAATGATTGCATCATTTTATATTATATTTATTCTTATAGCTGCTCTTAATAATTTATGCTACATAATGGCTTTTATAATTAATGAGATTCTAGTAATTAATACAAAGAAGATACCTAGTACTTATATGGAATTTTTATAACCTATATAATTATATATTCTTTGTTTTGACAGTGGGTATTGTCACTTTTGGTTTTGTATTTAGACGCTGATTCGGTACAGTAACTTATTTTTATTACATATAAGTATTACATAGTACAAAATAGCTATTGAATAAGTAACTCGTAGAAAATGTTTTTTTTTTTAATTTTCGTTGTGTATTTAATAAAAAGTTTGTATAGGTACTTATATTATATGTATATTCAAAGTGAGTACATTGTTCCATGTTCGCAATGGAGAGATCATCAATCGTTCGTCTGAATTGTCATTAGTAAAATAATATCGGCTTTTTTTTGTACAAAATACAATTTTACACACATTTAATTGAACTGTTCGATGCCATAAAAAAACTATATTATTCTTATCTAGCTCGCGTGTCATTAATGTAAAAATATTATTCGGTATTCCTCGTTATATATTTATTCTGATAATCTTATATTATAATATAGTGGCTTGTAAATAGAATAGTAAACATGTCAAATTGGTTTCACATTAAACGTGAAAATGACGTTTAATATTTATATATATATATATATATATATATATATATATATAAATAACTCAATAATAAAGTAAAATATTTAGGGAATATTATTGTATGTCGTAAACGTTGGATCGTTATACTGAATAAATTTAAATTTTAAATTTTAAATATTTTTTCGTATACAAACGTCACAATAGTTCTATTAAATTACGGTACGTGATTAATGACAGAGAAAGTGAGAGACAGACAAAAAAGAGAAGTCTCGCACAAAGATCATAGTTTGCAATTTTATATTTTACACTTCAGTTATGGTTAAGTGTAATGATAATGATAATAATAGTAACAATGAAAAGAAACCTGTTTAAGCGAACTGCCTTTGGTCTGTTTCGATGGTTCGGGTGAGTCTTCTTTCAATAAAGGCTCGTCCTTGTTCGGCATTTTGACGGCAATCATCAACTTGGAGCCCATGATATTCTCGGTGCTACACATTTCCGAGCTGCAACGACGACACGTGACAATAACAGGGGATGATGTTAAAAACGAAACGAATTAAAATACGTAGGTAAGAGTCATTTGCACGACGCTTCTTCCGTTTTATCATTCAATTATACTTACATAGCCATTTTTGTTCTCTTCTCAAATAAAACGCTATATTATTATTGCAATATATGTGGACGGTCGCTAATTCGAAAGTGTTTTTTTTTTTTTTTTCAAAAAATTCGTTCGACCATATCATAAAAAAATCAAAATCAAATCAAACATCAACAAAATGATTCACCGCGGCGGCGCGCCTGTTGCACAAGCGAAAACCAATGTCTCGAAATCAATGTACTTATGCAATTTCGAAAAAATCTGTTTTCTACCGCCGGAGCTTGCAACGTTGATCATTCGGAGGCGTTCGACACACTGTCGTGAGCGATCGCCGCTCCGCGCACTTTAACTCGACTGCCGTTGTGCCGTCCCGTGGTACGACGTTGAGGCTGGTCTTGACGCTGCCACCGGTGGCAACATTCATTATTATTATTATTGCACAGCAGCCGTCGACGCGGTGGTGGAAGCTGTTGGAGGGACGGACGTGCAGAGTGTGTATCTGTGTGTCTAAATGTATAATTATAAAATAATATATACATAACAATGTGTGCATTGTCTTATGTGCGTCACATGTGCAACGCCATACGCCGTTATAATAACAATACATTATATTATGTGTATGCGTACCTATGCCCAATCGTTGTCCAAACGGTTGTTCTTCCGTCGCGGTAGTCGGTGTCAACGTTGTGGTCCCCCCCTCCCCGAGAGATGGGCCGAGCTCAAATTTTTACAAATTTCGATTCAACCCAAAGTACATTTTTTAGCCCAGAGTGTTTCAAGCTTATAAATATTAATGGATTGAAACTGCAGTCTTCGCCTATGTAGGACAAAAATAGAATCGTAATAATTGTACAAAATTAAAGTGCTGTCGTAGCTGCAGGGACCCGAGGCTTACCTGCCGCAGTAACTAAATTTGAATTCAAAATTAAAATTTCCTAGATTTTGAGTTGTTTCAGAATCGGTTGCATGACTTCTGCACAATATTTTAGCAACTGATAAAATGTGAATTTTATAGTTAGATTTCTATTCTGAAATAGCCGTGTTCGCCTTGACGAAATGATCGAATTTAATATGTTAGTTTTTTCTTAGTTTGGATAGGAAATCGCTATCCTCCGTATTAAGTCATTTACTACAGTCTTCTCTACCTTTTATGTTATACCTACCTTATTTATACACTCTGATTAAGTCAGACTAATAAAATCCAATACGTTTATTATAATTTTGTTATAAATTCCCTATAACTATTAATACAGTCTGCAGCTATCAATATCCAATTAATTTTATGACTCGTTAGTCGTTAACATTATCTATGTTATTATTATTAATTTTTTTGTTTTCTCTTGGTTTGTATAATGTAGGTATACAGCCAAATGACCATTTTGTATTATTGCCAATTATAATTTAATAATTACCAATTTTATATTGTTATATAAGAAGTGCCGTGATAAAATATTTTAAATGTTAGAATCTCAATAAATGTTTAAAAAATTTAAGCAAAATTAAAAAAACCATTTAAAAACATAAAAGTTATAAATAAAAACGTTCGTAATATAATAACAATTTCGTTTTGTTTAATTCGACAATATTTTATGAATTTAAATGATTTGTTGTGATTTATAAGTTCTATACAGTTCTCTTGTTCGTTCAAAAATGATTGAAGCGCGTATAGCGTTTGGAGGAATGTGGATTTGAATTTAGGGGATCAACTTTTCTTTACTGAAATACTGGCATCTTAATAATTTTCCTATTAAATCGTATAATATTTCATACGTTTTAAATTATCGTAATGTGTAAATTATGTTTTTCCTATCCCCTCGCCGACGATATAGGTCCTTCTGACTACAGCTATATACGGCCTTTCGCTGCTCTTACGAGTGGTTTTAATTGGAAATTGTATTCGTGCGATACCTTGAAAATCGAGCCCTTAGTAAAATAGACCGGTTAAAGTCCTTGCAATGATTGACACCCCGATTTCATCAATGCTTGCCCGTGGCTACGATCGACAGATCAAACATTGATAAGGAAAATTAAATTTAAAATACCTACTTGATTTAATTGTATAACATTGGCGATAATGAGTAGGTATGCATCAATCCACAAAACCATTTTAATAATACACGTTTGTGCATGATTCACTCATATCATTTTTATCTATGTAGGCACCTACCTACATAATTTATTATAATATTTAAATGTTTGAATGTAAAAACAATATGGGAACTGATATAATATAATAGTGTACCTACTAATACCTACGTGGCTGCACGTATACATCATATTATGTATATTGTATATTGTTTATAATATACGTCATGTATTAAAAAATAATAGATGTAACTGAAAAAATATTCTTGTAATAGACACTAAATTTTTTTGGGATAAAATAAATGGCTAAATTATTTAATTTAATATCACAACGCTATAATAATACATAAATTAAACTGATTCGCTTAATTATGTTGTAATGGTATATGTTTACACGATGTAATTCAAAAATAAGTATACTTGCCTACATAATTAAATAAAAAAATTTTATCTGCATCGTTTATATTCTGTATGGTTTTTAACGCAATTATTTACAATTTAATTATTTTAAATTACATCATAATAATAAAGTACTATAGACGATTTGTTTAAATTGTCGAAGGTCTATTATAATTTACATATTTTTGAAATATTAGACGAAATTGGTTTATTGTAAGTCGTTTTATATGCAAATATATTAATTAGTATATTGCATTTATTATATGGATATATTTGATTCATTATACCGATACACACTACGCATTACAATGATTTAACTACCTACATTGGTCGCTTACTCAAAAATAATATAATTATGCATGGAGACATGCAGGTTTGCGGTAAACAATTTTCCGCACTAGCTAGGTATTTCAAAATAAACGCGTGATTTATATTATATTTAGATTTTAAAGTATTTTATTATTTGTTCATGATTTTTTTATTATTTGCATTGTAATATTATCATTTATCAATAAATACATGCATTCATGCGAGGGAGTGTGTAGGCTATGGTTGAAAACCTATTATAACTCACATATTATATTAAAAGCTTATGATGAAACTATATACAGTGTATATTATACACCCACCCTTTCCCGACAAGTTTAATCTCCAAACGGTTTTATTATATATTTTTGGAATATATAATATATTACTTGTTTTCAAACATTATATATATTATGTTGATTTGAGATACTATAGAGACACACATATTAGGTACATAATTGTATATCTGTTCATATTTTGTAATACAAATAAAGAAAGTAAATTGATCCTTAGAAATAATATTTCCATTTGATTTTATTCAAAAATCAAAACAAAGTTTTAGTTGACTTGGCTCAGTATTTATGAGTTCAGAAATTCCATGTTATACCGGCTTCAAAAACCTGTTTACCCAATCAGCCATTTTCAATATAATATGCTAACTAATAAACTTATGGATACAACGTAGTTAAACAAAACAAATTATTTTTTGAACACTTAAATAATAAATTATATGTACATTGTAAATTGTAAATATCTAGGTAGGTATATGTTATTATACTACCTATGTAGTATGTAAATTATACAATACTTTTTAAATGTTCATAACTCGCTTTCAAATTTAAATTCCGAAAGAAATTTAATTACAGGTCAATCCACGAATATTAAAACTAAACGAGAACTATTGAACGTAAATTTGCTGCATAACGGGTTTGTGTGTCAAGAGACAACAAATTAAATTCACAAATTTTTTTTTATCTTTATATTTAGCCATATTATCTATAATTGCGAACAATTTTTTATATTTATTTATTGATTAATGATTATCTAAGCAAACAAGACATATTTATTTATTTTAACTAGGCTAAGGTAGGATAAACAGATTTAAATAATAAACATCTTAAAACATACCATTAGATCCAATGCAAATTAAAGCTTTGTCTCAATAAAAAAATTAAATATGACCTGAGAAATACAATTGCTAATAATGATTACACGCTGAATAACATTGCTAATCATTTTCATGATACAAGAATTTAAAATGATTATACCATTTATACCTAGTTATAAATTACTCGTAATTTATAGTTATTATTATTAATAGAACAAACGTTTATTTATAATTATAATTTCAACGCATTTACTGTATTTATACTATTTATAGTAAGTACTTACCTGTTATAATTGTACCTAATCTTTAAATTAGGTATAGTATTTGTATTGAAATAAAACTAGTGATTAATAAATTAAATTCACTTGATATTTATTATTTATATAACATTAGGATTTAAGCATTAGCTACTTAAATAAAAAAAATTGTAATATTGCATTTAATTAGTTCCTTTGTCAAAATTTCATCATCGAAATATTACATGAAATCTTAAAGTATAAGCATGACAACTAGAGGCGATGTAGTCTATCATGCGATACTTGGAAATTAAACTATGCAAATTGATTTTTAGAGTTTATAAATTTAGTTTATCTTTTTACTACTCTATATTTATCCATTTAAATATTTCATAAATTTTTGCTTCCACAAAAATATTGAAGAATGATAAAAAATTGTAGACCAAACAAATGTGTTTATTCGATGTTCCTTAATTGGTATTTACAAATATAAAGAAATGTGTAAAAATGAATCACATACTTATCATCGATAAAGCAATTATAAATAATTTTTGAACAATTTTTTAACACGCGTGATTTTCTATCGAACCTTTTATGTACGTATATTAAGTACATTTATATAAATTGCTATACAGTGTAAAGTAAAACTATATCACATTTTTTGTCCTCAAAATTTCTTATACATTGTTAATATTAGATTTTGGTCAGATTTATTTACGTCTAAAGTTCCATAATAATACAACACTTTCGAATGGGTAGGTAGATAAAAAAAATACAATTTGCTAAAAATTTTAAAATTTACCATTTAAACATCATAACATACATTATATTATTATAATTTATATGAAGCGAAAAAGAAATAATATTTTTATTAACAATATTGACGCCGATACACTTAATTACAGAATAATAATTTTAATCAAATAAATAATCATAAATGTAATATGCGATTTAAATGTTTACCTATATATTTTAAATGCCCGATCTTGTTTAGGTATAAATTAATAAATTGGAAATCCTCATCGATACTTCAATGAACATTATTTTGTTTTATTGGTATTCAAATCGTGAAACCTATGTCCAATGTTCTACCAAACGAAACACGCGATATGATTAATATATTTCAACACGAGAATCTATATAGTGCACTACAGTTTGTCACACATTTCGTCGCTGACCATTCAACAACTGAACAATCTAATGATGATATAACACATAAAAACATAACATGGCATATATATATAACTGTCAAACATATACAGTTGTATATACTAAATTATATACACACTACACAGTCATTCTATCCGAATAAATGCTAATTTTACAGCGTTGGCTGCCGTAAATTAGTATTGTAATTATACTGAACATCATGCGTGTACACGTTTATAGGTATTGATAAAGCAATATTATAAAGAATTTAAAAAAAAAAATTTAACACGTGATTTATTAACGAGCCCTTTATGTACATATTATATTACATTATTATAGTTGCTATATTTTAGTGTACAATATTATCAATACAATATTATTGTGATAACGACGATAAAAAAAAATTAACGAAATCAAGGTCAACCTATGTAGAAACCAATCCCATAATGATACGTGAATGTGGATAATAATATATAAAAATAAATATTTTGTTGCACCTATAATTGCAGACTTGCAGTTGTCTAACGATAAAAATTATATCTAATCATCCTTTATATTCCGTTTCTATTAACACGATATAAATTAAAATGTTTAAAAAAAATCACAATTACTTAAAAAATTAAAATATCATGTTTATAGTTAAGTGCAACGGTTTTCTGGCAGATATTCTTGATGGCAAATTTTAGCTAATGCATCATGTATACAATATTATTATGATGCAGGTAGATATTATGAAAAAAAATATTATTTCAAAAAGATATGTGCCTAATATTAAAACGTGACGAACGAAGAAATAGAATATTATAATTTCCTCGCAGAAGATTGCGTCCAACGTCAATATTTTTCCTAACTAAAGATTAAATTTAAAAAAAATATATATGATAATAATATTATAAAATGCGTCATACCTAATAGGAAAATGTTAATAGGAATAATTTAATAAAAATAAAACAGTTTGCGCACGTACTTAACTGGCTTGAAATATTATCCGAAATATACTACGCGTTTTCGTGGTTCAACTCGTCCAAACGATAATATACGGGTGAATGGGACACGTGAAAAACGTGTGATGTGATGCGATTGTATATTATGGTACAGACTACAGAACTAAGTGACAAGTATAGTATTATCCAAACATCGTCTGGACCCGAGCCTGCAACATGCAATAAAACGTCAGATAATTATTGAGCTGACAGAATTGCATTGCTAATATATTAAATAAGACTTCTGATGTTATAAATTAATTATATTTCGTATGGACTAAATAAGTAATTAAATATATTTTCCTTGACCCGTGACGGTCGCATCGGTAGACGCGATCTAATCGAGTTCAATGACGGTCTTATATTATAATATTAATATAAATCATATAAATAGGTATCTACGGTACGATTAAACTTACTCAAACTTCATTTGCTATACAGTTATACTTGTCGTGTACGGTATACCATCGAAAGTTTACATAAGCTAACAAAAAATTATTAAAACTTAATTTGTGATTAGATATTTAAAAAAAAACTAATAACAATGTATCGTATTATTCATATTTAATACCGATTAAAGTGTTATCAAATACGTAAAATTCAACTACGTTTGCAATTCACACTCTAATTATTAATTGTACAGTGTTCGTATTAGATATTCTAAGTGATTATTATCATTGAATTCAAATCGACGTATGCTTTAAAAATGTTTAACTAGTGTGAATGATCACTCATAATAGTAATTATTTGCTGTCACAAAACTTGATATATTTTTTATACGTCATATACATAATATAATATGGGATGTCAATGACCCGGCGGTGTATTTAGAATTTTTTGTGGGGGAAGATATAAAAATCATCAATTTAGAGCTTCATCTAAAATTTACAATTTGCATTTACTACCTACCTACAAATTTTTACCGAGTTAAATCCGCTAGTCAAGACACAATTTTTGTTGTACTAATGTCTTCTTAATTTTTTTTATACATTTCGATATTCTTTTAAATATATCAATCTTTAAGGATTACATGTACATAAAAACAATACTATATTTAAATTAATAAACTAATGTCTTTCATTAATAGTCTCAAATAGTGCTGTTTATAGTTAAATTAATACACAGCAGTACAAAAAAAAAAAAGAAAAGATTTTCATACTATAATTATGTATATATTATACAGTACAAACGTCGGATCAGACTAAAAAAAAAAAAAATATAAATATAGATATCTTATCTCATCATAATATGGTAGCTAAACTATATTTACCAAGTCAATATGTCTGTACAGAAAAACAAACAAAAACATAAAAACAATAATTATAATTTAATATTAAATAACTGCATACCTATTATGGAATAGAATAAGTATGATATTATTCAACTTTCAAACAGATTTTATAAATGTATTAAACTATTATTACTATTATAATGCATTAATTATTATCATCATGTATGTATATATATATAAAATATCAAAAAAAAGTAACGATGTTTTTAAGTGATATTAATGAAAACAATTTGTCTTATTGACAAATGATATTCATTGGGCTCGATCTCTTACGTATTCACATTAGGGGGTCGTTATTGAATATAATTGTTTAACTTCAACAATGACGTTCTCGTATACAACTACCTATTTAAGTAATAACAAAATAATCAGTCGAGCATTTAACGCTTTATTTTTAGTAATATTACCTATATCAATTGATTCATCTCATGTAAAAACAAAATAGTATTATCGCCATCTTATTCACCTTATAGGTAGGTACGTAATAAAAAAAAATCGTTGTAAAAATCATACCTTAATGTCTTAACCTAAAAATTCACCGGATGGAATATCAATTAACGTTATCCGTATTGCCCCAAGACATATGCAAAACCAGACAGTGGGTCGCCATTCGTCAGCATGAATTACATTCACTTATAACTTATAAGTTATGGTAAATGCACGTAATATGAGCACATTGTACTTTTTAAATATTGAAATAATGATTACCTATACAGTATTGTAGAAATTTATAGTTATTATTTATAAACTTAAATTATTCAAACATGAATATCTAGCACAGTAACACCCCTCTCCTGAACTTTCCAAGAAATCAAGGTTTTTAATAATAATATAATATTATTTAATATACAATGTCCAGATAGATTCATATAGGTATCATTAAAAAATATACTCACTTAAAATATAAAAATTAAATTTTGAAAATAAATAATTTTATCCCTCGTTATGGTGCTAATTGAATTGAGATCATTTTTGTTTACTTGTCTACGGCAAGTTAAATAAAATACCTAACTATATAATAATATAACATCCTGTGATAGATTGATTTTTATAATTGTATGGTATTGTAATTGTTGTAGGTAATACAAATATTTATCATACTAACAATGAAGACTCAAGTATTGATATTAACTTATTTGTTATAAAAAGTGTGACGTCAGTAAACCATTTTTATTCAATTTAACCAATCACTTTATAAAGTTGGTATTATATTGATTTACCGTAAGAAATTTTTTCTCTTGAAGAGTTGCAACGTGACTTTAAAGTTCAAAGATACACTGTGCATACTATATGTATACATAGTACTATATAGTGTATACTGTATACCTACCTATCAACATTTAAAATGTTTATTAAATCGATGTTTTATAAATATTTTTGTAAAAACCATATAGGCTTTTGACTTCTTTCCCATCTACAAAATCTTATTGACAATATAGTATCCGATTATGTAATACAAATAAACTGATAAAAAAATATGATAAATATATCTTAAAAGAGTGACAGGTATGCTAAATTTTAAAAAAATTAGTCTCGATCGAAAAAAAAACAAAATTCTTGTGATAATAAATATAGTAAATTACAATATATAGGTGGGTACTTACTTATTGTTAATAAAGTTAATTCAGTCCAACTTCCGCTGGTCATCATGTTAAACAAACACAGTCGAGAAAACGAGGGATAATTATAAAACCTACCAAGTAACATAATTATTGACTGTAATTATAATGTCCGCAATAAGATTTGTACTTTATTAGAAATGATACCAAAAGCCTTTGATTAAAATCATTTTAATACGACTATCAAAATGATCTAAACAAATCCGAATAAAAACATTACGTCATACTGTAACGATATTCATATTTGCCTATAATATTAAAAATGTGATCAAGTAATTAAAAGTATAAAAATTATAAACATTAAAAAACAAAATACATATTCACTATTACAATTAATGTATAATCACTTTCAGAAACGAACTTTTGAATAGGTATATTTATAGCTCCAACACTGTTTATATATTATTATATTATGTTGAGCGTAGAGAGATTAAAAATATTCTTAATGATGTCATAATAATAATACTAACGTATAGTCAATTCTCTTTGACATTGCCAATTCATAACTCACAAATTATTGAACTGAATCCGGAAGAAAATATATAGGTTGTTACACGAAACTCTTTGGCTCATCCGTAATGAACTAATGAATGTTATCATTATATACAGACTGATCAAAATGTTTGTTATGTTATTTACCTATGCCGTGAATACTTTTACTTTTAGCTAATTATTAAATAATACAAATCTGTGTTTTATACGTAGCTATATTTTCAATTTTTCCTAACCAGAATCTCATTGGATTTCTCTAAGTCGTTTTAATTTGTTTCTTTTTTTTTATTGAATCATGTGCAATCTGAAAAATCATACTAAAACTGATTAAAATCGGAACTATAGAATTTTTAAGACATTTTGGTTTTTATTTAAGTAAGACGTATTGAATTTGAAGTTGATTTTTAAATATTAAAGAAAACATGAAACTATAACTACCTATTTAATCCATTCAAAAACCTAAGAAAAAATATTTAAACATAATATCTCAAAACATTTACACAGAATCTGTTCAAAAATTGTTATGACATTTTTGTGTTTTTAAATCGAGCGTACGTTTTTTTATTTGACTAAACCATCAACAAAAGGGTTAACAATATACAAACGATACTATTGGCTATTCAATCATCTACGGACTTAGGAGACCATATTATTATTATGGAACTCATCCAAAACTATTTCGATTTCAAAACACAAAATCTATTTTAGTACACTATTGGCCTAATCATTTCACTTACAAAAGGTAAAAACAATTAGGTACAATTTGAAGTTGAAAACAATTTAGTTACTCAATATTTTAAATTTTATTCCCATAAGGCCATAAATGTATACACACCCATAATTCCATCAATGAGTTATGATTTTCAGTTTTTACCATAAATATTTCTAACAATATTGGATTTATAATATATTTTATAATAGAATGTAATAGAATGAAATAAATAGTATATTTATGATTTTTTGTTTTAAGTCGAATTATTATTGATACCCTATAATTTTACATTTTTATCCATTAAATAAATATGAAACTGTGTACAAAATCCAGTTACGATTAATTAATTTCAAAATATTAATTACACATTTCCATTTATACGTAAAAAGTATATTACTTAAACGCGTACCCTTAGACTGTATGTAGGTCATATTATATAGGGGCCGAAATTATATCCTTTTAAAATAGCCAAAATAAGATGCTAATATTCTCTAAAATGTTGAAAATATTCTTGCAATATTCTTTAAAAATCATAATAAAATATGCAAAAAATGTGCGAAAAATATGCTTTTTTATTATTATGTTCTCTTGAAATAAAAATATTCATTTATATGCAAAATAATACAAAAAAAAAACTGATATAAATAAGTATATTATGATAAAAAATAATATGCAAAAAATAAGCAAAATAATACGTCATGTTAAAAAAAAATTGATTAAATTATATTAATAACAATAAGGTATTTTTAATTACGAAAATTTTTGAGAACAATTAACAACTATATTTTGCTCCATGTATTCTGGTGTCATATTTGTACCACGGTCTGTTAATATGTTTTTATACATGCTAAATGAACGTTCGACGTCAACTGAAGTTACCGGAAAATTAATCGATGTATTGTCAAATATTCTTTATTGTACGAAATATTCTTTTATCTTGAAATATTCTCAAATATACTAAAAAACTTTTGCCATTAATTAACCGATTTCATGATTTGTAAAGATTTCGAACCCCCGCGCCGCTTGACTGCATAGCCTCAAAAAAAAAAAATATGCAAAAGAATATAATTTCGGCCCCTAGTCATATGTATAACATAAATTATACGTTTACACTCAAATAAACTATAATATAATAATGTGTATTTGTATAGGTGGTATTCAAGTCTTTCATACATTGAAAAACTAAAAAGTTATTGATCCATAAGAGTATAACAAAAATTTTTTATTATTGTGTAATATTTAAGTTTTTCATATTATAAATTTATATTTAAATATTAGGTAACATATTATATTTTCAGTTATTTCTTTCCGTATAGTCGCTTCTTATTATTTTTAAATAAGGCTATTAATTTTAAAGCAGTATGAAATATATTAAAGCACGTGCGTGTGTATCTGTGTTTATATTTTATACGTATGTGTGACATAGAGAGTATCATAATAACATGTAAGTAGATAATAATAATATATTGTCTGATATATGTATGTAGTAATATAGTCCTGCAGTATATTATGTAGTAACAGTGTAAAATCTTCAATCAAGACTGGCGATCACGTTGAATGTTGCAATTCTAAAATCAATCGATGACTGCAGTGTAAGTTCAATTATTAAATTTATCATTATTTTTTTCTTTATCAAGGTCCTATTACCTGCGTTGAATGTTAAATAATGAAAATGTGACGTTTACGTCATATTAATAAATTCACGAACAATGTTGGAAATTCAGTAAACTATAATTTTACTTTTACAATGTGTCGTATATACTCGTGTTAGACAAGGTCAATAATATTATTGTGAACAACAATAACAAGTACAAAACCATCTGGTTGGTCGCGTTTTTGCACGAGCACGCGCGATAATGTCAGACCAATTTTCATCAATTAAAATAAAAATATTAATTATATATTCATCGCTTCAGGGTGACTACTAAATTTTAAAACAAACATCACCGGCCCAGGATATTGTCACCTATTATTGTAGGCGTTTCTCATCTATAAAAATAATATTATAAGGGTGGGTCTAGATTAAGATCGCTATTACATAGATTACTTACACATATAGGTAAGTGTTTTTCGATAGGAAAGTTTGACATCTTATATTATTCTTGTATTTTGAAGAAAAGAAATATTTTGTTATTAATTATCAATTGGCTAAGGTGTATTCTAGTTAAATAAATTTGAAATTTATAATTTTTGGTGTTTACCTACTATCCATATTGACTGAATAAGATTAGGTATACTGTATTATATGTATAATACATATTTATAATTTATGTATATTAATAAAATGTATACTACACTGTAAATTATTCATAGTTGATAATTTTTTTTATTATTATTGATAATAATATTGATATAATTAATATATATAAAAATAATATTGATAATCATGAAAATTTAAATTATTTTTCGAAGATTTTTTAAGAATGTATTTGATTGTGTTTATTTGTTTTCGTATAGCCGAATAACTAATAACTGTAGAGCGCGGATTTCTATGCAATTGCATATTTTTTTCCTTTTAATATTTTTGGATTGTTGTCAGTTATTATGTCCACGAATCATCATAATTTGAAGCTAATGGTGAAATTTTTTTTTGCATATTTCTGCATATTTAAAGGTTATTGCATATTTTTGCATATTTTGACAAAATTCAAAATTTATTGCATATTGAAGCAAAAATTTAAAAAAATGTATAAAATAATATTTTGTCAAGTAGAAAAATTAAAACTAAATTTCATAGTCACTAAATATTAATTTATATATATATATATATTAATTTAAACCTTTATAAGATAAATAATCGATTACGATTAAAAATTCATTCTATTTCTGGATCGAAACCCAACACTTACTACAAAATTAAACGAGCTTTCCAACAAAAATTAAGGTCTGAAGATTCTACGAAAAATCAATTCAGTGTTATTAGGCGAAAACGTTCAGCTCGAAGATCTTTATCAAGACCCGACAATACTAAGTTGCTTCAAATATACCCCAATAACTTCGGTTGACGTCGAACGTTCGTTCTCAGTCTTTAAAATATGTTAGCCGATAAACGACACAACTTCACAGAAAAAAAACTTGAAATGCATATAATAAATAAAATTTTAAAAATAAATTAAGGTTTTAAGAAAATTCCCTAAATTTTTTTTATTAAGCATTTAAATAATTAATTATTATAAGTTTTACTGTAAATTTTAAATAAATAAAAATGTTTGCATATTTTCATGATTTTGACTGCATATTTTTTGCATATTTTCATGATTTTTGCTGCATATTATATGGCATATTTCGATACTTATAAGTGCATAAAAATCCGCGCTCTACAGTAATAAGTAAATAAAGTAAAACACAAGTTAAACTTTAATATAAAAAGGTAAAAGTACTAGTACCTGTGTAGCTGCGTATTATAAGTAGGTCATTGTGAATAAATATTGAATTTTTTATCATACATTTACTATTCCGTCATGATTTTTTCGTCAAACCGTTTAATAAAGAATACCCTAGCCAATAGATCAATGGTTCTCAATGGAAGCGATATCACCTTTACAAATATTAAATCACTAAAAATACAGTATCAAAAATAGAATTTATCGAAATTTCCACTGGCGAGATATTAAAATCAAGTTTTAAGAATGGTAAACACCTCACAGGATTTTGGCTCCAGTCTACTATCAGTTGAATCTATCCTGGACTGTGAACTAGAGCACAAAAATTATTCCTTTCCTTTCTCTTACCCCGTTGAGCGAAGATTCAATGCGATGATGGATCTAATAACGAAAAAAATAAATCGAATTTACATCGTTAAAAGAGGAAACTTATGCTTTCATCTCACAAACTTTGAACCAAACGTAAAAAAATTGGCTTTGAATCACCAAGCGCAACCAATGTCACTGATCAATACATTTCAAAATATTTTAATCATCCTCTTAAATTATATTTAAACATATATTTACGTTTTATTTTCATTATATATATTTAATTTATTATTCAATTATAAACATTTCATATATACTATTTTTATTATTATTATTTTAATAAAGCGAGGGGGATGTTGAAAAATAATTTGCTTCATAGGGAGGTAATAGTTTGAAAAAGGTTGAGAAGCACTGCAATACATAGTATACTATGAAATGTATATATGATAAATGATAATGCACGAGAATTAGTAGAATATGCACTGATAGTTTTCCTAGTACCAGTAAGAAGTCAATAATTTATTAACGTGAAAAAAAAATTACAAACAGATTTTCAGTTATTAAAAAGTAGTTATTAAGATTATCACAAATGAATTTAAACAAAATTAAATAGACAATAATTGAGCTATAATAGTTTATACTAGAAGCTAGATAAAAAAAAAAACAGACAATAATAATTATTATTAAATAATAATATTAATAATAATAAAATCATGTACCTATATTTAGTTTACAGATAATAACAAATAATATCATAATTTAAAATATATACATAAAATTATAATGCAAATCATAACTGATATAACTAAGATCGATAAAAAAAATATATATATATATGTATAATGTATATGTATAATTAAATTTGCGTTGAAAAATTATGTGCAATCCTTCGTAAATCATTATTTTCTGTAACCTGTAGTCTGTATCTGTAGATATACATTTCTATTATTATTGCCACATATTTTTTTGAATATTTCGCGGGATAATTTATTAACTTTTTTCGACGGTAATAATTGCAAACTTGTTGATCCGTTTGTTTGAACTTTGGTCATAAGGCTTACCTACATCAAAAAGTCGTATCGAGTGGATAACAGATACGATGTATCTGATACGTAACGATACGATATTTTTTTCTTAAATTTTTATACTATTTAAAATTAAAAACTAAACAAGAATAAAATTCCAATTTTAATAAAGTATTATTTACTTATAATTAATAAATTGGAAATATCTTAGCTACTGTTCCAAGAACTGAGTGCTTCGATTCAAATGTAAGTAGGAATTTACTTCTGGCTTTTACTTACACCTGTTTGACCTTAATATGAGTTTCAATTTTGGAAACAGCGGGAACTATAGATAACTAATTAGTGATTATAGTCTACCTATGTATTTAACTTTTTCACTATTAAAGGAATTAATTCAGCCTCTTTTTTATGTATATATATATTTATTATTTACTCATCGCCAAATACTTTTATCAGTCTTTCAGATTCATGTACCTACCTTTTTTCTCCAGTTTTACCTGTCTAATCACCTAACCTATACTTGTACTTTACCGTCGAGCGACGTTGACCAAAATGTTATACTTACTGCCATTTCAACCTTTTATGAATTGTAATTTGAAATTTCATACTTACAATGAAATTAATTAAATTATAAAAAATAACTAAATTTATGAAAATAAAATAAAACCGAAGTGAAAATATGACATCCTATCAGTTGTCGGGCTATAATATGACATAAGATCCAAAGGTGCAAAAATGGCATATAATTCACGCCAAAATGAATAGGTATTTTATATAAGTAGTTATTTAAAAATTGCTATCTTATAAAAAATTATATTATATTAAAAAAATGTTCAATAATAAATTGTTAGAATATAATAATATACATGCAAATAAATGTAAATCTAATAAAACGGTTGCGATTTCACAAAAAAAATGTCAATAGTAAATGACGATAAACATATTATGCAAATCAATACAAATCTAATAAATCGGTTAGTTCTAAATTTAATATCTATTCACTGTGGCACACTGCAAGTAGGTACCTAGGATTTTGGCGCTTTTGTACGATACGACTTTTTCTTTCTTATCTCATTTTGACGCTTATGTCTTTCACCGCAGCTATCGTATCTTATAAATTGACGAGCACAATCAACTGCCACTAAATCCATTAACTCCATCTTTTGAAGATATACAGTTATTTAAGGGGCATCAGTATACCTATATTGCAGCGGAGATCTGGGATTGGAAAAAAAGTAATTGCAAATATTTCGTAATCACATTTTTCTCTTTACGTTTACGGAACCTATAGTTAATAATTTATATAGGTGGTACATTTTCCGCTGCAGTTTAATAGCGTTTTTATAGTGTTGTTGATAGGTATTTGAACTACGGCCGAAGCGTATATAAAGAAAATAATAGCGCAAGTGCAAGTGGACTGGTAATTATTGGTAGGATTGGTAAGCTACAATACAATACGTACGCTATCATATACATAATGCTAAAAAATATATAATAAGATTTTACCAATGAAAAAAATTATGAATACAGTTCCGGTCAAATATCACGATTGGAATTTGTAAAACAAATATCCTATAAATTCAATCCAATTACAAATTTATAAATATTGATGTTTTTTGACTATTAATAATATGAAAGTTAGACTTATGTTTATATTTTTTGAATGCATTTTATGACGACCATATTTATATAGATTATTTATCATTTATTATTTATATTTAACGTTTTTTTTTTTTTTTTTTTAATTTGCTTTTTATTATAAAATAATTATAGCAAAGCGATTACAACTAAACGTTTTTAATTTATTTTATTACGTATATAGGTACGGTCTATTACAGAGTGTGTCAGATACACACACGTGAAGGAATAAGGTTATGTAAAATCCCAACTCGGCAACACCTATTATATTGTTAGCTTAACCCGATTTAAATACATACTTTAAACATGCTTTAAGGTTATATAAATATTTATAAAATATTCGGAAATATTACAACTCGTTATGTGAAAATTTTACTCATTGTGTATTGGTACACTTACATACTTATCATTTAGTATTTATTATGATTTGTGGACACGATTTATTCGTGACAGCTAATATGAACGATTATATATAATTAACATTAATTACAATAACAAAAAAATATGTATATAATTGCAGTCATTGCAGATATATTATATAAAATATAAATTAATGTAAAAAAATAAATATGTTGCACGTTAATCTGAAAGAAAAACCTTGTTGTATTGATTAACGACAGTGTTCTGAGAATCAATACAATTTATTATTATAAAACACATATTGGAAATCAGAGTTGTTTGATAATAAAATATTATAAATCATAGATAGAAAATTCATTTCTACATATAAGGAATAAAATAAAATTAGGCATACAGGTAGATAACCAATAAAAATAAAGAACTGAGATTAGAATGAGTTTGATTTATTTCGGAGATCAAACGGATAATTACATTTTTTTTTTTAAATTTATCTTGTTTCATTATGAAATAAATGTTGTTTGTTTGATAACTTTTAGTTTGATGAATGTTCGTTTGATGGTAAATAGGCATGAAACAACGATCACTATAATATAAGTTTAAATCGATTTTATTTGATGAAACAAACGATAAAAATATTGTGAACCAATCAATATCTCTAAAGTGTAATAAAATATTATACCTATATATACTAGCTAATACTTACTATACAATACCTATATAGTGTTTACACCGCTTACAAATATAACATATTATGATTAATATGTGTAGGTTACTACATAGTATTTACACATTAATTATTGCAGTTATAGACTTATTTAGTTGTGTACATACATAGTTGTATAATATATCATATACCTATGACAAAACTATTGTCAAAGTAATCAATTGTAAGTTCTAAAATCAAATTTATTAAAAAAAATTCTTGTCTAAAAGTATTAAAATTAGATATTTAAAAATAAAATATATTTAATTTCCCATTCAATTAATTAACTATTAATATATTTTAAAAGTAAAATACATGCTTACAGAAAAAATACAAATAATAATAATAATTAGGAGAAGTTCAAACCATCATGTATTTAGTTTTATAGTATTTAGTATTTATAGACTCATAGTATGTCGCATATCACATAACTAAATTAACTTTATTTAAAAATATATAATATATTTTTATACCTATTTATATTTAATTTTAGATTTTGATATAATGTAAAATATAGACAAAATATAAAAATGTAATTTTTGTAATCTACTAGGTATCTACTATAGAATATTTAAAATAAACTTTATATGAAAAAATAAATTCTTCATTCAGAAAGTTAATTAAACGTAAGTACAAAAATATGTAGCTAGACTATTGAATTCCCTTTAAATTCGTGGATTTTAATACGTACAAATTTTTTTTTGCTTTTTTCCCTAAAATAAAACGTTACTTATGGCACAGCAATTATTATATAATTTTAAAATTACAATGTATTAAAGTTGACAGACGGTTTAATAAAATCAGTTAATAGAGGTGATTACGAGAGAGAAACAAAAACTTATAATATTTCTATGCTGGCTTCCTTAAAATTAGATGCTTTAAATAGTAACAATTACGTTTAATTATAAATCATAAATAGGTAGTTCAAGTTATTTGATAAAATTATAGATTAGTCATAGAAAATAAAGAGTTAATTAATTTAATTACAATTAATCACTTAACAAACCTTATTTTTTTAATGGTACGTAACCTACGTCGTTATCATTTAAAATTAGAAACAAATCAAATAATTTTGAAGATACTGCAGTTTTATTATACTAAGATTGTGGTTTTTAACTTATAAACATCTATAAAACATTCTAAAAACTCCGATTTATTGAAAATTATTGAACATTTATTCGGTTGTCGACTTTTCGTCATAATATTGTCTAGTATTGTTAGATAAATTTGCAGAAACTAAATACTGGGAATATTGAAAATAATGAAAAATACCAGCTTGAGTTTTAAAAGTATATATATAGAATTGTAGAACATTTGTAGGTAAGAAACCGGATATAAAAGAGCCAAGAGGAGGAGAGTTTATAAAACGTTTAAAGATTTTAATATTGTTCAAAAATTGCATACAGTAAAATACAAAATTTAAGTTTAATAAATTGAGTTATCACAAGTTTACAAGTCAGTAAATTACGTAGCCATATTATTATAAGTAACATATTATGTATAATATATTATACATAACTTAGGTATTTATTTTAATACAGCTATATCTAAATAATAATAATAATTAAAAAAAATTAAAATATCGTCCTGTAAGTATAATGTTTATTTAAACAATTATTTTAATATGAATTAAATTCAAAAATTAATTCATCATATCTTAGTATCTGCAGATAAAGACAAACATATTTTAATAAATGATCTGAACTATGACATTTAAGTATTAATTATTAAGTTAACCTTTGTTTTATTATTTAATTGATTTAAAACTTGATGAATCATTTTTTAATCACAAGAAACTAATCAAAATCGATGTTGTTGATATCTGCACATAATGATGTGGAGTTGATAAAATACACTATCGTAATCCCGATCATGCCAAAAATAAAAGGTAGATGCCTATACTAGATTATATAATTATTTCATTTGAGACCACATTCAAAAATGAAAATTCAAGAACTTTTAACGCTCCAAGACATGATGAAAAATACAAAAAAAAAAAACAAACACGTCGTGAACATTCATTGTAAAACTAATACATTCTTCACTCCGTTCAAAATCTATTATCTTATCTCTAATAATTACAGCAGAAATTCATCGCATTTTAATAAGCAGTGGTAAGTGAATAAAATTTATGGAGAGACTTAACTTTTGTGTAAATGTTGGTTCTGTATATGCATTATTTTTACATTATTATTAGTATTTATCCAATGGCTAACTTACTTAAATAATTCTGAATAATAAATTTCATTTTTTGAGATAATTATTCAGCTTCATTAGAACAGTTATTAATTTAAAATACTGAAAAAATGTAGATGTATAATAATTCATCATAATTTCTTATACAGAATATTACAGAATAACTTCGGGTGGTGAAGGCCAGTGATGGGCTCCATACAATAACCAATGATTATTATCACTGTAACCCCCACCCCCCAACTTTTACCCACCACTTATAATATAAAAAATAAATAGACCTGTCGATCGACCGTCTATGATTCGTTTTACGAGAAAAATATTTATTTTTTTAATTGTTTTTTTCGTCGTTATAATTATTGGGGAGAAGCCGTCTCAAAATTACTCCTAGCGCCTTAGATTTTAATTAGATTTTATTAGACGTTTTTAAAATTTATTAGAAGCTTAAAAAAGACCAATACAACAATCATGGGTGTAAGAATTTTAAGAGTTACATATATTTTGAATTATTACATAAAAATCATCATTATAAAACTTGTTCTTCTTAGTACCAAAATCAATGTGACCATGAACATTAAAGTTCAGTTTGAATACATCACGAAATAATTTCATCGAACAATAAGCATGCACTATGCAGCATGTTCAATTGTCATACCTATTACCTATTACCCTATTATAGATTCTGAAGAACTCGATGAATAAATTGGTCAACGGCATGTTTTTTGTTTTGTGTAAAGCAAATTGTAAATAATTTTCAAACAATTGAGAATCGGGATAAACAAAAACGGGAATATTTAAAAAAACATCACGTATAGATATTTAAAAAAAAATCATTTTGATTTTTGTTATAATTCAAAAACTAATAATTGTAGAGAATTTAATTTTTCATCAAATTTTTATACAAGGATTTTATAGACTTGATAAGTATTTGAAGTTTATAGAATATAAACGTATTATAATGAAATATACTTAGTATAGTTAGTAATTATAGCAGTCACTTGTCAGCCCGTCTCCCCTCAAAATCGTTTTTCTTATACGTAATAAATTGAATGATTTAAATACGTCCGTACCCAATGACGATAAGTACACTCGAAACCTACTGAATATCGAAGTAGTTACCTACTTGCCCTAATTTTTCCGATAATTTTAAAAGTAGATTAATTTTTACTTTTGACCTACCAACTAGAATAAATTATGTTAAATTATCAGAAACCAACCTCAAAGTTAAAAATTGAACATTTGTACAGATCCAAAAAAAATGATTATAGACATAAAAAATTCTTTCAAATAGGATATCATTGTAAGACGTTAATCGATTTCACTAAGACTCTAAAACAATATGTTATTTGAATTTAATGATAAACATTTTAGACTATACAATGTTGTAGAAAACCATAAATAATTTTAACTACTCCTGATGTCCTCCAATTAATATGATAATACTTATAGTTGTTACTTATGAACTTTATTGTTTCCGTGTTGATTTAACAATGATTATACGTATATAAAATAATGTGATTATAAAACTTAAATATACCTAAGGCAGGCAGGTAGTTACCAACCTAAGTTAAATTTATAACGTCGTTGCACTAACCATGATTCACAAGTCAAGGCTATTTTGAAAGCTCATAAATTCAGAATTTATATGGGATTAATCGAATAGTTTACAGTTGTTTGATAAATGATAATGTAACATTTTTTCATGATTCAAATGAACTAGACAAAAAATACATTTACACCATTTTTTTTGTATTTAAGCATACAGGTATAATGTGTGTCATGATGAAGTTACCAGCCGGGGTCATATAATAGTAGCCTTTACTTATGAAAATACCATTTAAAAAGCAGATCTAATTTTTTATCTTTTTAGTTATGGGCAATTCAACTTTATTTCAAACAAAATCGAATTTACAGCACATTTGCTAAAGTATCTTTAACACTTTTCAACATAGTTTTTATTTTTTATTTTAAAAGCTATTTTATTGTGCTATATCAACTAACATATTATACAATCAAACCAGAAATTTACAAATTGTTATTATTAAATTAAAAATTTAAAAAAAATTGACAACAATTTGTATTTTTATACGGATATCACGTATAGCTTCAGATAATGTCGTATTTACTATAGTTTTTATTTATATTTTAATATTTTAAGGAATAATAGGTACCTAAAATAATAAATTTTGTATTAATATCATCCATAATTTGCGAGTGATATCGCGGTTAAACATGACAATCACGACATTGAAAATGATTACTGCATGGACAACGAGCTTAGATGAGTTATTTACTTACAAAGAGGTAAAATATAGAAAAACAAAATGGTTAGGATATTTTAGATATTGTGCTGTATAATATTGAAATTAAAATTAAAACTATAATAAATATATTCACTGTACGTCGGTATGCATTATTTTAACAAAAGTAAGTTCAATATACTAAATTAATTAAATACTAATAATATACCTACTACGGATATTTTAAATAAACACGTAAAATAAACTATCCTAATTAGACACGGATTTTTTATTTACAGTGCTCAGAACGTTTCGAATACAATGATGTATTATTGAATTCAAGTTTGATACATCCATTACGGCATTACACTACGAGAAGATGCACTCAAAACTTAGTGAAAAGTGGAGGCGAGTTCCTCATAGTCTTTAAAATTATCAATCAACTGACGTACCTACTTAGTTGAAATCACAGAACGGATGTTATCGAAAAAACATAAAACGGGAAAAATAAAAAATAGGTACTCTCAAAATTGTATAAAAAGAATGTTACAAATATAACTATAATATGTATATATAACTAATTTTTAATAATAACTTACGTAGCAAAATACAATGTTTTTATCAAGTCAAAAAGTCAATAACCGGTTACACTTGGTAACATTTGTGTACAAAATATATTTATCATATAATTATTGACATGTTTACTCCCTAACGATTTCCTAAAAATCACAACTGACCTTCAGATGTTGTTGGTCGTTAAATATTACAGGGTTTTTTAATTTTTAATGTGACTGGCGATACATGATGATTTATCGTGGCGTTTTAAAACTACGACGCAACTGTCAAATTCAGTTTTTTTTGTTTTAGATAATAACCATAATCGCTGGAGGTAAATAAGTCGTTTAAAAATTTCAAATAAAACAAAACCATATAATCTTTAGTCTCTCGTAATAATTAATTAACTATTAAACTTACCCTCAATTACGTATCCTATTTATCATCAATCTGTTATAACTTTTATTAGATTTTTTTTAGTTGAAAACAAATCATTTTAACAAACAAAAATTATAATTTATTATAAAATTTCGTAAATGAATAAAAAAATAAAAATCCATTTACAAAATGTTTCATTATTAAATAATAATCATACCAAATTTTCGATTGCTATACAGCCATACAGATACATACTATAGAATAGACTCCATATATTATTTATATAGGTAAATACATCGATATATATATATATGGTATATATTATGTTATTTGAATTTCTTCTTTAATTGACGGAATAATGGATTGTACCAGCAAATGATATGTTTGTTAAATAGGTAGCAATGTTAAAAATTCAAAAATATGCTTTCACCCACTCTATTTTTTTCGTTCATTGTTCAAAACTAAAACATATTTTCGACATTATGATGATATTGGCTTATTATTGAAAACAGAAATCGGTATATCATTCGCACTCTTGGTTATGTTACTATCGTCTCAATTATGCTCGAATTGTTTACGTTACCATATGTAGTTCTACTAATGCAATTTGAAGATACATCATCTTTGACTTTATTTATTGTATATAATTATATGATTATAGATTATACATTACATAACTTTCTGCTTGAAAAATTGTCCCATTAATAAAAAAAAGTATGTAATGCTTATAGATGAGCAAAGTTATATTATACTAACATTTTGTTTGGTAAGTACTCCTACACTGTTACGCCAATCAATTAGTCAGTTATTTTATGCTTTAAATGTCTACATATACCTATAACTTAAAATAATTTAATTTTTAATCTGGTTTATTGATTGAGCGTTTATTATAAAAATAATTAACCAGTATGTTGTATATATGCGGTCATTAAATATTAAATACTTTATTTTGTTATAACCCTAAGTTAAATAACGAAATTTCTTAACAACGGATAAAAGGTATAAATTAAATGAATCTTGATAATTAAAATAAATAAATTATGGATATTTACTCGAATTAAATTAAATATTAACAAACTAAGAGTTTTGTAAGTACTAAAAAATATTATTGGAAATTTTACTCAAGTAAAATTGGATACATCTACTACATAGGGAATTGAAACTAAACAACAACAATACAATATTATGATATTTACCTTGTTTTTATTTTTTTTAAAGGATGAAGAATTTTGTTCTCTTTTATAAAACTGGATTTCTGTAGTAATTAATTAGTTTTCGTATGGGTACCTAGACGAATATTCGGATTATAATATATTATGGCATTTATGTTGGAACTTCTCCAAGACGTCACCGGTTTATTTTAAGTTGATGGTGTAAAAAAAAAGCAAAACAATATTTATAATATAAAAACACACACTATACCTACGTAATATTGAAATATAGTTTTTACAACTATTCATTTTTTTCGTTAATATCAAAACTTTTAAATAAACTATGGCTATCCATTTTACAATTTATTGTATATACCTATATTAAAAGTTTATAGTGCAAATTTTGTGATTTTTTTGGTTTAAAGAATATTATACTTCTTAATTTTACTCATTTTTAAAGCATTTTTGATGAATAATATATTGCAATTAAAAAATTTGTAAATTCATATTTTTATTAATTTTAAGAATTTTAATATTGTTTTTTTCAAACATGATTTTACAATTCGGTATAAAATAAAATAAACAAGATATTTTAGAATTGTATTTTATTTTGAATATACTCTAATAAGTCCCATTTTGTAGTATTTCAAGTTGAGAACATCAATAAACCAAAATAATAGTAAATTGCTAATTTTCCGTTTTCAAAACTATGTAAAAGATAAACAAAAACTATTTAAACTTTTTTGCATTCGTACAATTTGGCTCAAGTAATTTTAACATATTATGCATAATATGATGGGACTTGGTGTATGTTATCTTTTTCTAAAAATATTGTTATCTATGTTTTTGAACTTCCTTCTGCTTCCAGCTATTAATGGGTGTATATTAAAGTCTTAACTCTTAAATTATAAACGTGTTTATTGTATGCTATCTTTTTCTAAAATATTAGACTCCGGATCTCTCCTTTTTGTTATCCGTCCATTGACAATTTATTTTTAAGTCACCATATAATGTCTATTTGACAATTTATGTTCAACTAAAATAATAAACACCTGTTTTTTTATAAATATTTTAAACTTTTTTACATTCAATTTAGTCATTTAGTGTAATATATTTATACATGGATGTCTAAATATAGACATCTGTAGTTAATGTATAAGTATAGGTGATGAGTAATGACTAACGATTAATATACTGTTATTTAAATATTTATATTAAAAACCAGGCAAATAATATTATATACATTTTGGTGATAACTGTTTAATGATTATCTGTTTATTCTATTATTAATACAGGTACTGTACTGGTATACCTACTTGATTTCTATAATTGTATTCGAGATTAACAAATATTAACGTACAAACTCCAACCTGTCCGAATCATTAACCGGAATACTTCACAATTATTCTCAGTCAATTTAAAACATCATCGAATTCATCAAATCCGCCAAGCTTCAAACCAAAATTTAAAAGGTTCTCTGTAGAATTAGAGACAACTCATGTAGATAAACCTTTTTTGTTAACCCAATGGTCCATCGTTCATGCTACCGAGGGTATTATAATGATAAAAAAAAAAAGTAAAAAATAATAGTAAATAAATATTTAAGTATACATTTTAATGTAAATGTTTATAAAATGATATGTTTATAAATATATAGGTGCAATTTAACTGAATTACAGAGTATAATACTGTAATATATTTATTAAAATACTAAAACGTCTAAATAAATTTAGCACGTATGAAAATATAAAAACATTAAATATTTTTTTAAGTAAGTTTTAAAATGAAGGGGAAAATTTGTTTATTTATTATAAAATAATTAGTGATTAATTTTCGTTATTAATACATTATTGCTTATTGTTATATAGTTGTAAAGCATTATATAAGGTACTTCTTGAGAATGTACGTCTAGGGGTGACCAAATATTTAAAAAAAGTATAATACTATTTATTAGTATAAGAATTTATTAGAATTTGAAAAAATATAAATTTATAATAGTCCACTTTCGATAACATTTTTAAGAAGAAAAGAAATTGGTGATTTTCTTTAGAAATAAAAAATAAGATTAACAAGAAATATTTCATACGAGTACAAACCATAAAGCTATAATTAATATATTGTAAGCCGTTTTTTCGTCAACAATTATTTTTTTTCATCATTTTTATGATATACCAATACATTTGACAAACCTACTTGATAAGAACATAATATAATAATTATGGTTATATTATTTATTTGTTTAATATAAAAATTGCTTTAATTCACTTAATAGTTTTCAACATTGTCTATAACTAATTTGGTTAATTAGTATGATGTTTAATAACGTGAATTATTATATTATAATTTATATGCTATATATATTATTATCACTCATTATATATACTAGTATTCTTAATCAATGATATTAGTAAATAATCATGATAATAAACTTAATTATATACATTATCGTAATTTTTTTTTTAGATTCCCTAACTTTTTTAAAATCTGTTGTATTCGTAACTTATATCATTATTATTATTGTTATTATTGACTATTTTTAAAAGAAACTTAAATGTATATTAGATTTTTTTAATTTTATTTTTTATTGTATTTTGACTAAAATATTATAGCTCATAGCAGCTAAAGACATTAATTTATATTGTTATTATACATATATTTTGATTGACTAGGTAGTACTGGAGTAGACCCGGGAGAGTTTACAATCGCCCAGTTGGGTGAAACGCTTATTGTATTTAAAATATATTATATTTTATGTTCAATATTTAAAGTTGTAGATATAACTAAGTGGAATTTAGATGGTTCTAATATGATCAAGGATTTATCTCTAAATCAATTATTGGAACTTGTTACGAGTAGGTATCTTGGTTAAAAATGATTTAAAAAATGTTTTATTCGCGATCTAGATAGGTTTAATTAGAAATTATATTGAGATTTTTAATAGCTCCCAAACAAAGTTCATTGGTGGAAAAGTTCATCGTTTTCATGAAATTAACAAGTCCACTTAACATTTAAAAACATTGATAATCTAATTAGTAATTATACCTGCTATAGGCACATACTAAGCTGCACTCAGATCAAAGTGCCAACATTTACTAAATGTCAAAATAATTGAATTAATATTAAAATTAATATTTATTTTTATTTTCGCAATGTAAATCAATATATGTAATTAATATTTTTTTTAACTTCTAACACAATGATCGATTAGCTATTTTACATATTGAGGCGTATATGATTACTTAGTATCCATTAAAAATATTAATGATGTACAATTTACAAGTTTTATTGTTTACATAAATCAATTAAAAAATTATTATTTCAAACAAAAAGTATGGAATTATTATTTACAACTACTTTTGATTGAGAAATTCAAAAATTATAATTTATTTTACGGAAGTTTTCATAAATCATCTCTTTTTCACATTTATCGTCTGCAAAAAAAATGACATAAAAAGTCACAAAAATAACCTAAAAATGAAAAAAACAAAAATAAATGCAAAACAAAACTAATTATTCGAATTCGCATGGACATACCTACATTCCATTCATCGAAGTCTAAACTTTAAATATAATCATTTAGCTAATTAACCTACTCATTCATTTTGAATTATTTAAGATTCAGAGTTTAAATTAATTGCTTGATTCATCATTAAAAAAAACAATAAGGTGGACAATATTATTTGAAGGATCACGATATAATATATAGGTCATTGGTAGATGCGTTTTAATTAAAAAATATACAATAGAGCTTATCGAACAAATATTGTAAACCAAGCTTCAAAACATTCTACTTCCTTTATGGTATGAACGTCGATCGAATCTTAATATAACTATATCTATGTATAGGTGTGTAAAAAACTTAATCTATATTCAACGTTTATTGATTTATCTAATTATTTAACACTATTCATTCGGTACGTCATTTAAATTTACTATATGTTAGGACACACGTCATAAATATTAAGAGTATCGTAAATTATTTTTTTAACGTAACAATATTTACGCAGTTTTAACGATATATCATATATGCATATCATACAGATGTACAAATATCATATTTTATTGTTAATACTATTGTATAATATTTATATTGCTCGTTTCTTAAGTAGATTTACCTGATAAACTTTTTTTGCAGGCAAGCATTTGATCATTTGATTACATTTTTATTACATAAATTTCTTTTCCCACTTTAATTTCATTCTATAAAATACATTGTGATTTTTTTTATTATTAATAAAATGACCCTCGGCAGCGTGGCCATTGGGAAAAGATACATTTTTTTTTTTTATATGTATCATCATACTATGATTTTATGTTATAATTATTCGACAAATGGCCGATTGTAAAAAAATATTAAACTATTAATATCTTAAACCAAAAACTTAAAACCTTATTTTTTTAATGTTTTACATTTTTTTAATGGTCAGTTAAGTTGTATGAGACGTTACTTTTAGGATCTGAGGAGAGATGTAATGATTTTACAATGATGTGTTCTTTTTTTTCTATTTCTCTTCAACTTTTGATGCAATAAAAATAAAAATAAATTTGATCTTTAACTTTGAGGGTGATTTTTGGTACTTTTTTTTTTTGGGGGGGGGAGGGGAGAGAAGAGTAAAACAACAAGTTCTTTAAAAATCAGGAAAAACGATGAAAAAATGATAATTTTTACACAAAACTAGGGTATTTGAGGAAATAACTAAAAACCAATAGATACTTGAAATATTCACCAATCTATGTTTGTGTAAATTAAGCAATTTTTAAACATGTAACACAGTAAACATACAATTTTAAACAGTATTATATACAATGTAACTACTGAAAAGATTGTGTGTCAATAAAAAGATGCTGGCTTGATAAAAAATCTTGAAAATTGAACACAGGGTTCCTATAGTTACATTTTTCATAAAATAACTTAAGAATATATTTTAAAATACATAAAAAAAAATGTTTAGGCATTTTAAATTAGAGCTTGACGAAGTACGTGAAAATCGTGAACATTTTATAATTATTTTGTAGTTAAAAATTTATAAAATGTAATAATATTCATACCTAAGATTTGAAAACATAATACAAGTTTCTTATTGTTGACATTGGAAAAACTTGGGGCGTATCCCAGACAAAATTGGATATTCACTCCTAAAATATTCAATCGATTTTCTTATTTCGTTGTTATTCAAAAATGAATAACCGTAGATAATAATATCTAAATATCATACATTTATATCGCACCGTTCACACCCCTAATATTGATTGTTTGGTAGTTTATGAATTGTATTTAATATTTTATAATATAATACTTAATACTATTAATTCTCATATTATATTTTCATAACCTAACCTACGTAACTATGTATTTAATATTTAACAAAAAACACACAAAAACGTGATTATGACGAGAGTGGAGAATTATAGTATTTATTATAATATGTACATAACACAAGTACCTGATATACTTATTGTAAATTTATTCGAGACGAATTCAATTAAATCCTTTTTTGACCCAATAAAATATTTAATACTCTAACCTGATTAAATTCGGTTTTTGTTAATTTCATAACACGTGCTGTATTATGGAAATTTAATATTAAACCCGTTAGTAAACACTAGTGCGCGTATATAAATAAATTTTAAGACTAATAACTTAGTGTCGTGAATTTTTAGAATAAATTACCCTAATGTGAATTTATTACCAACATTGACCTAAAAGTATAAAAACATTGAAATTATTTTAATTTAATTTATTTGTATTGCATATAATTTTAATACCACACAGACTATAGCAGGGATGGAAAACGTTTTTAAATTTTTCGTTTTCGTTTTTGTTAATTGATCTAAAAAATATTGATTAACGTTTTTTTAAAACATTATTTTTCTATATTGTTTCCAAATAACGTTTTTGATAACTTTGTTTTTTTGTTATATTCTTATACCTAAATTATAATAGTAACAATCAAAATAGGAATTCATTTAAAAGTTTAAATAAAGTCTAATATTTCAATTTTAAGTCAAAATTATAATTTATATTTTGTATGAAAATTCCGTCTGTAATCATAAATCGGGTACCAGCTGTATTTGTATCTATGTAAAAAAATATTATAACAGTAAAAACACAAACATGATTAATTTTTTTTCTAGTATGTTATTTATACAATTTGAAGTTATTACATAACAATATTTCTAAAATCATGTTTTGTCGTAGGTAATCATTTTTTGGATATCTTAACCTATTTTCGTGCATTTTCTTATTATTTACGCTAATAGGTTATAAAAAAAACATATTTGTTTATTACTGTTTCATTCACGACAACTTCGAAAATATAATAAAGAAATAGAAAAATTATCTTTTCAAACTTTCAAATTACCGAAAACTTATGTATAGAAAAGTAATCACATGTAAATAAAAATAAAATTGTTTTAGTAATATACCTATGTATTTGACTTTGTTGAATTTTATGCTAGAATTGCATCCACAATAAAAATAAAAGTGTATAAAGTATATTTTAAATAGTTAATGATGTGTTCTAAATGCTACACGAGTCCTGGACGTATTACGAAAATAAAGCTATTGCTGAAGATTGGTTTTTATCATAAAATATGTATTCAACATATTGATTTAAATTTTATTTGATTGTCTACCACCCTTGTCCGTTGCAGAGTATAAATCATTCGTTCCGTTCTAAATTTAAAACATAATTGGTGAACATTAGGTGCTAAACATCATAAAAACAATCAAACAATCATTATAAAAGAAACATTATTAACTAGCAATAATTTTATTATCTTATTATACTAATAAGGTACATTGTATTGGTTGTAAATAATTTTTAAAAGAATAAAAAATATTAAATATGGTAATGCGTAGCGGAACCAAAAAAGGCAAACGACTGAAGAACTTTGGACAATCAATACTATTATGAAGAACATCATATATAACATTTTATTGTCCATTAAAAATTAAAAAATTGTGCAAAATAACGTCCAAATTAATAACTAATAAGTTCCAAATGGAATAACCTAAATGTATGAATTTAAAAAATATACTCATTGCTCAAGCAGTTACCTTTTTTATCCTGATTGACTGTCTATTTAAATGTATTTTAACAGTAAACTAGGATAATGTAATAATAGTGTAACTTATAAGTTTACATTTTTGTTAATTTTATTAGATATTCTGTGTGATACAAATAGTATTTCACTTTATACGTGAGCTCAATACAGCTTTTAAAATCACCTAAGCACTAAATGCATTCCACAAATATTCGATTGGTAATTATAATGGCAATTTAAAAACATATTATATATACTCATATACTTGGCAGCAGATCAGAGGTTTATACACGGCATATTATTATTATAACCTCTAAGTAACTTTTGGGTATTTTTTCAATATTGAACATAGGTTAATAGTCTATAATATATATCAATGTTTTTTAGAAAAATAGTATCTATTTGATCGTTTATTTAGTTTACGTCTGCTTCCTTAACTATTTAGGGTATGGAAAATGGACCTATAATAATTAACTATATATTATATATAGTTACATACTTACATTTATAAATGGCGAACAGTAATCACAGCCTTAGAAAATTAAACCATTGAGATTTATCTCAATAATAGTCATAACTAAGTACATAAATATTATACATAGCAATTTAAACATTAGTGATTAATATATTTTACATAATATAGGTAGAAACTTACGATTATACGAACGTAGGTACATACACCATTATATATAATAGTTTAAATACTTTTTATAAACAATTTATTAACAAAAATCATATTCCAAGTGAATGTATAGTTGAAAGTATTTGTATTATGAATTTAATATAATAATTCTCAAATCATCTGACATTGTAACGTGGTTGGCAAACCTTGTTACGATATTAAAAATATTGTACTTTACTGTCTTGGAAAATGGCTATTAATAAGTACCTATACTTCAGGTGAGTTCTCTCGTGTTGATGGTTGCTGTCGAACTGCCATGTGTCATTTTAATAACAAATAATAATTTGGACGAGTTTAAAGTGTTGAGTGTGTATGTTATTTTGTATTGGTCAATTCTATAGTATGTGTTTAGTGTGTGATATGTATTTAAAATATTTATACGATATAACGAATGTTACAATATTGTATTCTTATAAATAATTTATAGTACGTACGAGTACATATTAAATAGCCATTAAACATACTATATTATGTTTTTAAATTATGCTATCGATACGATTTAAATAACAATACAATTTTAAATTATAATTATAACTTTAGTGCAATTAAGCATTTTATATACCCAGTTAAAACTTGAAAATTGGAAGTCGTTAATTTTAAATAATCACAAAAAGAATGAATTGGTCTTTTAAAAAAACTGTACTTAACTTACTTCTTACAATTTTTAACTAGATATAACAAACCAAAATATTATGTAAATATCTCTTTGGCAGAACTATAAATAAAACTGAAAAGCATTCCTAATAACAATAAAAGAAAATTATATTCAAAAGTATTTTTTTTAAAACAGAATTTTAATATTTCCGTACCGTCACCAGGCACGTGATGGATATAATTTCGTAAAATTAATATTGACCGTTGTCCACTTGGATTCGTACTTCGTTTTTGTCATAGACCATTACCATTCTATATTTTTGTGGTGCCAGTGCCTAATGTGTATTAATGTGTTATCACTGCGACACTGCATTGTACAATCAAAACTAATGAATTATCACTGTATTCTTTTTTATTTTAGGCCAGGGGGGGTTGAAACCCTAAATCCCTCTGGCTACAATATTTCTTTCAAGTTTGTCAACCTTTATCATAAAATAAATATCTACCAGAAATTCAAATTAAATTTTTATGAGCGTTTGAAATTTATATTTTTACAACATTGGATTTTCACTAGAATTCTCATTTAGCGATTTTCTTATTTTGGTGTAACTCTAAAACAAATGACCGCAGATACTTGACATTTTCACTAAATGTTTATATAGGCATTTTCTATATTTGATAAAATTTTCAAAATATTTTGAATGGTTTTAAGCTGTTTACTGACATTTTAATTTTTCAACTTTTTTAGTTTTTTTTCTTATAAATATCAATAAAAATGTATTTGTTGGGTAGAAAAGCTTGAAAATTTAAATCAAGACACCCGACACATTGTTACAATAGCAGTTGAAAAATATTAAAAATACATATGCACGATTTTTTTTTATAAGCATTTAAAGTTCAAATTTTGACTAAATATGTAAAAATTACGGCAATATTAAAATTATCTTAGATAGAAATTCATAAAAATATTTCCTTTTATGTCTAAGATTTGAAAATTTAATACGAGGCTCCTAACATATTTCTACAATATTAATTGAAAAATAAAAGAAATATAAAGTCACAATTTTTTTTTACAAGCATTCAAAGTTTTTGACAACATTATGTAAAAATCACGAAAATTCGCAAATTATTTTAAGCTAGAAATTCATAAGTTATCATCAGTTATCAGCTTTATAAGAGGGCAAAGGATCCAGTGGTTAGGACACGCGATGCGAAGAAGTGAAGAGGATATAAGTAGAACAATCCTAAACTGGAAACCAATGGGAAAAAGACCGCGAGGAAGACCCAGGAAAAGGTGGTTGGATGTTGTGGAAGAAGACCTTGAAAGATTGGGAGTACAAGAGTGGAGGGAAATAGTACAGGACCGTGAAAAATGGAGAGATATTGTGATGGCGGCCAAAACTCTTAGAGAGTACTAAGTGCCAGAGGAAGAAGAAGAAGAAGAAATTCATAAAAAAATGTTTTTTTAAATCTAAGATTTGAAATTTTTTAATAATCTATAACATATCCTAGAAAGATAAACCGTCTCCACTCAGAATCGTTTTTCTGATACAATGATATAATATCATTGGATTCAAATTTAATTGCATCCATTACAGTAACCCACTTGTAACCTACTGTACAGTAGAGCTACATCCACGACTTACTCATTTAAAAAAAAAAAATCTTAACTACCTATATAACACAGTAAATAATAAATATTTACAAGTTAAATATTCTATGTATGATGATATAACTTACCTAATTAACTATTAAGTCATTAGATGGACTGAAGATTATGCAAATTAAACATAAATAAAACGTATAGCATTATATTCAGTTTATAGAGAGCTATTGGGTATACCTATGAGCATTATCAAGTATGTTGGCACTTTATTTTACTGTCAATATTTTAATTAAACTAACAAAGCTTTGTGGTTAAGTACGCTATGGAATCATTTGCGGATATTTACAAAACAATAACTATAAAAAAAAATGTATGAATTTGTTCAGCTTGTATAATGACAAAAAAATTGTATACAAAACCTTGAGAGGAGTGTTCAAAATGAGTGTAAATTGAGGAAAGTGGGTCAGAGTCTCAGTGAATACGAGATTGATCTTCTAATCAATTAATTTATACGCTCGAGGCATTTGCCATTTATTTTTACAAATCAATGCAGTTAATGCATTTTCATAAATTAAATATTATCTAAACTATATCTAGAGTCGACTTGATTCTATATAGGATTATTTTTAGCATTAATTTTTAATAGTAAGGTCAATAATACATACGTTTAGTAGTTAGGTTAGGTTTATAATTAATGGTAACTGCCGTTTAGTAGGTAATTATACCGAAAAAGATTAGTATCTTGATAAAGTGGAAATTTAAAGAATAATTATTACACATTTCCATACCATCATATTATAATATTATATACCAGCGGTCTTTCACTACGAAGTCCACGGGCCATATGATGGCTCTTTAATAAATTTTAACTAAAACTAAAATTTTATATTCTAAAATCCAACATTCTACACTTGAGTAAACAAAATAAAATACTTATATTAAAATCATATATTATTTTAATTATTATACCATTTAAAATGTAACAAGGAACTAGAATCTTTAAACTAGGGCGAAGGGAATAGGTACTCCCAACGAAAATAATTTTAATTTTTGGTCAAGATAATGCACAAATTCAAATTTATTCACTGCAAGCGGTCCTCAAGTAATTTACAAAAATAATTTTGCTCTTCATGAGGTTAGGTTAGGTTAGGTATCTCTACGATGGTCATTTTTGTAATTATTTTCATTCTATAAGTAAATTCGATTTTGAAACAAATATGGTTTTCATACTAGCTACTTTATTATATAATATATTTGACTCGAATACTTAATACGGAATTAATCCAATGATATATTATACATATAGATAATGTCTGCAATGGTCAAACGAAGGGGAAGAGAGAAACTGTTTTCCTCCATGAAGGAACAAAGCATTGTTTATCCTCAAACAAATAAATCAATAAATCTTGACCATTTCCATTCAATAATAGGAATTAAGTATATATTAATAATTAATATTTTATACATATTTTAAGCCATATTATATAAACAAAATAAAAAAATTACCTTAGGTTAATAAGCAATCATAAACAATAAATAAAAACATACGTGTCATATTTTGCAGGCTCATTCAAAGTTATGACATAGTGATGTTATCGACTGTTACTCTTCTTTTAAATTATACGTGGAACACAACATTATAATTCTGGTACTGGCCAACATTTTGAATAAATATTTTAATATTTGAAATATATAATATTATAAATATAAATAATAAATATAATATTTGGAAAATGAACTTAACTTTAGTCTAAAAAAATGTTTGAAAAATGGAATTCATTTTTTGTTTGTGAAAAAAACACCTATTTGAGGAAGAAAATTGATCCATTTTATCAATCAGCTCTTTGATTTATTTTACATTTAGGTAGGTAGATATGAGTCTTTTTTTTTGATTATGTTTTAAAATGTTTCATCATAATGATAGTAGCATATCTATTACTCATAATTTAATAACTTAAAAATACTATTATGTTTTGGTTTCACATAATAAGACAAATATTATAAAACCAACTTATTCATCAAATATTTGTTTGAAAATCAAAAGGCTAATATTTTATTATTTTATTTTTCTAAACATTTTGATAATTAATGGTTATATTAATAATTTAACATTATCAAGTACCTATCTATATGCAATCACAAAATGTGTAGTTTTTTATTTTTTATTTAATATATTAAAATGTTTCAGCATATTATATGTTATTACAAGTTTACAATTGTTTAATTTTACATAATATAATGTTGTATTGGTTGATTATATAATAGGTATAGATATTTTTAAGTAATACAATGTGAAAAGGAATAGAGATAAGATATTATGTTAATTAATTAATTTTAATGTGGATAAGGTTATGGAATAGTGCTATTAGCTGTAAGTGCATTTAAGACTGACGAAAGAAGGGATATAAGGGGACTAATTAGTGAGTTTAAATTTGATATAAAACTTGAGAGAGTGTCGGTGGTTTTGAGTTCCGTGTGTGAATTTTGATCATTTTTGGTAGCTTCAGCGTAAGATTTGGTATTTTGGTAGGGGTTGGAATCAGAGCCCTTGACAGAGTGGACGGTTTTTTTGTAAGCAGCCTTGTAAACTGGGCATCCTTTAAAGTTAGCAGTATGTTCCTTAGTGCAAAGTGCACATTTGGCGGGACTATATCGGTCTTTGGAACACTCGTTCGTACGATGGTTTTCGCCACATTTTACGCATTTAGGTTGGTGGCAGCAGTTATTTCGCGTGTGTCCATAGGATTGACAGTTGTGGCATTGTGGTGGGCCACGTCTTTTTTTGTGTGGTTTCTCAATCAATACCTTAGTATTGAGTAGAAACTTGATGTCGAAGATAAATGTATAGTTTATTTGAGTATAGTTTAATGCATTTCAATTTTCAAAGGAATATCAAAATAATTTATAAAATAAACAAATGGTTTGAATTTTTAGAACAGTCTACCTATAAATATTAAAGCATATTATAGTGTTATATAAAAATATAAAATTAAAATACTCATTGCTATTTCTCAAAAACGACAATTCTTATGAACTTGAAATTTGGAATAATGGTTTCTTTTGTAGTTATCAGTCTAAACTAATAATAAGAAGAGTTTTTAAAAAATTTGAGTTTTATAATTATTGGGCTCACGCAGGAATTTGATTTCGACAAACCAAAATATAACTTTTTTTATAATGTTACATTATAAATGGTTCCCAATGTTCCCATTGGTTTTAGAAAATAAAAATAAATTATTAGGTATAGACTATAGGTAATATATAATTTTACATTTATATTTTATATTTGATCAAAACGACTTAAATGAATGTGTTAAAAATCTGTGCCCCTTGGCCCTTATACATTTAATAGAGTTTAAGTCGTTTAAAAATAAATCAATGGGTATTTAATTTATCACGAGCAACGCCGTGTATGAATGCTGCAGGATCAGCTGAGACCTATTAGAGTATAAAATGTTGGATAAAATAATATTTTAAGTATATTAAATACAATTTATGTGTTAACATCAAGTAAGTATTATTTATCAGTCATCGTCTCATCGTCGTAAGAGTTTTCAATGTCATCCAATAAGAGTACCTATGTCTTAGAACAGTCTTGATCGTAGCTAGACGTCTGGTTTTTTATTTAGGATTTAAGTCCATGGCACATAGGACCAAATTCTAGACTTAGGTAATATTTCGAATACAGACATACAGTATATTCTATCCGGAATACTTTTTTAACATTTAATCACATGTATATATGAATGTCTATACAAAATATTTTATAGTAATACATTATTTTATTTTCTACTATTTTTTGTAGGACAGTAATGTTATTTTTCAATTTTTTAACAACGAGCTATCGATGACGATAAGATATTATTAAGACTTAAGGCTTTCCCTATAATAAGTAATAAACTAATGGGCACCTGTATGCCTATTATACATAAATGAACCTGAACCCCCTTCCTCCAAAAAATAAAAATAAATAAATAAATAGATCCTATAGTTGCGCCACTGAATTTGATTATAATTTATAACTAATAGATAGCCAAATATGTGCATACTATCGATATTATTTAATCTTCATTTATAAAGTCTCAATAAAAAAAAAAAATTGTTACCGAAATCTAATAAAAATTACTTAATATATTAAAAAAAAGTATTCAAAACATATTTAGAATATTCTTCTTTTGAAGTATTCTGAATACTTGGGAATATTATTATCATAGAGTATTCGAATACATATTCTGAATACTTTTTTTCTAAGTATTCCGAATATTTATTCGAAATACTTTTAAAAAGTATTTTACCCAAGTCTGTGAGACTACCATACATTCGTTACACTTCCAAATACGACGATAATAACAGCAATACTGCATATTATATTGCCTATACTTGTCAAAAAGGGTTCTTATAAACATATTTTTTTAAATATAAGGTAATTCAATAATTCAAATGGATAAATAATAATAATAATAATAATTGTGTTTATAAACTTTATTAGGCACCTAGCTATTAATCATTATCAATAATTATTATAAAATATTATTAAACTATTCTTAATAATTATACTATTAAATGTATTAAAATAATGGAATAAAAGGGGAATAATATATTAACTTATAAATATTAATGTATTATCATTGAGTTGAATAAATTATATAGAAAGTAATACATAAAAGATACTATATGTATAAAATAACTAACTACCTACCTATGTAATATTATACTCATTACTTAATGGTATTATTTTTTATAATATTCCAAGTTACAACTGTTTATAAATTAATTTCAACGAACTATGCTTAATAAAATAAAGTTTTAAATAATATATATTATTTATCGTTGTCATAAGAAACTCAATTGGTTTTAAGATGAAAAAAAAATGATATTTTAAAATTCATTGTTAGAATAATTTATCTTCGCTTGTCACGAGATTTTGTATCTTGACTTTGAAGGTACCTACTCGTGAAGTAATTTGAGTTACAGACAAAAAGACAATGGCAATTAGTTGCTTCATTGCTTGATTTAGTGCTGAAATTCGACCCTGTGTTGAAAGCAAATGTTGAAAATTATATTAACAACGAAAGAGGCAGTGTATTTTATTTATCTATTAAAAACAATTTGTGAGGAACATGTTTTTAAAAGTGTTTGAAGTTTGAATAAGTTTTCGATGCAATTATTAAATTGAATTACTTTGATGTTATCGCGTATTATTACTGTTGATTTAACTCCAAATCTTGCTCATATTGACTAGCTTTTATTGTTTGACGTGTTTAAATATGATAATGATACATTGTACTTTGTACAGTATATGAGCGGTTTCTTTGCTTTATTCTCTTTCATATTCACACTAGTAAACTACCATCTAAAGATTCTAATGTATTAACATTTCTCAAATGGAGTAGAATAAAGGGCAGACTATGCAAGCAGGACGATATGAGAGATTCTATGGTGATATAGCCTTATATTTATATTCATGGCCAGGCTGGATATAAAAAATTGAATTTTTTGGTTAAAATTCTTCCTGACCTGAAATATTTTCGCATTCCAGCCCTGAGTAGCATCGATATTTCTAATTTTCGAGCGCAAACTGTGAAACTTATATGATAATAAGCCTATTATATAATATTACTGGTTATTGCCAACGTGTCTAGGTAGTATAAATCATTGACTGCAGACTCGAATAACAGAACTCAATAAGACAATAAATTCACATTTTATGGGCATGTACACAATGAGTGCCATTTTGTAAAACTTGCGATCTACCGCATAACTTAGAATGTAATAACATATGATCTACCATGCAGTAAGTATTATTTTTACTTTACTGATAAAGTTGATGAATTTTTAAATGTTAAAGACAAGTTTACACTTTCAAGTTGATTTTTAATTTGTTTTTGGTCATCATCATTACCAGAATTCTGCAGAATATTACAGAATCAACGATTGGCGCAACTAGACATTTTGAAAAAGAGGGTTACTTTTACGTATCACAAATACCTACATAAAACAATGTTGTTTTATACATACGTGAGTTGTATCGTTCATTATAAATTTAGATACCGGAATTGTATGCATATTCATATTGAGACTATTGAGCGTAGATCCAATACTATTTGGGCGTTTCAAATCAAGCTGATTTCATAGACAAAATTTGATTTCGCATATTGATGCATATTTGAGGGGTTAGAGCTTATAATTCGTACATTTTATACACTTTAAATAGAAAAATAACTTTTTAATCTTTCCTTGATCCTTTTTAAAATAAAAACGAAGATTAATATGCTGATCAATAATTAATTTGAAATTATCACACGAACCCTTTTGATATATAATATATATATATATATATATACTGTTTAACATAGTTTAGTTTTCAACACTGTATTCAAACAACTATATATTATTTATTATTATTTATATTTATTATTATCAACTATACTATTTATAACAACTATATTGCTCCAAGAAAATAAAATAAAAAATAACATCAACATGGTTACAACAAGGGCTTATGGTGGATCTTTGATTGAATCCACTTGACTAAATATACTTGATATTTCGACTTATTTGCAAGATTTTTTACTTTACCTAATATTTTATTATGATTTTTAAAGATATTACATTTCAAAATACAGTTTATTTAAGATATTTTAAATTAATAATACTCTGTAGCTAATATTAAAAATATATACATATAAATATATTAACTTTTATTTTTATTTTAATCCAAATTTTTAATGCATAAACTGCGTATTTTCAATTTTTTAATACATATAAATTATAAGAGCATATTATATTTCTATTTTCATCGTGGATATTTGCATCATATTTATAGCAACTTTTTAGTGCGTATAATTCCGGACTTCGGTGCCCACTTAAAATCAATGGCTGTATCTATAATAGCCGTGACGCCGTGTGAAAAACGAAAAATCGACATTATTTAATATCACATTATCACATCATAATATTGTTCTGTAACATTGATAGTTGCCAGTAGTCGGCACTGATAACGCGAATGTGGACTACCGTCATTTAACACTGATTAGTGTCTAGAGATTATTCCGGACAAATAGACTAGATTGCCTATATTTCATAATAGTATAATGTATAATATCTATTGAGAGTCAAAACTAAGTACAAAACATAAAGCAATTAAAATTTTCAAATGTTTTTCAATTTTAAATCAATAAGCAAATTAACATTTTAATATGGAGTCTACTTTTAATGTTAATGAATCAAATAGGAATAATATTTATATTAGTAAGTTTGTTAATGAAGTAAGTGTCTTTGATGTATACCTAATAGTCCTAATATATACTTGATTTTTTAATTATAATAAATTACATCATAATTTTATAGCACCCAATATTAAAATCATTCATTGCTGGTTCTACATCTGGATTATTCTCTACAGTTTTATTTCAACCGTTTGATGTTGTCAAGACAGTCTTACAAAACCCTAGAAAGTAACTGAAGCTGAACTGTTAAAAATAATAATATTTTTGCAATATATTTTAATCGGCATTGTATTATTAGTGACCGTAAATTAGGAATAATCAATGCCACAAAGTCAGTTTGGCAGCAAGAATCTTATTATGGATTTTGGAGGGGATTGTCTCCAGTAAGTACCTACCAATATATGTATTTTATATTTTATTAAATGCGTCTATATTTTACTTAATTTACTCTTTTATATTTAAAATATCCTTCCCTGTGGAAATCAATACAATATTGAAGTATTTTAAAATAATTATTGGTGATTTAATTGAATTTTAAATTATAATTTAAATAATATATAACAATAATACCAAAGTAACAACTTTCAATCAATGACAAAAACTTATAAATTTTGGTTGATAAAAAAATATTATTTTATCACTTAATAAATAATGATTTAAACAAAAAAAAAAACAATATTAAAATTATATTATTATGTAGATACTTATTTTAAACATAAGTAAGGTGTTAAAACTTTGTAGTGTGTTTAAGAATATGGCCAATATAGTTCAACGTTTATATTAATAATCTTCTTACTATTGTTAATAATACATTCCTTGCCTAGTGTAACTCTTCTGATTATCAGCCATCAACGGAACTCAAAAACATATTTGAGCTTATAATTTTTGGAATTGATACTCTCATCGTTTAAATTGGGAATCACTTTTAGCTGTTAAATACCAGCTATTAGGAATTGTATGGCTAAAACTCAAATGGCATGCATTTTTTTTAAGGTATCCTTAGACAACATATATTACAGGCTGCCATAAAAGAATTTTCACACTAAACTAAAAAATTTAAACTTCACCAAATATGTGTTACTTGAGGTGTAGATTGTTGTGACGCTGTATTATTGTTTCAACAAATCCAACCAACTGTTTGCATTTTTTGATGCATTGTATTCAATATGTCTTTGGAAGGATTCAGATACTTTCAGTTTAGCAAATAAAATTAGTACTGCAATGAAATATTTCCAAGTTCTGAACATAAATGAATAAATGATAGTAAATTACGAGTAAAAATATTGGGAATGAGTTTTATAATAACTAAATTTCTTCAAAAAGAAATTATTAATTTAAAATCAACTTTGGATGTTGCATCAAACATTTAACATCAAATTCATTAAATTATAGAAAATAATAATGAAGAATTTCACATATTGTTGCTAATATTAATTTTCTTTGTAAAAATAATTGTATAATTAAGAGTAAGACAAATAGACAAAATTAGAATTCAACCATAAGAAATTCCATCAGGTGTTGATAAAAATTCCCTTTTTGTATAACTTCTAAATACAATTTTTATTAATTAATACCTTCCACCAAGTATATTGTTTATGTCACTGGACATAAATGAATTTATTTCCATAACAGATGACAGAATCCTTTGTTTAAAAAAAATTTACTCGTTAACCAAATTATTGTATTGTAGATTTGTATAAATGCAACAAATATACTTTAAAAAAAAAATACTTGTAATAAATAATAACATTTGTAAGATATAACTCTTATAAAAAAAAATTAGAATTTGTATTGTAATATTATATTTATTAAATTAATAAGTATTCAATTGTATTTTAATAAAACATGTTATCTCAAGTAACGTGTCTACAATAATAATAACTATAATTTTGACAACATAAATTTAGGACCTGGGGGCAACTTTGAGACATCTCCAATAAATTAAATTTTTCAGGAAGAACAGAACATATCCAGATATGTCTGATTGTTGCAACAATCAACGTGTTTTTTTTTTCTGATACATAATAATATTAGTCGAAAAAGTGATTTTGACTAAATTATGGAGATATCTCGTTTTTTTCTCCAGGTCTTTAATTGTATATTTAATGTTAATTAACTATTATAATTCCCGGAAATTTGGGGGAGTGAAGGGATGGAGCCGCCCTTGAGTTAGTAATTACTGGATAAAATCATATCTTTTCCCCCTCCACCCCTATGGCAAAAATCTAAATACACTACGAGTTATAATTTGTAATCTGTCGGAACAATGAATTATGAATATACGTTGAAAATAGCATATCTGCAACAGGCGCCATGCAGTGTTTCCGAGTGTTTCTGATGTTTGTCAATATTATTTTATATTAGATATATAATATTACACTCATTATTTAATAATTTACAATAGCCATAGTTCAATACTTCAAAACGGAGGGCTTGGTCTGGTTGGCATGGTCGTAATCGTAAACACTAAACTCGTTAATCGGTTAATTTTATGATTTACGATTATTAATAATTTAATTTAACGGATTAGCTTATACAGTCTTATATTATGTAAATATGTTCGATAATTTTTATCATGCAAATACTACGCAGCACAATATAATATTATGTTTATTGTTTTTCATATTTAGATTTTAGATGTTAAAAGGATGTTAGCGCACTATATTATGTTTTCTCTCTCTCTGGCCCACACTCAACTTGGACAAAACGCATTAATGCAAAATCATTTTTTTATGTTTTTAAGTAATCTTAGAGTAAAATCACCCATTACAAAAAAGATAGAGGTTAATGTTTTTGAGGGAATGACATATTGATTTGTCTAAAAATTGTCTCAAAACAATTTAAACATCATTTAAATGTACAACATTTTTTTGTTTAGGTACTTTGAAAAAGTCGAATACAAAATCAATTAACAATAAAATAAGATATCGACATGTCATTCCCTCAAAAATATTATTCATTATCTTTTTTGTAATGGGTGATTTTACTCTAAGATTACTTAAAAACATGAAACAAAATTATTCAACGTAAATGCGTTTTGTCTATGTTGCGCGTGGGCTAGCGAGAGAAAACAAATAGAGCGCTGACAATATTCTCTTAATAATTTCTAGTCGGTACCTACGTATAGTTTATACGTTATACCTTTAAACTTAAATATTTGGCACATACTCGTGTGTGATTTTTAGACGGCCTTTCGGCTGTCTAGCTGCCTCTCTCCCATGCACGTTGCTTGATTATTTTAAATCAACGTTATAGCACGAGCACGGAATAGATTAAATTTAATCTATTCCGTGGTTATTGTGCTTAGTTGGTACACCGTACACAGACTTCTATAATAATAGTAAGTATAGAAGTCTGTGAGTTGGTATAATATTAATTACGGTAATCAGTCAAGGTATACAAATTTAAAAATTTTGAAAAGCGTTTCTAGGAATTATTATAACAAACACTATAAAATATGTCCTTATATATAGTCAAATATGAAATAATATAAATTAAAATGTAAGACAATCCAATTAGGTACGTATATTACATTATTTTCTAATAAAATTAGCAATACCATATTATTTTAAACAATTTGGAATAAACCTATATACGTATAATATGGACATTTTAACCTAGATTTCTTGTTACTACTTTTTAAGGTCACTATATTGACTTGTTAAATTTCACAATTTCTCACCAATTATACACATTTCCCAATCTCCAGACCCCAACAGTGGAAAAAAGGGTGAGAAGCGGAAACTCCAATTATTGCGTTGATAGTCAAATATCGTATTACCAATCAACTTTTGTAGAATATGACGTTTTATTACATTTTATACCGTATTTTCGACTGTATTTAATGCATTTTATGATAATAACTTATACCAATGCGTCACCAAAAGGCTCTTAACAATTGAAGTTTTAAATTTTAAATTTTTATTACCTATTACCCAAAAATACCAACTACCGACATCTAATTTGTTACCAGAAACAGTCAAACCGCTCCAAAAGTCAAAAGGACACGACCAAAAAAAAATGCACGCCACTTTAAAATCGCTTCGTTCTGAATCTAACATAATTATAAATCTATATAAATATTATGAATAGTAAATATATCTTTCTAAAATATTAAACGTAATAAGTAGGGCTGTCTATTTCTATACACTTTGAATGGCAAAGTTTTTATATTTTTAGTCTCTTGTACGCAATATTCCAGGAATTGCCATTCATATATCACTTACTCAGTTAATATATTCATATCTTACAAAAAACAATCAGACTTCTATGGTGAAGTCCGGGATTGCTGGATTTAGTGCACGATGTATTACTGTTTCTGTATTAATGCCTGTCACTGTTTTAAAAACTAGAATAGAAGTAAGTAAGTAACTTGCGTACGTATATGAATTTTAATTATATTTATCGAATATACTTCTAACTGAAGTTGATTATTCTAAAACTAAAACCTAGGCATTTATTTTCAGAGTGGTCAATTTAGTTATACGACTTTAATCCGTGGCCTATCTGAGATGTATAGGTTGGAAGGTTGGAAGGTATTATGTCGCGGATGGACTCCAACAATTTTACGAGATGCTCCATTTTCTGCATTATATTTTATGTTTTTTATCAAACTAAAAAATATTAGATTATTAGAAGGCAAGTATTACAATATTAAATGTAGTAAAAAGTTTTTTAAATGTCTTTGTATTAAGATCTTGTATAGTATCAGGATTTTCCCATTTCATGTATTTGAAAATGTTTTGTAGGTCGCACATTGGACCGGTGCCTAATTTACAATTTTTTTATAATTTTTATAGATTTTCAAAGTTTAAATTTCAAACACTCATAGACAAAAAAAAAATTGGTCCAGTATAATTTCTGATAATTTTAGATTATTATAAGAAAAACTTATGATTTATCTTGAATACCCTGAATTACATTTTCAATCATAATCAGAAAAAAATGTATCCCACCCCGCCCCGCCCTCATCACACACAAAAGTAAAAAAATGTTAGTTATACCATTTTACTGTGCTGTTTCTTTTTTTTTACACCATGAAAAAATAATTCAAATCAAAAATTAATTTATATTTTAAATAATGATATTATTTTGTTCAATTAGAACTAGACAACAAGCAACCAACTTATGTTTTTGGATGTGGACTTCTAGCCGGAGGATTAGCATCCTGTTTAACTCAACCATTTGATGTAATAAAAACTAGTCAGCAACTATCAAAAGAAAAACTTCTTTTAATTGATGCCATTATTTTAATTAAACAAGTAAGAATGTACTTGTTTGGAATTAATTACAAGCAGTTCAAAACTATTTACTTGTTTTCAGAAATATGGAATACTTGGCTATTTTAAAGGACTGTCTCTTAGGGTTTTAAGACGATCTTTAATGGCTGCGTTGACTTGGACTGTGTACGAACAATTATCTTAGATGATTAATCTACATTATAATATTTTTCATTTAAGTAATAATGTGTCTTATATTTATAAATATAATCTTATTGAATACATTTTACAAATCTTTAAAAATAATGGTCTAATATTGCCATACCATCCTTTTTCGAATTTAAATAAGGAAGCATTCAAATAAAGATTAGAAACTTAAAAATTATTTTTAATATATTACACACAAAGCACATATGCTTATTAAAATGCTATTACAGATTTTATATTATAACAATAAATATTTAAAAAAAATTGTTTAACTGTAATCCTAATATAAAAATTTAACTACATAGACTGATATTTTTTGCAATATAATGTATAGGAGACTAGGAGAGTACATTTGTAAGTTTTCTAGTCGCCCTAGCAATAGATTTTTTAATGTTAAGTATAATTTTGTAGGTTATTTAATTTAGTGTAATTTTTAATTGGTTTAATTGGTTTATTAATTTATAAACTGTAGTTTTTATATTATTTATATTATATATGAGGTATTAGTTGTGTAAATCATTTGTTATCATTTAAATGTTAAATTATAATACAATGTATTTTAACCAATTATAATATATTATGGTTCATATGGATACTAAGAAAAAATATTCATAGTATTAAATTTATAAAAAAAATGGAAAAACTTATGCTTGTATTGATACAACTAATTGTATTGAAGACAGTGATAATCATATACTTAATTCATTTTATAACAAATGTGAATGTCATAATATTCAATACTTCAATTCCATCAGATACAGGCTTACATTTAAGACACTAATAATAAATAATCACCTTACCCATCGTAGAATACTATTATATAATTTGTTACACTTAATAGAAATATAAATAATAATAATATTACTGATTCGTCATTTAAGAGTTTTGACATATTATACATATAGTTTGTAAATCTAAGTACCTAAAAATTGTCTAAAATAAATGACTTAACAAAATTGTTTAAAATGAAAAAAAAATAGGATCATTTTCTCATAATTTCACTTTTTAATATCGGACTTTGGCATATAAAAATATTAAAAAGTGGCAAATTATGCCTTGTCATTGCTCCTCTAGATTGTTAAGGTAGTTGCCTATTTTACTCCCTTGAAACGTTTATGAACACAAATTAATTTGTAACACCGATATATGTGCCTAACTAATAACTGGACACCGATTAACACTATTGTCTAGTTTTTAGTTAGAAATATTAAATTATTTAGATTTTAGATTATATAATATTTGAATATTCGCACATATTATTTCAAATCTCCATTTGTTCATTAATGCTATTATCAAATACGATAAACAATATAATGTTTTATGAACGTTTTAATTGTAGGTATTAATTAATTGTAATTCAAAACATAATATTACTCATATATTTTAATTTTTCATAATATTTATACAACACAAGTTAAAATCTAAAATTATAACATACAAGTTGAGTTAGCAAGTAATAACTACGCCTACACTGTTAACTTATGAAGTTATCAGTGTTGGGTAGTAACGTAACGAAAGTAACACGTTACTGTAACGGTGTTACTTTGCTTATAACCCATTACGTAATTTGATTAGAATTATTTCCAAGTAACGAAAATGTAATGGATATTACTTTTGATAAGTAATTTCTATTGAATAACGCGTTACAGTTTTGAATTATTAAGTACCTACCTTTTGCGAATTGAAAATAAAATATGTCTATAATGCAGGTATTATTATGTTTACCAATCTAGTATGTATACTATGTATATTTATTAAAGCACCTTATACAGCTGATCTCACAATTTTGAATTCAATGACATTAGTTAAGAATATTTTTATTAAATACAACACAGCTTTACCATCAAGTGCTTCTGTAGAGCGATTATTTGGTTTCAGGTGTTTCAGGGGATATTTGTCCTAAAAAAAGGTCGCGTATGATTGACAAAAATTTTGAAGATACCTACACATGTGTAAAGTTAATTTAAAACATAAATAAATATAAAATAATAATATTGTATTATATTGATTATAGTATATTGATTTCTTTTTCAAATTACATCTATTTACTATAGGTAATAATGTATTTCTAGTAACATTATTGCCAGGCGCAATGATAATATTGTTAAAATATATTTAAAAATATTTTTATTATTTTGTAACGAGAAAGTAATGAGTTACTTTTCAATTTGAAAAGTAAAGTAATTGTATTACAATTTTATTAGAGTAACGAATAAAGTAACTTTATTACTTTTTAAAAGTAATTTACCCAACACTGGAAGTTATTTACTGTTAATTGACAAAAAATTAACATATAACCATATAAGTACAAAATACTTATTGTCATTTACAATGAACGTAAATAATATTTGTATTGAATATTGATATTTGAAAATGGTGACAATTATCATCATATTTTAAAGAGTAAAATTAGATAATTCAATAGCCATCTCGGGGGGGGGGGGGTAGTATTTGGTATTAGGAAAGTTTTTAATTTTGAACATTTTAGTAAACAAAACAAATGACAAAGTAAAACATTGTTATTTGGTAAAACGATACCTAATTTTGTGTGGGTTCAGGGTTGATCATATGAAATTTTTTATCAATTCATGTTATCACTTAAATTTTCAAAATACAACAAATTATTAACTAACAAAAATTTATAATAGTAGTACTGTAGTAGAGATTAAAAGATTGAGAAAAAAATTAAGACATTAAGCGACCAAAAGACCAAATAAAATCTTTTTCGAAAATAATTATTTGACATTGACACAGGTTTATGGGATTTTTGTACAATAGATTTTTGAAATGTTTACCAGACATATTACTGCAGTTGTTGGTATTTCAAGTTTTTGCCTTGGAATATGGATTGATAGAAAATTTAGGGAACTGAACACATTGCAAAGAATACCAGGATTTAAAATATTTGATGCAGTTTACGCTGATGGCATTGTGACCAATAATCAAGAACTAATTGTTAATAATGAACAGCGAATATCTCAGGTAAAATATACATATTTTGTAACATTTAATAATCATTTTTATTATTTACCATAAAGTGTTCTAGTATGTAAATATTTTTATTTCAATTTTAATTACCAATGATCATTTTGTATACTTATGTATATATTTTTAGATTATGAGATATGGATTTCCAAGTTTGGATAATGTACGTTCGTATAAGAATTTTGTTCTGTCTTATGATCAAAGGAATCGTATACCCCATTGGGTTCTAGAACATCTCACACCAGAAAGCATACAATATAATCCTAATGTAGATAGAGCGTCATGTGAATTTTATGAAGATAATTCATTTCATGAGTTTTTTCGGTTATTTTTATATTAATATTATCTTATAACATAAAGTGGGTATAAATTTAAAAAATGTATATTTTAGAGCTACAAACAAAGATTATAAAAATAGTGGTTTTGACCGTGGACATCTAGCAGCAGCTGGAAATCATAAAGCTAGTCAAGAATTAATAAAACAAACATTTGTCTTATCAAATATTGCTCCGCAAGTTGGTAAAGGATTCAACCGATCAGCTTGGAATAACTTAGAAAAATATGTTAGAAAAAAAGCAAAATATAGTAAAAATACATATGTTTGTTCAGGTCCACTTTTTTTGCCCAAGTAGGATATTATAAAATTTCCATTTTAAATTATTAATACAAATGTATTATTTACTTATACACTTAATTAAAACCAAAATATTTGTAGAAAAGGAGATGATGGAAAATTATGGATCAAATATCAAGTAATTGGTGACAATCATGTTGCTGTTCCTACTCATTTTTATAAAATTATTGTTATTGAGAGTTTAGACTCTAAATTTTATTTAGAATGTTATATAATGCCAAATCAAGTGATTCCTGATGACATACCATTAAAAGACTTTCAAGTAATTTATACATTTATATTAAATTTAGTGTTTGAAAATAAATAAATAGCAGTGTTGAGTAGTACTAAACTGCGAATTCGAATCATATTAAGCGCAACTATTTAAGTGTGCATTACTAGTTATAAATTATAAATATAAATTATTATATATTTCAGATGCCTTTGGAAGTAATTGAACGTGCATCAGGATTACAATTTTTTAAACGTTTAACACTTGATAAATTTACAAACCTTAATTAATAATTACTAATTAGAATTGAAATAACTTAGTATTTAACATGTTACACACATAATTATGTGGAGTTTAAATATATTAATTATACAAATCATTATAAAATTAATATTTTTATCTATATTACAACTGTTATACTTCTATCACGGATTATAATCTGTGCTTCTATAGGGAGTTCTATCAGCTGTTACAGATGTTAGTTATCCTTTACTTATCATATTAGATATGTTGTGTTTGTCAAATGACACCCAAAATATATTTTCTGTCTACTACTTAGCGCAATCTCATCAAGTGCTTCTCATGGACTTTTTATAATATTTTAATTCAAAAGCGAGTTATGAGTATTTTAAAATTGTAAATCGTTTGTAAATCTTAAAATAAATATAACTCCTTTTAAAATTAATATATATTTAATAGTCATGTTACCACATATTATTATTCATTTATTCCTGAGCACAGAAAAATCATGTTCTACTATAAAAAAATAGAGTCCATGACTTTAGAATTTAAACCACGTACCATAATCATGAATATAATCTTAAGTCTAAGAGACTTGAAATAAGAATATAAGATTGAAAAAAAAAATTTAATTAATTAATAAAATAAATTATCTATAAACCTACTGCAGGGTAGTAACTAGTAGGTACTAGGTACTAGAGTGCCTTGATATGCAGGTAGTACAAGGCCAAGGTTAATATAAATAGATAATTATTATATATTATATAATATCTATTTATATTAACCTTGGTACTACTCATAGACCTTATACTCATAAGTATAAGGTCTATGGTACTACTCTACAATAACAGCTCATGATCATAAATATTGTTGTCTGATTAACAGTATCAAACGATAATAATAATTGTAATAACTTTACTCTGTGTTCGTCGGTCGATGAAAATCAGTGACGCAATCACGCAGCCAGTTGCCAGTCTGACGTCTGTTAGGACAGGTGGCATTGGGGCTTATAACAGTCATAACATCACTTGAAATTTTGGATTTTCGTTACCTGTATGATATCTAATATCATATTTATATATTGTAAAAATTTAACTCCCCCTCCCCCATCACGAAGAAATTATGGAATTATTATTTTCAAGTTGCGCCACTGGTGACAATAACAATAACACAATAAATAATATTACTATCAAAATATACAATACGACAAAATAAATAGGTATGTCAGCAATATGCTAGTTTGCAACTATTACCGCGCAAATATGGCTGCCGACGTTCGCCTCTTCTCATTGGACTAAATACTACTTGTGATAACGTAATAGCGCGATACTTTCGTACTGATACAATAATAATTGATAATAGGCGAACGACGTACGCCATTTTGTGCGTATCACTAAGTTGCTGACATACCTATTTATTTGGCATGCAATAATATATACAGTAATATCGTCTGAATCAGACATCAGATGTCCGTTCTTAGTATTCTTATCATAGGCTAAGTTCTTGCCCTATGGGCTATGATTCTTAAACAGTTAAACTAGATACTTTGTATTTTGTCAATACGCAACAGTTTACATATTTTGTATTAAATTACATCAATATATACAACGTTGTGGGTTCACAGTACAACGTTATTCGGCCATTCGGTGTATCATCGAAAGAAATGATCAAAAATGATAAAAGGTAGGCAATATTAACTTATGAAAAGATTTGAAAGATTTATCGTAAATCCTCATGAATAAATGTACATACATGTTGCAGAAAATACTGAAGTTATAAAACCACCTGAAAAAGTTGATGACTTTTTGTTGTCACTGTTTAAGGCATTGTACAGACAGAAATCTAAAGATGATCGTAAAATAGTGGAAAAAAAAGTAACCATTTTTCAATTATAATTGTTTCTTGTTCTTTTTATGACAAAAGACAAAACCAAATGATAATTACTAAATAATACATAGCTTTTTAAAATTAAAATATTGATGATGTTTATTCTTATTTAAACTAAAAATTATAATCAATTGGGTAGTTTTATCAAAAACCTTATTTTATCTAAAAAAACCTATCTTTATACAAAATTAATTATTTGTATCATGTGATGATTTTACTTGAAGCATAGTTGTTTGGAAAATTATAACAAGATATATTTTCTGCACTAGAACCTATTTTTAATCTATGGCCACAGTTACAGACTATTTGATTGTAAACTATCTCCTTTTAATTAAATAATTTTTGCTTGTATATTAGATTATATTTTATGTATATATATTATTTTATTTGAAAATATAATCATACTTTTATAAACAACTTAATTCTATAAAGTTATTTTTGATGTGACTTTCAATGTGAAATATGAAACAATGAAAGTGTAGATTTGAGCTTTCATTGGTTAGAAAATATTAGAAAATAGTCAGTTGTCATACTGTATCCAATATTAAAGTCAGAGGTTGCCCTTGATTTATAGCAAATGTTTAAGAATCACTATAAAGCCATTTAATGTGTATTTTTTAGGTGCTCTAGGACTTACATAATTACAAACACAGTGCAATCATTTTGTGTTTGTTCAAACAACTAGTATATTTCAAAATAAATTTGAACTATACAGTCTTAATGTTGAATGCTAGAAATATTATTATATTTAATTATATTTAAACAATTCAATATAATAATCTTGATTGATATTCTTGGAATCTTGTTGTATGCGTCTACTATGTCGACAATTGCATCTATTAAACTTTATTCTTAACAAATTTGTCAAATATATTAATTGTTAGCTGAAAATCGTAATTTAAATATTAAATCAGAGACCAGTGGAAAATACTATCATACATTTTTAAAACGAAATAGACTTTCTTCAAATTAATACTCATCTTGTGAATATTGTGACTATCTTAAAAAAATAAATATTTCCACTTGAAAAGTTTCTGGGGAGCTTTTAAACATTTTATGTATAAAAAGTAATGTATGGTATCATCATCTTTGCTGCCATGATATTTAGCTGAACTCCAGAACAATAGTAGCGTTTGTAAAATGATAAATAGTTCAGTGGCGGTTTTTCTGGGGGTCCAGGGGGTCTGGATCCCCCCCCCCCAGATCCCGAGTCAAGGCTGTAATTCATTATTCGCTCAAGGCGCTTGGGGTTTGACAGTAATTTTTTTTATAGCTATTACAATTTTTATATGCGGATATAGGTACGCTTATATCTAATATATCTTAAATGCTATGTTTTTTTTTTATATAAGAATTAAAGGGTTAACCTTTTTTGTTTTATATATTATGAGATAATGTTAAAGGAAAAATTTCAAAAAACCGCCACTGGAAATACAACATTTAAATGTTTTTATTTTATACATACGTAATGTTAATTATGTAAAAAAAGCTGGACATGTTGAGTGATAAATTTATTGATATGTATTAAAATATAAAAAACATGTCGTTGACTGCATATGACAAGTATACCTCATGATTTTCTATAAAGGTGGTTGTACGGAGGTTGCCTCCAACTATGACTGAAGAAAGATTTCTGAATGAAGTGTCTCCTCTGCCTGAATACAATTACATGTATTTTATACCTGGTGATACACATGCAGCACCATTCCATCATTCAAGGGTGTACATAAATTTTCTTAAAGAAGACGATATGTATAGGTTTACCGACAAATTTGATGGCTACGTATTTGTTGATGACACTGGTAATAAATTCTTTTTATTATGAGTTGATGAAATTAACTTTTTAAACTTTTGAAGGTGACGAATACCCAGCTACTGTTGAACTAGCACCTTACCAGAGGATACCAAAAAAGAAATTAGATAAAGATGCAAATTGGGGTAAGATACACGAAAACCCAGTATTCTTAGAGTTTAAACGTAATTTTGAACAGAAGACTATCGATACCACATTAAAAACTACTCAACACTTTTTTGAATCAGCTGAAGGTAAAGTAAAAAAATGATTTGACATTTTTATGTATTTATTGAATAATGTATGATGTTTGATAATGTTGAGTATAATTTTACTTTCTTAGATAAAACTCAAGAACAGGACTTAAGTACACCATTACTCGAATATTTAGCAAAGCAGAATGATAGGCAACGTGTGCGAGTAAATCAAAAAGATGAACGTCGTAAAAAAGTATTTATTAGAAAACAAGAAAAAGAAGAGGTTTGGAGAAATAAAAAAGTTGAAAAAGAAATTTTCATTAAACCCAAACCAATTACCAAAACCAGCATAATCAGTAGAAGAGTAATTGATGAAAAACCAATGAAAGATACTAGCCAAAAGTATGCAGATTTAATTTTAATTAAAAATTTTTTTTTTCATTGGGTTGCACGAAATTTTTATTCTAGACTTTGAGTAACGTTAATTCAAATCTTATATCAAGTTGATCGAAGAAAATGTTAGATTTTTGATGGCTAGGTGTATAATACCCTTTAAAATGTTAATTATATAATTGGTTTTATGGCAGAATATAATTGTTGATATTACTGTACCATAATTTGTCTCAAAATAGAACAATAAGTTAGTCAACCAACTTTTGTTAGTTCTATTATTTTCCACTAACAACCCGGTGTTAGCATGATCTGTAGTTCTAGACACATCAGTCATATTATTTATGATATGCAATAAGTGATTGTTCTCTTTGAGACGAGAGTCAAGTAGAAATTTTCATTAATTTATCATATTATCATATTTAAACTCAGTGAAGCTCTAAAAATTGGTAAAATTAAAAAAAATGCTCTTCAAACTATAAAATAACTCGATATGCCAAAATATGCACCATTAACTTTTAATATTTTCCCCCTAGTATCATGAAAGTGATTTCAAATTTATTTAATATTGAGCAATAAATCTTATAGCTCAAAAAAAAAAACATGTTAATAATAATAATATTTAATAATTGCTAAGCCTTTATTATTACATTTAGTGGTTAGTTTATTCAACTGATTACTTTGTTCATACCTCATCTTCATGGATTATCATTTCTACATTCCTACTTGTGATTTTGTAAAAAATCCCCAGAATGAATAAAAATCGTATAAATATTTACAAGATGTGCCACATTCTGTGTTTATGCCTATGTATTTAACTTGACCTCTGCTCATAATATGAATGAATTTATTATAATTGATTAAAATATGTAATTAATCTTGAGAAACCACAATGTTTAAAATTAATATTTATATATATTATAACAAAATTATATTATTACTTTATAGTACAATAGTATTAATTTTTTTTTTTTTTTTTATAGAAAAATTTTGAAAAGTCATAAAGATGACTCTGGATTAATTGTTGAAAAAAACAAACACTGTGATGAAAGTCACAAAGTTAAGAATGAAGACATAACTAAAGTTGATGAAGTAAAAAAAATAGAAATTAAAATTAAAACAGTTAAGCTGAATAGTTCACACAAATGTTTTGATAATGATATAAAAGAAGACAATACTTCTAAACCTGAAAAAAATAATGTGGACATGTCTAAAGAAGTTAATGATATAAAAAAGAAATCTGATACATTGAAACCGGGAAATTCAGAAAACAAAACCAGTGTATTATCAAAACATAGTAAATGGCAAGACGATAAAGAAACAGTTGAAACTAATGAAACTGAAAACCATAAAAAGCATCGATCTGATACGGATAAAAGGTTTTCTTATAATAAACGAATAGATAATCGCCGTCAAGAATCCAAGACTGATCGCCGCATTAGAAATAAGGATCGCCCAGCTATAGAAATTTATAGGCCAGGGATGGGTAGATTGAGTAAGTTAAAAGCAGAGAATGATAGTATTGAACCAGAAGCTCAAAAATAATAGTTCAAAATTAAATTATACTTAAGAAATAAATAATTCACATTCTTCTTGTATTTGATTTTTAAGCTATTCCTCTATAATTTTCATATAACAAAATTTTGTAATGTACATTTTTTTAGTAAAATTAAACATATATGAATCATAATAAATCATTTTCGAATTGTTTTATTAACTAATGACTTACGAGTATTATATTTAGGGGAATTGCATTGGAACAAGGGACGGTTGCATAAGTTATAACTATAACATAAATTCCACCTAGTGATTTAGTAGACAAATTTAGAAAAAACATATTTGAAATGAATAAGTACAAAAAAATTATGCGTACAAAAATATCTTTTTAATTATTCAATTTTATAATTGTAGACAATCCATAATGGTTTCTGGTTTCATCTTTCTTTTTTAAGTCTAGGTTGTACCATATTTCAATAATGTTTTTTATTAAATTTAATTTTACGATAAGGTTTTGCCATCTATTGAAATTTGGTTGTGTTTTTTCTTTCACAGTACAAATTTATATATTTAAGAATTTTGTTTCATCATATTAGATTAATCTGAAAGCATAATTTTATAGTAATAATAATAATACTTATGAAAATATATCCTTAATCTTGTTGAACCTAATTTAATATATACTTATTGTATAGTGTTAAATTTATTATCATTTTACTGCAACTTTTTGATAAATTGGTTGAACTAATCCATAGATTATATTGCAGGATATTGCTATATTTGCTACCAAGGTGATTGAAATATATTGAAATATATATATATATATATATATATATATATATATATATATATATATATATATATATAATAATATAATTTAAATATATTGAAATATTTTGAAATAGGTATTGTAAAAATGGAAACTAGATAGCTAAATAAGAAAAAAACTGACCATACCGATTAAGATATTCGTAACTTTCTCATGGGGAAATGGACATCAGTTGTACCTGAAACTAATATTCATTTTGTGATTACAACAGACTTTACTGTAACTGGAGATTGTTTTCTCAAATTGTATTCTTAATTTTAATATAAAATAAAAAAAACTAAAACATTATAAAGAAATAATAATACTTTGGTGTAATATAGAATAAGAGATATCCTTGAGCGGCCAAGAAAATTGTAAAATACATACTAAACTCAAATACACATACCTACATATTCTTTATTTAAAACCAAAATAAATGGCTCTTATTTTTTAAAGAAAATGCATAATATAAAAAAAAGAGAGAGAGAGACATAACATATGAATAACAAATTAAAAAAATCATATAAATACATGACTTATTGGACCAAAAATAAATACTCGGTTATACTACAGGGTGATGTATATTTAATTAAAATTGTTATTATTAATTATTCTCAGGTGTTTATTTGTACAAATTCAAAATTATGGAACCTCTTATTGGATGGTAGCTCAGACCTTGGGTGTTAGAAAAGGTATCTAAAAGGCTAAATAAATTTTAGTATCTAAAAGGGAAAATACAAAATAAATTGTACCCTAACATTGGTAAACGACATACCAAAGAAGTTTATGTTAAGTTCTGAAAATTGGTAGTCCGTTCCATTTAGTAACGTATAGTTTCTGTGGCTGTGTGGTATAACTTATGGACCAAAATCATGGAAATAATTATAATATAATTAGTCATTAATTATTATGTATTATTTATCTATTGCCACAAAACAGATATATTTGTTCTATTTGTACACTGTACATAATATGATCACAGAATAACATAATATTGAATTGAATTTTTCTGTGATATGATCTTACGATAGACCTTACGAGTTTAAGGCACGAAGACTAGAATATTATTCTAATCTTCGTGGTTTAAGAGGACGTGATACCCTCATGTGTTGTCTCCGTCTTACAATAATGAATTATATAGTAAATTTTACGTTCAGCAGAACACGTGAAGCTCAGTTAGCTTAAAAATTAGAGTGAACTGACCTCTTATTACATTTAAAGGTAAGATTATTATCTAGACAACCTCATATGCTTTTCATTATATATTAAATTTAAAGCGAGTTATGAGTATTTTAGAATTGTAAATTTTTTGTGCATCTTAAAATACTCATAACTCTCTTTAAATTTAATATATAATAAAAAGCATATGAGGTTGTCTATATATAATAATCTTACCTTTAAATTTTATCAGAGGTCAGTTCACTCTAATTTTTAAGCTAGTGGAGCTAACGTAGCTCAGCTACACGTGTTCTGCTGAACATAAAATTTACTCTATAATTATAATGCACTTGTAAGACGGAGACAACACATGCGGATATCACGTCTCTTAAGAGGACGTTTGAACCGCATGTGTTGTCTCCGTGACTCCGTCTTACGAGTGCGTAACATTGGCACATTGCATAAACTGTTTCGCGCGGGAAAGAACCGAGAAAGATACAGTTATAACTAAGGAACGAAATTTTCACCACATAAAGAAGAGAATTTTGTCTATGCGATATCGTTATTATTTTTTCGGTATCAGAACTAAAAAAAAAGTTATTCATGCTTAAAAAACACAAAATTAATGTATTATAAAACAATAAGAATTTTTTTTGAATAAGTGATATCGAAAAAATAAAAACGATATTGCACAGACAAAATTCTCCTTTTTATGTTGTGAAAATTTCGTTTCTTACAAGGTGGATTGATTATTTTATTATTTATTATTATCTTATATTATATCAATCCACCTTGGTTTCTTAGTTATAACTGTATCTTTCCGGTTCTTCCCCGCGCGAAACAGTTTTTGCAGTTTTTGGAATGTTACGCACTTGTAGGACGGAGACAACACGCAACACGTCATGCTGGTCTATGCTATAGATATGATTATTACTGTTTATCAATGACTGTTGAATTTCGAACGTGATAAGAATTCTCATATTTTTCCTTGTCCGCCCGAGTCCGAGTCCGAGTCTCCGAGTTCGCCCATTAACACTGGTGTCCGCCGTCCGGTTAATGGTGATTCAGTTATTTCAAAATCCCGAGACCAATAATTCTTTATTGTTATTAACTAATATTTAAATATTTAATACAGTTCGAGATAATTTGAACTTGAAATAATTTTTTTTTAAGAAAAATGTCAAAAAAATTACCATCTCCTGTGTACACATTGAAATGTGAAAAATATTCTCCATTCTGCTTGAAATTCTATTCAGATGGTGATATTCTCTATGTTGGCACTCTAAGCGGAGAAATACTCGTCTGGAACATGGAGGTAAGGCTTTTGGTGTTCAAAACTTTTATATATTTATATATTTTTGAGATTTTATTTATAGTTTTAATGATACAATGTTATAATGCATTAATTGTTCTATGAAACCTGTTCAATAATATATTCATTGCAATTTGTATTTTAAAACATTTGGTTATAATGTTTAGTAATATGATCGTTTTGTTTTTCTGTTTTCAGTCTAATCGTTTGAAAAATGAAATTAAAGCCGGCACAGTGTGTATAATGACTCTTGAGCTGTTGACAAAACAAAATCAATTATTGTCGCAAAACAAAGTCGGCGAAATAAAATGTTGGCTGATAGATGGTGTAGAACTCAAGCTCCATCATACATTATCAACCCAAATGATTGGCTTTTGTAAATTGGCTTTGCACAAAACAAACATGTTATTGTGCAAAGGAGATAAGTCTACGATGTGTTGTTACTCCACCGACACTTATGATAAAATTGCTGTTTATAATCCACACCAAGATGACAATTTGGGAGATTTAATGGTAGTAAAATCAATCGGTAATTATGTGTTTTGTGGTTATGAAGCCAATACAGTCGTTGTATGGCAGGAAGATGTAATCGTTAATCAGTATAGCTTTCCCGAACTTGAATGTTTAATGGCTCTGGATGTGGATCATAATGTAAAGAAAGGTATTTGTGCTGGTAGTTCAAATGTGATTAACACATTTCATATTGCAGATGGTAATCTAAGTTTGGATAAAAACATTAAGATCACAAATCCTGGTGTTAATGTTTTGCTGCTGAGGCCTGACGATAAAATAGTCGCTGCTGCTTGCTGGGATCTAACTGTAAGATTATTTTCTTGGAAGACTATGAAGCTGTTAGCTGTTTTGGATTCCCATTCAACTGGGGTTATGAGTATTGAATATTCTGAATCATCAGTGACATTTTGGAAAGCCAGGTACATGCTGGCTGTTGCAAATAAAGATAATAAAATCACTCTTTGGGATGTCTACAATGGAAAGGATAACAATTAATGCTTATTATATTGCATGTCAAAGTGATGACAATTTTGTGGTCAACCGAAGAACGGAAGATTATCAAAATAAACTGCATTCTCAATAGGCAACAGAATGTTGACAATTTAGAAAATTGAAAAATGAAACAACACGATTGTACATTTTAATACCAATCGAGGGCCGAGGAGTGCTAATGTATTTTTATATTATGAACTAATGAAAACAATTTTAAAGTGATTTCTTTTAACAATATAAACTAGGTTTGATTTGAGATTCACATTATATATTTATATTAACAGCTAAGAAATCAGAAGAAATTAATATCAGAAATGTATTTCATTATTTAGAACATGAATAAATGAGTTAATGAAAGCTGGTTCCTTTAATTCAAGTTTTTCATGGATAAATCAATTTTTCAAAAATAAAAAACAATAATGAAAAAGTATATTTATTTTTAAAAGTTTTACCCAATATTATGTATCTATTTTAAATGGATAAAGCCAACTTAATGATGTATACATTTATAAATAAAATGATCACAATAACCGTTATAATACGTTTTTAAGATTCTTACAAAATTATTTATAATTCATATCTCACTACATTATATAAATATTTCTCTGTATTAAATAAATACTGATTACTGTTAGACTCAACTTTTTAGTCTTAAATATTTAAATAGTTTTTTAAATGTAAAATTTAGTATTTATTGAGATACAGAATCATTTTTTTTCTGTCGAACAATTTTTTCTGAATGCAGTAGATACCTATTATTATACCTATATTAATAGGTATTAATTGCATTCTTTTCCATTCAAAAAATCTAAACTTATGTAAATATCTAAAAAAAAAAAGTAAAACTGTGCATAATTAAATGCAAAAATGTATCAATATTTTTTATTAAACAATTAATAATTGTTGTTATAATTTTTAATTTTTGAACTAGGAATAACTAGCTCTTCTGTGTTTGGCATCGAGTTCATTTTTTCAATGTGTACTAGTCCACTGTAATCTGTAATCTATGTCTAAATCTAATAAATTATTGTGTACTAAAAAAGATCCAGAGCAATGATTGCGAGTCGAGTCACTGTTGTTAGATTATACATCTCTAAGGAGATTTTATAAGTTATTTTTATTACCAAGGCAATATTAGACATTCATTTTTCTACAAAGAACTATTGTTTATTGAACAAATTATTGACAAAAACGAATAAAAGTGTATGTAAAATAAACCAATTATTATAACAATATTATACCAATATAATTGTATTGTTATAATTATACTAATTCAAAGCTTAAAAGACAAAAAACAATACCGACATTGTATTAATGGGAAAAAAGATTTATGATATGAATACTATAAATAGCTTAAAATTAATTAATATTTTTTTAAAAATTTCATTGTATTGTATACAGTGAACAGCCATATACGAAAAGGCAAAGAGTTTCAAGTCTACGACGATTCATATTTTTTAATTCATATCAATTGAAGTAGGCAGACAGATGACAAAATTAAGAGTTTAGCACAATATCTCACTTATATTATCTCTCCAACCTTCAAGAAATGCTCAAATTTTCTTTTAGCAAAACCATTCTTGTATTTTTAGCTTTAACATTAGAGTAAATTGACTTATTATCTAACTTAAAGTTAAGACTTCAGAACATTAAATATGTATTTGTAGGTTGAATTTTTTACAATACTTCAATTTTATGAAAGTTTTCAGTATATAAAATTATACAAGTAAAAAATTAAACACAGGTATATATAAGTACCTACAAAAACTGAAAGTTATAAGGTACCTAGTCAAAACGTTATTTTTGAAAGATGTATTTTTCTTGTAGATTGCTAGCCAAACGGATTACCTATTCTGTACAAGATATTTGATTATGATTTATGATGATCTCGATAAATCCGGGGGGGGGGGGTGCTGTCATTTTCGAAATTTGTATTAAGAACTGGAATAATACTAAGTAGATTTAAGACTAGCTATAGGTACTAACTTGATAATCTGCAGAATCGTATTATAAATTATAATCTAATTTAGGCATTATTTTACTAGATAATAAATAAATAACATTTATAGTTTACGGATATCGATGCGTTTCCCAACAAAAAGCCACATATCGCGTGTTGAGGAGCCGCAGATTTCCGACCCCTGTCCAATGGGAATACACCCTGCAGCATTACTTATACACCGAAAAAAAATGTATTATATAACCAGTGGCGGTGCGAAATTGTGGAGACTTTGACCTATATATCGTTTTAAATATTATTTTCATCACCTTCCCTTCGTTGAAAAAAATAATGCCAAATATAATGAGCCACTCACTTCAGACATGAAGCAATCGCTTCGAATAATCCTATTTATTTATTTTATTTTCCTATGAATCATAGGGAACGCAAATACATTACTTACCTATAACATATCGTATATAGTATAAATGTTAAAAATTGGGTTTGTCTTAAATCAGTAGGTAGAATTAAAAAATGAATAGTTAAAAAAAAAAAGATGTAGATAACACAATATGTCAATCTAACATGGTTAATTATAATTTTTATTTATTTATCCTATATCCTCGACGCCACTGATCGTACCTGTGGAATACATAAGAATGACCAACGGACAGAATTGCATGGACCTATACAATAACAAGTATAAATAACAACACACACGTCATGTATATATATAGTAATAAAATTATTGTTATGTATTAATTACACAAAATCATATACTTATCGCATCGTGGTATAGTATACATACAATATATGTACCTACTATTATATTATGTTATACACACATACATATATATAATAGGTAATAATAATAATTATTGGTTTATGTCTATTACATAAAAACATACGTGTCCGACTCACGATGATAATCATAATAATAATAATAATAATAATAATAAAATACGCTTTTTCGGTTGTCTTGCAGTTAAGAAAATTCGTCGCCACACGTAAAATAATATAACATAAAAATAAAAATAACAATAATAATAATAATAATAATATAACTGTACCGCTCCGAGCAGATCCACTGCTAAATATGTATACATCGCTCATTATAACCAACTCGCTTGACGGCTGTACGTTTTATCGTATATTATTATGATCGTTGTCATCGATATATTATTTTAATATTTATCATCATCACATCATTATTGGTCGTCATAGTACTCGTCGGCGTACTCGTAGACTGGCCGCATGGGCCTCCTGTTGGCCGCGGACGTCGCCCTCGCGTGCTTGTTGTTGTACTGCGCGTGCGGCCGGTCCGCCGCGGCCTGCTGTTGCTGTTGCGGCCTCTGCCTGTTGTTGTGCGCCACGGCCATCACTTGTCTGACGCTCACGCGCTGCGGCTGCCTGGCCTGCTGCTGCTGGTAGACCGTCTCCGCCGCCGCCGCCGGTTCGTCCACGCCCTCGTCATCGTCGACCGGCGGCGGAGATCTGACTTTGGCCGGTTTCGAGGGTCGCATCAGGAACGGGCCGGACGCTCGTTGCTTGGTCGCCGCGTTGATCGACTGTTTCGTGGCCGCCGCCGGTGCAGGTTCGTCCTCGTAATCGTCGGCCACGCGTTCGGACGTCGGCCTCTTCCTCGGCGCCGCAGGTTGCTGTGGTGGCGGCGCAACGACTGCGGGTGATCTGCCCGGCTTAGATCTTACCGCCGCGGCCGCCGACGGACGCCTCGCGCGGTCCACGTCGTAATCGACCACCACGGCCGTCCTGGCGGCTGCCTTGACCGGCTTGTACACCTGGTCGGGTTTTGATGCGGCGGCCGTGGCTGCCACTGCGGATTTCACTGCTGCTGGTACTTCCGGTTCCACGGCGTACTCGTCGTCGGCCACCACTTCCTCGTCGTCGTCGTAATACTCGATCGGATCTTCGGTAGTGACTTGCCGTAGCGGTGGCTCTCTGCCTCTGGATCCCGACTTTGTCGTCGCGGCTTCTGTGGTGGTGGTGGTGGTGGTAGTAGTGGCGGTTGTGGTGGTGGTGGCCGCGGTGGTGGACACTGGAGCGAAATCATCTGACGGACCTGATTGCGGACTGGACTTCGAAACGTAATCGTATCGGTCCCGTTCGTTGATGGGTACCGGGCGGCGGATCTTGGGCGGGGCCCTGGGCTTGTCGTACACCGAAGATATCTGATTGGACACGTTCTTCGTCACTGCCGGAGACGACTGCTGTTGCTGATGCCGCGGCTGCTGTTGCTGTTGCTGGTGCTGTTGCTGTTGCTGTTGCTGCTGCTGTTGCTGCTGGTGGTGTTGCTGCGGCGCGTGTTGTCCCCTGTGTTGCTTAAAGTTACCGCTCGGCATGGCGTCCGACTCCGAACTGCTTTCCTGGTAATCGGCTTCCAGGTCGGCCTGCTTATAATCTAAAACGTTAACGGCCGGTTAATCACAAACGTTCTCAACACAATATTTCAAACTGAAAACAACTAAACGGTGTCTGAAACGTCACTCAAACGAGATTTAGGGGTGGCCTGTTTTTATAAGAATACCTGCAGGAGTGACTGTAGCTTCTGACTCAAAAACAGATGGGTGTACGACCATGCAGAGTTGTATGGTCAACCAATATGTAACTTAATCCAAATCTCATAATTATTTAGTATTTAAACATACAGCTATGCCCTAACATCAAAACAAACTGCTATGTAATAGCTAAACATAGCAATATAACAAACGACTAACAAGTTTAGGGATGTACCTATGCCATGTAAGTAAGATACGTGCAATTACACCTTTTAATTAATATTGTAATTCTGTAATAAATATATAACTAGAAATTGGCATAACTTGGAGTACATTTTTTTTTATGAGTGGAGGAAGAGGTGGTAATATGTGATAAACCAGCTATAATAGATGTTTAATATATTATGTTCTAAGTAGAATATGAGTGGTTGGATGTTTAGCTCATGAAGCTTTCTCTTGGAGTTTAGTCGACTCAAGGTGCCACCGAATTGTTGAGATCCCCAGCTACAGTCATCTGCAGATGAAAAAGAATTCTAGTGGATGTTAATTTGAACCTTTCTGCCTATAAATTCTTAATTTGCCTTAATAGTCTCTGTCGATAATGAAAATGTTTTACAGAAATCACACATTTCACTTATGTTTCAGGTATTACATATGCCATTAAGTGGTATATACAACACCAAATTTTATTTGTCCACAATTGATTGGATTCGTAGCATTGAAAACAACCAATCTTTAAATATATTATACTCATAATATGACATAATTACCATGTGGTAACTAATGGTAGGTACTTTCAAATTAGTGTATGCGCATGTGTACTGCATGAATAGGTACATAACAAAGCTATTTTTGTGTTAAAAAGTGCCTTATTATATTAAATTTATCATGAATTATATGATGGCATATTATTAAATCGTTGAAATTACGCGAATCACGGTTTTTAATAAAATCTCGATCTGGTTAGATCAATATTATAAATTATAATACACCAAATACAATTATTTTAGTTTTTTTTCGGCATATAACTTGTAATAATACAACACGAGACTTTCTAAAAAAACAAATGTATCTATATATATTGGAAAATGTGTTAAATTCGATTTCAGCGAAAGGTGATTTATAAGTATATAACATAATTAAATATTTATATAAAAATAGAAAATTATTGGAAATGTTAAAAAAATTAATTTATAATTTATAAAACGTGCACGACTTGCGTCACCGTCGATGAACATTGAACACTGTATACACATGCGAAAGACATGCATACATCATTAGTCATTACAAACTTTTATGCGATTGCCTTTGATGCGCATATACGCTTTATGCATCGATTAAAAAATTCATTGGACGTGATCACTATGGTGGGCTGGTAGACCACCTGCAGACGTGTTATACAATAATATAATATTGCGACGCATATAAGATTCGTGATTGTTTTTAATTATTAGGCCGCCGTCGGTATTGAAAATTATGTTTAACACATATTGTGTGAAATTTAATGTACGGCTTTTTGCAGTAATATAATAGCCAGTCGGTCAATTTTATCTTATAATAGTAAATTCATTTAATAGTCGGCTGGTCTATCGCGATCACCTGTACAACTGCGCACTAATACATATACCTAAAAATGTCAGTAAAAACTATAATGTTTTCAATTCAGACATTTAAAATTCTAATCCTACAGTTATTTCTACCTGCAGCGGAAAGGGGGTTGAGAAAACTAGCGTTGAGTGTGGACTAGTCAAAACTATAGTGATGCCGGATTTCGACAATTAACCGTACATCTTTGACATATGTGTAGGTAATTCGTGTAAGTATATTATGTACAGCTTTCTCCACAGTGCATGTAAATGTAAATACAAAACGAATCAATAACTACAGCCGTGCAGTTATGTATATTATACCAAAATAATATGTCGAAAGTCGAAATGCCGACGTGAGTATGTGACGACTATACATATAAGTCGTCAATGACAATAATAATAATAATAAACAACAACAATATTACACTTACTGTTGAACCTAGAATGCTTTCTTTTGGGTTTTTTGGCCACCGGCATTTGCTCGACGCTGTCGTCGTAATACTCCTGTTGGTCGTCGTAGTCATCCACGTAATAATATTCGTACACTGGCCTGCGCCTCCTGTACGTGGGCCTGCGTTTCCGGCCCTGCGCGTAACCTGGTGGCATGGCCCTGCGACCTTCGTACGGCATCTGCTGCTGTTGGTACTGCGGGTAGAACGGTTGTTGTTGTTGTTGTTGCTGTTGTTGCTGTGGCGCGGCTGTTGTTGACGTGGTGGTCGTCGGCAGCGTCGTCGTCTCGGCGGCTTTGTACAGCGCATCGTTTCTGTGTGCATAAATATTATTTTTTCATCGTACAGCATTTAAAAATCGGAATCGTAGAGATAATATTTCTAGAAATTTAAAACTTAATAAAAGATAGGTACCGCCCACAGACATGCACAATGACGTTTATTGTCACGCCGACTTTGTACAACGATTCGGACACGTCTGAATTTAAAAATATTTCCTTTAGGTAATATAGGTACGTGTCGCCGGATTGGTATTACATGTTTAGTGTTAACACTGTTGACCATTATGATATTATTCTTGATATTATGGCGTGTTATGGCGATTTCCTTCTGTGTGTGTGTGTGTGGGGGGGGGGGGAGGGGGGTGATATCTGAAAAAAATCTGCAACCTCATCCGCGGGTTCTACCTATCGTTACTTTTACATTTTAGTAATGTCCATTTATATATTGGCTATGTTTTTAACAACGAACTTGTTATTAATTAAAACACACCGAAATTTAAACAAAAAAATAAATAATAAAGCTCTGGTCTGTAGAGATAGCGTAGATAAATACGCCACTGCAGGATGCAACAAACCTTTCACACATCATGCACTATATAGTCGCTATTAAATTTGTACTAACAGTCTCTGATATTTTTGTCTTTTGCAAGAACTATTAGGTATTTTCAAAAGTTATACGCCTTATTTATTATTGGTTTTACAGTGCAAGTTAACTGTGCAAGATGTATACCCATTTCGTAATATTGATACAATAATAAGGTTTAGATGCGTGTCGTTGTATCCACTGCGAAAACTCTATCCGTATACGAATCTTGTATATTATGATTTATACAATGATATATTTCGATGTGGCAAAGTGCACGCGTAGTTATTGTAATAACTCGGTGTTTTGATAGGTAACCGCAGCCAAACAATAACCCGAAACTACATAATATGCGCATTAGACTTAATATCATTATTGTTATTATGTTGATTCACATAATAATATTATATTATGTTGGTGTATAATATTATTATGATGTATGATACAACAGCTACTGCCAACATCCGCGACGCGTAGGTACGTCACGTCATCGGTGGTCATAAAATATTAAAATGTATTTATACGATGCGTACGTCGTGACGTCGTCATTACCTGCTAAAGTACTTGGCCGAGTTTGGGCAGTCCACCTGGGACACGAAATGGCAAATGAACGTCTTTTGATCGAAAGCTGTGTAATTGGCGCACAAGAAGTCGAACCTCGTGCCGAACAGACAGTGATGGTAGAGCTGCAATCGTATACACATAATCAATGTATAATATTACAAATTACAATACATAATATTATATATACTAATAGGACATTTAGAGCTGAATTAATTATGTACAGTCAGGTACTATATAGATATTATTATGTTATATAATCCATCGTTGTGTGTAGGTATATAATATGATGTATTGGCGTACTGCGTCCAGCATAATGACAACGATTGCATTACCGTTTGACGTCACAGGCCAATAGGCCACAGCCGAATAAACATTTCGTTCTTCCCGGAACTATATAGCAGTTTGATATTTAATCCGTGAGTACTTCAATTCGTAAGGTTAGCTGTGGCGATTGCGGCAGAGAAATTCAAAATGGACCCCACCTACCCTTTCCACACATAAAAACCAAACCGCGTTTACTTAGTCCGTAATAAAATATAAATACCATATTGTACATAATATTATATTTGAGTTGATGATATCATGACACTGCAGTCATTTGCCAAGGTATAATAATTTAATGCACTTGGCATTAACATTAATATTACATAAACAAAATATTGTCTCTTCGTTTTCCATAGTAGGTGGGTAGGTACGATATTAAGTTGTTGGTAATTTGATTAGATACTTAAATATGGTTAAGTTAATGTTCGTTCAAAAATGTGAGGTATAAGTATGAATTAGGTAGGCAACCTAAGATTGTAAGAATCCGGTTCAGAACGAAGTAATATAAATATATTGTATATTTATAAAATGTTAATATGAAATTCGTCGAGTTTTAATAATGAAAACGTTAAATCCTTGCAACCGAAGGAAAATACATAAATAATAATAAAATATTTTTACGTTTGCCTCTATGTATGCAAGAAAAAAATAATGATGGAGGATGGAGTTCTGGATAATATGAAAGGTACTGCCCGTGGTAAAGGTGTAGTACGTTATTATGGGTTTTTTAGAGTTCGTGGTTACTAGGAAATATAAATCAAACTTATTTTTATGGATTTCAAGCAATTATATTGTATACTTATGGCCCTAAGAGTATAGGCGTTTTAGGCTCAATATGAATAACACTCGTCCCTCCCACGCTCCTTATTAATAGTAAAACACACGAGACCGACTCACCTGACATTTATGGGGTACGCTAGCATAGAAACCATCGTGCAATCCATCGCATTTGAATTCGATATCTGCCGGCACCGAGTTTAGGAACGGATATTCTGTCAAGTTATAACCGTTCAGCTCTCGCGGCAAGTTCGGATCGTGCACGTAGTCGATCTGCGGTATGCCTGTCAACGTGGGTTTGGTGGTCGTGGTTACGTTCAATTCGACTGTTTGTTCCCCATTTTCGTCCACGTCGACTGCTTCATCCGGTTCCTGTAATAAATTATTATTAAAAATTACATAAAACTATTACACCCAAGCTAACTTTATAGAGATATTTGCACCTCCCTAAGGTTGAAAGGTAGGGCTGATCCCCGATGGCTGTTATACAAATTCTACCCCTGCAGTGGTGCTTATGTTCATTGACGTCCATGCAGATATATAATTAGGCGTAAGTTATGGGTTTTAACTTTTATTCGGTCGATAGTAGAAACCGTATAATATTTTGAGCGATAGTTGTGTGGTGATATAATAATATATAGATACATTATGATAGTATGTTATACTGATAATATTACGAAATGCCCTTGTAATAATTTAAATTATAGACCTGTCTTTTCTTATAAAAAAAAAGTTACGACCGTAATTACATAAATATAAATGTGCGATTGGATTTATTTTTAAAAGTCAGAACTCTCATCGTATAATGTAATATAATAAATTGTTTTAAATAATTCTTTTAATCTGTACTTATGGACGAGGACATGACGTAAAATAATAGTGAATGTTCCTAAAAAAGGAGTTGTTACCTATAAAGGAATTTGCATTTAATATTATTTCATCGGAATAATAAAACAAGAATGTTTGGATTTGAATTATACATGAAAAGCTAAATTATTTTAACATTAAAAATGTTCATCCACTGCGTGTTTGTGAGTTAAAATTCAACAGGTATAGTGCGCAAAATATTCAAAAATATATTTTCCTCAGAACCGCATTTCAGCAAAAAAATATTTTATCCCGAATAATATATTAAAAGAAAAATATTTTGTCCAAACCGTGTTTAATCCGAGAAATAATACATTAGAACTACATTTCATCTGAATAATATGTCACCAAAAGTAAAACAATAGAAAATATTATGAAAAAATTATCTTAGCAAAAATATTTTATTCGTAAGTTAGCTTACTTACTTTTCGTATAAAATACATTCCGACAATATTACTTTTCACAATTTATATTCGGACGTAATATTTTTCAAATAAAATAATTTTCACAGGAATATTTTCGGTTATTTTTTAGGGAATGTAATTTATTTAACATCCAAAATGTTATAGCACGTTTCTACATTTTAGCACTATTTCATAAATACATTTTAATTAATTTACCATTTAAAAAAAAATCAGGAATTATTTTAATAATTATAGTTCTCAAGCACTTTCATGAAAATTTAAATGTTTTGAATGATAATCGTCGGTTGTAATATTTTTTTGTAATGCACGTAATAATACATACCTATGCCATACGAATAAATAAAATAAATACATACCTATTATATTGATATTATATATAATAGGTTTGCTTTTATTATAATGATATTTCATAGGTATTTGTATATTTTATCAATTCTCTTATAATATATAAAACGTAATAAATAAATTTGAAAACGTAGGATAATTAATTAATTTAAATCTTACAAAAAGATACAATTGAAAAAAACATATGTTTATTATTATTATTGTATACATTACTATAGTTATTAGTTAAATTATTTAAGTTATAAGTCATAAGCTATTTTTATAAATTATAAAATAGAAACAATAAAATATTTTTAGGTCACAATATATTGACGTTTTGTATACCTAATATATATACTATATTATAATTATTGTGAGTTTAAATCTCAATAAAGTAAAAAAGAATAATATTTTATAATATAATAATTGACGATTAAAATGTATTAGACCTATGTTGTGGGTGGTATTCAACGCTTGGTAATATTAAAGTTTGATCAAGCAATAACATCAAAATGTACAAGGCTGTATTCGAATACAGAGCAAGATTGAATTTCATCTTTAGGTACAGTCTGTGTACCTATAATTATTATATAGGTGCCTTTATAAATAAATAATATAATACATACTGTCGAATGAGAATTTGATGGTAAAATTTGTTATTCTAATAATAGCAATGCTAACGAAATAACCTCGACATTTATTGACTGACACTGTACGTACCGAAGTTTTTTTATCCGCTTTCGCTCTCGCTTGAAGTACAACAGCAGAACCTCGTACCGCATCTAACTCTGCTACAAATACAGACCATGTCAGTAAACCTGTAATTAAAATATACAAACGTCAATGATTCACCTTCATTATATAGGTAACTACTTATATTTTACATATTTTATACATTTATATGTGTCGCATAAGATGACTTTCAATATTTTCACATAGATATAATTGTATTCAAGAATTAATAGAAAATAAATAATTAGTAATGACACAAAATAATTTATAAAATCTATCACATTTTAGTATTTTATCCTAATTAGTTATAATGTATCGGTAATCAGTAACTATAGTACAAATATAGTGCATATAGTATATTAAGGTCTTTAGCATTTTTAATTCTGATTTGTCATGATCACACAGCAAAAATGATTTATTAATTACAAATCATCTCAGTAAAAAATGTTCTGAGATACTGCAGGCCAGAGAATTTGCAGCTAAACCGGGCACCGGTATCAACTTAATCTCTTAAAAACAAGAAATATGCACACAAAATGTTTAATAAATAATTTGATTCGAAAACTATAGTTTTAATATTTGGGTCATTAAAGCCTAATATAATAATCGTAATTCAAGCGAATAAATGAAACAGTAAATCTATAAATCATTTTTGAAAGTAACGTTATATCAATAATATCATATAATAACCACGGGCATACTTAACTGCAGAATAATAAAATTACTAAAAAAAAAAAAATGTTTTCCGACTGAAAATCATTATTAGTGAAATCATTATTAATATTCATCTAATAGCCAGTCGTAATTTCACCATGTAGTTTATTTAAGACACGATTACACGAGTGCAGTTATTATTATTGTATAATGCATAAAATTAACAAAACTAAGTGTGCAGCCAATAAATCGATATCCCCATTAATCGGCATTAAACAGACGAAATTGTGTCATCGGAGCCATTTGACGATTACTAAATAAAAAATATTCATCACGATGTGAGCAAATATTAAACTCTATATTACTACGTGTCTTGTTAATTTCGTGGGGGGAGGTGGTTACAAAAAATTAATATTTCAACAATCCCTCATAGATTCTAATTAGCTATACAATCAACGTCCGTACCAACCATACATTTCGAAGGGGCCGGGTTGAACCCCCAAAACTCCCCCCTAAATACACCACTTGTCTTGTGTCTACGTATAACGATTTAATACATATACCTATGGTTACAGAATTTTCACAAAAAAATAATATATACCTATGTCTATATTATGCACTACTCAGCCGATAGTTGCATATAACAATTTAATAATATATAGGTATTAATGTATTATACTATATAAGTACCTTCAAAGTATATAGTATAATATAGATTATAGAACACTTAGAACAGTACGTCAGTACCTATCTATATGGTCCGATTTGTTCCCGATGCATTTTTAATCAGCCATAATTTATGACGTGTAAAAATGTTCTGTGCATTGTGTAACAGTGGCATACATTTTCGATTGTCAATATTATGTATTATGAATTAATGCGATAGGTATAGCTGGCGTTGCAACGAACCAGTTTTAAAAACTCATAAACTCGGTAACGCCCAGAGATACACTCGTAAGCACAGCGAACACATGCGCCACGGGACCCATTGCGTTTCCTGGACAAACGTGACAGTGGCATTGCAACATAAATGCTGATAAACACGTAATTAGGCGCCGAAAAACACTAACCGTCTATACCTATGTACTCGAGCGCTAATGGTGACGTAATTCTTTTATGAACATACCTATATATATTTTAAAGCATTCCCAACAAGATGACACAAACAAACCGTATAATAATTGTTACATTCTGTGGTACAACTGGTACAAGTTTATATACTTATAAAATATTATTTATATTGCATATAGTACATAATAACTATTTAGGACATTGCAGCGTCCCAGGTTTGAATTATAATATAATATTCTCTCGCCAAAATTGACCATTACGCAGCAACTAAATATATATTATAAATACATAACGATATTGAAATTTACGCCATATTATAGAATATTATATATTATATTGTGATGGTGAAAAATGAATACTGAGGAAAAAATACAAATCCTTGATCTTCGATCAATGTGAATGCACTTGAAACGCTCCTAATGTGATACATATAGGTACTCTACACAGTGTGCGAATAGCGTAGTACTACGCTGCGCAAATATCAATTTATTATTATAATATGATATTATTATTGTTTATTATCTATATTATATTCATCGAATCGTCTACACACGGTATTTTTTTCTGGATCGCGCGTTAAGAATTACCATACATTGTGGCCAATTTTCGGTCGTTAACCTTCGTGGCAGATTGTCATAATAAAATAAAATAATATATAAAATATTTAATTGCTACTTTTTAAATATATTTTCAATTTTACCCTCCCATCTTGGGTTATAAAAATTATTCATCAAAGGTGTATTTTTATTTGATGTGACACAGGCGCCATTTAATAAATATTCCTCAACAATATGATGATGAATATCTGAATTTAGTAAAAACTATATACGTACCAACATATTTTCTAATGAGGTGGTTAAAATATTGATGTTATAATTTTATGATACATCAAGTTTGAATTGTGTATAAAATCTCTGAAGAGTTTCAGAAGCCAAATATAAGAAATAAGTATAAAGTAGGTATGAGTTCAGTAGTATTATAAAAAAGTTATAACAGTCTATTATATCTAATCGAATGTCGATATAAAATAAAATTATAAATATCGTTCTTAAAAACAATCTAATTTATTGAATAGCTATAAAACTATTAATTAATTAAATTCGATTATTATTTACCTATTATTTACTTCCCGCGCGTTGTTTTATTTTTAATTTTAATTTTTAATAAATATCTAATTAATATTTAATGTATTGTTTTCACTCTGCACACTATTGCCAAATAAAATCGTAATCGCTTATCAATATCAATATGTAACGTCAATGGAAAGTTACGAATAGATTGACTTTCATAAGGTAGTAATATCGATGAACGCATATAATCGTGGGTGTTAACTGCTATACATATACTATATTATATACATGTATCTGTATAAATATTATGAATGATGATAGTAATGTCTCCAATATATTATAAGAGAACTAGCAAATAGTTGAATATGTTAAGACAATACTAAATACACAATATAGCTTAGTAATTTTTACAATTTATAATAACTTACTTACACTTATTTAGAATTTAAGTGAAAAACAATTTATATTATTTTTTAGGAATCAGCGTATGTTTTATTAAGACAACTTAGCTCTTGAAATAAAATGAACACAAATTAAATCTTTAAAATTAATTGTATTATTTTTAAACTATTGATTTAATTTTGTCTTGGATGATTGATAAGGATGTTAGATTTTTACATAGTACATTTATAATAAATAAAATAATAAAAATACTTACAACACTGAATATTTTAATAATATTAAATCGATCAATATAAAATAAAATAAACTCTATTCAATGTTGATTATTTTTACACTAGAAACAGGATGCAGTTTAATATTGTTAAAATTTTCTATAAATTTATTCAGTACTTAAATTTAATACCTTCCGCATTTGAACATATTATATGTTTTTAATTTTAATATTTTTTTAAAGACTAAAAATTGTTTAATTATACAGAAATAAATAATAATATGACTTGTGAAATATAGTTAATGGTATCATAAAGAAGTTATGAACAACAACTTAGTAATTAATAGTTAATGATTATAAAACTAGATCTGAACAATTTTTGAATAAATTAAAAATGTAACAAAATATTTCATGATGAATACAATATTTCACCACACAATTACTACTATTATTAGGTACTATTATTATTATTGTATTGGTATTAAATATACCTATACAAAGATTACAAGAGTCATGCATGCTTTGTAAAATATTAAATGAACATTTTATTCAAGGACGCTTTTTTTATATTATTATTTAAGTTATTGATTTTTTTATTGCTATATATATATATATATATATATATATTTTAGCATATAAATATTACGTACACAACACCATAGAGTTTTTTTTTATCGATGTTTTGCAACATGTCATTTTTGTACTACAATTTTTATACATGTCTAATAATATGGTGAATATAACGTAATATAATTAAATTTCTACTTTTATAGTTCCAAGAAACGTCTACTTCTTTATTTTTCAAAAATAGTATTCCTATATCAGTATAACTATTAGTCCATGCTCTCAAGTCTCAATTTATCAGAATTTTAACTTAAAATAACAATTATCATGTAAAAAAAATCGATTGATCATTAATTATGGCTGATTAATATATAAAATATAGCTAAATGAGTATTCAAATTCAAAATGAAACTATTATAGGTATATTAGCAATTCCAAATGTGATCGAAAGTAGTGTATAACTGATCACTAAGCAATAAGCATTGTTTGTACTTGACTACCTAAATATAATTGTTCTAGCTGTGCCTAATTGTAGATTTTAGGTGAATTCAGTAAAATTGGATAATCTTTTATACATGAAAAAATAATATATTATTATTAATAAGCGTATCTAAAAGTGGTAGGAGGGAGTTTACCCCCCTCCTCCTCCCATTGGAATTGTAGTCAATATGTTCAGTCCATCTAAATATTATAAATATTGTGTAATCCCCAAAACCACTTGGATAATTAAAGTATACCTAATACCTATGGAGTGCTAGTGTGGTTATATCTAGCCTCCCTCCTAGAATATTTGAGCACCCTACACCTATGCTCCACAGAATAAACCTCGCATTTATACTAGGACAATTGCCTACGGTGTCTTTTCAGTATTGCGTCAACATGTTCATAATAATAATATAATATAGGTATATATATAACTTATAGTCACGAGCGTATTTGTGATTTATAAACCAGATCATTGATTGCCAACATAGTATAAGTACAATGTTATGTAGATTTAATCAATGACCATAATACAATAAAATGATCGCCAAAGTACTAGTTAAATAAATAACTATAGCTTGTTATATAAATTAAATATTTCAATTATAAAACATAAAAAAAAAATTGTGATTATTAAATACCTATAATGAATCAATAATATAGTTATATGATATAACAACAACAACAACAAGACGAATCAAAACATTCCAAATATTGGCCGAGTGCATGTGTAGTATAGCCACATAAGACCTACCAAATACCAAAAGTATAATATATCCTCTTTGTTTCAAGCAGTAGGTATAACATTTACTATTCAAAATAATATAAAGAAAAATATAAAACTCAACATTGCTCAAGATTTCATTTGATTCCTACTTTTTAGATCGACGTATAAAAAATATCTTAAAAACAGACAACGCCCTTAAATTACTTTCACAAACGTATAAATAATTTTTTCAAGGTTCTTCCTATTAGTAACTGAGGCCTTTAAGATATATGATACATTAAAAATGCACGGAGACCACGATATTTTGAAACCATTTGATAAATCGTTACGAAAAAATTGTTATGACTGTAATTCTTAATGGTCCTTAAATTCTAAGGTCCTATACATAACACAGCTATAGTATGTCTTCACAACAAATGAAAAAGCCATTATTTTTTATAAAACTTATACATTTTTGTACTAAATAGTTATTGTAATTTTTAAAGATATCTATTAATTGATCTATATAATATTATGTTAAGTTAAATTTTAAATAAAAAGTCAATAAAACAAATTATTATTAAATGTATGATGTACCTATTTTGCAATAATATATATTTTATGAAGGTACCTGGTACATCATAATAATAAATATATAATATACAGTATTATTTGTGTGTGATATATTATAATGTACCTATTACTGTATTAGGTATCTGTATAATAATTTATAATGAGAAATTAAAATTAAATTTTTTAATTTACTTACATATCGTCAGCTTACAAATGAATATAATTTTGAGCCGTCTCATTTCAGTCTGAAACAAATGAAACAGATAATTAATTCATTTAATTAGTACAGATAAAAATTAATTTCACAAAACCATACATGAGTAGGTAGGAAACAAAATTATATATATTTTTTAATTAGCTTGTCTTTGTCATATGTTTATCAGAATCTAATTAAAATCGATAATACATGACAGGTATATTTTATATTTAGGTACCTACACACAATGTGATTCACCGAGCATCATGCACATAATGTGTATTCGAGAAATATTTTTCAATCGGTCCGTAATTTGTTATATAGTAGCCCATGTTGGACGAATTTTAATATCAATAAATAATAATGTTCTTATCACGTTTGTTCATTGTAGGTATACTATTATATAGCTGTCATTAAAATCGTAACGTAGGCATTGCGGCAAATTTCTCGTACCAGTCCAAAATTTTAGCGGAGATCTTCTCGAAAGCTTGACTGGCCTATCCAGACCTGTGCACATTTCTCAATACCCTACTTTGTCCTTGTTTATCTACGATACATTTAATCAAATTTTGATTTTTGGAACTGTTAAAGACCATATTTTCAAATAACATATAAGGAATATCGTGTAGCTAAAACTATAGTTATAACTTATAAGTATGTAAAATATTAATATTTAAAACTTTAAAACTTTAAAAGTACTATAAGAAATTCCTTTAAAATTAAACTAACGATAGAATTATAGAACATTGATCATATTCGTATTTATGAATTTGATAGGTAATAAGTAAATTTCCTGAAATATTAAAACTCAAAATAACCCATCTTCCATGTAAACTACAATTGCATAGAAAAAAATTGTTGTCAAGTTTTCATGTAAGAATACTATCCGTGTTTGTAGGTACTTATAGATTTTTACAACATTTTAATTTATAAACGAGTTACTTGCTTAAAAATCAAGAAGGGAGGGGAGCAGGTATTAGAATCAAAATACGAAATTGTATAATAACCTTGCCTAACAAAAAAATATCGTACACATTCATACTGACATTATAGTAGGTATTATACTATCTATGTGTATTATGGATTTATCGATTTACTTTCAATAACCGAACGTAAATAAAATCAGTCTATCTGCTCAATAGCTTCAATCAATACCATCAGAAAAACGAATATATTATACGTCGACGTAATTGCGGTAGTCGATTAGCTGTTGGTATGTAAGTTTTTCGGCAGTGAAAAACCACCAAATCTTTACTACCTATGTGGTTATTGGATATCTTACTGCAGTTTCTTGGCGTAGGACTTACACTGCAACCCCTGCACCATAAAGTCAGCTGCACCTGCGACAGTTGTAATAACATTGAAACTTGGAACTACATATTGTGTTATACATACGAGACACATTAAGTGAAATAATATATCCTAATACGATAATTATATGTGTAGTAATGAGTAAATAATGTCTAATGACGCTAACAATGTCCAAAATCACAAAAAAAAAAATCAAATCTGTAACAAGCGCCTGTCTTAATCGACATGTACGAGAAACCTGTTTTTATTATTATCATAATATATAGGTACCTACGTAATTATTATTGCATTTGCAATATCATAGACTTGGGTGTGACCATTACAACCTTGACTGGTCTGACCACCTATATATATATATATATTTATATTTATATATTTTAAGATAGCATACCTATTTAATATATGCATTGTATAGGTACTATCGGAATCGAACGAGAAGGAGCGACGGTGAACGGAGGACTGGGCAGACCGCAAAGAGACAACTGTGGAGGGAGGGAGAGAGAGAGAGAGAGAGTGAGAAAGAAAAGACGATGACGGGGGAGAACAAAAAAAAAAAAAAAAACGCTACCAGTTTTCAGCGCGAGCACGACACCGCCGTAGCCCAAATATTACCACATATTTTTATTTTTACAATACACTGTTAGACCCGTTGCCTTGTGTGTAAGTGTGTGTGTGTGTGTAGTATAGTCGCGACTTTGATCTCGTTTTGTGAAACACGCGTATATACACGTAGGCTACGTAGGCATTATATTATTTTATAATTTTATATTATATTATACGCGTATATAGGAATTGTATATATCACGTTGCGACCGCACTGTTATGGTCCATTGCAGAAAATTCGAACGGTTTTTCGCGAGTTATTATGAAATTGATGTCTATTGCGATAATTACTCCACGTCTATAATAATAGGCACATAATAACATTTTATTGATATTACCGTGTAAGTAGTGAGTAGGTACCTATTTGACTGCGTGTCGTGTGTGTATGTGTGTGTTATACCTCCGCGAACGGCGTTTAAGTTGCTACATTGAGTTATTAGAAAATTACAGACTTTGATTGTGTACAGCGCGAGGCGAATAAACTTGATACAAAGGCCCCAAAACAAATTTCTAGTCGTTAAAAAACGGGTCGGCTGCACCAGTCAAGTAGCATACCCGCGCACCAGCGTAGTTCAGAGATAATATTGTTGTCGTAATAATATTATTGAATTTATCATGTTCTCATTGAAACACTGCAGCTTAAACACGCCGTGCTTATACACACCGCTTACATTATGTTTAATATTATATGTGTATAAAATATAATATACACCGTCTGCAGGTTATGGGCGAATGTATATGATTATTACATACACGAGCGTACGATATGCATGCGCATAATATAGATAATAATATTATATTGTAATTTATAATAATCTTATATAATAAAATGTATTATAAATATTTATAATATCGTTGATGATGAATATTCGTGGAAAATCGGTATGATATAATCCAAGTTAGTCGTTTTGTTGAAAACCTTGGGATCAAATATTCAAATATGTATAGGTACTGTATAGGTACACGCGAGGCGTTTATTGTATTTTTAATGAACTCATCATGAAAAAAAAGTTTAATTTTTTTTTTTCCAAGAATGAGTCCACTTAGAGAATGTGTTTATTCGTAGGTATCAAAAAGTTCAACAGATACCGTCATTGAATAAAAATAAATTAAAACCAATCACGCGAGATTAACGAAAAAAATGTGCATCCTAAATATTAAAAAACATAAATTACAAATAAGTAGATTTCTACTAAATAATTACATAGTATATAAAAGTACCCTTGTATTAAAAGTGTTTGAAATGTATACAATAAAAAAAAAATTTAATGCTCAAGAGGTTCTTACACATGCATTTGTTGTCTCCGTCTTACAAGTGCGTCACAAAACAAATTAACGCTCTTCAGATCAAGTTTAACCTTGTTAGTTTAAAAATTGGAATGAATCGACTTATTATGAAACTTGATGGTAAGAATATTATTTGCGTTTTTACGATACTTTTATTTTTTAGCAAGTTTTGCATATATGATATAGCGTAATTATTTAAAAATGTACATAACTCACTTAAAAACTGAATTGTCGTAGAAAACTCACATACAAACATATAGTATATTGTGTGGCAAGGGCGGGAAGTGAGCCATTTCAGTCGCGGGCGTCGTGTGCGGCACGAGCCGTAGCGAGTGCCGCATTTCGCCCAAGACTGAAATGGCCTTCCCGCGCGAGCCACACATACTATTTTTTGTCACGCCCCTGCGTTCATGGAAAAGGTTATGCAGGGATCTATGCAACAATTATAGACTATTCTACAAAAACAATTTCATGGAAGACATTTACTAACGCATCGTTCGACGCACTTATCTAGGAACAGTGCAAATTAAATATGTTTAAATGTTTATGCGTCATGCAAGGAGGTTATACTATACATTTAAGATGTAACCAAAAGTTTATGTTTTGTAAGAACCGTGGTAGGTATACATTTTAATTTCTGGTTGTGCAGGGGATACGCGCCCGGCGGTCGGCACTTTTGGGGATTTCTTCTTTTCCGCCCGGCACTTTTGGGGATTTCCTCTTTTCCGCCCGGCACTTTTGGGGATTTCCTCTTTTCCGCCCGGCACTTTTGGGGATTTCCTCTTTTCCGCCCGGCACTTTGGGGATTTCCACTTTACCGCCCGCTGGACGGAAAAAGGACGCTTTCGAACGCTTCAACCGTTGTCGAAAACCAAACTTTCGGTGCAGGCGTGACAAAAAATAATTTTCTAACCGTCTAGTTTGATTATAGGTCATGGTTTCAAATTTGGTATCTATGATATACGCACTTGAAAGACGGAGACAACAATAATGGCTGTGAAGCGTCCTCTTAATTATTTATCCATCTATTTATTTAATATAAGTCGTATATTTAGTTACACGCGTGTGTAGAAACTTGGGGGCGGTTAGAGGGTTAAAACCTCCTATAATATGGAAAGTATATAAATGCATTTATTATATTTTATGTAATTATTATGAACCCCCCTCCCCATATTAAGTTCCTGTCTTCGACACTGTTTAATTATTAATTATGAGTTACGACGGATATGGTTATTTTCTTTTATTAACAATTCACTCTCTTTTTATTTATTTAACTTCCAATATAACATAATATTAGGAAATACCTTTCATACCCTTTTCAACAAATAGATCATATAGCTCGACTCAAAATTACTTCTACTCGTGTATAATATTAATTTTAATATATTGATTGTTTTATTATTAACAGAAATACAAGTATATCACTTTTAAATTATATTCTTATTAGTTTTAATAAATTAGACGTACACAAATTAGGCATTTGTTGAATTTAAGCAAATAATATTTTAAGTATTAATATGGTCATCAAAGAATTTGCTTACAACTATGAATTAATACACCTTAATTTCAACTATAACATATTGTGTTTGACATATTTTATTCTATCGATCTCACATTCTCTTTTAATTATTGGTACTTAACAGTTTATATTAGCATTAATGGCATAAAATTAATGTGCTTTTTCTTTTTCCTCTCAAAATAAATGTCACTGTGCAGTTTCAAATCCTAAATACGTTATACGTACTTAATATATACTTATATTTACAGACAATAATTAATATAATATATGTACTGTTTTAAAATTTTTAAACGTTTTAACTTTTAAGTGTAGTACACTAGTACCTATACAACAAGTTTATTAAAATTTATTAAAATATTCAATCTCTATTGAACACAGTTGTCTTTCAATTTATGAATAGTTGATATAGAGCGTATACAATGTAATTTGATAATAATATAATATACATACCTACATATATAGTTGATAGTTGTTATTTTATGTCTACTTAGATCTATAATTTTATTGCCATTATGAACATTATTAAATATAGTTTATACGCATCAAACGTATACCGGGGTACTCGATACCATATAAATAGTGTTACGGTAAACGCCGAACGACATAAAAAAATTATACTTTGTTCAACGGGTTAGAACAATTCAAACGATTTATAATCACCTGCGAATGAATAAAATAATAAAATAAGTTGTAAAAATGCACAATGTTTTTATTACTATACACAGGAGAGTCGTTAGTATTTGAGTATTAAAATAAAGTTTTTTTTACTAAAAACAAAAATAAATAATATTGTTTTTAATCTATTTACCTATAAAACAATAGTTGTTGATAGATCATTGTCAATATTAAATTATTATAAATATATTCAGTTAGAATATATTATATTTTATGGATATAAATAATAAATCTATGGACCTTTTTACTTAATAAACTCATTAACCATTTAGAAAAGAAAGTGAGAGCACTTTCAGTGTTTAGAAGTTATACAAACACTAAACAGCATTCTTCGCATCCTAAACATATTAATTACAATGCGTGCAATGCATAATAATATAATATGTTATTTATGTAAAATTATTTTAAAACGATGTTAATTAATCACGTGATGTGGTTTTCTTTCATAATATTATGTTTTATTAGACAACAATCCCAAAAGATCAAGGAAATTAGTAATACGTTATAGAACTATATCACACATGATGGTTTTAATACAAGTACCTTAAGCAACAACTATATAATATAATCTATAGAATATACAATAGGTATGTTTATATATCGTCATACCGATATATAGACATACATAATATATTTTTTATCAATGTTATAAATGTTATAATAATGTACCTACCTACGTGAATAATTTTCACTTTTTGCTTTTCTGTCAGTTTCAAATATAGTTTCGTTATAATCATATTTTACTCTTTAATTTAAAACAAAAGACTTTCACATTTGGTTAATGGTATTTTAACTCATTTAAGTAACAAAATGTCATCAATTTTAAATATTAAGACAAGAGACAACACAAAACACCGGCACTGTTTACAACAATAATTTATTTATTATATAGCCAATATAGAATATAGATATACTGTTTAACAAAAACTTAACCTTATTCATTATTCCTGAACTCCTAATATTTGATTTGTTTAAATTGTATGCTAAAATAGTTGGTAAATTTGTTGTTTAGAAATATTAACCAATATTAAACAAATTTAAATAACATAGTAACAAATTTACAACAATTTCTGTATGGCATAATGTAAAGTTAATAACAACCCAGAAAAAATAAATACAGCATTGTAATAACTTATTACTAATAAGTTTTAAGTAGGTACATATATTGTCTTATTTAGTAAATAAGTTTATGAAGTGCTATACTAAAATATCTACAAAGTTAGTTAAAAAAAAAAATCATCCTCATATTAATCCCTATATTCTTTAATCTTTTAATTAATTATTAATTAACACGAGTACTTACTGTATTGTACACTTGATATCGGGTATTTCTATAATAATCTGGTTTTTGAGAAATTACATTCCATTATTCATAATATTATCTATGTGATTCGAAACTATACAAAAGAGTATAACAATTTATATTCACGATAATATTGAATTGGAATGATAATAAAATTTCTTTTTTATGAGTTGAGTCTGTAATAAAATCAATAAAACTTTATGAAAACATTTTTGTTAGTTTGTATAGTTGATGAGAAATACAGTTAAACTAAACCATCACAGTTTTTTTTATATGATAGCATGAGAAATTTTAGCACACGAGTAAAATAATATATATAGTTTATGATGACCACAAACTTCACGAATCGATGAAGATTTTATAAAAATATGGTTACACTTTCACACACACGCTGGTATATTATATACACATTAATATAAGTAAGTATATAACATCTGTTAACACATTGAATTCGTTACATATATGCATAAGAAAAATTATAATAGTATATAATTATATTCCATTGCAGCGTGTCTATACACTATAGAGATACCTACTAAAATGTAGTTCATACACTTATAAGTTTACAATATATAATAGGTACTATAAATAAAATTCATACACTTTGACTTATGCAGTTATACTATATGGATATAATAAACTAATATTTATACTATGCACTTGTAGACTATAAGTCAAGTAATAGAATATCAATGTCATAATATTTTTCGTCAACTAATATACAAATATGTACCTATATTAATAAAAGTCATCATTTTTTGTCACATTCGTTAAAATCTCCAGCAATACCGAAATTTTTGTTATTAAATGTACTGAATAGCGTAATGTATATTCTATATTAATTAATAATTAAACACTCTAAATATTGCTTATTAATATTTAAAAAAAAACATAGATATTTATACTATTTTACGTAAACATATAGTCAACATTCAATAAAAAAATTACTATTTTTTAATCATAAATTAATTTTATTTTTATTTTTTAAATATAATATTTAAAATCTGTAAACATAAGTACAATAATCAAATAAAATAAAATTTCTTTTTAGTTTTTTACAAAATATTTACATGATTATATTATGAGGGAGGCTGTCCAGTGAGAGAATCCTCAATTAATAATTAATGTAAAAAACTATAAAATATAAATTACATATACCAAACATACACGATTTTATGTGCTGGGTTGGGGTACAAAACTGAAAACGAAAATAAAGTTAGGAAACGATCCGTCGTACCTATTCTAACATCGATAATATGACACAGCATTACAGCAGCAGACGAGTAAACAAATCGTATTGTCCTCACTTTACTACATTAAATATATATATATATATATATATGGATAAGAAGTACGGTGGCATTGAGAAAGTACCTAATATTGTTATTATTATATTTTTTCAAACGAAAGTAGTATATATTATATATTTATATACAATATATGAGATACCTACATATACCTATAATATGTACAATATTGCCACAAGATGATTACATCAGGAGCGCTGAACAATAGCGTTACGCGTCAGCTATCACGCGTGCCATTCTGGTCTTGTATCGGAATGATTCCATATAGTTCGCGCTCGACGTGTGTGAGTATGTGTATATGCTATATAGCCGAGTTTGTGTACGGTTATATGCTTGCTATATAGTGGTGTGCGTTTATATGTGTGTGTGTATTTATGTATTATAAGGACCAGAGGACAAAACTTTCACTGTGAACTGATTTTTTCCTCTCTTTCCCTCCCCCTTGTCAATATCGTATTATTTCTCTCTTATTTCCCTCTCTATATTTCTATATCTCTCCCTCTCTCTCTCTCTCTCTAATTTTGTACGCATCATAAAGATGACCGCGTAGGTACCTAAATTACAATAATATACTCTGGAAATATTACGTGCACGTCATCGCATGTTCTAAATTCAGAAGATTATAAGCATCGAGGTCCCATCTATCCATCCATCCACCCATCCATCTATAACGATGATAGTCCAAACCACAATTTCTTTTAAGAGGAATCGTGCAAGTAACATGCGTAACACGTTATTAAACATTTGTTTACATAAAACGAATTGATGTCGCTTTAGATTTAAAACGTGCTCGGTGTAATAATATTATTGTTCCGATGATATGTGCAACACGTGTACATGCAGCGTTTAATAATATACCTAGTAATATTTACTACAATACTATACTGCTAATGATGTTGTTAGATAATATATTATGATATTTACTTAGTTCGATTCAAATATCTTAATCAATACGTTTAAAAATTTACAATACTACAATTCTGAATATAAACCTGTATACCACAGTATACTACAGTACTACGTCATACTACAATCTATTCTACAATGCAGTTTAAATGTTCTCAAAAATTAAGACACTACATACGATAAAATGTAACATAAAATGATTACATATGTCTGTGTCATTTTTAAAATAATAAATATCACTGTTATGTCTTGCGTGAGTTAGGTGTATGTAATTGTATGCGCTGTTTGTTACTTGATTATACTAATTAATGACACAGTTATTAACGAATAATATTATTAATACCGTGAGTTTATGTTATATATGCAGTTACAACATAGGATCTAAATCTTTATTGTTGTTTGTAAAACGTGTTTTTATTTTAAAGACGATGCGTTAAATAATATTGAAATCTGAAAGTGAAACAACTCCATGTACTCGACCAGATAGGTATTATTTTACATTTCCTCTTCAGTGTACCTACATAATATAATACGAGCCAAGGTTACGAAGAATTAGCTAACACCGGTAGGACTACATAAAAACGTGCGAATAACATATGCATTGTCGAATCTCGAATGCATTTTATTCTAAGTAGTTTTCTCAATGCTTGTAGTTAGTAGTTACAATACAAATGCAACTCAAATAAACAAACCATAATAATAAAGTTATTGCAATATAGTATAACATTTTTTTTCAGTTTGTATTGATTTTTAACGTAACGAAATAATACAAATTTTTTTTATAATAACGAATATAGTTTAAGAGTGTAAGAGATGCATTTTTCCTAGTTCTTAAACTATAATATAATTAAATACTGCAGGGTATATTATATACACATCTTTTTCAATAATGCACTTATTAAAAATCTGATTTTTAGAATTTTTTAATATAGGTGCTTACTTAAAGATCATATTTTCAAATTCTTAAAATTTTCCATACCTACTACTTTAGGAAAATTCTTCTGAGATACAAACTTCGGTTTTAATTGAGATTGAGAAATCTCATTTTATATAGTAAATTATTTAGTGTAAATTATATATACAATAATATTTGTTTTATATAGGTACCTATAAAAGTAATAATTTTTCAGAAAATATTGATGTATCAGAATCAAAATTCGTAAGACTAGTTTTTATAACTAGACATTTTAATAACTGAGAAACCATCGTAGTTCAAATTTTAAGTTATTTAAAAATTTTCAAAAAAAATATTCATTAAATAATTTTCAGCAAATTGAGGGGTGAGGGTTCTTATTTGAAAAACAGAAGTTTATATTAAGTACCACAGAAGACAGGGCAATCTAATCCTTAAGTAATACAAAAAATTCAAGAATTTGAAAAAAGGGTCTTAAATTAACTGATATATTTAAAAATTCTGAAAATCAAAATTTAGATAAATTCATTGTTAATGAATAAATAAGGGGTGATTTTGCTTGGTGAATCAACCTGCTTATTATTTTTAAATCCTGCAAATCATTTTTGATAAATCTATCATATATGTACTTTTTCTCAAAATGTTTTATAATAATTAAACTAATATTAAACCAATAACAGTCAGTGGCCGAAAAAAGTTAACTTTTTACTATAATACGACCCATGTCTCATGTTCTAATAATACATCTAAGAGAATATTGTATATCGTACATGATATAACTACAATAACTATATTAGTATTAGTAATGTTCCAAGTATGGGTGTATCATTGTTCTCAATAAACATATGTGATGAATTGCTTATATACATTAAGTTTTAGTACAACTTCGTAATATTTTAAACATATTTTAGGTCCAATGTGAAGTCCATAAAAATATTGTAATTAATTAAAACTGTTTTTATTTTGAAAGCCACGCCTGATTAAAAGAGAAGAGATAAAATACACTCTTAGCACTTCTCATTACATATAATATAACGTATTGCTATATGTATGCTAGTAAACAAGATCTAAGCCAATCACGCGTGTTTGAAGGTACTTAACGGCTAGCTGCAGTTATCAGTTCTACCCATTGTGTTTCCGATTGTAGACGGATCTGATGCGTGACAACTGACAATACATTTTTTCTCTCTTATTTTAATATCCAGTATGATCGTTTAAGATTATATGACTGATTGGCCAATGCTATAACTGCCAATATCATCAATATATGCAAGATGCAACGACACAAGTACCTATAAAACAATCACAAACGATGTATCTCATCAAAAACATTACATCATACCGGTAATATAAGTACAGGATTCTAATTCAGATCAAGGATACGTTTTTATCTTTTTATGTCACACCTAGAAGGCCACTACCTATATCATTATATTATGTACGTAAAAATTTCGTCGAATTCGGGACCGTGTGTGATCATAATATCAATAACATTCATAAATAAGGCATGGAGGTGTTTTCGTGTGAATAAAGCTAATAAAACAATATATATATAGTGAGTATTTTTTATCCCCTCGACAATTATATACGAAGTTTTATTTGCTAAACCACGTGTAAAAATAAAGGTCATTAGTAGCCTATTTTAATTACCTATTCTTCAATAAAAAAAATAACAGCAATTCTCTTACAATCCAAAAATAAAATAAAATAAGAAAATCTAAATAAGAATCATTATTATATTAATATCTTATATTTCCTTACTGTTCCTAACAAAAAAGCCAATTATTTGGATCATTGAACAAAACAAGATTATATAGACTTATATGTTATCATTTTTTGTAAATTCTAAGATTACGTTTTAATTAGAATACTTACGGTAAAGTTTAATTTATACTTCAATGGCCACAATATGGCTATTGAAGCTCATTTATATATTCTATGATTTAAACCCAAATCATTAAAAATACATCTGCAATAGAATTAATAATAAGTATTATTACTAACTAGTAACGTTGCATAGTTCTGTACAAACTGCAATTGTCCATTTGACCACGTTATTGTGACACGCGCATTAAATAAAATGTTTTAAAAAGAATCTGCAATATGTATTGATTATTAGATCGATAATACTTCATTTAAAAAATGGAAATAAAATTTTTAATGCTGTAGCAACTTATACCGGCGCGGAAATAGTAAATATACACGATATATAATTTGACGACTGTTGGGTACGATGTGTAGTGTAACACACTCAGATTAGGTTTGGCGGACACGGCCGTGGCGATTGAGAGCGTAAAATCATAGCGTATGAGACATGACTACTGCGCAGCTATAATCGTTAATAAATTCAGATTGAAATTCTTAAAACATACGGTTAACGTGGTTTTCCCAGACTCATTATTAACACCGATAGAATCGTCTTTGACGATCATAATACAGGTATCCTCGGTGAGTAAGGTTGATTACCGCGGCCTTCTACCCGATTGTAGTAGATAGTCGTTGTGAATCATACACCTATACACATTCTAACGCAAAGGCCAAAGAGATCCGTCATTTAAATGCTATGTAAAATTTCAATTTTTTCAAATCTTACCAAATTCTACTATTGAATTTAAAATCTACAATTTCAGGTTAGATGACCCAATTTTGAAAAAAAAAGCTAAAACTAGCAGATAGTTCAAAATTTGAACATCAGATGATTCCAGAAACCCTTCCAAGTTCCAAGCAGCCCAATCTACCTCGAGGAGGAGTCTCATTATTTGTGTTAACAGCCAGAACGGAAAATTCAACAGCTGCAGTCTGTATATATTATAATCCTATGGCATACGAAGAATACGAATTCAGAGACATGTGTGGAAAAGCGTGAAGAGGAGTAGGTTTAAGTAGGTAAATTGTAAATCATTATATTTATTAACTACAGTTCTTTGTAGGTATATATTATCTACTATTCTATTTCACAGGCGTACACAGAATACCTATAGGTACCTACATAGAATGCTTTGCATCCTTAACACCATCTAAAACTATTATTTTTTATTTAACACTTTTTCTTTATCTTAGTTTAACTACCACATTTTTTACATTTATGTTATAATTTCAATAACTTGTATGTACTATATTACCAGATATGTAATTGTCAATTGCAGGCGTTAGTTCATTAATAATAATAATACACGAGTATACAACCATAAATGTATATACAACCAATGTTAAAGTGCATGGTTTGCGGATCAAGTGGTCAAGGTGCATGATTTTATTCAGATGTAAAGATATTCGCACGTGATTTTGCTTTCGTTACATGCTATAGCTGGTATGTAAAAAACTTGAGTTTAGACGCCAAACCGAATTCGTACGAGGAAAATATATAATTATATAGTTAATTGCATCTGTGATCATCTGTAAAACCGGCAGTTATAACGAAGCACTAACTAACAATACCTGTTTTTAATTACTATAAATTGAATGTCGATGTTACTAAATTTAATACAAATATCACGATAAATCACTATATCAATATAATGGTACCTAGTTGGAATTCAAGGATATTGACACCAAAAACATCATTTTCTTTTATAGTTCATTTTTATTCTCAATTTATAAATCTTCATTTTCTTATAGGTATACTCACATAATTATCGTAGTTCAAACCAACATAATCGTTAAGCACATATCTTTGGATTTAATTCAAACTTCAAAGATTATCATTTATCAACTAATATAAAACATCAATTTAGTTATTAATCTTGTATATTTATTTTAAAAAATAGTTGTTTGATATAAAAATCAATGTATTTTTGTTTAATAAATTTTACACTTAAGTATTAAATACCTACCAATTTGAAAAATCCTAATGATTACCTAAACATTTGATAATTAAGTACATATGTCTAGTTATGTATAGTGCCCCACAATTAACGGTAGGTATACGTAGGATACGCATTTAAATCACTTCATGAGATAAAAATTTAACAAAAAGGTAAAGATATTATTTATCAGGATTTAAAGTGTTAAAACCGGCTAGTTAAAAAAATATACATAGAAAGTAAAAGTTGTAACGATTGCTAACAAATAGGTCACCAAAAAAAAAAAAAAAAACGAGCTCAAAAATGATAGTATAAATACATGTGAATGTTTACATCATAGCATTATACTCGATACAATAATAATTACATGTTACAATAATATTATAAATATCAACATAATGATAATAATATAACAATAATAAATGAAAAAGACGAATTTTTGATTGAGATTTAATCTCCTAATCACTTTTTTGGGGACACCATTCTAAAAATTCATCAATGTATGCAGATAGTTGATATAATTAAATTTATACGTAGATATCAAATTTTATCTGTATTGAAAATAAAATATAATGTACATTATACAATGTGTCATTACTCATTACTATTTAAAATTAAAATTAATTTTTAAGCATTAAACTTTTATTGTTCCGGACTGTTATCAAAATTTACATCAAATAATTTCTTTAGAATGTAAATGTTTTGAATTTTGTATGTGGGTAATATAGGTATAGTAATTATATGCAAGTATGCTGTAAACAAAGAACTTTTCATAACGTTTAACCGAATCCAATCTCGATAAAATTATAGATGAAATTTGAAATGAAATAAAAATGTATAGGTAGTTTATGGTAATATTTATATTCATGTTTTAATGATTTTTTTTTCCTAAACTAAATTTAAAATCCCAAGGTAACATACTAGTCTAGATATTAATCCAATTGATTCTAAAGATTAATTTATGAACTTGTATTTATTATTAAACGATAAAAATCTAAATGTATAATTTTAAAAATGTGTATGTATAAATACTTGATAATCATGGCAAATATTCTATCAAACTTGCTAAATACACTGCCTATTTTTCATAATTAATAATGATTATTTAAGTATAATTAATTATTAACTTATATAATATTCCTTTCGTTTTTTTTTTAATATTCAATTAGTCTGTTTGATGTGGTACCATATATTTTAAATAATCGTTCACTTGAGTAATTTTTTAACAAAACCATCACTTTTTCCCGGTCAAAATATATTCTTAACTCATGATCTATGATTAGAGTTATTAAATTAAAATTATTATAATGTTAAGACAGACCATTAAATGGTTCATATAAATTTGGAATTTTGAACCACATATTTCAACTGTAATTAATATGAAAGAAAATGAACAATAAATGTCTGTCATGACTCATGTTTCAGACAATTATAAGTTGTTGGTAGATAATCCAATTAGATTATTTAACTTTTACTTAAATGGTTGACCTAACATCGAAACGAAACATATAAATATGAATCGCTTTCTTAAGACTACAAAAAAAGGAAAATAACTTCTGACAATTCATTTCAACCACACCATGAAAAAAAATTAATTAACTCGATATAATATTATGTGGCATAAAATATATTTCCAAAAATTTGTTTTGAAAAAATAATAATACAAAAATAAGCATTTCAAAAGAAAAAAAGAACAGAACTCATCATTAAACAGATTGGAACAAATATAATAATATTATATTAGTATAAATTGTGTTCCTATAAATTTTAAAATGATTATAGCTATTAATTGGTTAAATGTTTGTCCATTATTAGACACCAAATTTTTTATAAAAAAATTATTATTATGGATTTTAATTTTAAAATCCAATTTAAATCATTAACGAAAAAAAATCGTTATTACATTTTAGTATTTAACATATCAGCGCAAAAGATTTAGCCGTTAAGGTTTTAGATAAATGTTTGAGAGTTTGAGATACTGAATGTAGACAGTTTAAAAATCTATGTAAGTTTACGACATACTTAACTCTGCGGGGAAATAACCTCAACCGACTCAACTTCGTTGTCATAGTAATTGTTTCAAAGATTTGTTTGAAACAGTAAAATATGAAACAAAAAAAAAACAGTTAAAAGAGACGAAGGAACAGCTAGCAGTTTTTCTGGAGTATAATAAGATAATATTATTTATTTATAAGTGTGATAAACAAAAACTAATGCATTTAATTAAAATGTTCATACATTATTAATGTAGAGATGGTATTTTGTTTTTCAAAAAAATTATTTTTTAAAATACGATTTGCACAACAAACCGTTCTCGTTAAGCCAATAATGATCATAACGATGATCAATAACATCCATACATTTTTTCTTTTTATAAATATTATAATAACGTTTACGCCTCTTCTCTCGATAAGATCAAAGTGCAACTTGAGTTGATTTATATCCAAAGCCATGTTACATAGTACGATTAGGTAATATTTATGCAATGGAAATTCTTACAGTTGTACAATAAAAATATTAATATAATCTAATGTTATTATAAATAATGTGGGTTCCTCATGAAAATTCGACTACCTATATTCACGTGTATTCATGTGTATACGCATGTAGGTTGCTTCCGTTTACAAACATTAGCTGGCTTACGAAACTGTGAGTAAAATTAGAAGTAACAAGTTAGATTGTCTTACAGCGTGTTCAATGTCCAAATACTGATCATGGTAATCGGCAAACGGCAGATAGGTACTTATATTCAATATTTTTTTGCGATAAAATCTGTGGCCAATTGCCAGCTAAAAATATTCATACTAATCATGTGATCGGATTATATTATGTGATTTGATCCCCATTTGCATTAAACAACAACGAAATAGTATGTTATAAATCATTATACTTTCTGTAATAGTCGAGCTGTCATAGTTGTATACTAATAGCTAATAAAAATAAAAAAAAAAAAAAAAATCATTATACTTATAAGTACATAATAACGTATAAAAATGACCTTTTATTTGAAGATGATTCATTTTGTAAACGCGAAATGGTTATATATTTTATGTAAGTGCTTACTTTGAATTGCATAATGTCAAGCTGCAGTCATATGATTGATCATTATTTTCTTTAAGTTAATACATTTAACATTTGATCCAAGTAGGTACGTAAATCTATTATTTACTGATCTTCTTTATTTTTTTTTTATACGTTTTACATAAAATATTATATAAAGAAACTTAATTTTAAATTCTATACAAGTATCCATGGTAAGGTCAAAATGAATATCATATCGTTTGCAATCTTCTAATATCAATTTAACGCTATAAATAGTTCTTCGTCAAAATTAATACTAATCAGTAATTAGCTGAATTTCCGTGATTTTCTTAAATGTAAAGTTAAGGCTCTTGATATCATTATCAATTATTTAACATATTATTCATTATTATCTGTACCTTAATACTGGCATACTTTTCGCATATGTCTAATTGTTTAACTTTTCAATTAGATAGTCTAAAAATTCTAATCCGAAAAAATCGAGGAAAAAATGCATAAATGCAAAAATGCATCATTAGGCCTTTGTTCACTGAGGATCTAAAATACTCAACAAGATTTAAGAATTATAATGGTAAGTTAAAATTAAATAACTAATTATTAGATACCTTTTCACTAATTTCAAAATTTTATTTAATAAAAATAATTTAGGATACATTTTAAGAGTTCACATTGACCTGGCCTGATCCTTTGTATAGACGGTTTTTAACACCAACAAATTGATACATTTTTTGTAACTCGTTCAATGTCATTTAAAATGCAATTATATTCATTTTATCTAGCTATAATATGCCTATGTTTCTTATATAGTTTCACTATCATTTTGATTACAGTGTTTAAAAATTGAAATTGATTCTTGTTGCACAATATCCAACACACGGTGGCGGTATCCGTTGCCATCGGGTGACTTCATAATAACGGCACCGTTAACTCGCTTCAATACACTCTGAGGGCGACCAGTCATGAAATCTAATGAGCTGATTTATAACGGATAGACGGCTTTAGTGCGTTGCATTGAATTCTAATTAACGTTAATAGTTTATACTAACCATGACACGACACAAGAAAAATAATAATAATTGCTATAGTTTATTTTGGCATTATAACTTATAAGCCTCATTATCAAACTTTAGCGTCATCAAATACAGATCAGTTATCATGAAATATTCATTAAATAGTTCTATAACGGTTTATTATTTAAAAAAATGATAATTCTACATTTCTACCTATATTTTTGAATATTTAATAATAGAATTTAACACACATGATATAGTGTATTATTATTATTTTCCAGTAGGTAAGCGTATACACTTTTTAAATAAAGAATTTATTTTTGAGAGTAGGTAATTATTATCCAATACATTGCAATACATCACAATAGCATTAAAATAGTAAAATTAATGTCTCTAATACACCATCATAAAAGTATAGGTATAGGTCGATTAATGGAATATTGTTAGGTTATATTATTATACAAGATAATGAACAATATAAATTGTATAATATAAATATAACAATATAAATTGTATAATTGAGGCCTTCTTTTAAAGTAAATTAACATTTCGGACAATGTTTAATCTGCAGATTATCAAAATAATAATCCGTCTTAAACCAATTTGGACTTAATTAATTAAACACTAATACAATTTCAATTATTTTACCTTCAGGCTAATTAAAACAATTTAATCTATTAGGTATATGTTATTTCCTATGTATTTTAAAATAAAACAATAATTTTTTATAATATGTATTATAACCTGTTCCGCGAACCGAGGGAATGACCTCTGCAGAGGACGATGTTTTGAGCAGAATAATATAAATAGGAATTATGATACGAAATTCTGAAGTGTATAATTGTGACATTCGTTTCTGGTGTAAAATGTAAATATTATTAAAACTCGACGAATTTCCCAAATCATGTGTATATATTATTATATAATATATTAGACGCATCGTGTATATACTTTATATATATATACATATATGATATATGTATAAGTTAGACGTATTGTTTGAGTGTGTTTGTGCATGTCTATATCTACCGCTGTTATACGCGGAGACTGGTCCAACCGATCCGACAAGTTGCACGAATGAAAAACCGATACCTACTCACTTGCAGGATCCAAAACCGATCGTTTGAGGGAAAAATATGGAATGCGCCACCACCGTGCATATAATATAATATTGTAAAAGAAATAATATATACCAACGAATAAAACATATAATATGATTAACTGGTGTTTTTTTCTTGGAGAAAATAAAATAGTTTCACGCGGATCCATTATTTGCAGTGATGGTAGGAGAGAGAGTTTTTGTGGCGTAACTGCAGCGTGTTCTGATTATCGTCCACACTATAACGTCGCTATAATATTATAATTTATATATTATGGACAGGCGGGTACCGCGATGATTGCCGTGGCTGGATAACGCTGCGATTAACGCGTGATTCATATAAAGACACGCTCGCGCGGGGAGGTGCCGATTTCCGACCGATCGATCGGAAAAAAAACGTAATAGTAACCACCCGTCGCTGAAAGTGAGATATATTCGTCTACGGGGACTATTCGCATAATCAGCATAGGTACCACGGTTATGGTGGAGGAGGGGCAAAGGCGGTGGACAGGGTACAAATACATTTAAATGCAATATATTATATTATTTTTTTCTAAACTTCTATATAATATGTATAAGTGGTTTTTATTTTGTTTTTATAATAGTAAACTTGTCATATAACACCATTAGATTCGACACTAACAGTTTTGAACATTAACGAATTAAAACATAGGTACACCTATAAACTATTGTGAAAACAGTTTAATTTTGAACTTTGAATTCAGTGTGGAGTGTGAAAAATACCAAAGTGAGCATTAGAGAAAACCACGGATTTCGAATATTTAGTGAATTAACTAAAGCGAGAAAACTTTTAATGAACATTTAAAAAGAGGAATTTGTGAGGATTTTCGCAGGCGCATAGCGACTATACGAGTATAGAGTGGGAACCGTACCTACTTTAAAGTGGTTCTTATAGGACTGTAGAAACCCAATAGTAAGGTTTCAGTATGCGCGATCTTCTAACCTTTTCAACAATACCGATATAATATTATATATATAAATTTACAATAATATGTATATGTACGCAATTGTATGGCTCTGGTATCTATCTATTATTATATAATACTATAATATCTATTATACGTGATAATCGTACAATAGGTATCTGTCAAGTCGAATGATTATGTACACGTCTTAAACGTAGATCGGAAGTGGCGTACAGCGTATTGTTGTTACTTACGAGATCCTGGACGACGTGCTGCGGACAGTGGACGTTCGGAGCAGCGCGTGCAAGAGGGTCGCATGGACCTCGGCAGTCAACAGGGTCGTCGTGCGGGGCTGCGTTCTCCGCGGACGTAATCTAGGTACATATGAATGTGTAGGCACGTCGCGCGAGTGGGGTGTCACGGGTTCGCAGTGAGCATTACTCGCGAAGATTGCGACGGCTTTGGCGGTGCAACACCCGCGTGGTGTACGCGAACGACTCGGCGGCGGTAGGACCGAAACGTCGCGGTTTTCGTCGGCTGATCAACGTAGAAACAGAATCAACAAATGCGCGTTCGTCAATATCGCGTAGATGCACCGCGGGAGTGAAAAACGTATAGACACACCCCGAACGAGCGTCGCTAAATATTAAGCTCTTCCGTCGAACAAACAACAAACGACGTCGTCGCAGCCTATACGCGCCGCGCTATTATACGGCCGAGTCGATATATTATATTTATAATATTACTGCTGTTATTATAAATTTCAAACAGAACGGATTAACAATCGCGGGCGGCGGGTAAAACGACGATTGCGATATTAGGTACTATTGCGATTAATAAATAATTATTGTTGTTAATGGTTTGGTTGAACAGCCGACGACCGCGGTGCGTGCGTCATATATTGCGTGTGATCAACGAACCGACACTGAGAGAGCACTGCCGCGGTGGATTTGGCGGCGGGACGACGGCGGTGTGCGCGTAACGCGGTCGGCGGCAATCGCCGGGGGACCGGCCGAAAGACTCGCCGCGTCCTCCACCATGCAGCCCGAACCCGGGCCACTTCCACCGGCCGCAGCGGTCGTCGCCACTCGTCGCCGCCGCCGTCGCCACTACCATTTCGCGCGCGTTCTTCTCCGCGGCGGCCGGTGCAACGCCCCCGTGGACGAACGATCGCTGCGGGTCGACGACGCGGGTTTTTTTTTCACACGACCGGAACAAAGAGACGCGCGCGCGGCGTCTGCAAACGGACCCGTCGCTCGGTCGCTGCCAGCACGGCCACGGCGTAAGAGAAGATTCTTCTATTCTTCATCTACGCCGCCGTGGTCGCTGCAAAAGGCACATCCGGAGAGACGAGTATCGTGGCTGGGTTACCGAGACCGCGGTAGTGCTGAAAGACAAAATTCTCAACCTAGGTATAGGTTGTAGGTACATCATCACTACATGTTATTACCATATTATCATGTCCTTATATGAATGTCCCGAAAATCCTTAATATTATTATCTTCATCGCAAATCATGTTGTTAATATTGTTATTTTTTCCACAGTAACGTATCAGACAAAATGATTCAATTAGATCGGAATTTTTTAATAAGATTGCTGTTGAAGACTCATTTAAATCTATTGGTGTGTCACACTTAGACCATGTATTATATACACATATTTTTCTATTATTATCACATAAGTTGTCTCTTATAAGCATTACGACTCTTATGTATAAAATATTATTATATTTTTGGTAGTCGTTTAAACTTGTGCACGTTTGCCTACTGTGTTATCACAAAGCGTTAATCAGAGTCACTTGCACGTGAGAGATTCGACCGGAAAATATCTTAATTTTCAATCGTGAAAGTACCAATACCGTATCGACTGCGATTGTCAACAGTCCGACGACAACGACAAAAGCAAACACCGGTTGGCGGTTGAAGTCAACAGGAAATCGCAGAGATTCCTCGAACACGCTTACTCGCATATAATATATACGCTATTGTCGATATTATATAGTAGCTCTATAGTCTATACCAATACATATATTATTATGACTCATTGTTTGGTATCTGTAAATCCATCACGTCCCGATTGGTATACAACACTTGTTATTGCTTGGCCATACCGATTACCGATACTTCTTTTTCAAGCTCAGTAACCAGTTGTTCGGTCTACTTAAATTTTCCGAGGTTTGCTTTGACTACGAACTTCGTCCGTAAACGGATAACTGAGCGTGAGATGTAAAAAAAACTCAATTATTATGCAATGCCATGCTATTGACTATTGAATGCGTATTACTCATAAAAATATAAAAGCAATTAATTATCATTATATTATACTGGGACGACTGTTGTACGAGGAACGAACTATAAATCATTATTTCAGTGATAGGTTATACTATTACCTATATGGTAAAAGTACCATTTAGTTCGTACAAACTGTTTGCAATAAAAATATTTACCAAAGTTTAATTTGTATAAATAATTAATAACGCAATTACACATTTAAACAACTAAACGCTATATTTTATTATTTTAGAAATATCGTTCATTAAATGGACAATAATATTTTACATGATTTTAGTTATTAAAAGTTATTCAAAAAGTATTTATAAACAATAGAATTACTTTTTTTCTGGTTGTATTATAACAGGCATATACTAATTACATATACATATAATAAATTATAAATTATAATATTAAACAATATAAATTTCATTTAGCTCTAAACATTGTATAAGGCTCATCTGGTGATACTCTCATCTGGTGGCCAGTAAATAATATTTATCTCTTCGAAAATAGTTAGTAAATTTTGTTTAAATTTGAATTCTAAGTTCTACTTTTACCTATACATTTAACAACATGTCTTTTATTTATTTATTGCTTTAATATAACTTGTGCCAATGTACCTGACTCTTTATAATTAACTAAATAATACTTTTAGTAAGATTTGTTCAGAGTTAATTAGTTAAATACTTCTAGGTATGTAGAAATATTTGGCCATTAATTCACCAAAGCCAATGCTTGAAAGCTCGGAGTTGTCTTTTTTAATATCATTTAACAGTTTAACCCAAAATTTCTTTTCTTCCTCAAAGGTCGCCTGTGAAATAATTAGGTTATGCATTTGAATACACATTCATCATGTTATCGTTTATACTCATATTGAGTTTACTGATCAGAATTTCATATTTATAAGTTTTTAAATGTTAGATAATACAAAACCTAAAAATAAAAAATGAATCGCTTCAACTCACCTAACTATATCTAACCCAAACACTAAAAATTTTCAAATAATCATGTTTTTGATTTAATTTAAAAAAAGAATATTTTAACTCTGTGACCTAGTATGTGTAATCTTTATGGTCATTAATTTATATTTAAAAAGTAAGAAGAGACAGAAATTATGATGCTACGTAAACTGCGAACAACATTTTTTTTTATAAATTTGTCCAAACGTAATATACCTACCTATTACCTACATGGCTATATGATTGCATACCATTACTATTGTACTATAAGACAATGTCTCTTCAGGTTTCGTTCTCGTATATTCTCACCCACCTACCTACTGAATATTTATAAATTTATAATTCTCCTCTTCCCGTTTCATACCACAATGAAACAAATAATTTGATTTAATAATTTAAATATTAATACCCAACTACATACGAACTTAATGTACAAATATTTAGAAACTATTAAGTAAAAATATTAAGATAAACTGGCCATCTCTAACATATTAACAACTGTTATTTTTTTATTATCGACTATTATTTTAAACTTCAGATGTATCAAGCAATTAATTTTAAATACTTAACAATGATCAAGTAATAAGTAATAACAAATAAATAATATTTAATATTAACATATACAAGCTTTTTATTTTTATGAAACAATATTATAAAAGTACTGTAATTACTAATTAATAACTAATAATGAAATTTATAAAATTCCATAAGTACCAATTGTTTTATTATCAATGAAAACTGACGATAATTGTCGAAAGAATCAAGATTTCATCATTTAAATGTTTTTATCTTCAAAATGTTTGGGGGAAAATATTCAAATGTAATGTATAAATATCAAACTATACAGTAGTACAGAAATATATATGTATAATATATATTATATACTATTATTATTATTTATTTGCATATATTTGTAAATGGATTTATTTTGAAGATAAATATTTTAATAACTTTTATAAGTTATTATAATATATTACTTATAGTAGATCTTACAACAAAAACTTAGATTTAATGTAATTCTGATCAGATTTTAAACAATTAATTTAATTTATCAAATATTAATATGATAATGAATTTACTTGCAATGTAAACGAATTTTTAGATTCAACATTGGATACTAAACGAAAACCTAATGGATTTCCTTTCACATGTTCAATAATAGTGATGTTCCTAATCTAAAAAAAAATTAAAAGTTTACCATTATGAAGTTACTAGAAGTTAACAGCTTACCAATATATGAGCTTTGTATTCCAACAGTCCGCATTTTTGTTCTTTAACAATCAATAACATATTGTTCAATATAATCACATGAAGTTTCTTCTTCGTTCCCGCAATCATTAAATCGCCTTCAGCATGCAATTCAAAACAATTGTTAGATAGATCGACCTGTAGATAACAATACATTTTTAGAGTCGGTTTAAATCGTATTATAATGTATTATTATAGTTGACGAGATACGAATTATTATTTGAATAAATAATTATTATTTGAATATAATGACAATTTGTTATGTTGCAGATGGCTATAATTACATTTGTTTTATCCTTCAAATGTTGAATCATTAATCGTATATCCTTAACACGGCCTTCTTTTTCGTATTTATTTTTCGTTTCATTAATAATTTTAGCTAAAAGAACCATTTTATCATGAGCTTTTACGACTAAAGAATGATCAGTTTCGTTACATGAAGTATATGCTGCTAATTTCTGTTAAAAAAAAAAAAAAAAAATACCGTAAAAAGTGATTGAAATATATTTTCAAGTAGATGTATTATTAAACATATTAAGCTTGATTATTCATAATCCTAATTCAATAAACTTAAGATTCGTAATCCTAACTCAATAAACCGAAGAACTCATATCTGTTATACCTTAAATTGCTATTAGTAATCTATTTTAATATATTATAGTACCTACCCAGTGGCGTAATTTGGCCATGTTTGTGGGGGGGGGGGGATAAAATATTTCAACATTTTACCTATACAGCTATACCCCCCTCCCATAAAAAAAAATAAAAAGTATTTATTTTTATTATAAGCACCTTTCAGAATTCAGAGTAATATAATATGTACACATGAGACATGGAATAAAATCCGATTAAGTGTACAAATCGATCAGTTATTTTTAGTTCAATAGCACTACGGAAAAATATTAGGATAGGATAAGATAGGACAGATATGACAATAGTCTTTCGATCGTCGTCGATCCACGATAAAATAATACTTTACTGCTCGGTGGTTTATTTTTGTACCACTACACAATGCATAAACAAACTCAAAACTTACACAAAACATATTCATATTGCAATAGTGATTCTTATAAACTTGCGTGGCTGCATTTAAAATGAACTAGGTACGAAGTATTTATGTAAAACTAGCATAAAGGATTTGTTTTTTTTGTATTATTTCTATAAAGTATAAAATATGTATAGGTTATTTATAATAATAATTCGCCGAGGTATTTGATTTCAATATATACATTACATTTATATAAAAAAAATAATAATATTATTAGACAAAGAAGTACATAGGTATGTAGTTAATCAATCTTAAAAAAAGGTCATGGGGGGGATACGACACCCAAATCCCCCCCCCCCCGTAATTACCTCACTGTACCTACCTAATACGGTATGAAACTTAATTTTTCCTGAAAACACCAAATTTATTTATTATTTAATATTTATAATCATAAGCGTAGACACGACTACACAAGGACGTTATGAGGGATAGATCATCGCTATGACCTAACCTAACCTAACCTTTAAGATGATGTATGTTTTTTTCGGTCATTGCTTTTTGAGAAAATAAAAATGCTTCAATTTTCTACATCAGCATATGTTCTGATAGAAAATTTAATCTAGTTGATACTTAGAGGAAGGATATTAGTAGAAGGAAGAGAGATAAAAGTGAAAATTTCAAAGTATAGTTTTCAGAGGTCAAGAAAAATAAAAATAAAATTAGGAAAAGAAGAGATTTTAACACAAAACTAGTTTTCTAAAAAATCAGTTTTATTATTTGGTGTATAGGTACCTAACTCTAAAAAAATTAACCGTCCTGTATAGATAAATAGGCACAAGAAAATTTCATCCAATATTTGTTAACATTTTCTATACACAATTAAATTTTCAAAATGCTTTAAAATATTTTCAAAACTCTTTTGAGCTATTTATATAGACAATTTAAATTTGTATTAGTTTAAAAAAAAATAATTATCCATACATGCAATTGTTTTAATTGTTTTCACTTTGTTAAAAAACTTGAAAATTTAATACAACATTTCTCAAAAGTATTTGTTTTTGGAAATTTAATAAAAAAATTAACGTAAATCCACAATATATATATTTTAAGCGTCTGAAGACAAGATGTTTACAATTTTTACGAGATCACGAAATTTCGTAAGTTATTTTGAGTTAGAAATATTCTATTTATATCTAAGATTTGAGAATTGAATATAAGATTTTCAAAATAATCTATTATTGAGCGTAAAAATTTCTATTACGTTACGTACTTGTAGAACAGAGGCAACAAATATCAGTGTACCTAATGTCAAAATATTATAATAACACACGTAAATAAAAATTTCAAATAGGTATTTGGTACCTAACCTAACCCACAAATAATATTTTTGTGTTGCAACAAATTAACTAAAATCTTTTTAGTTTGGATTATATTATTTCGCATTATATTAATTAAGTATAATATATTATATATTTTATATATCTCTTATTATTACATTATCATTATATATTATTTTTTCTTTTTGTTATTGTATAGCTATCTATGGATAATTGTTGAGCTACCATATAGTTATGTACTAAAAGCTAATAAAAAAAAACTAAAATCTTTTTTCTTCATTTGAATATATTATCTGTTATTAAAAAAATATCCATGTCTAAAAAAAAATATTGATTATATAATTTTTTTAATTTTTGAGTTTCAAAAACAAGTAGGAGTGTCGTATAACATAGTATTATATGCCACCACGGCCCTGCCGGTTTGGACCGGACTGTATAAGTAAGTACACGTTTTTAATATAACGTTCTTTTGTTCCAATACAAAACTGCATAATGTATAATATAAAAAAAAATGTTATCACTTATTTTTAACAAATTTATGAAACAACTGTATAAAATGGACAAAATTAATTTGAAAAATACAAATTATCTGTTAATTTAAACATTAGTTTTTTAACTAAACTTAATTCATAGAAGCACGTCATACCACGATGCATCCACATAAATATTTTTATTTTTATTTAATTTATGAAATGGGTACCTAACTAAAAAATTATTTACACCATTTATAGATCAATTTCAACATGTACCTTTAGTAGTAAATGGTATCTTAAAATACGCTGTACTGGCAATACCAAATAAGATCCAAGTGGAAGACGATGTCCTAATTCATTTTGTCTTTGATGTATGATGTTGGTTGTCTGTGAACTTTGCGTTATTTCTGATATAATGGCATCAGAACTAAACATTAATGACAACATATTATTATTTTACTTAATATTTCATCATTATTATATAGTAAGGTATTTTAACTAGCTATTGTAACTTACTTTTGAAAATTAATGCAGTATGTTAAATAAATAATAAACCTAAGATGGTTATTTAAGAAACAGTGAGCAATTTGTTGTACGTAATTATTGGCCAATCCTAATTCGTTTAAAAATATTCTGTAATAAATAAATAAATTCGAATTTAGAACAATGTTATATGAACAATGTATCAATTTAATTGTGCATTATTCGTGCTCCATTATAAATATGTAATATATTATCTATATATAGGTATAATATATATATGTATAAAGAGACTTGTCATGGGTGATTCATCAACGCCCAAACCAAACCGCTGGGTCTAGGGACTTGAAATTTTGTATAGAGGTTCCTTAAGCAATGTAGAGGCGCACTAAGAAAGGGTTTTTCAAAATTTGCAATTTAAAGGGTTGCTCAAACAGGGATTTTGAGATTTACGGTGGAAATTTTGTTTAAAATTTTTGTTTATAAATGGTTGATATAACAACCTGATTTATGTGTTGACACATTTATCGTTTTATTATTAAATAACGCGTCTTCGTATACGCACCCCAGTTTATGTACGGTTGTTTAAGTGTATTAAAATAACATTTTTTACATTCTTACAAATTTATAAAAAAAATAATTCATATAGTTGTCGAATTATTGAATATAAATGGCACAATTATGCCCCACACTATCATTCAAATTATTGGTGACGGAGCTTGCCTGTTTAGGAAAATATCTTTTGTGTTATATGACACTCAAGATAAGGCCCAAGAAGTAGGTAAAAAGATAGTAACCTATATGATAAATCACTGGGAATATTATTCAATAATGTCATATGATAGTAATGGAAATAATTATCGTTGTTCTGCCGACTACTTTAATGAATAATGATATGTTAAAATTTAATACTTATGGAGGTTTATGTGAGCTGATGGCAGCCGTATAATTATTTTTGGTATTTATTGAGATGTACTTCAATGATAAACTGTATGAAAAATTTGATTCAAAAAGGAACCCCGTAAACAGATTTCGTTTTAGTTCTATGCAAAACCTTTTTGACATTATGTTGATATTTTGTCAATTACCAGATGCTTTAAGTCTTTGGGAAAAATATAAGGACAGTCTTTCAGAATATATACAACATCGAGTGGAGTTGAATATACAACACGAGAATGTGAACTTAATTATTAATAAAGTATACAATAAATGCTTAGTTAATCTTGAAGATACTGTTCTATCTCTGGAAGTTAAATTTTTGCAACATTATGGTTTACCTCAGCCATCAAGATGTGAAGCAGTCTTACAAAATAAAGATTACCTTCGAGAGATCAATTATGATTCAAATATTTTGGCACAGTATATAAATTTAAATGAACATATTTTACTAGATAATGAACAGTCCTATGTATATAACAAAATATTAGAGGGCATTGAAAAAACACTGGCCAAACAATTTTCTTAAACGCCCCTGGAGACACTGATAAAACATTTTTCATAAATATTTTATTGGCCAGAGTACGAAAATATCATGGAATAGCTTTGGCTGTAACTTCTTCAGGCATCACTGCTACATTGCTAGAAAGAGGTAAAACAGCTCATTCTGTATATAAATTACCATTAAACCTAACGAGAATAGAGACACCTATGTGTAGTATTTCCAAACAGAGTAATTTAGCAAAAGTTCTAAAAGACTGTAAGTTAATAGTTTGAAATGAATGCACAATGGCCCACAAGGGTGGTTTTGAAGCTCTCAATAGAACATTAAAAAATATAAGAGGATATAATAGTTTGATGGGTAGAGTCATTGTGCTGCTAGCAGTAGATTTTCGGCAAACATTACCTGTTATACCTAGGGGTACAAGGGCTGATCAAGTAAAGTCCTGTCTAAAAGCTTTGTATTTGTGGTCACACATCCTGAAAGTTGCACTTCATAAAAATATGAGGGTCCATTTGAAAGGTTACACATCTTCTGGGATTTTCGCTGAGATGTTACTTAAAGTAGGAGACGGAAATTTCCCTTCATTGGAAGGTGAGATCACTATTCCCTAAAATTTGAGTACAGTTGTTTGCTCTTTATCAGAACTAACTTTCAGAATTCACCTAGATATAATAAATATATGGATTAAACCCATCGAGTTTTTGTAATCGCTTTGCTATAATTATTTTACAATAAAATGCAAATTAAAAAAAAAAAAACCCCCATCGAATTGTTGTGCAAGCGAGCAATCTTAACTCCAAAAAAACGATAAGGCCGCCGAAATCAATGAAATTCTAATAAAGGAATTTAATGAAAAAGCTGTTGAATATAAATCTTTTGATTCGGTGATCCATTCGGATGATGCTGTCCGTTAGAAGTTCTTAATACTCTGAATCCTTCACATACACTTATCCTTAATATTGGAGTATCTATAATGTTACTAAGAAATCTGTGTAATGGAACTAGATTGCAAGTTGAAGCTCAGCACAAAAATGTAATAGAAGCTACAGTTATCACTGGGTGTGCAAGAGGAGATATAGTTTTAATACCGAGAATAACGTTGATTCCAACTGGTTATAGCTTTTAGTTTAAAAGAATACAATTCCCACTCAAAGTTTGCTTTGCTATGACTATTAATAAGTCTCAAAGACAATCATTGAGCATGACAGGGGTCGACTTGAGAGAAGAAAGTTTTTCACATGGACAGTTCTATGTCACATGTTCTAGAGTTAGCTCTGCCAATAGTTTCGTTATTTTAGCCCCATAAGTCAGTACCAAAAATAGGTACCTACTGTTTATAAAGAGGTATTGTGATGCATAAAGTATATCAATATAAATATTTTTTTTTTTTGGTTTATATAACATCATAATGTATATAATAATGTTACATTGACGTTGTAAAACTTAATTAGTTTTAAAAGAGTTTACAGAAATGTCTATACAATACATGGGCAACCTAGGATCAACATATCTAAAAGCAGCTCATAATAAATATAAAAACTGATAAAATAAAGTAATAGTAGGTAACACAAAAAACTGTACAGCGAAGCCGGGTTATTCAACTAGTATATTATAAGTCGACTAGTGGTCCTCAAATAGTCCCAACAGAAAAAATGAATCAATTTTAAATTTTAAAAAGACTAAGAATAGGCCATACAAAGCTAACACGGTTTTTTTTTTAATGACTAAGAAGTCCATCCAATATATACCACATGCGGAACACAAATTACGATTAACCATATTTTAACAGGCTGTCTCAAAATTTGAAAACGCGAGAAAAGAAAACAATTTACTTGAACATCTCTTCAAAATCCTAGGACCCTAAACAAAAGTTAACAACAATAATTAATATACATATTTTTTTTTTAAATCAAATTCATAAAGACTAATTTAGTAATAATATATTTAAGAAAAAAATTTTTAAATTAAAAAAAATATATATAGGTAGATATATAAACACACTTTGCACTAATAACCTTTGTTTTTTGAAGCGAGATGATCAATTATATATATATTTGTAAAAATATACATACTATCTGGGCCTCCACACGAGTTTTTTCATTTTCCTAAAGATACACTCTAATATTATCATTGTTCTTATCAAATTATGAAATAAAAATTAATATAATAATATAAGTTATCATCTGTCAGTGATGAGGATTGACAGACAGTGACCAGTGGCTATCCTAGAAAATAAATCTTTGCAGGTAAAATTTATTGCAAGAATAACAGTTATTCTATATATTAAGCAATGTTCCTAACCCGGGTCATTTATAGCTGACCTAGCAATTTGACCATAACTTATAATATTGTGGACTATAAATTGTCTATTTTTACGAATTGTATCTATAAACCATTTAGTGAAAATTTAATATCAACTATTTACTGCTATTTTTTTTTATATATTTATATAAAAATTACCTAAATAATAAAATTGACCATCCTGAGCCTACTAACTAGGTAAGTATATTATATATTATGTATATTAAATAGGTATACGAGTAAAAGCATGCGCATACATGAACCCCGCATAATATGGTTGCACACTTTTTAAAAAATAAAAATAAAACAGGTACCTACCTTGAAAATTCATAAATTTCCGTGATATTTCCAAATAACTGATTGCAATGCTCTTTTGACAATATTTTTTTATGCTTCCAATACTCCAAATATTCCTAGTATACCATGTTAAATGTTAATATTTATTTTAACCAAAAAAATATTTTTCTAAATAAATATACACAGGACACATATTATATCTACAATAAATAATTATTAATAATTTAAAATTCAAATGAACAGACTATTTTGCATTACAAATGCCAGGAGCACCCACAGCTCTACCACCCACTGCGTCCCTTATTCAAACTAATAACGACTAAAATGCTATTAAATGTATGTCTTATTATTGCGTTATGATCAGTTATTATAACATTTGTTTCTACCGTTTTATTAAATAAAAAAATTATAATTATTAAACATGACATTTTAAAGTGATTGTTTTTTTTATTTTGCAGGTTTTTATTCTTAAGCTCTTATTTGTTCGCTTAATTTGAATTTTTCAAATACTTATTTAACAACTGTAAGCAATTTAAGTCCCAAACCCTAGTAATAACTATAAATATTCTTTAAGGTATATAATATATAATATAGTATATTCGATATATAACTATAGGTATCAACGTTTTTAGTATAATTTTTAGTATAATAAAAAGTAAAAATTAGATTTTATCGCTAAAAACTAAAAATGAAATGCTATACAAAGACAAATGTGAAATGGTATACACATCAATCCACTTCAAGTTACATAAGGTGTATTTGCGTTTTTCTAATTTTAATAATAATAATACTTTATTTATTAGCGTTATGATAGTTATTATTTAATATTAATCATCCATCAACGATTTAAGACATAGATATATTAATGTATCCACCGTTCAGTGTTCACGTGAATATACCTAAATGGAAAATACTACATTTATTCAATTTCAATTAACTTTAAGCATGGATTAATCTAATAAATTGATAACTTAATTTGTAGATATTGATATAGCTCATGACTATTATAGCAGGTGTAGTTTAAATATTTATTAGCCTACTATTATAGGTATACCGTATGGCATATACAATATGCATATCTATAACATATACCTATTTGATATTTAGACTATTCAATATTTTAATATAATGTTAGTTGTATGTACTTATTAAAATATGATTCTGAATTAAAATATTTAGTACAGAAGAATAATATTTTATAAATTATTTATAGGTATATAAATTTATCTAGGTAATTTATCTATGCACAAATTAATATTAATATTTAACTTACCACTACTATTTCTTTCAAATTATTTACGTATGATTCTTCGGTTTCTAAAATTTCAGTAATCACCAAATTCTTTTTATAAGTTATATTATCACAATTATTATTCATTATGCCAAATTCATAACTACAATACCTTCGTATTATAACAAAATCACATCACATTGCGAATGTATGAATAGGAACATGACTGTTCTCATACACTACCACCATCAATTAAATCTTTGAAAATTAATACTATAATATGCATTTCAGCATACAAGAGGTAAATAATTATGTATATCCATGCAATATTACGTCATTGTTTGTTTCCTCTAATAAATGTTTTAATTTTTTAATGAGTAATACATTTAGAAATTATACAGGTTTAAACGACATTGTTGTAATAATCATAAAAAAAATAATGTAGTTAATCTCCTATATATGTATTATAAGTCATTGAGAGTAATTTTTTGTACGTCAATAATTCAATAATTAAAACGTAAAATCGATTAAAAATATAACATGATGACATGGCATCTCTATTAATTTATCTACTCAATTTTACTTATTATTTGTCCACAGAAAGTGAAAACATACCTTTATGGCTTTATGATTATATTTTATAAATACCTACGAAAAATCACATTTATATTAGATATATAATCATACACGGATAATATGCCACACGTATCTACTATAAACTAACCCGTACGGCGTAGGCTGCATAAATCCTATTTCTATATCCACAAAACTTTTTCATCAGTTGATTTTGTCAAACCGGTAGTATACGATTGAGAACGTTTTACCTTTTTAGCAACGCGATTGAGAACGATTGTCGGCAGATCAAAGAAACAGTATTTCGTACCTTAAAATCAAACGATTGAGAACGATTTTTCGAGCAACGTTGCCATTTATCTTAACTGTGATTTTGATGCGTTTCATTTTTTGCATTTCTTTGACAAAATTCACTTTAAATGCATTTTTCACAATTTGTTTATAAAATGAACGAAAATTCTTGTGATTAACAAAACACTTTCAGAAAACTGTCAACGGTTAATAATAAATTATTATATAGCACGACAAGGTATCATCGATAACCATTTTATCATAGCCAGGCCTTTCCGCTCAAATTACAACCGTTATAAACATATAAACCATACATACATACATAGGTACAAGTTATCGTCGATAACAACAGCTAGGCCTTGACAAGTATTACTGAATTAGTAACCAATTAGTACGTCCAGAACTAAACAAGTAACAATACTATAAAATATAAAACTTAATATACTTATTTAGTAATAAAGATAGTAAATACGATAACGCGGTTTACGTATCTGCGTAAAACCAAAATATTGCCAAATTCAGTTGTTTGGTGGACAGTGAGCGCGGTAACAACGCATTATAGGTAGTGTTATAGTGTAGGTATGGTATAGTGTCGTATAATGGAAAACTTTAAAATCATAACGTCTGAACGCGGAAAAGATCTTATATTATTAAATAATGATAAATATTTATTCGCAAGAACACGCAAAGACGGATTAATGAAATGGAAATGTTCCAATAACAGTTGTAGTGCCGTTTATTAACGGAAATAGATAAAACTTTTCATTCGTCAAATGGCGAACATGTAAATCATGCAAGTAATAACAATCAAAAAATTGAAAGACAGATTTTGAAGGAAAATTGTAAACGGAAATAGATAAAACTTTTCATTCGTCAAATGGCGAACATGTAAATCATGCAAGTAATAACAATCAAAAAATTGAAAGACAGATTTTGAGGGAAAATTGTAAACGAAAAGCTGAAGAAAACACATCGACAAGACCGTTAAAATTTTAATCTTGAAAAAATGCCTTAAGCTGAAAAATAAGTGATAAATGTATTGATTTTACAATGATCCGTTTGTTTACTTTTATTTATCAAAATAATTTAATTTATTCTGTAACCAAAAACTCAAAGTAATATAGTAATTGATATCTTTTATATACATATATTGTATATTTTATTTCTATTTTGTATTTTTAACTAGGAAATGTGGCAACGTTGCATAAAAGTTATCAGGTAAAAACGTTCTCAATCGTGTTATTAAAAAAGGTACTGCCGATAAGGACCGTTCTCAATCGTGTTCTACCCTGTCAAACACTGCCAATCGGTGTTGAGTATAAAGATAAATATTTTTGCTTTTTCTCAATTATTTAAAAAGTTATGGGATATTTCTACTGAAACCACACTTTTAATGTAAACATTTAAGTATAATTGTTACTTTTTTTTAAAAATATTAACTTGTCGAGTTTCAACTTTTGTCAACTAATAAGAATCTACATAAAAAAGCAACGGTAAGTGATTAATGATTATTGTTGTAACAATTTTAAATATCAATACTTCAATACTATTATTAATCCAACCAATATTTGTCGTAAATAATCTTTTTTTTTTATCTTAGACATTTTTTTTTTTTAGATTAAGATAATCTCGACATTAATTTTTCGACAGAAAATCGTTTATATTATTATTGTACATATTAAAGTGATCATATAAAAAATCATACATCACATCTAAGTGAAACTTAAATTAAATATAATATTGAAATTAAGTTACAGTTTATATTAAAATTGTCAATATCTACAATATAAAAATATTACTTTGTGCACCAATAGATTGACCATTGATGACATACTCACACACTCCACCGTTATCACTGGCGGAGAAATCGCTATGATGCTGACCGTGTAGTTGATAAATGGATAAATTTCATTTAATAAGAGAACTGATCGGTACTTCAATTTGTATTCAAAGAGGTTCATTACCTAAAGTAAAAGAGTTTAAGTTATAATATTTTACTATTTATTGTATTATATCTAGTGTAATAATGAACATTAAACTGTATAATTTAATGAACATTAATGTTGCCAATACAAGCATATTTCGTAATATAAAATCAAACTCAGCCAAAATATACTAAAAACAAATTAAAAAAATATCTATGTAATTGGAAATATGTTGTACGTGTGTAAGACGAAGACAACAAATGCCCATGTGACGTCCTCAACACACAAATGCTTAAGATTATTAATTTTTTTAAGTAAAATGTCTTAAAATATTATCCAATAATTATTATTAAAAAAAAATAAAATATACATATATATTAAGTAGGTACCAACGACAAAATATAACGACAGTTACTGGCAGCATTGACGCGCTGTATTGTGTTTTGATCATCAGATTTTAAAATATAAACTCTAAAGTATAATATAGATATTAATTATAATAAATTAACATGGATAATAATATAAAATAAATTAATAAATATAGCTTTAGAAGTTGTCGTCATCGGGCGGTGCGACGGACGGCGAACGAAACAGCGCTGTATGTTTGCATGAGTGATTTCACGGGGAAACAAAATATTGTACGAACCTATTTAGTCGTATTTATTAGTCTATTACATATACATTACTATGTGTATAGATAAAATAAATTCGTCTAAAACGGTAACCGTAGAAATACGCTAGCATTTTTATAACAACAATACTTTTATTATATAAATCATTGAGATTTTCTGCCGTCGTAGTAATTTAGAAATTATCATATTATGCATCTACATTAATTGATTAATTTAAAATAGAAATAATACGATGACCAACAATAAATTATGGAATGCTGAATACCAAGACAATATAAGACTTATATATACTATAGATTTTCTATTATAACCTAAAAATTTTTGTTGAATGTTAATAATGTTAATATAGGTATTTCCTATATTTGATAACATTTTCAAAATATTTAGATTTGTTTTGAGCTGTTTACTGACATTTTAATTTTTCAACGTTTTTGTTTTTTTTTTCTATAAATATCGATAAAAATGTATTTGTTGGGTAGAAAAGCTTGAAATTTTAATACAAGGCTTCTAACACATTGTAACAATAGCAGTTAAAAAATATTAAAAATACATATGCACGATTTTTTTTATAAGCGTTTAAAGTTCAAATTTTGACTAAATACATAAAAATTACAGCAATGTTCAAATAATCTTGGATAGAAATTCATAAAAGTTTTTATTTTTAATTCTAAGATTTGAAAATTTGATACAAAGCTCCTAACATATTTTTACAATAGCAGTTGAAAAAAAAGAAATACATAGTCACAATTTTTTTTTACAAGCATTCAAAGTTTGAATTTTAGACAACATACGTAAAAATCACGACAATTCATTAATTATTTTATGCTAGAAATAGAAATTCATTAAAAATTCGCCTTTTATATCTAAGAATTTAAAATTTTATATAAGACCCCTAACATACTTTTACAATAGCAGATGAAAAATAAAAGAAATATATTGGCACAATTTTTTTTTACAAGCATTCAAAGTTTGAATTTTGACAACATATGTAAAAATCACGAAAATCACGAAAATTCGCAAATTATTTTAAACTAGAAATTCATAAAAAATTTTCTTTTTAAATCTAAGATTTGAAAATTTTTAATAATCTATAATATATCCTAGACAGATAAACCGTCTTCGCTCAGAATCGTTTTTCGTATACAATGATATAATATCATTGGATTCAAATTTAATTCCATCCATCACAGTAACCCACTTGTAACCTACTGTACAGCAGAGCGACATCCACGACTTACCCGCCTTTTTTTGTTTTTAAAGGTTACTCGAATTGCCTCCTGATTTCAAAAATATTATTCACTCGAATTGCCTCCTAAGAGGGTCACTATATGCCTACTCTTGTACTGGAATCGCCTGGCGATAGCTATAATTAATCGATTTATAAAAAAATATATCAAACATTATTTAGATGAAATATCATTCTGTTATACAGTCAAAAGTTTGTATAAAATAAATGTTAATAATCATTAACTAAATCTTTTTGATATCCAAACTTAAAACCATCACATATTATAATTGTTTTACCCTTTTCACGGATCACGCTGATCTCGTTCATTTTTATAAAAATATAATACGTACATTATGAATACTACTTATATTATAATAACGTGTTATGTATCGTGGTTGCGCAAACGAAACTGACTGTGTTGAACTGGTGATGATAGAATTAATCATTAATTTATTAATCGGTCTGGGAAATACTGTATGTCTTAAAAATTGTATTTTTGAACATAACGGAATAATATAATAATCGATAGTACACGTACAACTATCGATATAATTAACAATCCAGGTATGTTATGGGAGGAAATTTGAGTAGACCGTTTGGGTATGCTCGAATTGCCTCCAAAAACACCAGGAGGCAATTCGAGTAGAAAAGTCACCTAGGTACCTAAATTTGAGAGGCAATTCGAGTGTCACCTGTATTATATATTTATGTACCAGATTTATTCACCCTTTACGTTATATCCGTTTCCCGCCTCAATCCTGGGCTACGATAAATTGGTAGGATACGCTAAGCTACCTATTATACATTATAATATTTTGTATATAAGCGTATTGCTGGTCTTGTGACTTATTGGTCGACTAATCGACTAACCACTAGCCACGTCATGAAATACTATTATATAGATTCTTAAATCAAGCTAACCAAACCCTCGTATGTGTCCCTCCATTTTTTTTTTTTGCTTATTGTAAAAATATTATTAACAGATTGTATGACTTAAAATAAATATGACAAAAATAATTCAATGTTTTGTTTAGTTCTAGATCCTCGTTTATTTGAAGATCATCGTGATTGGTTTTTGAACGGTCCTTTAACTTGGACAAGTAATAACTTACCATGCACATGGATCCTATAACGCCAAACGTTAGACCAATCAATAATCCTTTTGACATTTTCCAGGTTAAACTTTAAACAGCCAATATGTGTTTAACAAGAAATATATTTTTCAATGAACAATATTTCTTAATAGCATCCATTAATTCGTAGTTATGTATATGTTATAATATAATATGTCCACTCAGTGTTTCCCAGAGAACAATTTTTTTTTTTTAATGTATCAATATTGATTTTAAATAATAATATTTATAATAAATTGTACAAGTATACAATAATATTATTATTATTTTTTATTTATCCAAAGCCCGGGAACTAAAACCATTATTAGTTGTTTGTAGGGACTAATATGGAAAGTGGACCTATCCAAAGTAGATCACTTTATGCAATTAGCGATTCAAATACAATAATTTCTCCTATTATATGATAAAGAATTATAGACTTATGATTTATAAGGAACCTTGTATTAAATTTTTATTTTTATTTTTTTACTTTTCTATAGAATGAATGAATTTTTATTGACATTCTTAGAAAAAACACTAAAATTAATCAAATAGGTACAATCCAAGCGAAAACAGTCTAATCAAGGTTACCCTCATTAAAAAAAAAATGTATTTCTTTATTTTTCCGTTGTTGGTAAGTTCCACAGATCCATTGCCAAATAATCGTAACTGTACAACAAGTTACCTCTATACTACCATCGTGACTGCGTGGTTGTGACTAAATGCCCAAGTGTCCTAAAAGTTACCCAGCCAGTCTATAAAATTTGCGATAAGTATTAAGTGTGATTGTAACGACACTGGAAAAAAATAGAATCGCATATAAAACGACGTCGCCTATAACCTATATAATATGGGCACGCGGAAAAAAAACGATAACAATATATATTATAGGTATTACCTAGTGACTAGTTGTTATTTTAGTTGACTCTCTATTTAGTTGTGACACGGTATTATGGAAATAATAAAATCAAATAAAGGCAAAGAAAAATTAACGTTTAATGGTTATATGCACGAAATGAAGCACGCAGGAAAAAACTATTACATATTATGATGAAGATGTAATAAAAAGACTAAAGAGTTCTCTAAACTGTCCAGCTATTCTCCACATCTCAATCCATAAAACCAGCCACATTCTCAAAGTTAGACATGAGCACCCTGCAGCTGAACAAACAAAAATCGAAATCGCAAAAGCCATAAACAGAATTAAACAGACTGCAAAGTATTCAGGAGCTAACCCGTCGCAGATGTACCTATGCTGAAACGGTATCACAATTATTAGACGTCAACGCTAGAGCAAGGATGCCAGTCTCTATTGACTATTATACAACTTTTTATAACTTTTTTATTTTATTTAATTCTACTCACAAGATATTTATTTGTAATTTTCTATAAAATGTATTAACTAATTTATTAATTGTTGTTCTCTACATTATACAATAAGATATCGATAACTTCTTATTTTATTTATAGTCTATTCTACTGACAAAATATTTATTTTGTAATTTTCTATACAATACCTAAAATATGACAACAAGAAAATATTTATTTTTTTATTTTCATAGTCTTTTTTTGTTTTTGTTTTTAATTTCGTGGTTTTTTTCCTACAACCATAATATGAGGTAGTCGCGATAACGCATATGTAGCGTGCGGTAGTCGCGATAACGCACAAGTACCATATAGGTAATTATATTAAATTATTAAAAGATATTTTTTTATTTAAATGACAGTAGTTTAATAAAATATGCATGATATATTAATGTATTATTAGGCAAACATTTTTTAATTTGTTCTCACCAGATACGTGCCTGCCTTGCGTACGTCATCGATTACGCATAAATTCATGAAAATGATACAATATAAAGTATCAAGACTTTCAAGGAAGAAATTGGAGTGTATCGATACGTATCGATTTTGAATTCTGAATGTTCAAGAAGTTAGACGTTGGAAACAATACGTACTTATCGAATTCTTCTTGAAAACTTATAAGCATAAAGACTGGAAAAAATTATCGAGGTTTGTAAGGGAAGGACTCAAGAATATTGTGGTTCCCTATGCTGTGGAGGCATGGACCGTGATTAAGTAAAAACAAAAAAGTCTTTATAATATGTAATAATAGAATTGATATCATTTTATTATCAATTCACCTTGATAATCACAGATATTATATAAAAAATGTATTTTCATTTTTTATATAAACTGTGACGTGATATTACTTTCTGTACGAACAAACCGATTACTGAACTTCTTTACAAAATATATACATATATATACCTACCGTGTGTAAACTAATCAATGATTAGTAGTGATAAGTGATTATAAAACACGTTTATCTTAAAATTATTATGCTTAAGTGCTTAACGCTTAAGGCCAGAATAGTGTACAGCAAATACAGTAATACACATTAAACGACGTACATCCTTCATCGATAATCTTTAAGTTATAAAGGTAAAATATTAGAATTTGTGGCTTTACGCCAATAGCTTAAAATAATTTAGACTTATAGCTCTATGAAATAGTAAATTTTGTAATACTTACATTATTGTTGGTATTGTATTTTTTTTTTTGAAATGTGTCAATATTAAACTCTTAGATATTGCTAGTGTTAAAATAGTTTTATTTGCAGATCAGAACCTGTCGTTATAACTACTTGTAAATTTTAATCTGTCGTCATGAAAATCCCACGATTAAATATCCAAATTCGTACAATCTACACTAGCATCCGTTTTCAAACGAAACCATCTGAACTCTATGATCAACGAGTGAGTGATGGTCAATTGATCAATGATGATCATCAGCGTCAAATTGTCAAACAGCTAGATGAAGTGTATACATCTTTAAAAAGTTATTCACTACCATCACAAAGTGTAATTTCAAAATGGTTTGGTCGGCGAAAAGTACCCTTAAATGGTATTTACATGCATGGATCAGTTGGATGTGGTAAAACCATGTTAATGGATTTATTTTTTTCCTGTTGTGAAGTAATTATTATATTTTATGATTAGTAATTTGTACTAGTTTATTTATACATTTGATTAAAAAATTTAAACATGCTTAAAGTATGTATGATATGTTTGCTAAGTATAGTTTTATTCAGAATCAATTTTAAATATGTGTTTTTAATTTAAATTTTTTTTCAAGTTTAATAATTAAGTATATACATTGTCTTCAATTATTTATACGTAAAGAAATTAATGGCAAAATAGCGCACAAACTTTAGTACAAAATTACTACTCAACACAATTATTATTGATTGCCCAACATATTTACATTTTAATTATTTGCAAATTTTCCAATTGTATAGGTAGAAAAAAAACGTCGAGTTCATTTTGATGAGTTTATGTTGGATATTCATAATAGAGTGCATAATTTAAGGTTGAGCACTAAAGAAAATTTTGATGCTATTCCTATGGTTGCTGATACAATATTAGAACAATCATGGTTACTTTGTTTTGATGAATTTCAGGTATTTTTTAAAAATATTTTATTTGTCTATTGTAGATATCACACTTTTAATTATAGGACTATCATGAACTCTTGCTAGGTGACTGACATAGCAAATGCAATGATATTGAAACGGCTTTTCACTGTACTTTTTGATAAAGGTATGGTTATGGTAGCGACCAGCAATCGTAAGCCAGATGATCTATATAAAAATGGACTACAAAGGTTTTTGTTTTTACCGTTTATACCTGTATTAAAGCAACATTCTATAGTCGTCAATTTGGATTCTGGTATTGACTATAGAGTTATAAGAGCAAAAAGTGGATACAAATCATATTTTGTGTAAGTATACATAGTGACATACTATACAGATCATAAATATATTATTTTATAAAAATAATAAATTGAGGTACCATTACCATAATTATTAAAGTATTGTGTGCATTTTTCCATAGACGAAATGTTGATACCTTAAAAGATTTTGAAAACTCCATTAAAAGATTTACAAATAGTGAAAATGATACTGTCAGGCCAAGAACATTAATTATTATGCAAAGGAATCTTACATTCAAAAGAGTATGTGGACAAATCTTAGATGCTACTTTTGAAGAATTATGTGATCGGGTAATATTATATTTCACTAAATATACTTAATAAATTTACAATAAAAACTTTTCAGCCTTTAGGCGCTGTAGATTACTTATACTTAGCTCAAATGTTTCACACAATAGCTATAAGAGATGTTCCTCAACTTGATTTAGATTCATTATCGCCATTGAGACGTTTTATCACTTTGATTGATACACTTTATGATCATAAGGTAATCTTACAGATTTAATATTTTGAGTAATAATTATTGGTGATATAAAATATTATTTTTTAGATATTTGTTTTAATATATGCAGATAAACCAGTAAAAGAATTATTTGTAGCCCAAAAAACAGACGGATTAGACGATGATCAGAAAGTTCTTATGGACGATTTAGATTTACAAACTGATTCGGTAAAGTATTATAACATTTTTTCAGTTTCTAATATTTTTAAAATGTTAAACACTATATAGTTATTATTTAATAAAACTCAAGAAATTCTAATTGCTTACTGAATTTAGAGTTCTTTTTATTGTCATTTATTATTATTATTCTCACAAATATGATAAAAACATATAGTATTATAAAATACAATTTCAGCTTAATAATAAGTTGATTGAGCTTGAATGTTACATAATTTATTTTATATGTCAACTTTAAGAGTATATTATACCTGATAATCCGTTATCTTCATCTTACTAAAGCAGAACATGGCAAATTTTATGCACAGATTATTTTTAAACATTATCTGACTCCAGTTTTCTATGTAGACTTTCTTTTCTAATTTTAATTTTGAAGTATGTTATTACTTAATTCGCAATGAAAATAGACATTTCACAACCTCTTAAACAGAAATATGTTAGTGGATAATAATAATGTAATATAATTAGATTCTATTATTATAACTAGTGATAACAGTATAAAAAAAATTATAATTACTTAATATTACCTACATTTATTTTATAATTACAATGTATCAATGTTTTCTAAAAAAGTAATGTATTGAATTATTTTTAGGCCAATGCTAAAGCCAATGTTTTTACTGGGGATGAAGAAATGTTTGCATTTGATCGAACAGTATCAAGGCTCATGGAAATGCAATCTATTGACTATTGGAAAAATAACCGCTCAAAAGTATAATTCAAATAATGTACAGTAGAACCTCGATAACTTGAATCTGTTGAGGGCAAAAAAAAATTTGATAAGTCGAGGTTCTACTGTGGTTAAAATTAATAGTATCAAATAGTTACCATTTTTATAGTTCTGTTGTATGCTGTTGTTATTTATTTAGTAATAATTATTAGTTTAATATGAAAAGTGATTAAATATAATATGATTAATAACTAAGAAATAATTCAAATTTAATTGTAGGTGTCTTATTGTGTTTTTAACAGTATTTTAAAAAAGGCTTACAGTGGCACTAAAGTGCTTAAAATATATTATGACATCATACATCAAGGGACTTTATTATCCTAACTTTAAAAAAAAAAAATAACAATTAGATGTGATGATCAAAGCATCTAATGCAATGTTTAATCATTTATTTATAAATATTAGTTGAACAAATATTTCATGATCCACAGATCAATTATTTAATTAATTTAAGATTTTAGTGATGTAGGCCTTCCACCTAAAAAATCTACTATGCCATCTGACATAGATAAATTAGGTTATCAGTGCCAATGTATGCCTATTAGACACAATCTGTTTGACTGTCAATAAACATATCTTTATAATAGTAAGAATATGCAATACAACTGTTAACTACCTATGAAAGTATTTTAAAACTATTCAAATAATGCATTAGAAATGTAGTGATGTAACAAAAAAAAAATGTATAATAAGTGTTTTCAAAAAAGAAAACAGCATTAAATAACTTAAAATTATTTATTATTATATTTATTTGTTTTTTTTTTAATCCTTTTAATGTTATTTCCCTTTTTTAAGTATGGCAAATATAATAATTTTACCATTAACGCAAATGCAACTTAAGCAAATATTTCAGACTAAATCATCCAAATAGATATACTAACATATTATTATTATATATTACATAAATTTACTTTTATTAAAAATATTGTCTTTATTTTTTGAGGAATTCATCAAAACTTCATAAGTACAAAAATGATTAATCAGTATTCATTAATTTTTGTACACTGCATATAAAAAGCGTGTGTATACTAGGATTTAATATGTAGTGGGGCTTAGTGAAAAAAAAAATATTTAAGTAGTTTAATTTTAAATGTTTATAAGTACATTCATATACTTCTAATGTTTAAGGGGGTTTGAACTTTGAATCCTCAAACTCTTAGTGTCAACAGCTCCAATAAAATTTCAACGCTACATAGGAAAAGGGTGCTATTGGAATATTTTTCATTAGGTATGACTAAATTTGGATTTACTTACAATTAATGTAAAACTATACTTATAAAAATATACTTATAATACCTGAAATTAATACTCATGTATTTGACAATAATTTTAAACAAATTATATTATTAAATATGAAAAGATGTAAACAAAGTTGGTTTTATTTTCATTAATAAGATGATCTTAAGTCATTTGCTGTCTATGTCAACAGATAATTCTAAGTTGAATAGTTTTATTTTTACTTGATATATTATAATTATTAAAAACCTATGAATTTTGACCAACAAATTTTTTGATATTAAACCTAATTAAAGGTTAAAATGTTAAAAATTATTTTCTATTTGTCTATTACAGAACAAGAAGTCTATTAACAATGTTACCACTACCACCTCTTGTATGCAAAATATATTACAATACACAATATGTATATTTTAGATTTCTTTATCAAAATGTATGACCCCAATATTTTGGGAATTTATACAGTAATTATATCAGGAATGGACAACTTTAACTTACCAAAGAACTAGCTTACTTAAAAATAAATTTAGTAGGTCAATTGGTTTTTTTTTTAAATTTCTTCATTTAGACGTTAATTATAAAACAATTTAAAAAAACAGTAGGAACTACTGGTTAAAGGTGTAAATATATAATGTAAATAAATATGCAGGACACAAGTTGCTAATTTTTGCAGCATAAAATAAATAAAAACATTTACTGCATAAGGAAGTTATACAAAATAGAATTAGGTTGGATAATTACGGTAATTTATGAACATGACATTATCTACTCAGAAAAATTAACTGTATAATTCAAAAAACAATTTCAAGGAGTTGAATTTTATTTTTGCTCTCTTGATTGCTATATTTTAAATTCTAAAAACTGTAAAATTGGCTCTCTAGTAACTTGAGTTTCTATCCTATATGTCCCATTATGTAATAATATAAGCTATGTAATAGTTACCAAATACAACAGGGAATGATTTAATTAGTACACGTCAACTTTAATGGTTTAAAAGTCTAAAATTTAAGGTCTATGAGAAATTGAATTTTCGTTATTGTTCATGCCTTTATGAAACTTTTATAATAACAATGTACTAATGCAATGATGCTTATTATTGGTGAAGTTTAACTAATATTTTATTTATTATAGAATGTAATATAAAATAAAACTAATAATTTGTAACTCAAAATTGGAGACAAAAAATCATATTAATTTTTCTAAGTTATTTGTTGAGTTGCAAAAATATTTTTATATAAAGTATATATATAAATTAGATCAATTATGATTTGTTAGCAATACATACACCAGTAATATAATACATTTTAACCCCCATCACATCTTCAACATATGATAATTTTGGTAAAAATAAAATTAATAAGGTCACAAGAAATGGATTTATTTACTATAAACACCTTCTTGGAAATCTATTACCTACATAAATCTCATATTACATCAAAATAGTTTTTGAAAAGTTTGAGTAGAAGCATTAATTATTTTTACATAATCATTTTTCTTTAATATTAATGACAGGTTTTATAAACTTTTATTGTTCTGTAGAATGAGTTGACTTTCTATGGTAAAAAACAGCATGAATTATAAAAATATAATATAGCTTACATTTAGATTGTAGATTTTGAGTTACTGATGACTTGTCTAATTATCAACAATGGATGAAATCAATTTTTTAAATAATATAAGTGACTCAATTATTTTTATTTTTAAAGTCAAAAACATATTTTTACGCATGAAATAATAACTTTTCAATAAAAAAATATAAAATAAAAAAGAATATTGTATTTCCAAGTTGTAAGAGTTTTCAGAATCCAAGAGCTTAGTTAATTAGAAATCAAATATTGATTTATATTTTAGACAGAAAAAAAAGTTATATAAATCCACAATAGAAATTAGATGAGTATTGCTGATAAATGTATAATAAATATATCTACTTGGGTTCTTCTCTTTTATTTAACTTGACTTAATAAATTATAATCATTTTATTTAAACTCCCTTGATCACAGCATAACTTCATTGTGGCTGTGGCGCTGCAGCGGTAGCAGCAGATGGTTTGCTCCGATGGGTTGTTGGTGTGGATGAAACTTGTTGAGAAGCTGTGTCTTTTACAAATTTTTCCACCTAAAATATTTTTTAAAATCACCAAATAAAACATTATTACAATTATTTAGTTGAATCATAATAAAAAATGATAAAATAATAGCACAATTTTATTATAGTTTAAATTCAACATATTATAAGTGATATAAACATATAATATAATATATAATATTCAGTAGCAAATCTATCCATTTAATGAAATAAATAATTTAAAATTGGTTACTATACTTTATTTCATTAAGTGTAACTTTGGGCAGTGTCTAATGTAAATCAAGTGCCTTGCTCTAAGGAGCATAAATTTAATATTCAAACAATGTTTATACAGTAATCGCTTGTTATCCCCGGTTAAGTCTACAATAACATTTTATTGTTATTATAAGAACGCTGTAGATAATTTATTTTAGAAAATTGTAAATAATTATTGTTATATTGGTAGGTATAATGCAAATAATTATACAACTATGCTTATATGTACTGATTGCACAGATAAACATTACATTATGACTTATTTTATTTTATTATATCGTTAATTTGTTCAGAGGTTTTTTCACCATTCATAATGTATGTATAATTGATGATTAATAAATTACTTAATAAATCATGTATAATAAAAATAATAATTAATCAAATACATAATTGTAAAAAATATTAACATTATTATTGTGATTTTCTAAATTAATACAATGTACCTTTTTACATTACTTTTGGTCTCGTTAACCGTGTAACTTTGCTGGAACTTAACTCTCGCTGATAACGGAGGATTACTGTATTTTACTAAGATTAACAATGAAAAATAATTTTTAGAATTTTTATCATAAGCAAAATCTGACGACCAAAATTAATGACAGTCAATAATTTATCAATCTTGAGACAATTCATGTATGTAGTGAAGCATACAACTTATCCAATTGTTAAACTAACTTTGGATTCATGATTAAAATAATTGTATAAAAACACAAAAACAGTAACATAACAGAACTAAAATACTAGCATAGGATATTTTAAGTATACGCTGTCTATTCTATGTAAACTATGTTAACACTAAAGATAAAGAGACAACTTTAAGTCTACTTACAATGTTCTTTATGTACAAAATAGCTTTGTCTTCTTGGTTTCCAGTGCCTTTGACATTATCGGCCTTATATGGTGGACTAATTATCACTTGATCATAAACAACAATATTTTGCCCTTGCCAAGTTACTTCTGGAATCCTAAACATAAAATAGACAAATATAATTTATTTATTCTTCTACAGATAGTTGAATTATATATTATTAAAAATGTACGTTTTAGTTATAGTCAAATACAATTTTTGTGCCTCAGGGGAAACATTAGCAGACATAGCTGATATTTGACGTTTCTTATCTTGTATTTGAGTTTTTATCCTATTATTTAACTGTAAAAGACAATATTTTAATATTTTTTAGACATTTAACATATTAATAATTAAATAGATGCAATTTATAACATACCCTATTTAAATTTAACGAAGGCAAAGGTGGTGGGTTGAAACTGGACTCCTTTTTAACTTGAACGTCTTTAGCAAACGCCAAGTTCACTATATTGATGTTGCTTAACAATGGGTTATTATTAGTTGATGGACATTCTGGTAGTTTATATTAAGGAAATAAACAATAAAATAATAGAGTAATAAAGTAATTAAGTAAAAATCAAAAAGTGTCATGATAAATACAAAAAATATGACATTAGTACTACGTATTGGCGTCCAAATAGTTTAATACAAAAAAAAATACGCCAAACGTATTTGAGAATTGTATATGGCATAAGTATATACAATTATCTTGTCATGCAATCATAATGTACCAACAAAATCATCATAGGTTTCCAAAAATGTGTACAGGGGTGGTCAATGCCTATAGTTTAAATAAAACGAGGAATAAAATGACATTGGCATCAGTGTACAAGGGGTAAGAAGCAACTAAAGACATCGGGACACAAAGTCCACTACGACAGCCTTTTAGAGAGTAAGGGAACTCCGCGGGGCGGCGATGGCATATTAAGGAAATTCAAGACGATCGGTGAAGCAGAGAGCGAGCATGTTGACAGCCCGAAAGCAACGCAAACACAGCGAGGGACCGCTATGCTGATAACGCAGACAATCCCGGGGAGCCTTCCCCCCCGTGGAGAATCGCTCAACCCCGTCGACCCACCTACCTACTAAGTGCTCTAACGTTCTATGCTCTATCGGCGGAAGTTGCGTTTCCGGAAAAGGATACTCAGTATTAGCATTTTCGTGGTAGGCTCGAACCCGAGAACCTCGCCCTCGATCTCCTCGTCGAAGCAATTGGTGCACATGACTACGCTGCCGATGGAGAAACACTCGTTGACACCGGCCATTTTGTGCTTTCCATAAAAGTTTATCGCCATCTAACGCTTGACAAACGGGCGCGGGCACCGGACGCACCGATTCCGGAACTGACCGGGACAACGGGCAGCAACGGCGCGCGTGACTTACCGCACACGATGACGGAGATGACGACAGCGGGTATGCGACGGCCGGCGGACGTGCCGTGGTCGTAAGTGAATAATTATTAACTACCTATTTAACTTTTGCAGTTTCGCGTTCGAGTGATAGCGACGGTTCTGTGAGTGTGTGTGTGTGTTGTGTTGTGTTGTATTGCGTGAGTGTGCGTACTGCGTGAGCCGTATATATTGCCGTGTGATAGACACGAGACGGCGCGACCAACGCTGGTATAAAACACTAGCGTGGTTTACCGGAAATTTATTGTCGTCGCCGGCTAAAAATAGTATACGAATATCGTAAGTACTCCGCAAACTTTACGTGCGCAACGACACGAGATAATGATAAAAAAAAAAATAAAAATATTGCACTCACGGCAATAACGCCGTCGTCGTGTGTCTGAGAGTCGAGACTCGATCTCGATTCTCGATAGACCTGAATGTTCGTGCGTGCGTGCCACGGACCACGGTCCGTGTTATAGTTGGCGCGTGCGTGCAACATACTACCACGGTGCGATGCATTTGTGCGCTTGCGCGAGCGTTATCGTACCGGTGCGGTAAGACTGCGGGGAGGGGGTGTGTTGGACGACGAACGGCAGCGGCGAATATTGATAACGGGCCGCCACCGCGGGTTGGCGGCGGTCACCGCGGTCCGCGATGACGAACGAGTACAGAGTACAGCACGACCACGACAGTACGACACGATTGACAAGTGATGACTATTCCAAATTAGCAAATTCCAATTCTATTTGACATCACGCGACAAGAACGCGTTTCGACGTTTACTTCAATATATATGAGGAAAATGTTGAGGTCCGGATTTAGTTCTGTATCAGGGACACTGTCGTTTATTGGTTGGGAAGGAGGATGTCTCAGAAAAGCTTAGGTTTCAGTTATTATGTTTATTGATTTTTAACAACTATCATTTGTTCACTTCGATATAGTTAAATTTCTTTGTTAGACATTGCTCGTATTAATTGCATATAATTCGGAACGATAGTCGATAAGACGCGATGGTGGTGTACGTGTTCCTTAATAGATATTAAATTCATTTTCCTTTTAATTTGGTTATTTTATGTTAAATATTTTAATGAGTTTTAATGTAATTAAATACTATCGAATGTCCTAATGCCACAATTCTAAACATGTTTATATCCGTGTACCATTGCACACTTTGAAAAATGTTCATAGGGTTGTTCATAACTAAACCACTTGATCAAAGAACCTTTTTTTTTTGTACATCAAAATTGTATACGTTTATTTAATTACATGTATGGCATTTTATAAAAAATAAAAAATTATAACGATATAAACATTTAATGAACAAAAAGAAAATTAAATATGTACTATTCTGGCTTATACCGTTCAAGTATGTGCGATTAGTGATATTTTTGATTTCGTTTATACTGCTTACAGCAATGTATCCTATTTATTTGAACTTTGAACTTCATTTATAACATTTATGAAAATAAAAATGTGCACTATTAAAGTTCCTCAAAAATGACAAATTAAATGATTGACAACATGCATTGGCGGTCCTTTTTGAATCAATTTAATTTATAACCCACAGTGAAGATGGAAAAGTTTAACTTGAGGAACATATGACGTGTCGTCTAAATAATCAGAAAATTCAACTAATTTTTCTGTTAAACGCTGAATTAACTTCATATATTTAATAAAACATTCGTCTGGTCTACTTAACTAGAGGGTAGTCTAAAATTACGAGTTTTGTAAAATCCTCGCATTGCACCAAGTAGGCTGTGTTGCATGTGTTGTTTCCGTTTTACAAAATGTAAGACATTGCGAAAATTGTTTTTCACGACAAAGAACCACTCAAGCTGTAATCCAAGCTAAGCAACCAAATGTTTACACTATAAAGAGGAGAATATTTACTATGCAACGTTATTTTTAATTTTTTGACGTCAAAAATACGAAAAAGTTCTTATTGTTTAAGAATTCAATATGTTGGAGTTTTTCAAACTTGAATAACTTTTTTTAGTTCTTATAATATCGAAAAAATAAAAACAACGTTGCACTGTAAATATTCTCCTCTTTAGAGTGTGAAAATTTGGTTGCCTAGCTTGGATTACAGCTTGAGTGCGGTTTTTTCCCGCGCAAAACAGTTTTCACAGTGTTTTACATTTTTGTAGAATTCTACATTTGAAGACGGAGACAACACATTCGGGTATAGGCGTATAACGTCCTCTTACTATAATTTTCATTTTATCCATATTATTTTTATAACATTTTTATGATTATTGTTTATTACAAAATATAATATCAATATTTGTTTCTATAATTTCCCACTATTTTACTTTATTTTATAAATAATTTACTATTTCTATATTTACCTCCATTATTTTACGGGTTATTTATTTTAATCATGTATATATTGAAATATGAGGGTAATTGGTACATTTTGATCTTGGTAATTTTTTTTTTTTTTTGAGGGGGGGGGGGGTTGGTATAAAAAAAAGCTACTTTGGGAGGTAACTGGTCATGCCCGATTTACTATATTATAGTACTTCTAAGAATTAAGACTATTCAAACATTTTAAGTTTCTTATTAATACAATATTAATAATGCTACTAAAGAATGAATTTAATGAATGATTGAATACTATATATTATATTGGTAGGCTGCAGGTATCATTGTTTTTTCGAGTTAGGCAAGTCATTAGAAACCCAACCTTACTAGACCTAACCTGGAGTCCTGATGCAGGTATTTTTTTAGTTATAATTATAGTTTAAAATAACATTTCCTTTAAAAATATGACAATAGGTTTAACGTTTTTTTTATTTACTAACTTAATTGTTTGAATACACCAAGTATTTTTACAATGTTAATTTAAGGTTTACAAAAACATTTTAGTTTGATTATGAATCTGGATAGTCCTTGATCTTGAGCTTCAGCCTTCAAATAAAATATTTTATGGTAGCAGTGGTTTTAGTCTTAGAGTGGTGGATCTTTTGCCAATTTTATAGTTAAGTGCTCCGTCGACTTAATACAGTTTTTCGGAAAAATGCTAAAATTATTACGTACATAATAACGTTTAAGGTATATAGCCATATTACGGTTAATCGTGTATTAAATATTCTATTGCTTTTAGATTTTAATAAAAAAAATTCACTTCAGTAAATGTATAATATAATATATTAATATACAATATGGAAAGAAAATACCGAACGTTAACCTAAAATTCATACATATTTAGCCCCAAAATAGATAGGTACTTGATAGGGGATAATAAAATAATAGGAAATAGATAAGTACTTAACTACCTATAAGGTGTCTATAATATTTGTAAATTGTAAAACGTTTACGAAGGAGTATATTATTGCTTCAAAGTCACCAATGTTTATAAGTTATAACTTAGATGTTATAAACTATAGTTTCAAATTCATGTTTGGGCTTAGTCTGCGGGCTTAGTATAAAGGATACACCTTAGATCTAACTATCTAAGGATAAAGGAATACACTTACAGATAACGTTAGAAAGTTTCTATTGCTTCTAAGTTTCTAATAGAAACATATCCATATCAGACCACATGTCCTTATATCTATTATCTTTAATATATCTATAAACAGAATATTACTCATATATTAACAATAAACCATGGTTATTTACTGGTAACTCGAAACTGTCAATAATTGGTATGGTATCTAATATAGCAGTATCTATTAATTAGTTGATAAGCGTGATAAATGTATAAATACTATAAATTAATAATTAATGCCTAATGTATAATATTGAATATTGAACCCGAATTATTACTACACTAGGTATATATTATAATAGACTAATATAATATTATTTATCATTAGTCATGAATATACACAACTTATTAAATATTATTTACTCCTTATATTTTATTTCAATTTTTAATATCAGTTTTCGATTAATATTATATTTGAAATCGGTTTTAAAGATAAATATATAAGTAAGTAGTTTATACACAATAATATGTATATAAATAATAAAAATATGAAATGAAAATTATATAACGTTTATACAAAATAAACAAAAGAGGTCATGGGAGAAAATTTAGTCAATGTTTAGAACATAATATTATTTTATTTTAAAAGAAAATCTATGCTGACTATGCAGAGCTGAGAGATACATTCTTTGTTGTAAAAAAAAAGAATTAATCTCTATTCACTATTCGTTAGCATTTAATTCCTACAATATTATTTACGAATGCATTCATGTTCAATTTTTTTTTTCAAAATAGAATAGGTAAGGTAGCTTGTAACTAGGTACATAAAAAATGTAAATGAAACAAATCTATTTAAAACATGTTGACGGTGATAACATCTTTTCATATCATGATTTTTATTAAATGATTGTTTCAGAATTGTTTTTCAAAAGTATTTTATAGTCATATTTTATATACCTAATACCTTTACATGTTTTTCTATACAGGGTGATTCTTTTATCAAACAACACTTATATGGTGTTTGTGTGTAAATACCACCTAACATACACCTATAACATACAAACACCACCCAAAACCACCCAACTTTGGGAGGCTATATCTTGTAAACGGATTAACGAAAAATGAAAATTTAAACTTGAAAATTCATTGAAAAAATAGCCTTTTTAGTTTATGAAATTTTAAGTATAGGTTGTCATTTGAAAATCAAAAGTTGATAATGGTTAACCTGATAAATATAAGGGTGAATATATTAAAAAAAATATATAGTTCTAGAACAAGATGGTTCTAAAATTTTGAAAAAAAAAAAAATTTGAAAAAAATCAATAGTTTTTGAAATAATGAGTGTTGTTTGATAAAAGAATCACCCTGTATGTAAAAGAGTAAATAGTGTAAGACGTATGTACGTCTCTCGCTAGTACTATATAATATTTATGTAGGTAAAGAAATTGTTCTCGTTAGTATTATGACTTATGAGATAATTTAGTTGCTTAATGTAATCTATTCCTAAATTGAAATGAAAAAAAAATCATCACATGAGTACTTCCTCCTTCCTTTAAACTACTAATAAATTACATGATTAGAATATAAAATGTGTGTTAACGGTGTACTGTGTAAAAAATATGTATTATTAAACAATGTATATTAAACGATAGTCGATTGAACAGTGAATACAGGAACACAGCCACACAGGCATATCACATATTACACACAGTTTATATTATATTTTGATATTTGTATTTCGTAGTTTTGTACTTGTACACTTGTACAATGGAAAATTCACGAAATAACGCGTATATAGAGATAATCTTAATGACACTGTATGCCCAGTATGGCAGTCCTTACACCGAATTACGGTCGTTGAGCCGAATATGGAACAATGAATAGTTTATAATAATATATTAATAATATTGTTTATATATTTGTACTTTGCAGTTGACGCATGTGTACATTGTGTACATGTTGTCCCCTCAGCGGCGTAGATACAATAATATTATTGGTCGAATGTCAAGTGTGAAATCAGTAATAGTTATCACTTACTAAAATTCTTACTATATAGTTTGTACTTATATGCAGTACACTTATAATTGTATATTATGTACATTGTGCCATTTAAGTTTTAATTGTCATTTTATGGTATCTACCTATAATATTACTAATATTATATTATACAAAAAAACATTTGATGTGTATTACTTTATAGGTACGATAAGATTATTTCCAGGCTAATAGTTTTATTCTGTGTGAGATAATTAATAATTATAGGCATATTTATATTACTCGTTTACAACTGTACAAATTAATTATAATTAATTATCTCGGATCGCTAACACATTAGTCATATTTACTATTTAGTACACAAAGAATATAATTTTAAGTGTCAAAAAAATTGAATATTAAATTTGTGGACCGTTACTTTAAAAAGGGTGAGAATCACTCGTCGATTTGCATACAATAAACTGAATAAACAATATCTGTATTTTGTGGGTGCTGGCTGGTGATATGGACGATATGGTGAGTGGTGAGTGATGACCCCTGGATTGGCTGAACTGGTTTGTATACGAAATACAAATCTAGGAAATGAAAAGCCCTCTCTTACACACTCTATCATAAGCATAATCAGAGTTAAATATTCACAAATCATAGCCAGGAATCCATTAAAATTTTAGGGAGGGCTAGCATTTTTAACATTAATATGAACGGGGGCTTCGATCTTACATAACTAAAAGCTGTATAATCTTGGGAAGATTAATGGATGTTAGGGAGCCAAAACCCCACTGTGATATGAACCTATTACAGATGGAATTTTGTTAGACCAAAAATCAAAATTGAATCAGTATAATACATATTTCATAGCTGTAAACGCTTATTATATTTAGATGCATAATATATTATGTTTGAAATATATCATTATCGATATCTTATTGAATAATTCTCTTTTTCATACAAGGATTTGGATTTTAACTAGGATAGGCTAAAAACTTCTTTGAATGGAGAGTCGTTACTAACCCCAGTTACGCCGATGTGTAAGTTTCCGCTGCTGAGTCAGTTTCGGTGGACTTAGATTGGTTATGTACTTATGTGGTTGTGAAACTGTGGTAGGAACTAGGAATCCGACTTAACCGTTCGAATCGCATATTTCTATGGATTGAGCTATAAGTTAGGTCTATGGAGTATGGACTAATATATGGATTGAACGGCTCCCGGCGCTCCCGCGAAACATTCGTGCGAACTCACGGTGACGTCACGCGTTCGCGCGCGCCGACTTGTCGTACCCGAGTCTCTTTTACCGCGGGCCCCGCCCCCCACGCGCGTGTTCCGATAATTCCGCTGCCAAGCTGCAGCTGCTGCCCGCAGGCTGCTCTCGCGCATGGCGCTCGGCGCACCGCACATATGTTCCTAATCGCGCGTCGCGTTTCTGTACTCTTTGCTTTTATTATTTTATATTTATTTACTTATTATTATTATTTATATTGGTTTTTTCACGCACGGCGCACGCACACATACACAGGCTTCATACGCAATCACGCGCGCGCGCACACTCCTCTCGTCCTCTCACACTCACATACCCTTCTTCACTACCGAACGTATTTTCTTCTTATTTTCCTTCATTCTTTCACTGATTATAATTAAATCTGTTTGTTAGTCGTACGCTTTTTTTTTTTTTGTTTTTTTTTCCGTCCGATTATAATATTTATTTATACATTTAATTCACAAACACACACATCATTATTTCGTCGTGCACGCCCGCCACCGTATTCGCCATAATATAATATTATTATTATTATTATTAGGACATAAGGTACTAAAATACCGTCGATTTGTTATATTCGACTGTCGTGTGTTACACGCCGAAGTAAAACTGCAAAACGCTCAGCTCCTTCCCGCCCGCCGCGGCTGACGGACACATCGTCGCTACCACGGAAGTCTGAAAAGACGACTCGCCGCTTTACTGCCGCCAGTTTCTTTTTCTTCCACTATTACTTCTCACCGTTGTCGCTATCGGTTATTCGGTTGCCGCCGCTGCTGTTCGATTTTAATTGGCGTGGATTGCTAAAGCTGCGACGAGATGATCGACACCAGCCGGGTAAGACGGATCATTTGAGATGCACGTTTCAACAGGATCCGCATCGGATCGGAACGCATTTTTTATTGTTAATCTGTTTTGTTTCGAATTTTTCCCGTGTGTTTTAGCCAACCGTCTAGTGTAAACACGACGGGAGTACGGACGTACGGGAGCTAACCTTTTGAGATTTAGAGACATACAGCGTTCGAAAGACCTTTCCACGCCAAGCACCATATTATTTTCAAAGTGAGTATTTCGTGTTGGCTTACCCATTGAATATTAATTGTTTTACGAGCTCGTTTTGGCGATCGGGACTGTTTTTATAAATATTAATTGATCAAGTCGTGTATTTTATTGAGGTTCGATAATTTAGTCGGACGGAAGTGGGTAAAGCCGTAAGTCGAAAACCCACGAAAAAAGTGTAATTTAGTAATTTATTACAATATGTCTGTTATTTTTGGAGTCGTGAATTTGTGATTAGAATGGCGGGACGTTATCGAAGTGATTATCTATTCTCTGGTATAAAAGCAGTCGTTACTGGTTTTATGGCGCGGTGATCATATTTTATCGTATTTCACCAAATCTCACCACCGGGCACAGTTTCTTATCATACATCGGGGAATACCCATTTGGTCGGCAAATATGTCTACGCGCTAATTTAATAACAATGTAAATCTCTCTTTCTTTTTCGATTCTCTCACTGTTTCTAACTGTACGTCTACTTATGGTTTGAGATATCGTTTGGAACACATTTATTTTGTTTCGTAATTGTTATTGTCGTGTGTTGTGTTTACGAGTTTTCCAGGACAACGAATTCGTATTATCGTTGTTCACCGTATTGTTAATTTTTCTTCGTTAATGTATTTGCTAGTAAATTACAATTTTGTCTTTGTGTGCGACAATGAAGTTTATTAGATATTTACGTTCGTTTAGCAAAACCGTATCATAGAGTGTATTACGTTTGCATGAGCTGCTCAGTAGCCACCGTCTTCGTTATTTAGGAAGAAAAAATTTAGTTATCAATATTTTATAGGTAGGTACGTAGTGTTTTGTTGTACGAACTTTTTTACATGATTTTAAATTGTTATTTATCGATGTTAACATCATTATTCACTATTTCTAAAAAATATTGACCAGTTTATACGTATGTTGTCTGTGGTTCACTAGATAGTATACACTACATAAAGTATTACAAAAATTGAAAATCTATTGTTTTGCATTCCATTAACATTTATATTTAAGGGTTACATTAATTTTTTCTGCTTCATATTATACAGGTATATAATATAAATAAGAAAATTCTACATAGATAATACTCGGACTCAATTAACTTTGTTAAGTAGGTGCAATTTATCCAGACAAGGAAAGTGGTTGTGAGGAAGTGTCCACAAATCTGTTTAATAATATCATGAAATGTAGTAATACATAAAATTAGAAAACAATATAGATACCTAATTATTATTTATGTTCTTTTAACTATTTCTCTGCATTTATATCCAATAATTTTTTTGAAAACAATATACAAAAAAAATATTTAAATTAATTTATCTTCCTATGTACTAGCTATTTTGGGTCGAATTGCGATGATAGGTGTGGAATAAAAAGATACTTTTCATATTTTTAAAATTTAGATTTAAGATATTAATTTTATTTGCTAATTTTGTCATTTTCCTTCAAATAGGTTTCCTTTGTATTTTCTCATCCTTATTTCCTGCATTACTGCCAAACTATTATGTCACAAATGAAACGAGGCCGCAAGGTATTTACTAAAATAGCAACATTTATTTAGTATAAATATTTTTATAATTTAAATTATAGTTCCATAATCTAATTTATAACTTGTCACATAGATAACATATACTAGCATTGAAGAGAGATATCAACACTTGGAATTGTCTACTCTACAGCATCCTACATTTAAATATAACAACCACAACGTGGCGGAAAAACGAGTTGGATCAACTATGGTGCCAAACCGAATATTTGTCGGTGGTTTATCCAATGGCACTTCAGAACAAGAATTGCGAAATTTCTTTTCAATTTATGGAGAGGTTAGAGTTGTCAAAATTGTCAAAGATAAAGCTGGTGCTCTTAAAGGATTTGGTTTTATTACTTTTGGTTCTGAAGAAGAAGTTAAAAAGATTATCGATGCTGTAAGTAAATGTTAATTTTTGAATGAATTTGTCAAATATATATACTTTTTGTAATTCAACTAGTAATATTTAATTTACTTATATGTTTGGTTATTTCTAAGTTTTTTATCTATGTTTAATCTATATTCAATTTTTCTTATAGCATTAACTGTAAGTTACTTTTTTTTAGGGGCCTGTTCTAATGTTCAAAGACAAGCGTATCAACATAGCTCCTGCTTATGAGAAAGTATGTGTTTCATTGTTATCATATCTCAATGTTTTATTTAAGATAAGAAAGTACATTATTAATTTTTATTAAGCATGTATAATACATTAAAAATAATAAACCGAGTACATAAATTGATTTGAAAGACAAACTTATGCAGTTATGCTGAATCTATTTGTATTTTTTTAGTCTGGAGGTATTAGTTGAGCTTGTGATGCTAACCTTCTATTTATAATTATTACATAATTATTTTTTTTATTGATGTAATTCGATAATTATTTTATATTTGCTTTAGGATGTATTTTTAATTATTTTTATTGATAGCTTAACTAAGATAAATAGTAAGAGATAAACTTCGTTCATATAATTTGTAAAAATTATCAATTAATTATTTGGTTATTTAACAACCCATCTTTTAAGTAGGATTTTATTTTAATTTTAAGTGAAGTTAAAGCAGATAATAATTATTATACAATAAGAGATTTCTTTAATTGGCCTTTTTCCCGGTGCTTGCTTAAATTCTAACAATGAGTAATATTAACTCAAAATAGGGTATAAGAAAAAAATGTATTTTTTAAATATTCTTAATATTTAGGTCCTTATCAATATTCTATGTTAATTAAGTTGATACCAATTATTTTAATAGTAGAAATAAAACATGATATCTAGATCATAGCTTATCCAAACAAATGATATGATTTTTTATGGTTTAGCACCAATTAAACATGAATGTTAAAAGTGTTAACCAAGCAAGTAATTACATTTTTATATGTCTATAAGTATTGTGTATGTGTACTATTTTAATTTGGTTTTCACTAAACATGGCTATTTAAATTTTTATTAGGATACAAAAAGCAATTACGATTCTAACAACTCTCCTCAACAACAATCACACTTAATGTCATACAGTAGTCAAGTTCAGCAATATTCAGTTCCTCCATTATCAACTCCTGTTCAACCAATGTTAGCACCAGTTATGTATACTTATCAGAATGGAATGGCTTTTTTTAATATGCCAATGAATGGGAATACTTCTGTAACTCCTCAACCCCCTGGTCAACAAAACTCATCATCAACAGAATCCCTCCCTAATGTATATGCAGGTAACTAATTAAAGATAATTATAATCATATTAAACTATCTATTATATTGTAATTGTGTATTTAGCTCCTTATGGGACACATAGTGCTACTAGCATGCAAGGTTATAGTGGTCAACCTATATTCTATCCAAATCCAGTACCTCAAGTTCTGGTACAACAAGCTTACCCTAACTTACCAGTGAGCTCGGTGAGTTATAACAAGTGCAAAAATTCTCTGTTCGTAATAATTATTAACAAATTTTTTTTTGAAATCCAAAGAAAAATGGCAAAATATTTGTTATCTATTTTTTACCCTACATAATACTTGATTAATAAATTTGCATTTTTAGAACCAATATTGTATTGTAAGCTTGAATATTTGAGTGAATTGACCTTAATATTCTACCAAAAATTTAGAACATCCTCTGAATTTTTTTGTCAATTTTTTTATAATATTTCTATTTTAAAGTGATATATGAGTATTTAGTATGTGAAATTAGCAATTTAAATTTACTAATTTTATGTCTACATTAATATTCTCCGTTTAAATTCAATAATAGGCTGTCTACTCATTTAATATTAAAACTAACAAAACAAGATTGATTTTGATGAAATCAAATTTGGTATTTTGTGTGTGGGTCAGAGTAAAAACAAACAATGCGCTGCATCCTTTGACATCCTTTTAAAAGTTATATTTTTTACATTATCTTAGTTCTTATCTATTATCTTAAGTTTTTTTGTGCATAAGAACAATACAATGAGCTTGATCTGATACATTTATGATTTGATTAGCTTAACCCATCCATCCAGACTTGTAATATAATATGTTAGGCATTTTGTGTATGTTTTATTTATTAAACATTTTTCATAATTGGTGAAAAACTTATTGAAATAATTGTACTTATTTATTTTTTATATAATGGACATATTATTTAGGATTTCTATAGTCCCTCCCATTAATATTGTATTTTATTGTTTTATTTAAATAATATAATTTCAAACTTAATTGCCCCATATAAGACAATTATTTAGTTATATAGTATGAGATTTTTAAATTAATTTATGAGAAAATTTTGATTTTAGTTATATATATTTTTTTTATAAGTATAAAAATAATTACTATGTTTTTCTTAAAAACTGAACTAACTACTTAAATTAATAGTGATCAATTTTTGTTTATACATGGAAAATTTAAAAAATATTATGTTTTCAGAAAACTGAATTAAAAATATGGATTGTCATTAGAAAAAACTTGAATATCATTGCTAAAATAAATGGCAATTATTTTAATTTTATTTTTTGCAAAATACTAGAGTATTAACTTCAAAATATTTAAAAAAAAATGTTTCAACTAACAAAAATTGATGTATCTACCTAGTAAAAAACTAAAATAATTGGAAAAAATCACTCTTCATACTTTTTTTTTGTCAAACAGTATAATTTAACTATTATCATTTTAGGTTTGTAACAGTACTCAAGGATCAAAGGTTCTTTTTTCAATGCCTTGTGATACACCTTATTATCCAGGGACTCAAATGTCTAGTATGATGCCTACTCCTGATATGGCCTATCCAATGCCGATCATGTCACCATATATGCCTTATATGGTCGCATCTTCTGATGGTGGTTATCCATATTATGATCCACTCATGGAAAATATTCAGCTTGTGCATCAACCAGTATTTACTGAACAGTGCACAAATCCTAGGCCGCCTTCATCAGATGCTTCGGTAACTAAACAATTTAATACTAATAATTTTACATTGGCGCTGAGCGAGTTAATAGGCAATATATTTTGATTTATAAAATAAATTTTATTTTCTTGAGCAAAGTTTAGTTATAAAATAATTAAATTCACTTTATTATTAATTAAAATCAAAATAGTTTCTCGAGTATATTCGAATTTGGCTGAGATTAATGAAAACATACTTAAAACATACAATATGTTATGAAGAACATAAGTTTAAAACTTGGATCTCAAACTAATAGTAGATAGGAGTATGGCAGTGGTTTCTGGGGTGAAACTCGCAGATCGTTTTTTATACACTTCTATGCATGTGCATTGACCAAATATTTGAATGTAGTTGACAGTGTAAATTAGTAATTATCATTACTATCCTATTGTACTTTATATTCATACTATGATTATGATTCATTAATATTTCTAAATTACTTATGAGTTAGTATTAAATAACCAGCATTAATTATAATGAAGACTAAGGGTAAAGTGTTGTACAACAATTAAATAGAATAAAATAATGTGTGAGAAAAATTATTTATGCTACTTGTGATTCCATCACTGGAATGCAGTTTGCTGTCACCAAACCACTCAACTGTGCTGCTGGGCATACTTGCTCCGTCTATTACTTTAATAGATAAGGTTAAAGCTCTTTATTTGCTTACACACTTTATATTACAAATTCTCAAACCTTGAATCAAAATTTTAAATTAGATATAGCTATTTTGTTTTTAAATTAATAAAATATAATTAAGAACAGGTTATCCCTTACTTTTCTAACAATTATCTTATAATACATTTAATTAATATTTAATTTGAATACAGAAAAATATTCTTATTTAAAATTAATAATGACTCAAATTGTTTTTAACAGAAATACTGTTTACATGGAAAAATGTGTTAGCAAAATTAATTATTACATTTTACTATGTTTTATGTTTTGGAGTAAAGTTAAATTCAATGAGATTTTTATTTTCTCGCTCAGCCCTTTTTAAAGTGTGCATTATGTTGAAATCTTGCATTTCTGGCTTTAGGTAGGACAAGCGCAAGTAATTACCACAAATCAGTTTGTATCACTGATGTCCGTAGTTAGAAATGATGAGGAAAAACCTCAGACATATACACCTGAAACTCAACAGTTATGCCTAACTCCGGTCATGAGTTTAGCAGAGCCTCCACCACAAACAGTTTCTCAACCAATCGTTTCTAAGCCCACCACATCATCTACATCGGATCCTGAAAAATCTGATCAATCACCCAATCAATTACTAATGACCCAAATTCAGTATAATATCAGACACCCTCCACCTTCCATAAATATACGTCCAGAACAAAAGGACTGTGCTAAGCAACGTAGTGACGCTCATCAATATCAGGGCAACAACAATAATTTATCTATTAAGAATAACAATGACTACATGAAAAATGGACCCAAAAAGTATCTGGAGGCTCGCACCTTTTATAAAACTGGGCCAACTACTATATCTCATCCCAGGCATACTAATGCTACTAGTCCTATGGTTAATTCATCTTTTACTACCCCATTTTTTGTTCCTAATTCAAATTTCCGTCACCGATTTCCTAAAATGCACTATCCTGCTGTTCCTCAGGTGATGTTAAATCCAAATTATCCTTATCACAATCAGGGAAATATACGCCCTTCTAATGGCCATCAGATGTTCAACAACAGAGGAGCCAGATATGGTGGCAACAACTATCAAAGCAACAAAAAAAACTATAGTGTAAGAGTGAACATTACATTGATTTATTGGTTAATTAATTTTTAATTAATTTCATTTATTTTATTTTAGTCTTACAAGGGGAACAAAATCAATCGTTATACCTCTGACCAAAGTGATACTCCTGAAGTTTCAAGTAGTGAAGATAGTCGTACAGAGCAGATCACCAGTGTTGATATGGGCCCCCCTCAGGTAGAAGGCATGTGTTCGGACATGAGGTCAATGGCCATTTAAAAATAAAAATAAAGAATTGCCGCTTTTTATCATGATCAAAGTTAAATAGCTCCAACAAGACTGGCCAGCTCCTAATATTTTTGATTTTTATAATATTATTTAACTTAATTCTTCTTCCTCAAACTCTAAAAAATAGTAACGATCTTGGTCGATAAAAAATATATTTATATTTATACTTGCAAAATATTTCGCCCTCTGTGTTCAAAATTGTTATTTATTGATAATTCATAAACACTTAATACTAGGTAGATATGCAAATTGTGGCGACCCTTTATGACAAAAAAAGGCTGTTTTACTGTGATAAAAAAATATTTAAAAAAATAAATATTCATTGTTAAGGCACTTTAAGTACTTAATTCAAAAGTCTTAATGATTTTTGCTCAATAGTGCTAGAAAGAAATTTAGGTCTTATATATCATATGTATATATAAATATATTTATATATATTATATGTATTTTATATATTTTATCATTGTTAACATATACTATTAATGCCAAATGTTATAGATAAATAACAATAAATTCAATATGGACACGTCATAATACATTGATATTCTTAAATGTAAAATAACTCAGTTGAAAAAATTTAATTTGATGTATAATAATATGTAGTCTATACAATATTAATATATTCATTATTTACAAACACTTAAAGGACAGCTTAAATACTAAATATGATTCGGAACATCAAACGTGTGTTGTGTCATCAGTTACTGTAAACATGAAAAGCATTAAAAAATACTTGGTAATAGTAACTCTATATGAGTGATTTTTATTTTGTTGGTGTTGAATTTTATCAATTGTGAAATACTTACTCAATGTATTTTTTATTATTTTTTTTGTACAATATAATCTTAAATTATTCAGTATTTTATTGTCTTGATGAATCTATTTGAAATTAAAATTTGATTTTGAAATTTTTAAGACTTGCAATGATAACTTTTGACACTTCTCAAAAATGTAATACAGTTTAATATAAATATGATTTCTATTATATGTTACAAAAATGTGTTTTGGATGTATAATTACAAAATATTTCTATTATAGAGTTACTAATTACTTTGTACTATTGCACAAGTCTTTTCATTATTCAGTTCTTCAATCTACCCTTATCGATGCAGTGTATAAATCAAATGTAAATCAGTCTGAATCATCAAATGTGAAAATTACTTATTAATAACATTTTTTTTTTTTTTCTTAAAAGTATTTTCTTCAAGGTTAACATTTTTTTTCGAAATTAATTGGATTTCATTTCTCAAATATTAATCAATAACAAATTTTAACATGGATTACTAAATAAAATCTTAATGCTGTACGTTACTTTAATTTTATAGTTTATTAATATTTAGTACTTCTGTAAATACAATAATACTTATTGTATATATTCTAAGAAGACAATGATGAAATGCAACACAAACGACTGAAAGTTATTTTGTTTTAACATATTAGATGAAAAACAGTAGTTTTAATTGTGTACCTATGAGGTTCTTGTTACTGCCAAGTGAAACTTTGTTAAAAATAATTTATAATTATTAAAGGCAAAAGAGGAAGAGGAGATATTATTAAAGCGGTATTTTTTGTGGACAATTAGTGATCTCTGAATTACTGGTATTCATTTTTTGTATCCTAATGTAAATATAATAATTATGTTAGTGATGAGTTAATTAGTTTTTAAGATTGTTCAGTAGTTATTAAGTTTGTTAAGTTGCAATTATATTTATAGTTTATACTTACTATATTTATAGTTATCTAATAAGTAAATTAAAATAAATCGTTTATAGCAAAGTGAAGATATAATACTGTGTATTTTTAATCCTTTTTAGACCTTTGTACCTATTGATACCTACTTCAACATATTTGGTTGAAGGTTTGTTTGCCAATTTCCCCGTCGAGAAGAGGTTGAATAATGCAACAAATTAAAATACCACTTGCGTTGTTTAAATTAAACAATTATAATAACCTTATATACAAATAGTCATTTATTTTACTCTACTCTTATACAGTATTATAAGTTGGGGTAATCGGACTATAAGCAAAAATAAAATGATTAATCAATTTACAGGCTGTAGCAATTCAAATAATCATTAGGCACTCACAAAGTATGCAGTCAGTAGGTATATTAAATGTGGGGCTTAATGTAAACAAACTAAAATGTTCATTTCTGGTATCATGTTTTGGATGATTTTAAATAATTATCTTATGATTATCTAGGGTCCAGTTTTACAGGTATTGAATATTATAACAGAGCATATTATGCAGTTATTAAGGAGTAAATAATATGGTTATGTTTAATGTTTATAGGAAAAAGTTTTTTTGAATATTTGAGAATATTTTAGGAGTTGGGAAATATTTTAATTCTCAGTTATAGTGTTGAGACCTACCTACCTCTAGTCCTCTGCACATTTTTTTTATTTACCAATAGAATACATTGAGTTTATTAAAAATAAAAAATGAATCATTGTTTAAACTTAGGAAAATCAGGTAAGTTACTCAAATAACAATAACTGAATATTTTTGTCCAATAATTCCAGGTTAAACTTAATTTACTTTAAAGTATTTTTATCTGTTTCCAGGGAAAAAACTTTCATGTTAATTTACACAACATTTACATACAATTTTAACTTCTTTTTAACATACAAATTTTGTGAGTACCTAAAATACTCGTTTATTGAAAAAAACTTGGTTATACAAATAGTATAAATGTATTTAATGTATTCTTTATTATCCATATTACACATTTGCTATTAGCATTTATTTAGTATATATGTTTTTGGTTTATGAATTAATTTTTATCTTAATATTTTTAAATGGACTCAAAATTTTAGAAATAGAAACTTAAATTTCACGGACTGATTGTTTCTCAATTCAGGCAAGGAATTCTCGTGTCATACCACGCCTGTCCATTATTGTATTTAATACGCATACGACGTGTGTGTAGTACGTTGTAAACTACTCTACCGAAGAGACGTGTGTAATATAATCAAATTTGACTTTATCAACATTTGGGGCACGTTCTCTGGCCCATCGCGAGTTAAGTTTTGTTTCCTACTTTAGTAGATGGTTTGTTAAATTTGTATATCTTATTTATTTATATTTGTAAGTAATAGGTCAACTAACTATAATATGTAGTGGAGTCTGAGTATTCGCTTTTCGGCTTTCATAGTATTTATCCGGTCAATTAGACTATTTCGAAACTTAATATTTTTACAATATTATTAATATTCTATAGTAAGTTATAATCGGTAACGGATATAGTATTATAATGTGATGACAAATTGTCAAATTATAAGCCTTGTGAGCTATAGTGGTGGGAGCAAATTAAGTTTTAAATTATGTGTGGCAGGGGCTGCAAGTTTTCTAACCAAAACCGATGGGATAGCGCACCTCGGACTGTCAGAATTTCTTAGTTTGAAAAAAAAAATAATTTTTTGACGTTATATCCGATTATACCGGATAGTATTAACAATACTGGCAATACCCACCTACCTTCTAATATCATACTCTTAGGTGGCCTAACCTTGGATCGCGCCTTTTCACTTTCAAAATAATAGCCAAAACTCAATCGGCAGATATTATATGGTACAATGACAGAATTATCCCATAGCTCATGGTACACGATACTACAATATGACATTTATTTTACGATATTCTTTTTGTTTCGCGTTTTAAACATTTCATTATATTTGATATTTTATCTTATTTACGATAGTCGATAACCTGTTTTTTCTGGCTCTTACATATTTTTCAGCAATCCCTCTCATCCCTTCAGTTATATATACAGTCTCTGACCATTTGTCGCAGTTATAGACACGAAATATTTTGTATAGTTGTATGATTGATATTATTTATATATATTTTTTTGAATGTCCGTATATTCAGTGGCGTACTGATAGGGTGGCACGACGGTCAAGTGCCACAGGCCCAGAGGGAGGGAAGACCCTTCAAAAAAATGTGGCAATTTAAAAAAAAAAACAGATAACCATTATTAAAAATTTTAGTTTTTGACAAAACAAAGTTCTAGTAAAATTATATCACTTTAAAATAAAATAAATTTAATAACTAGAAAAATGACTGATAGACACAACACGCTTATAGGTAGATTATAATATATTATATTAGTATAGATATATAAATATAATAATAATTCTGGAACATAAATAACAAGGAAACGCACTCCCTTTCTCGATTTGTTATTTTAATATACAGTCCATTAACTGCCCGGCTGAAATAGCAGTTGTTTTTCGATATTATTTGGTTATTAGTTATTCCGTAGTCAGTCGTCACTCGTTGATCGAAATAAATAGGTATTGTGATCATGTCAAAAAAAGTACATAGTATCTATGAAAAACGTAAAAAAATATTTTGTTATCGTTTTATTTATATTATTTAAAAAATGAGATCCCCTTGGGATGGATATAACAATTAGATACCTATGATGGTTACTATTTACTAACATATTTTTTATAGTGTATAATAACGTGGTATTGTGGTAATACTAAGGTGGATTGATTAAGTTAAGGAAACCAGAAAATATTTAAACAAACCTGCAATTTTTTGATTTATCGAGATAAAAAAAATATTGATCGGTTTTTAATTTTCTACATTAACCTATATTTAAAAAAATTCTTTAGACTCCTGGATTCGTTTGATTATTAGTCACATCACTTGGCTCCGTATTTGAATGTTTGTTGTTGTTTATGTGGATTCATGGATAGCAAAATAACAATAGCTATATTAATAAAATATACGAGGCGCATATAAGTACCTAATTTTATTATTTTCTGGTCCTAGTGATATTAACACGACAAAGTGTATTATTGTTGTAGAATTGTGAGTTGGGGATGTGGTGGCAAAGCCCTCCAGGGTCTGTGCTATAAAATTTAAGTTTTGGTGGTCGAACATCTATATTTGCTCTGTGAAGTAAAATAGTTCACGCCGCCACTGCGTATATTACATCGTTACATATGAGCACACATTTTGTACAGACATTATTTAAACGAATGGTTAGTAATAATTACTAGGTAATGAATTAATGAAAAACGACTTTGAAAAATGCACTGCTTATAAAATGTAATATATAGAACCTTGAAAATGCATAAAAATACTCCAAAAATAGGTTAAAATACATTGCAAGTATAGGTACCTACCTATAGGTATAATTATTAATTATGAATCGCAATAAATAACAAATTCAATTCTATTAAGAGAAATTTAACATTAAATAGATAAATATAATGGATAACATGTGCGTTAATGGTTTTAATTGACGAAAATAATTTAGTTCGTTAGTTTCAAATTCAAGTTTTGTGTAAATTATAAAAGTTATGTTTTACTTTCAGTAAGCTATAAATAATTTCATTTTTCTACAAATTCGCCGCCCTACAGTAATAGATAATAATGTGTATTAGATAATAATGCGTATTCATATCATCTATGTTAATAATGTTAATATATATTAATGTACCTACATACTTTTAAATCGTAAAACAAAAGGATTATAATATGATTGGCCGACAATCCGTTAAAATATATTTATATTAAAAAAAAATCTCCTAGTCAGTGTTTTATAATCATATAATCATAATATACTTAACACTATCTGGAAAACCAATTGGGGAAGCTATTTATATTTTAAAAACAATTTTAGGTCAGTCCTGCATGTGGCGAAGTATAATAATATTGTTCAGTGTACCTATTTGGAATATTCTAATTTTTGAGGCGTATAATATGGCGCAGGTGTTCAACAATGGTCTAGCTTGACGATTTTTTTGTTAACAAAAGATGGGCGTAGAAGTGTTTTAATTTCGAGTGGCTTCAGACTTGTACATTATGCGTAAATTGGAAATGTATTTATTTATATTCAGTTACTACTCTAGGAACAAAAATAATATCTAAATATTTATACTGGCATACTGCACAGACTAGAAGAAGCCGGAAGTATGTACTATGTAGTACGTACTGCATCGTCTGCATTGGTATTCGTCAAAGACATACCCACATTATATTATGTGAAATTCTACTATTGAACTTATGTGCATAGCAGGTAGTGAGATAGGTAAGTATACCCATATTAGATAGTTAGGGATATAAATCTAACTTTTTATATCGATGATGGGCATACCTAGTCCGATTCGTTAAAACTGAACTCTGATGTATTTATCACGAAAATATTAAGTGTACCTATAGGCAGCGGAGAAGGCAGGAGTAGGGTTCTGAACACCTTGAAATTTTGTCATTTTACAAAAAAATCTTATTTACCACCATTTCAACGCACATAATAGTCGTTAAGTTGTTGGTAATTTTTAATGGATATAAACTAAATTGTTATTTTATTATTAATTATAATTTGTTATAACTAATTATAGAAAAACTGTCGGCAAATTATTTTAATTATTTACTCTTGTAAAACCCTAACCGAACTAAAATCCTGCGTACGCTAGTGCCTACAGGCTATATATTTTATACATTTTGGAGGTATTTATATATACCTATACTGGCTATAGCCGCTATACTTATAAACTACGATTTAATATATATCTTTAATCGTAACTACTATATAATCACACTTTGACTCAACTGGTGAAACTATTATCATTATGTGATTTTTTTTAAATTATAATTTAATTTCGCCTAGTTGGTACCTATGTTATTAATTGCGTACTTATTTAAATAAATAAGTGTAGTGTAATATACTAATATGTGATATGCAATTAAATTTTGATGATTATAACATTTTCTTATCTTTAGTGCACGCATAGTAGATACACAGAATACGATTGTAACGTTTCGCTTGCACCCGGACCCCAAATAATATTTTTTTACAGAAACATATTTTTACAATAATACATTTTGACAGAAACAAAAAATATTTTTTGGTTTTGTCGGAAAAGGGCTGTATGCGTAAATCAGGAAATAAGATTTTTGCCGTAGAAGGACCATGTAGAGGATTTTTAGACATTTCTGAAAAGACTCCTCAAAACAAGAATAAAAATAAATTCAAAAATTGTGCATAACTGCATCAGCACTTTGTCCACTAAAATTTTCTTTTTTGTTTATCGAAAACTTATCCAATATCCACCATCTTAATATTTATTTATATTATTAATTGTAGTTTCTTGCAGATCACAATCTATAGAATAAAAAATTTAATGTGAAAACGAACCTACCCATACTAAATTTAGAAGAAAAAAATTAAAAGGATTTATGTTTTTTATTATTTACAACATATTATGTTCATCATTATTCATCGTTGAAATTACCACCAAATTCCACGATAGAATTTAGAATTGAAGGTAATTTTATTGTATACTCAATATAATTTTATGTAGATTAATTGTTTATTTTGTGTAACTTGGTTGATGGTTCAGTTGGTTCCAAACATCGAAATAGATTAACATTTTAATCTCTATAGTGTACCACCCAAGCCCGGATTAAGGGGGGGGCCAGGGGGGGGGCCATGGCCCCCGGGCCTCAATCGTTGGAGTTTATTTAGGGGCCTCATATTTGTCCATTACTTTTTTCGTTATAGGAGGCTTTTTAATGCATAAATCACATAAAAAAAAATCGATGATAATATAATATCTGCTGACGTATAATCCACTACCTATGTCAAGTAAACCTCTTATAATAATTTATAATAATAATAATATACAGTTTACTACCAAAGTGTATAATGTGTATAACACCTACCCGCATATTGCTACACACATTTTCAGTAATCGCTTGCCGTCACCCGTCGGCCATCACCCATCTATCGAACGAGCAAAAGCTATTTTTGTACACCAGTACACAACAACACAACACGTTAAAAACAAATGTGTCGTATTCTGTTATCTTTATTCGTTTTGAGTGTTTTGACTCTTGTTTAATTATTAATTTTTAAATAAAGTGATACTGATACATTATTCATTATTTATTACTATGAACTTATATATATTTATTATAATAGCTAAGTACCTACATAAAACATACATTATTTTTTTTTTTCATACAGGGCCTCATTTAAAATTTTGGCCCCAGGGCCTCAAAATGTCTTAATCCGGGCTTGGTACCACCAACCCAATTCAAAACGAAATCAATTCATTAATAATTTATTATCTAGGTAGGTAGGTGCGAATGTACCATATTATGTCTGGTATTGATTATAATAATATTTTTAAATTATTACGATCTATCGGTAGTATTACAATATAGCTAATAATATTTAAATATATAATAATTAGGTTATTATTATTTATTATTATATCATTAATGCTATACAATAGGTAGGCACAGACCTTTTTAATTTCATACTGCACAAAATGTTAGTCCTTAGTATAGTCGGTGGTCAAGTATATTATGATTTTGATAGTCTCCTGAGGGTAGTCAAATCATCAACGCAATCGACAAACCGGCGTTTTTTAAATATTTTTTTCATTTTTACTTTTACTTATATTTTTGGTGTGTATGTGTGTGGGCAGGGGGGCGGTGAACACACGATTTTGAAAATATATAGTTTTCTTATATAATAACTATTATACACGCATAATATACTCGAGTTTATTTTTATTGCTAAAACAGTAAAACCTTGATCAATCTCCGTGTTATTTAACAATAGTAAAAAAATCGTTTATAAACTTTTTACAAAATATATTAATACCTGTTGAAATCAATTTCAGATTTTGGTTTAGATACTGTTTAAAACTCATATTGATAATTCAAGGTAACTTAAGAGTACGTAACAATGGAATTTGTTGTCTCCGTCTTACCTGCAGTGCGTAATATAGCAAATTTACGCTCGGCAGAACACTTGTAGCTCCTTTAGTTTAAAAATTACAGTGAATCGACCTATTATGAAAGTGTATGGTAAGTAAATTATCTGTGTTTGTACGTTGGTTTTTTACGATAATTCAATTTTTAAGTGAGTTATGAGCATATAATATACAGAACATTAAAAATGCTCATAACTCACTTAAAAATCAAATTATTGTAAAAAAAACAACGCACAAACACAGATAATGTACTTACCATACACTTGCATAATAGGTCGATTCACTGTAATTTTTAAACTTAAGGAGCTACAAGTGTTCTGCTGAACGTAAATTTGTTATATTACGCACTGGTAAGACGGAGACAACAAATACCACTGACCACTGTTACGTAGGAACTCTTAAGTCTTAATACCTATTTTCAATATCTGATAATATCCAATAATTATTTTTATAGCCACGATGTGGACGTGTAACATACAGATAAACTAATCAGTGACCACTATATTTATTTATTTTTATAAATAAATTTATTCACAATCTGTAACATAATAAAACAATAAGTAAATTTGAGATTTTTTTTACAAGGTTTGGAGGCTTGAGTGAAGGGTGCGTCCACTACTTCAAACTGTTTTTTATTTTTTTATTTAGCGAAGTAAATCACGAGGCCAATTTCGTTTTAGTCGACGGGGAGGGTTATCCGGGAGAGTTACTACTATATTATAACATTATTACAACTCTAACTATTAGGTATTAATTTTTAAATAATATATTATTTGCCCTTCGTTTTTTTCCCTTTATTTGCTAACGGTTTCTTGATACTCTTCTTTCTAGGCCCCGACAGGTGTTTGTATGGGCCTAGGCGACGCCTGACCATTGTACCTCTCCACCATGCTTGAATTTTTGTGGCCATTTTTTCCATATGATCGTTAAGTTTTTTCTCTTCTTCCACTCTTTGCTTATCTTTGGCGTGCTCCTCGATAATAGTTTGCCTCTCGTCGAACTATAATATTTCATATTTCAATTGTATAAGAAATTTAGAAATTGGTAGGTATATGTGTTATATTATATGACATTAAATAATGGATAACTGTTAAAATCTAATTGAACGCCAACGTCACTATACGTTTACCGCCTCTATTGCTTACAAAAGTATGAACACATGCGAAGTATAAAAAATTGCTCTTACTGTTTTTTTTAAACTTTCTATTTCTTTGGTTTTTTCTTCCAATGTTATAATAAGGTTTTCTAGTTTTTCGTCAATGTCCTTAGTATCAGTCTTATATTTACATTCCCAATACTCGATTTGTTTTTCTAATTCCTTTGAAAACAAAATATTTGTTTGTTGATTTAAATTTTTTTCGAAAGTATTGATTGTACTTAATACCATTGACGTATTTAAGGTGATTTCTCGGGGGGTGTCCAACATTTAATAAATACACATATATTACCTACATATTATACTAAAATAAAAATTGTAAATTTTAAGATAAACGATAATACTAATATTTAGGCCTTTTTTTAAAGTCAGGGGTGTCCAGACATGGAATACACCCCCCCCCCCCACAAAATTTTTTTTAACCATACAGTTATACGAGTATGTTTACTTACCTTTATAGTATAGTCTAAAAATTTTACGTTCTCTTCGGCTACGATTTCGTCTGTTTTCATTCTGGCCTGTAAGTCTGCCATATATTTCTGTAATTCTAGTTCTTCAGATTGAAATTGAAATTTGAAATTTTCTATTCTAGCCTTTTCCCATTTGTCTACATAATTTTTTTCCGTTTCTCTTCGCATTGCTATATGTTCTCCATCGGCCTAATTATGAATATAATTTAAATACATAAATAACATTTTAAGTTGAATTTTTATTACTGCCCAATCCCGGTTGGTAGGTTTGCATTTTGCCTTTTCTGGCTCATTTGACCTAAGGGGTCACTAGTACACAAGAAATTTATAATAAATAATCTATATATATATAAATGGATTTTTGTTTGTCTGCTTAGTGCTTGTCTTTATGCATTTTTCTAAACGGCTGGACCGATTGCAATGAAATTTGGTACAGAGATATTATATTAACCCTATGGACAGAAGATAGGCTATAAATTAAAAGTGATAGGCCCAAATATTATTCAATTGAATATTTGAATTGTCAAACTGTTCTCGATAAAACGAATAAAATTACATAATGATAAACTAAATTGAATCTCGTTGAAAGATTATTAGGTACTTAGTATATTTTAACCGTTATCTATCTGCTATTAGATATTATTAAAAGTAAACTGCTAGCAAAATCACAGGAAACGAATTCAAAAAACAGCTTGAGACATAAAAAAGGTATGATTTTTACGGGCTACAAAATGCATGGGTTCAGCTAGTTTTTTTTATATTTATTATTTTTAAATATAAAAAATAAAAAAATTGTTATATTATTAGGTTTTAAATGTTATGTTTTGAAACTTAAGTTATAATTTATTATACTGACAAATGAAAATAAAATACATAATAAATGAATGTATAGATTTTTAATGTATAAATGTGATATTCTTGTCACTGGTCTGATATTTTCTGAAATCGATTAAATTATTCAAATTTAAAAGTATACCTATCACTACTTTTTTCTTAACATTTTAATGGTTTTTAAATTCTATAGTCATACACTCAAACTTAACTTTGTGAACGGCTGAATGGCTATTACCTCATACCAAGCGATCTCAAACACCAGTCCTTATATGCATTATTAGTAATCACTCATCATAGTTCGTGGTAATCATAATATGAAACAATGCATTGCTATTTATGGTCTCTTGAAAGTTAGAAGTGACAAATATGTAAGTAACAAAATACAAATTAATGATTAAGTGAATTGAATGTCTAGGTCAAGGTATTTTCATAATATATATTAGATTGCGGTTTTTTCGTAACATTAAATTCATTATACAGTTCCTATTACAAGATTACCAAATATTATTTACATAAACTTCCGTATTAGCTTATATTTGAAAAAAATTTATTGACATTTTGAATTTTTTTTAGTTTTTCCTACTTCATATTATGCGTATATACAATTACAACACGGTTCATCTAATAAAGTAAGGATTAATTCTTTGATGCTGATTAAAGATTATTGTGTATTATGAATATGAGTATTATAATTTATAAGTTTTAAAGTTTTTTTTTAATCAAAATAATATGCACTTTATATGCTTGACATAATGTCTCCAATCTCCATGTTACTTACACAACATAGGTGTAGCAATATTATCGTTCAGAATAATAATTTTTTTGGAGTTTATCTTAGGGTTAAATTATCCACTTCGTGATTTATGTACTTTTTCTATATCTCTGTCATCAAATTTATATCTTATATTTATTTAAAAAAAAGACTGTAAGTCTTGATATTTGAGAGAACTTAATTAACCTAAGTATTTTAACAAATTTAAAGGTACAAAATATGTTATTTATGGTCTTCTTGGGCTTTTTTTTAAATAGGTATTTTAATTTTATATTAAGTTTTGACCATTTATCATTTACAAAAAAAAAAATTAACTTTTCAAATGCTTATGGAACATATTTTGAAAATTAAAATAATTTTACGTGCTGGTTAATATTTATTTATTTCAATTTTTAAATGGTTTTTTTTTTGTGATGTATGATATAATCATGTATGATATATTATTATTAATTTATAAAACTTTACGATATTGACATAAATTGTTACAAAAAAAACTCACACTGCAACTAACGGAAGTATGTTAGCAGTTAGAACTTAGCTTATAGTTGTTAATTTGTCTGGAAGTCTTAAAGATATTCTGATGAAAAGTCTTATGTGTCTATATTTTAATTTGGGCATAATCAATCAAAATAGTTTTGGTTCGGTACAACAATCCTACTTACCGTACATTTCTCGATCATCGAATCAATTTCTTCTTCTTTTTGTTTGTACATTTGTATATTTTTTTCCAACGATACGTATTCTTGTGTAAATTGTTCGTCGTTGATTGGTTTTCTTTCATATTTTTGTAACCGGAATCGTAGTTGTTTTTGATCCTTTTGTTCGCTTTCATCTTGTTCACGTTTATCGTCCTCGACTATAGCGTGCAAGGTTTTTAACGCTCCAAAATTATGCAAGTCGTCAATAGACACCTGAAAAACATCTTTAACATATTCACTTATGTTACTACTACCGTAGAGTGAATCCAATATAGAGATTTCGAGTAATGCTTTTTCAAAAATTTCCGATAACAGCTTGTTTTCTTGGATTATCGAAGCGGAGTTTAACTTGTCTGGATTTTCATTTACTTCCATTTTATTTTGCATGTACCGAACATTTATACTTTTTGATATTATAATTATTAAGATAAATAGGTTTCTTATACGTTTATTATACTTAAATATTAAAAATACACAATAAAACGCATTAACAAATTATGCGTTTGTTATCAATAAAAGTTTTGTTTTATCGCATGCCACAGTATATATTCCTAATATAATATATGATATGATATACATTGTAGTAGTATATATATATATTATATTATATTATCCCTACATAGAAAACAAACGTAATTTTTGTCTTAGCAACAAACATGGTTTTATTGTACTCACACAATATATATAAGAGGTGCAAGTATGTATAATCGATATTTTATTGCACGTATTTCACTGTAGGTACTAATAAGTATATAGGTAGTTGTATGCTGTATAGTTTATGGAGATTGCTAATTGGTTGGGATAAAAGCTATTACCAACCAATTTATAATATTATATAAATATAAATAGTTGAATCTTGGGTATATATTAGATTACCTATTTTCATGTACACCATTATACACCACTAGCGAACCCAAAACATCATATCAAACATAATTTGTGCTATTTTGACGACGTCTTTGAAGACTAGTGCACCAACGATTGGTCCGATCCAAAAAACGATGAAATGGCCCCTATTGAGTTGTCCGGGACAACCATACGTCAAAGCCATCGCGTAGGTCGGATTCATCATCACGCCGGTGTATCGGAACACTATTTCATTCAATAAACATCAAACGTCAGTATATTATATATGTATATAATATATTATACGATAATTGCATAATGTGCAATGTGTGCAATTTAATAATTAGGTCAGAGTTCTATTATTTTAGCATTTTTTCTAGATAGGTCGCAGAGCAATGCGAGTGATGTATAACTCAAAAAAGCTATAGGTACATTTAAAATTGTATTTTTGCATATTTTTTTGTTATTGCATATTTTAGTTATTTAAGTATTAGACATCTAGGTATTAGATAAGTTATAGTTAAAAGCATATATTATACAGGTAAAATTTTGAAAAATGTTTATTATAGGTTAGCATATAAAATTGGTATGCAATTAATTTTTCAAGTTTTTATCAATTTATTGAAATTTAAATTTTTTTTTCATACCTACACTATTATAATTTATTACAGTTTTCATATCTTATATATAATATAACATTTTTTTAATGCATATTTTAAGTGTATATTATTTATTTTTGATGTATATATGTGCAATGTGTACTATGCATACATATTTTAAGGCTTTTGAGTACCAGAATAATGTCCTAAGCTCAAGTAATAATTATTGATCTGCCTGTAATCAGAGATCACACAAATTGTACAAAAGGACACTAGGTGTATTACTAACCACTATTTGTGTGCGTACTTATAAATTTTTATTTTTAACCAGAAATTTGACATTGTAAATCAAATGTATTTTGGAGTATAGTGTAATGGTTCTAGAAAAAAATTGAAATGAATACATCTTGTAGGTATGTTTAGGTGTAGGTATTATATATTTTTTTTGAATAATAATGAACAAATTGTTGGATCGTCAGGTTTTTAAATTGAGAAGTATATTTTACCTACTCTTGTAATTTGAATATAGTGGAATTTCGTGAAGTGATATAAATGTATTTGTTTTCGTGGAAACTAAAATTTACAATTGTACCAAACAAAATCTGAACAAAAACGCTGAAGAAAATTATAATATGTATAAACTATTTATAGAAGTTAAGGAGCAAATAATAATAATATATTCAGTTTGATAAATGATAATGTATTATATAGCTATGTTTTGTTCTCAAATATTATTATTTTCAACGATTTACAACGGACAATGATAAATGTTGTATCAATAATCGAAATCGATTTCGTCAAAACGTGGGAATGCTTCCACTCTTTCACGTTACAACTATACATCATTATAAGGCGTCTATAACACTTATAGTTTTCGGTAGTTAAATATATGTCGAGCAAAAGTCATATTATTGTTTTCCACGTTATTCTCCGATAACACATCATTGCCGCGAAATACATTGCGGATGTAATGATAACAACACTGTGCACTGTCAACAATACAATATTATAATAAGACTTGTGCATTTACCGGTCATATTTATGTACATCAATGCAAACGACGTCAACAGATTTTTGGACATTCGCAAGCACTTGCAAGCCTCCCTCAAACCCAACTGCATGGCCAAGTACGCGAAAGTGATGACGGCTTCCCTGATGGCCGCGTCCAATAATAACGGGTCTGTACGCTTATGGTGCGGAAAACACGAGAAAAACAAAGCGTTTAATAAAATTATATTACTATCGTCGGAACACGCGCATACGTATAATATACATTTTTAATAATAATATATTATGCGGAATTCGTCCGCGCCATTCACTTTCAAATTCCTAGCGCACCTGGTCTTGAGGAACGACGTCTTCGTGTCCAGCACGTTCACGGACCACAGCGCCAAAGTGCACCTAAAACGTGACGCCAAAACGGTTCATTCACTTACGATTTTTTTGTATTTTTATTTTATTACAGCTGCAGGAGCTATATACATCCTCAATATGCGGTTTACCGTCATAATTTGTGGTAAGTTATAATTTACCTATATAAGCCTGAAATTGGCCTATATAGTATACTGCAGGGTGTAACAGAAAGACCTGACCAAAAAAAAAATAAAAATAATGCTAATTCATTGTATGACAAACATTTTTAATACTATATATGATAAAGAAATAATTTAAGAAATATACTTATGTCAGCAAACTCTCAAAAATCATATTTTTTAAAAAGTTATTGCGTTCCAAATTAATTTAACCAAAAAAATATTGAATTTTAAAAAAATTCTAAAAAATAAACTACTTGACTTTTTTTTTCCGTTTGAACCGACAGCAGGGGAGGATCTGTGTGAACATTACTACTCCCCAAACTACTTGACTTAGATAAATCTATTTACTATCAAAATTGTTTTTATAATCAGATTCACAAATATTATATTTTGAATTTATCCAACATTTTTTTTTTTACTTTCAGTACTAAAAAATAAAACATAAAAAATGTATTATACTTATGGTACTAGGTTCACTTAATGGACACAGAAAAAAAAATAAAAAATATTAATGTGAAAAAAGTTAGTTCAAAAGTCAGTTCTATCTGTAGTTACACCTTGTAATTATTTGTATAGTCTATATTTTAGTATATATGCATAGGGACGCTACTGCAGCGAGTGTCACGTTATGCATTATGATGATATGATGATAGGCAATAACATTGCTCACAAGTTGTAATTAATAAAACGATGAAAATGAATATTATTCATATAATATGACCATCCGCCATGATAGTATAAAGAGTGTAATACATATTTATATTTTTTTATAATATATAGGTACTTCATCCCCCTCCACCCAATTATTATACCAGGTAAATAAAAATAAAATTTTTTTATTGTCATTCAGCCTTTTATAGTTAAGAAGACGCTGCACCCGCATGTGTTGTCTCCGTCTTACAAGTGCATAACACAGTAAATTTTACACTCGGGAGATTACGTTTAGTTCCGTTAGTTTAAAATTCAGAGTGATTCGACCTCTTATAAAAAATAAAGGTAACATCACAATGGGGCGCTTCTCATAGGCTTTTTTTATATTTTAATTTATACATTAAGTTATGAGTATTTTAAAATATACAAACAATTTTCAATTTTAAAATACTCATAATTCGCAATAAAATTAAAATATAATAAAAAGCCTATGAGAAGCCCTCCATTATAATGTTACCTTTAATTTTTATGAGAAGTCGACTCATTCTAAATTTTAATTATTTCCGTGGGTCGTGGCAGAGATAATAATAAATATAGATAAAGTGTATGATTCATATCACGTTACCTGTTGCTAATGTAACTTGATGTGATTAATGCCATTAAACTTCTTAAGACGTTTACGCCTTGATACAAATCTTGTTTAACAGTGTATCGTAACGACTTAGTGTAGTTGTTGGTAGTATCTGGACGACTCGTCGTACATATGCCTCGTCTGTACAATATCAGTTATCGAATGAATTGACATTGTTCAATGAGTTGACATTTTCTTATAATTTATATATATTTAAACAATATACCTACTATGTTCTAGTTGAATAATAAAGTTGGCCAATTTAGTCACGATAGACAATGCCGATGGACTGACGTGATAGACAACGAACACTAAATTTGTACGAAAAACGTAATACGCACACGAATTTGTCGTTAGTTTTATCAAATGATTACAAATCAATTTTAACAATATAACCACTGCCAGCTTTCCGGATAAAATATACGATTTCAGCACTGAAAAATTAAGTAGTAAAATTACTTTTACTTTTACATAAGCCCAAGACTTACATTTATTTTCACCGATTATATAGAGCTGATTTTATATTTCATAAGTCATAGTATTCTATGCATAAGCTCAATTTAAATTATTGAGGCTTATTATTGAAGATATTGTTTAGTATTTGTTTATTTAAAATAAATAAATAAAGTATAATTAATAATAATATCTTACAACGAGAGTAGTTACTAGTTAGTACATTCAGTGGCGACGAATGTAATAAAAATTAACGGTTCTAATTAGAGTTCGATTGACCCACCATCTATATACCCTTTCGAACGATTTATTAACAGACTTAAAAAATTATACATAAATAATTTTGTGTTTAGTAAAATTATAGCAGCAAGACTAGGAAGTATACTCTATATTATATTTTACCTACCAGGCACCCATCTGCTACCCACCCACCAAATTATGAGAACCACAGTTCAATTGAATTGGGTACCTGAAGTTCGTGTTTGGCGTCACTTAGTATATATTCAAATTTTTAATGGATAAAACATTATATTATATTATGGAGGTAATAAAATTGAGGTAATTATTGGTAACATCTAAGATCTAATAGGGTCGGCTGAAAGTTAAAACTAATATTTTTTGTCGTAAATATTAATACCTATATCGTATGCCGTAAATCAAACGGCATCAAAGCATTAGAATTTTTATATATTTTATAGTATGTATTGAAAAGATTTGTAAGCATCGACCATAGATAATAAAGATATATAGATAGGAAACGACTAGGCATAACCTAAAGGCAATTGAGGCCTTTTTATCAATACTTTTATATATTGATAGTCGATATACTTATTAGTTATTTGGCCTTAATTGTACCCCATAATTCCCGCTGATAAGACCGTTATGTCCTGTTATGTGTTATTGGACATAGAATTCAATGGTTTGTACACACAATGAAACGAGAGGAAACAAATGCAGTTAGAGTAGCAATTGGATACAAGCCAACAGGCAGAAGACCCAGAGGAAGACCCAAGAAACGATGGATGGATGGAGTGTAACAAGATCTAGAGAGGCTAGAAGTAACGGATTAGGAGAAAACTATTCAGGATCGTGATTTTTGGAGATCAGTGACGGTGGCAGCCAAAACTCTTACAGAGTTGTGAAGGCATCACACAAGAAGAAGAAGACCGTTATGTCCTATCCATATCATCGGCGCAACTAGACATTTGAACAAATAAGGGGGTGCCTAAGATCCAGGTTTTTTTTCTGACTTAATGGGACCTAACATAAAAAAAGGTCTAAAAACCTTTCTCAGGGTGCTAATTTTGACTTAGGGGATGCTAAGGTTATGGAAAAAAGGTGTAAAAATGTTTTATAATTCCATTTTAAATAACGAAACAATACTATAACTATTAAACTATTAATATAAAATTAAATTCACATTAGAATTAAAGCAAACAAACAGTTTTTACTCGTAGGACTGTTTTACTATTGTGTTTCTAGTGTTTAAATCAATGTTCATATTTTTATGGAAAATGCTTGATCGAGATATTCGGGTAGGCGAATTGACCAAATTTGTGTACAAACACTGTCCCTAAAATTACACGTACACAACTGATTTTTTTTCAACGGTATACCGTAATGAATACACTTACACGTATATTGTTGCCGTATCGGAAGTTTATATTTTGATAAGTGAATAGTAGGTATATAGTTACGCGCGTGTACATTATTGAGTAGTAGACGGGAAATAGTATAGTTAAGCGAACCAAAATTATCATATTTACTGTTTTATTATCATAAAGTGTCAAGACTTTATACCGTCAACGCCAATATTTATAATATGTTATGTGAAAGTATTTTAGATAAAACTCGAGAAACATAATTTCCGGAATCGTTTCTGTTTTTTTGCGGGATTTAAAATATAAAATCATGCGTGATAAAATTTGAAGATAATAACTAATAAGGATACGACAAAATGGTAATTATACTATGTTTTATCCATAAATAGTTTTAGTTTTAATCAAAAAATAATATATACGATAAACGAGTATACGATAGCATATAGTACATATAGTACATCATAGCCTATAATATGGTCCATATATAGGTACATACTATTTCTATATTTTTTATAGTAGGTATATATCTACTCAAAATGTAATATTTTTCGATTACCAAATGAATAATGTATTATCCGTCTAAAAATGTATTAAGGTTGTTCATGGGCGGATAGGCCATTTTTGGACTACCGGAAAATTTTAAAAAGGGGCCCCACATGTAAAAGAATTTAATAATCTATGATATTAAAGGGTCCTATTACCGAAATACGAAGAGGGGGGGGGGGCACCGGGAAATGCCCGGTTGCCCGGTAGCATATTAACATACTGTAATATGCTGCCCGGTATAGGCCTATCAGCCCATGAGGTTGTTCGCTATATATAGGTAATGCCTCTGTATCTTTACAAAGTTTGTTCAAAATCAAGCAATTCAAAAAGCACCGGGATTTTATTTCAAGTGAAGATAAAAAATTATTTTTAAAGATATCTGTTTCAAAATACTCTTTTCCAGCCGAAACGCAATAGTTCAATAATTTATTTTTTATTTTTTGTACCATTCCGAAGTTACGGTTTTAAGTTTTGTTGCGTATTTGTTTTTGATTCCATTACATTTGGAAATTGCATTCCATTTAGGGACGAATTCAGTTTCAGTTTCAGAAAAAAATCTTATCCAGATCAGGATAGTTGAGAATTTTTTTTTTATCCTCAAAATATATTATTCTCGAATTAACAGCGCTGCATGAGCCGTGATGCAAAAATCAGGTTCCTATTCGACATTTCTCTATACGATGCCGGTGAACTTTTCTTGTAAACGTATTTTAATATGCTTTTTAAAGAATACCTGAAATCAGTCATTGATATCTGTACTTTGTTTAAAGCGATGTCATAATATCTTAATATTAGCTACATATAGTGAAGTTTTCCCCGGTACATTTTGAACATACTTTTTATGTGAAGTTTACGAGCTGCGAAAAAATATTTTACGTTTTACGTACGATTGTGGTGTTGTTGAACCTATCCAACTAATTTAAGTAAAATATAAATGAATATTTTGCCCGCCACTGGTGCGCGCGCGCGCGTGACTTATTCACGATTAATGGTAAATATTATTCTTTTTTATTTTACAAGGTTATTATTTAGGTATTTTTTTTATTTTGTTTTTATGTACTTATTCCAATGTTCATGGTGTAACAATACTGTTCGGTGATTTCAACGATTTCCATGGACAGCGATGTCAGATGATATTTTGCATCGTCTGCGTGGTTAACGAACGTCAATCTATCTTGGCACGTCCTTAACGATAGTTTAATCACGAGCGATACGATAAAAACAGCCGACATGTAAATGATACAGCTAATTACTACATTAGCTGCCATTGCAGTGTCGCCACTCAGATTAGATTCCACTGAAAATGATTAGAATATTTTTTTATTATTTTTTTACTAGTTGTGAAATCTGAATAGAACGCCGATTATAATAATAAATTCACTATCAAACGGGTATACGAGAAAAAAAATATATGCGTTATAATAATATATGTCATTATATCGTATATATATACATATATATGGACACTTTCAACGAACACAATACAGTAACGATTTCACGGAAATATATAAAAGAATTTAACCATAATTGAAGATAAAAAAACAACAATTTTATTACAAATTTCCAAACAAATGGAATTTATACCAATAGCAATTATCCGGTAAAAATTATTCGATCGTGCTCATGGAAAAACTGCAGCAGTACTGCGACGTCGTATGCATTAGATACTAATATACAGCCACATAATATGTTTAAAGTGAGAAATGTCTTTAATTTGGTATAAACGCAAATCCACGTGAGTGAATTTAACTATCGATTCGCGGTACAATAAATAATTATTGCAAGCGGCTGACTCAACTCACAAGTATTAATAATACCTACCTTACCCGCGTTTGCGTCATAATAATAATAATAATATTAACATTACGGTTCGTACGAGTAGTAGGAGATTTTGTGTAACTGGTTTTTTTTTTTTTTTTAGTATTATACTCAGCTCGCTTTAGAAACTCTTTTAATAATATTTTTTAAATATCAATACGTGGACGACAGTCACTATCGTTAATCGGCAAACACGTGAAATGGACGCATATTTATACGATATCGATCTGGCATTGACGACTAAAATATTGTACCGGCATCATAATATTATCGTAGGTATGTGGTTTTTATTTTTAATTTTTAACAATAGTCATTTGAAAATAGTTCGCTTTATAGATAGTTGATAATAATATGGACGTAGACATTTTGAAAACCAAAAAAAAAAAAAAAAAACGTTACCTCCAGAATTTGTTGTTGGATACAAGACTCGAAAATGGCAAAAATCACGAGGGGGATCTTGACTTTTAAAAAGTTTTGAGCGTTTAATGTCATAGTAGTTTTTTATAGTAATATCACTGGACACTGATTATTAATGCTTGTCTTAGGTATATTGTATTCGTGTTTTTATGTTTAATGATATTATGTATAGTATGAATTGTTCAATATCACTTATTTTTTAAATATTTTATATTTAGGTAAAAGATAATAATAATTGTAATATTACATACTGTAACTAATAATACAATTAACATAATTATTATATATTCACGCTATTACTACTACTACTACTACTACTACTATTACTATACTACACTACGTCTACTACTATACTACCACTATAACTACTGTCTACTACTAATACTATTATTGCTTCTACTGATATACTTCTCAAAATAATAATAATATTTGATAACTCTCAATAACTACAATATAACAGAATAAGAATATTTTAATAATTTACATTTTCGTTGTATACTTATTTAGTATTTTATTTGAAGAATGATAATGGTTTCACAAATTATCAGCTATCACTTATCAAGTATTAAACAGTGAACACATATTATGAAAAAAATTTCAATAAATCTGCGGTTATAATAGATATACCAAGTGATAAATATTATTTTATCAAAGATTAAATTTGATATAAAAAGTTTTCGAGATACCTACCAAATAGTTGCGTTTGATATATACCTAGTGTGATAGATGCAAATTATTTAATACACCTTCACTTCGATCGTTTCCATAATGTAAAAGGGTGTGCTTTTTTAAGGGTTGTCGGAAGTTAGGGGCTGAGACCCCCGTGTCCCCCGAGGCCCCAATTTATTCCTCAGTTGAATGTACGAGTGCTTATTATGTTTTATAAAAATGTTTAGGTACTTACTTGTAATGCTGTTCTGTCTGGTAAAAATCGAATGGTACAAAATACGAAAACAATGTTTGTTTTTGTTTCAATTTGCAGGATACTATTGACAACCGTGAGACACAGAGGATTATAAACATAATTTAAATATATTTTAACCAATTGTTTAATTGCAGTTTAAATGCAGAATTTAGTATTTACCATCTTGTTTTATAAGGGTCACGACCATGGTTAATTGATGATAATTAATAACTGCCAGTTTAACTTTTGCCTAAATGACATGAGTAATGAAATGCACTACACGATGAAAAGTTATACACACCAAGTAAATTTGTATTAATTATCAACGTTACTAACAATTAATTTGTTACCGCGAATGTGAGTGTAAAAAATATTGAGGACATGTAATTTTTTTTAATTTTCACTCAAATACTGAACGAAAAACATAGTCAACAGCTGATTTATAATTTAAATGTATTAATTCGCTGAATGGCAAATCCACTGTTGTTATGATTATGTGATATTATGGTGAACAATTGTTATTTTTGCAGTTTGCACAAATAAAAAACTTACAACCATATTAATAGTATTATATTATATATTATATATATGACTATAATATTACATAAATAATCGCGTTATAGAAATTCATTTCACTAGATAATAACAAAAACATCTACTTACCTATAAAATATAAATTTTAATGGATACAGTTTCCTATCTTCGACATTATATTTTATTATTCTATAGTTGAGTTATTTAATACTTAACATGATTTATATAAAGATTAAAGGTTGTACTTGTGAACAACTACTTCACGCTTATATTATAAAGAATACTTTTCTAAAAATATTGACGTATATAAATAGCAAATATTTAATGAATATAATTTTATTTATAAGCTTCTTAAGTAAGACAAGCAACAGTTATGACGATTTTTAAACTACTTAACTTTGCGTGGATATTGCATATTTATAGAATTGTGCCTAGATGAAATGTGTAATGTGGCTACATTTTTTTTAAAAAGAAAAAATATATAAAATAAATACATAAATTATGAGACGTTCAAATAGGGGGGGGGGCTTAAGCCCCTAAGTCATCTCCGGATCTTTGTCTGGAAACCCCAGTTTGTAAAAATGTACGATTATGCGTTATTGACATAATATTATAAGCCTAATAATAATAAATATATATTGAGTAACATAATATTATATTTGTTATGAAAGTCCTAAATAATTGCTACGATGATAGAAATAATTGTTTAAAACATTGCTTGCATTAAAATTACTTCTAACTCCAAAAACAATTTTTCTTCAAAATCGCAATAATTAACTTAAAAATGAGTTAAACACGAAATAAATGGTACGCTTGGTGTATATGTGACTTGGGTATTTATTTAAATCATTAAATCGTAATATATGTTTTGAAAACATTCATTTTTAAATTTTAAATTACAATGGCTATGAAATTTTTACAAATTAAAAATATTGTAATATAAAACTAGTCTTCTTTATAAGGTAAGTCAAAATAAACTCTTCAAGTTTGCCCTTGATTTGACTGACTTGATGAGAAAACAACCACTGAAGATCGTTAATAGCTTTAATTACTACTCATTGAGCATCTACGCATAAGCCTAGTATAGATGTACAATAGCATGCAAATTTTATTGAACTGAAACACAAACCAAGATATCAAACTACTGACCCTCGGAACGTTGCGTTCAGTATCCGCCTAGTGTCGAATATATAGTGAAGTATCCGAACATACAGTTAGGATATTTTCTATTCCTACCTTAAGCGTGAGTAAATATTTTAATTCTTTGGCATATACTAATCTTAACTGTAATAACTGCAATATTTTTTTTTCGATTTAATAAACTGCTTATTTTTTTTAGTTATTCATAAAAAAATATTTAATATCTACACATATATTAATATACAGTACATTATATTGTACCCTACGTTATTCATTATACAATACATGCAAACATTTAAGCAATATATACGTAATAAATAATTTAGTACCTTACTATATTAATCGGACACAATATTGTATGCTGCATTATTAGTATATAGTTTTAATAGCACAGAATAATAATCATTATATACTCCACTACTCCAGTGTTTTAATTATTTTTTTATGTAGTATTGTAGAATATACATAATATATAATATTATTGAATGTACACATACAAAATGATACGTTTACTATTATCATTCATAATTATAAAAACTTAATTTTTTTCAAAATATTTTTTAACTTAATTTTATCTCGTTGCAAAACAATATTAAGCTTTTTTCTATTTGGTATCATAATTATTTTGTTTTAAAGTTTTTATTCTTTTGAATGACAACATAATATTATATTTAACTACCTATTATAATATATTCCAAAACACACAAGGAAGTAGATGATTAATATTTTGATTTTATTCGGCTCATATAAGTTTTAAATACTTATAAGTTTATAGCTAATAAATACTCGTTAAAAATCATTTTTTACTTTTTTATATATATCAAAATATTCCGTTAAATATTAAATTATATGAATCATTATGATGCTAACCTAACCTACCTATGATTAATTTATACATTTTAGAGAATTTAAATTAATAAACATCCAATTGATATCGCACTAATATCACACTTTTTATATTAAAAAATGATCGATTATTGAATAATCAATAGAATAGGTACCTACTGAGGTAACTAATCAATTTGTTCAAACAATTAAAGTCATTATTACTTATCAGCTTATTTTTATTTTGTTTGCTTAGATCATGGGTGAATGACGATTTATAATATGTGATATTGTATAAAATATTTTATTATATTAGTTATAATTGTTTTTAAACTATTTTGATGCTTTATGTAATTATGTCATTGCTTGAAAAAAATTTAAATAGTTAATGTATTTATTTACATACTTACCTACTTTAATTTACCTACCTAAATTTAAAAAAAAAATTGACTTTTGTTTAACTTTAAAATTGCTTAGCCATAAAATAGCTGTAGAACGTATGGTAATATAAAAATTATGTACCCAATAATTTTACAATGTATCCAATTTTTAATAAGTATTTGAAAATTGAAAATTTCCAAATAATAAATATTTCGTACCACTTTGAGTAATAGGTATACTCTGTACGAATGTACGTCGTAATAATATTATGTTTTCATTGTTTGAACTATATGATTAGTTGAAAGTATATTTATTTATTTTAATGCAATAATTAACACGTGGACAGAATTAGGATTAAGTAGGTAAAAGATAATGGACGATGAACGTTAATTCTATAAGTCGATACCTATTATATTTTTGATTTAATGACAAAATTATAAAATAATCCAAACTATTAACATATCATAAAACATTGATTTGTATAAAACTCTTGTTTCAGTGTAATTGCAGTTAGCATAAATTTATAATGCTCATTACAACTATAAAGTACAGTAAGAACTACACAGTTTATCTATTATATCTATTTAAAAAAAAATTATTTTTTATTTTTATTTATTGATACAAATTATGTGCCAACATGTGAGTATAGTAATATATTATAATGTATCAACTAATAAAATATTAACTATAATTTCCTTACCTGCACCTGCAAATAATTACTTGAAGAAATTTTACTGTGTGAGAGAAAGGATGAAAAAGAAAGACGTATAGAAGTATAAATAAACCGACGAGTGTATTCACATCGGATAGGATTATAATTCGAGTGGATGGTTTTCACTAACCATTCTGCTATCTCCCGTTTATAATACCAATATTATAATAATTAAAAACGCCGATTTCATTCGAAGTATTGTGACAAGTACCTTATAGCTATCATTGTTAGTAAATAGGTACGTGTTATAAAATAATAATTTCGAAATCTCTTCAATGCTATAGTATACTCGTATGAGTACCTGGAGTATGATAGAATATTGATTTAGCTGCTGTTCTTTTATACCATAAACGTGTAGGTACGTAAACTGCATTCAATATACATGTTAATTAATTCACCATTTTACTCAATTGTTATGTAAAACGTGACAAGTGTTTTGTATAAAAGTTAAAAGTGTAGTATTAGCTGTTTGATGAACTGCAACTATTATAAGGTATACATTTATTTATTTAACGGGGGATAGTTTTTTGAACACCACTGAAACCAAGATCATTTTCCTGGCCTGATTATAATTTTTTATATTATATATATATAATATATACAATGTATATTATACATATAATTTAATCTTGTCATTGCCTTAAGTGTTTTTCGAGCCACTCGCTTTGGCGTTTGAAAATCTAAATTTCTTCTCTTCGGTTGAAACTGTGATTCAGAACTACTAAAATAAATAACTGGACAATTATTACATTGTTTGAGTTGATCAAGTATACTAAACTTTAATCTGTGTTTTATAAATATGAAATATTTAAAACAATAGACTACATTTATTGAAATATGTCATGACGATATAGTCGATATATATCTGTAGGAAGAAACTTAGCATTATCATACACCATCTATGCAATATTTGTATTTTGTATAATTGTATAATTGTAAATAGAGACATTAGTGAATAAATACACAAAAATGTATAGTTTTATCAAGCCTGCAATTGTAACAACGCATGATTACAAAATTATTTTATAGTTTCAGAGTATTAATAAATATATAACATATTAACATGTAGTAAACAATCGCACTTATAATTATTAATTTATTATGAATTTTTACCTATATAGGTTAGGTTAGGTATAAGGTATTTAATAAGTAATATTATAATATAAGTTTATGAAAGTTCTCTTGTACATTTTTGTTTCGGTATTCAAAATTAGTGGTTTCTTTACTGTTGACATTTATATACAATTTTTAAATTATAGCGGTCTTACAAGTAGGCCAAATTCAGGCGGTTTTTGAACGGCTCGTGAATGCCTGTACGTTCGACGGTTAACAATCGCAGACTTTTACGATCGTTAGGAATTTTAAAATTTCCTGACTATGGCATCAAATGAAAACTGCCCTACGGGTAAATTATTGAGAGCTACATTAAAGTAGTAAAGTAGAAAAATTTGATAGAAAAGTAAAAATTAATGAATTATTTTTTAATGCTAAGTAGATACAGGGGCAGTTTATAAACACAATGGCTTCAATACAAATCCGAAGAAAGAAACAATTATTAGTGATAATTCATTGCTCAACGCTGGAGAAGATGATGAAATGGTCAGTCTAAAGTAGACATTTAATAATTATAGTTTTTACATTTAATATTTTTGAATAAATGAAGAAATTGAAATAATGAAAGTTATTATACTATTTTATTATAATATAAAATAGACATTAAAATATAAATAACATTGTAACTAATTTCTAATATTATAGGTACATGCAATTTTTATAAATTCTAGGAGATTTATGGATACAAACGAAGTGGACCAATGGCTGTCATTATATGGATTCTTATATTTTTGACTTTGGGATTAATACGTTTAATATTTCATTGGTGGCCTCATTGGGTTTTGTACGCTATGTATAAAAGATGTCCCCTTAATAAAGCAGAACGTGTTCTCATCGTAGTAAGTTTTTTTTTATAAGTTACCCATTTATTAAAAAAATATATACCTACCATAATGAACTGTATTTTATTTTCCAGGAAAGTTATGAAGGGATGTACAAATCGTATTTTGTAAGACCAGTAAAAAACGTGTCCATCAAAAAAATCAAGTGAGTTGGTTAATTTAATTCCTTATTAGTTATTACTATTTACTACATAATATATTATAAGTATTTATTTTATTAAACGGGACTGGGTACACTTGTATTATACCAGTAAAATTGATTGCACAATCAATAAAAACAAAATTAAGATAGGTACGTCAGAATAAGTTGTCCCACTGTACGATATACTTATAAGGACGTGGATACACTTTGCCCTACGATGTCACCTTATTAAATGATTTTGAAAATAACCAATAAATATATTGGTTTTATGCATAATGATGCATGTTTTTGTTTGTGGACACTTCTTAGATCAGTAAAAATGTTTCAGCCTACATAATTGAGGGTGATTTCTTGTAGAATATTGGATCTAGTTATAAAATATTCATAATAAAAAAAATATTTACGAAATAACAGTTTTCGACAAAATTTGTTTTCATTCAAAAAGAAATATTTAACCTTACTAACATGAAATATTCTCCAAATGAAGTATGTAGTACCTATGTTGATGAGTATTACTAAGTAATACCTATGAGAGTGTTCCATAGTAGCCAGTAGGTATACGATATAATTTTCAAAATATTTTGACTCTTACTATGTTGTTTATAAATATTTGGAATTATTTAGTATTTTAATTTAATTTTTATTAATTTATGTAATATGATAACATTTTTTTAAAAATAAAATTTAGTATAAGGTTTTAAAAATATAGTTTTTTTTTGTAACTATCTAAGAATAGCTTAGATAGCCTTTATCACGAAGATGTGTTAACTATTTGTAAAAATAGTATTTAATGTAATTCAAGGTTCCTAGTAGATACGTTGATATTATAACATTTAAAATAAAAAATATATATGCAATTTTTTTTGTTATTTTTGTATTATTTGTTAATTCGAAGTTATTCACTAATATGTTAAAATAGTGATAAAGATATCCAGTTTAAAATGGTTTGATTCAGAGTACTCTATCAAATAAAGTAATATATTGTATAATATGTTTCTTCAGTTCTTCTTATCATAATTGTAACACTTTATTTTTTCATTAAAAGTTCATTAGTTTTAATACATGCATTGAGTTTTTTAATCATACAAAAGACATAAGTTTTATTGATAAATTCATAATTTGGGCAATTCATTTTTTTTTTTACTAACATATTATTTTACTTTATTGACTAAAAATATTTACTTTAAATTTTGTCAGTAATAAATCCTATCTTGAAAAATGTTGTAATGTTGTACTCAGTCTGGTAGTATCCCCTAATTAGTATCTATTAGTTGGAATAACATTTTTATAAATAATTAATTAAACGTTTGTGTATTTTAAATTTTAGCAAAGAAGAACTGTTGTTAGCCAATAACAATAGCAAATTGGATTCTATTGCAATTGGAGAAAACCACATAGAATTAGAAATAAAATCTATTAGGATACATTTAAATGATGGATCATGTCAAGGCTAGTTTCACTTTGGTATTAAAAAAAAAAAATGAAGACGTATATTAATAGTTATTTTTATTGTATTAGATGTAAGTCAAATTAGAGCAGTAGAAATAAAAAAGATCTGCTACGTTTGGTGCGATAATCAAGGGAAATTCCAAAAACTTGTTGGTTTGGATCGAGGTTTAACAACAGCACAACTGCATACATACAAAGGTTATTCTGTACAAGAGCAATTAATTAGGTATTACATTGTTTAAAAGCGTTTAATATCTCATAACAATTTTATATTTAAATTGTTGTTGATTTTATGGAATTACAGAAAATGCATTTATGGAGAAAATAAAATCAATGTACCTATTCAAAATATATTCTCACTGATATGGTTAGAAGTCCTTAATCCCTTATACATTTTTCAAGCCTTTTCTCTTGTGGTATGGTTTTCAGAAGGTTATGTGTATTATTTAGGAGCCATAGTTATCATGTCAGTTTTTGGAATAACATCATCAGTTATACAAACTCGTGCGGTAATTAATTGATGTTATCATAAATTTATTCATGATATTATATTGTAATATTTGTCTCAATGTATTTTAATAAAAATACTTATTCATAATGCCGGAAACAAAGAAAAAACGATGAGTATCTTCTTTGTTTTAGAATCAAAGAACTTTATTAGAAACAGTAAATTCACTAAATAAAGTGACAGTATGCCGTGATATGGGTGGACCTAATTCCGAAGCTATTTATGAGGATATTTCCACCACAGATTTGGTACCGGGTGATATAATTGTTATACCTAGAATTGGATTTGAAGTACCTTGTGATATAGCTTTACTATGTGGAACATGTGTCGTTAATGAAAGTATGCTAACAGGTAATCATGAACTATTATTTTATTATTTGAAAAAATTTTCAGACATTATGCTGATGATTATTTATAAATTAATAGGAATTTCAATTTTTCAATTTTTTTATTTTTAGGTGAAAGTGTACCAGTGCTCAAGACTGCATTACCTAATATAAATCTTTTGTACAATGAACGCGAAGACGCAAACCATACTTTATTTTCTGGAACAAAAGTTCTGCAAGCACGATATTTTTCTGATAGAAAGGTTCACGGTGTAGTCTTAAGAACGGGATATTTGACAGCTAAAGGATCATTGGTAAGATCAATTTTATATCCTCCACCGGCTGACTTTAGGTTTGATAAGGATACGTATCGTTTTATTTGGATTTTGGCCGCTGTTGCGACTTCTGGTTCAATTTATACTGCAGTGACAAAAGTAAGTAAGATAATATGTTTAAGTTTAAATCTTTATACTTAAGTTTTTTTTACTAATGTACACTGTGCAGGCATCTAGAGGGTTGACAGTGTTTGACATATTAGTTAAGTCTTTAGATCTATTTACAATAGTTATTCCACCAGCACTTCCAGCTGCAATGACGGTTGGAAGACTATATGCATTACGAAGACTTCAGAAACATCATCTTTCTTGTATGAATACGAGAGTTATAAATGTTTGTGGATCAATTGATTGCATATGTTTTGATAAGGTACGATTTCTCACTATAAAACAAATTTATGAATTTAAATTACAATATTTGTTTAAATACAGACAGGAACATTGACAGAAGATGGCTTGGACATGTGGGGGGTAGTACCTGTCGAAAATAATCATGAACTAGGTTCACCGATTAGAGATGTAACAACATTGTCAAACGATCATTCATTAAAATTGGGTATGGTAACTTGTCATTCATTGACACTATTAAATTCAACAGTTTCAGGAGATCCACTTGACATAAAAGTAAGCAGTTGATAATCTTTTTTTAAATTTATATTATGTACCTATAAGATAAATAACGAATATTATTCAGATGTTTGAGTCAACGGCTTGGTGTCTTGAAGAACTAGAAGTTTCAGATGCTTCGAAATTCGATGTACTAATACCCACAATTGTGCGAAATCCAACTACTTCAAATGATGGCAAACAAATAGAAATCGGTCTTATACATCAATTTCATTTCTCGTCATCATTGCAAAGAATGAGTATGATTACAAAAACTATTGGTGATCCACGTTTTATTGTTTACACAAAAGGTTCTCCAGAAATGATTCAGTCATTATGCATCCCTAGTACTGGTGAGAAAAATAAGCTTAATATTTTTAGAAAGCAAGTAACGTTAACAGATTTTTTTTTAATTCCACAGTACCTAGTATGACTAATACTGTGTTACGGGAGTACACCGAAGAAGGATATAGAGTTATTGCTCTTGCTCATAAAGTGCTTCAAAACTGTAACTTTGTACAAATTCCAAAATTAAGACGAGAAGAAGTCGAGTGTGATCTAACTTTTGCTGGCTTAGTAATTTTAGAAAACCGTCTAAAAGATCAAACTACTCCTGTTATTGAAGAACTTCGAGGGGCGAATATGAAAATCATTATGGTTACAGGTAGAGTATATTAAAAATTACAAAAAATTATTTTAATAAATTGTTCAAAATAACTATTCTAGGTGATAACATTCTAACGGCTGTTAGTGTAGCTAAAGAATGTGGAATAGTTTTGCCATCAAAGACAGTAGTTGACGTAACAGCTGATGAAAGTCAAGGATGTAGTCCAAAAATATACTATACAGCTAGTGGTATTACATCACCTATGGTACAGATTAAATTAATGTTAAAACTTTTAATGATATCTATTTTACATTATTTTTATTTGTACAGAGAGCTACATCCATGTTCGAAAACCATTATTCTAATAAAAACGATTTAGAACTAGAAGCTCGCGTTAACGGAGATTACAGCTTCGCGATGACTGGTCGAACGTGGGCTATCATTAGAGATAAATTTCCTGTTCTTCTTCCTAGGATATTAGTTAAGGGAGCTATTTTTGCTAGAATGACATCCGAACAAAAGCAACAGTTAATACAAGAATTACAGTATGTTGGTTATCATGTCGGTGAGATACAAAATGTTATTGTATATTTTCATAGAGTACCTAGTTAATTTTATGTCATAAAAGTTTTAAAATGTAATTTTTAGCCATGTGTGGCGATGGTGCAAACGATTGCGGAGCGTTACGAGCGGCACATGTCGGAGTTTCATTATCAGAAGCAGAATCGTCAGTAGCATCACCATTTACATCACACGTAGCAAATATTTCTTGTATGCCTCGTATCATTCGAGAAGGACGAGCAGCTCTTGTAACATCATTTGGAATTTTTAAATTTATGGTTCTCTATAGTTTATTGGAGTTTACTTCAACGTTTATTTTATACAACATAGACAGTAACTTGACAGATTTTGAGTACTTGTTTATTGATATTGGTTTAGTGGTAAACTTTATGTTCTTTTTCGGTAGAAATGAAGCCTTTCAGGGATCGCTATTTAAAAAGCCTCCATTAACAAGACTATTATCATTTATTCCTTTGTTTTCGATGGTCACAAATCTACTCGTAATGGTATCGACACAAGTTTTATCATTTTACTTGGTACATAATTTTTCTTGGTTTAAACCATTCGACTACACTCATCCAAAAGAGTATAAATGTTATGAAAATTATGCGGTCTATTCTATTTCTCAATTTCAATACATAATTTTGGCTTTAATATTTTCATACGGCAAACCATACAGAGGACCAATTTACAAAAACACTGTCTTTTTCACTAGTTTACTGACGATGACAGCTGTTTGTTCATATATAACTTTGTTTCCGGCTGACTGGATTAAAGAATTATTACAATTGCAATTCCCTCCATTCATGGAATTCCCAATAATTGTGGTTACATTAGCTGTAGTTGATTGTATTTTATGCCTGAGTATAGAGTATTTTATTGTTGATTATTTGCTGACAAAAAAATTAAAATTGGGATCATCTGACTCTAGTAGTGACCACTTATATCATTCAGTTCAAGTTGAACTAGATTCCTCTCCTGGTTGGCCACCTATTTGCAAACATCAACCAATGATTACATCGTCGTCTTTAGAATGTATGCGCAAGACTGAAATTGATACTGAACAGTTTGAACGTCAAGAACGAGTTAAAACAATGAGTACTCATTTATGAATTGTAATGGCATGATCAATCATCAGATTAGGATTGATATGATGAAGGAAATAAAATGCTTTAAAGTATACATTTTTACGTATTATATACAACGGATAACAATTCTCATGGTTTACAAATGCACTATATTTAACTTGTAGTCCGATGTACCAGTTACCACTACTAAGTAATTTTCTTATAGATAATTTTAAGAAAATAATTGTTACGATTCTTTTTTTTTTTTTTTTTGAACTACTACTACGAATATACTCTTAATTAATATGATATTTTATATTAATGGTTTATTTATGATGCTAATGATTTTGTTGTGTATGGTAGTTGGCTTCAAACGTCTTATAAATGTATAAAAGTGCGACACTATTAAATTATAAAATATTTATATTTATATTTATATTTAATGTAAATTTTTTTAGTCTGTTATTTATTTATAGACTTCTGTTGTAGTTGGCTAAATTATGATAATTTAAGTTGGTATTTAAAACAAACATTAATGATAGCTTCTTATGATATTACTCATTAGATAAGTAGGCAAATCTTTAGACTAAATTACTATTTGAACCACAGTTTTACATTTGACTAAATTGATAAGCATCTCAGGCTTCAGCAAAATTATATTTCCTCTTTTGTCCCAATTCTCGGGATAATTATTAGCTATGATCTCACAGGATCGGAAGTTAAAATATGAAACTATGAAAATTACTTTGGATGGCATGTACCTATATAATATTTAAAAAAGTGCTCCATTTTATGGTTAGATAGGTACATATTTTTTTAGATTCTGAGTGGAACAAGAATAACGAACATATTGGTTGTACAATAATGATATATCGATGTATTTATTTTTAACTAATATCACTACATCGGTGTTCAATATTTCAAAACTTTTAAAATGTACGAACCTATATCAGCAATTAGAATCTTATAATAGGTACAATTAATTTGTGTTCGTTATTTGATGCAATAATATTTGTAATAAATATAAAATATTATTCTACAGTTATTGATTTATATAGTTTATTCATTCACTTAATATATTTTTGTAATTTTTAATCAAGTTGCCTTGATATTAAGTGTATATTTAAGTAATATTTTGTGTAATGAATCGAACATTTTAATGTGATGTAGTTTGTTGGCTCAAGCAAAATTATCAATTTATACATTTTCTTGATTCTGAAATTATACTTCAATAATTTAACAAATAGTAGAACAATTTTTTTTTTTTAACAAATACTGGTCGAATGCTTGATTATTCAAATGTCTATATAGATTTAATGTTCTTAAAATACACATATATTTTAAAACAATAAATTGGGGGGAAAACTTTTGAACTAGTAAATGTAAACCTATATGGCATTTATGATAAATCGCACATTATTTTTATTGAGATAGTGAATATTTATAATATATTTTAGTATTTACCAACAGTAAACATAATGATATAAAATAAGGTAGGTACCTACATAGACCAATGATGAAATAACAGGGTGGGTTGAGTGGACCAATGTCAATTAAAGTTGCTTTAAATGTTACACTTATACGTTTTACAACCATAGATCAATAGATAACTTAGTTAATAACTATGCTTATCAAGGGTGGATATGTCGTTTTTGACTTACCGTGAAATTTAAAAAAGGCCTCTGGTTGAAAAAGTCTTCAAGGAGGCACTGTATCAAACTATATAAAAAGGGGCATACTACCAAAATACGAAGAGATTTCACTGGTATGTTCACAGCTTCCCGATAGGCCTATTCGTCAATATGTTTTACTGCAATTCATAACGACGGTTAACAAATATAGGTACCTACATTTTTTAACGGGTACCAACAATTTGAAAGGTAATTAAAGCAAATCAAATTGTATTATATTATGAAATAGATTTTCATTCAGTATAGTTTAAAAATTTAAATATATATTAAGTATAATTTTATTTCAATTTTACCAAAAAATGTGAATATTATACGTTGGTACAAAGGTAATACCTACGTGGCATAGAAAAACTGAAAAAGTTGACTAGGTAGTTTATTTATCGATAAATAATGATTTGCTACTAGCTACGAACATAATTTAGAAGATATAAACCATTGTTATGGACGTCTCCACAGCTAATTGCTCGTATAATGATTAATAATACGTGGTTTTAAGTTATCACTATACTTTAGTATAAATTAATTAAATCAATTGAAAACTCAGGTTTAACAAAATTAGACGGATTTAAACAACAGAGGCACTTCCCGATGCTCTGGCAGTAGGTACTACAATGATTCGTACACGGACAGTGAGACACGGCAGAGGCTCGCTCGAGCTCAAAACCGTCCTCTTAGCGAATTCCTTCAGACCGTGTGACCGTGTGTCTTTGTCCAGTCTGCCTGTTTACATTAACAAAATGATGCTTACTACTAACTTACTAACTAATGCAGACAGGGGTTCATAAGATCATATTATAAAATACATTTCTTGTTTTTACCAAATCATCAAATTTATAACACATTTCATATTTGTACTAACCTTATATTATACATAGAGAATTTATAAAATGTTTTAATTTATTAAAAAAAATTAATTTAAAAAAAAAAAAGTGATAATGATAATAGTTTTTTTCTTTTATCTTTTGCTTTTAATGGGAGCATTTTTTAAACCAAAACTGTAATAAGTTTTTATTTAATTATTTCAAGAATATAAATCAAAATCCAAGAAGGAAAGAAATTCTTCCATCGCACCGGTCGTTGCCGCCAATTTTTTATCCAAATACAGTGTTGCCAGCGATCCAGTGACCAGGGGAAAACACATGTTCTACCACGGACAGCTGATGGCGCTCGTCCCGCAGAGGTGAACACACTGCGCCCACAATCGTGACGGTTGCGCGGGGGACACGGGCCGCATAGGCGTAGGTCGTCCATTTTGTCCGGTCTCACCCGTAGCCTCTCGTCTTGTTCACGACACATTTCACCTCGGCCGTTCGCTCCACTCGTTTCCGTGCAATATAATTTTTTTCCACCGACACCGCATCCCAATCATGTTGAACGCTTTATCCAGGGCGGCCATTGGGGCCCTGAAGGCCAGCAAGAGCAACCTCAGTCCGAAAATCGTGCAAAATGAGCTACCAAAAGCCATGGTCGCCACCTCGTCAAATTGTGAGTATGACGTCTCGCGCGGCGTTTTCTCTTATCTAACTGGTCGGCTCTCGGGGGGAACTCGGCTGACTTGTCTATTTTTCTGGTTTATCATCGGACATTTTCGGCCGTTTTTTCGCCATTAAAGGGTCTACACGATCTGGGCAGTTTCGGTTTTCGGTGTGCTCGTTGGTTCATAGTTCTCCGTAATGGCTCCAACGGCCGCTGCCGCCGCCTTGATCGTTTTGGGATTATATCTATCGGCGATTCTGCTGTACTTAAAATACAATTTGAAAACAGAAATCTGTTTCGTTAAGTCCCCGTCGTGTTTTTCATTTCAAAATCCCGTTTCCTTTAAAACTTCACAAATGACCTTTTTTTGACCTTGGAGGGTTTTCCTTTGGGATACAAGTGCCTTATGACCCTTTATTTTTTTCGTCCCAATTAACTCATCTATGTTGCACAAACATTACATAGTTGTATTATAATACGGGTGTACTTTTAACTGATCTCTGATTACTACGATGTTCAAAGACTACGACAATTTATACATAATTAATTTTATCAGATAAAGTCATGCTTGTATAATACCTGTATTTTTATTTTATATTTATACATAGTTGTGTGGTTAAATAACTATTTAAAAAAATAATATAATACCCATATTTCCATATATTTTAATGTTTAATAAGTTTTTGGTATGCAGGAAGCAGGAGCTAATAAAAAAAAAAATGATTGAATCTTATTTGTTATTTTTGGTAGGTAGTACTCAAATATTATTATAGATAATTATTTCTTGATAATAAATTGCCATGTATTACTTTTATCAAATTCTTAATTGTTTTTACTTCATTATATAGTATAAAATATTTTGTTCTTATTTGGTAGGTAATTACTTATAATACAATTTTGATCCGTATAAATTTCTTATTTTTTTAAATACCTACTAATCTGTATGTAATTGCTTGACTACCATTTTCAAAATACTACTGACCTCTATTATATATTTTAAATTTTCATTGTGTATCTTTGAAGTTATTGAACATATTATTTTGTTTTGAAACTCATGGTTAATTATGTTTTATTAAATTTAGCTAACAACAAAGCTGCTGCCAAGCCAATGGCTGGTACATCACAAGGCCGCATTGTTGCTGTTATTGGTGCTGTTGTTGATGTACAATTCGATGAAGAACTACCCCCCATCCTCAATGCTCTTGAAGTACAAAACAGGTCTCCTCGTCTTGTACTTGAAGTTGCCCAGCATTTGGGTAGTTATATTTTATTATTATATATTAAATACTAAAAATTATTCTACAAAACCATTTTTAAAACCTTTGCTATTTATTATTATAGGTGAGAATACTGTCAGAACTATTGCTATGGATGGTACTGAAGGACTTGTCAGAGGACAAGAAGTACTCGACTGTGGATCTCCGATTAGAATTCCAGTTGGTGCTGAAACTTTAGGTCGCATTATAAACGTCATTGGTAAATATTTATTTAATTTTTAATTATAATTGAATAAAATTATATTCTTTCCATTTAATTAATCTTATATTTTAAGGTGAACCAATTGATGAGAGAGGTCCAATTGATACTGATAAGACTGCACCCATCCATGCTGAAGCACCTCCTTTTGTTGAAATGAGTGTTGAACAGGAAATTTTGGTCACTGGAATCAAAGTTGTAGATTTATTGGCCCCTTACGTAAAGGGAGGAAAAATTGGTAATAAATGAGTTGCCCTATAAAGTTTATAATGATTATATTAATAAATATGTCTGTGTACATAGGTCTGTTCGGAGGTGCTGGAGTAGGAAAAACTGTATTGATTATGGAACTGATTAACAATGTTGCTAAGGCTCATGGTGGTTACTCAGTATTTGCTGGTGTAGGTGAAAGAACACGTGAAGGTAATGACTTGTACCATGAAATGATTGAGTCCGGAGTAATTTCCCTCAAAGACAAGACCTCAAAGGTATATTATTTTTTAATTATGAAGGTTTAATAGATATTTGACAAAATATTAAAATGGTTGTATTATTACAGGTAGCGTTGGTATACGGTCAAATGAATGAACCTCCCGGCGCTCGTGCCCGTGTTGCTCTTACTGGTCTTACCGTTGCTGAATACTTCAGAGATCAAGAAGGACAAGATGTATTGCTTTTCATTGACAATATTTTCCGTTTCACACAAGCCGGTTCTGAAGTATCTGCTTTGTTGGGTCGTATTCCATCTGCTGTAGGTTATCAACCAACTTTGGCCACTGACATGGGTACTATGCAAGAGAGAATTACCACAACCAGCAAAGGATCCATTACCTCAGTACAGGTAAATAGTTTTGTACTCTAATTAAGTTGTTAATTAAAAATAAAAATAAAATTTTTTTATAGGCTATCTACGTACCTGCTGACGATTTAACTGATCCTGCTCCAGCTACCACTTTTGCCCATTTAGATGCCACCACTGTATTGTCTCGTGCTATCGCTGAGTTGGGTATCTACCCAGCTGTGGATCCATTGGATTCTACATCTCGTATTATGGACCCCAATGTTATTGGTGATGAACATTACAATGTTGCTCGTGGTGTACAGAAAATTTTACAAGACTACAAATCCCTGCAAGATATCATTGCTATCTTGGGTATGGATGAACTTTCAGAAGAAGACAAATTGACAGTCGCCAGAGCTAGGAAAATCCAAAGGTTCTTGTCCCAACCTTTCCAAGTAGCTGAGGTCTTTACTGGTCATCCTGGAAAATTGGTACCTCTTGAAGAAACAATCAAAGTAAATAAAATAATAATAGTTTAAGGTTTTTAATTAGTTATTTAATTACATTTATTTTCCTTTCAATTATAGGGATTCTCAAAAATCTTAGCTGGTGAATATGATCATTTGCCAGAAATTGCATTCTACATGGTTGGACCCATTGAAGAAGTAGTTGCTAAAGCTGAAACTTTGGCCAAAAATACATAAATAATTTAAATGATACTAAATCCATTCACACAAGTTGTCCTCGTAAACATTTTGTATTCTTTAAAAGTTAACATAATTGTTCGTGTTTCAGCGAATAAATTAAGTAGAGTTATGTAAATACTATTTGTTAAACGGCAAACATCAAAAATCAAATGACTTAGCGCATCATTTATGACATGTAAGCATGTTGTATCACAATCTAAACGGTTTTTTTTTTAATGCTGTCAGTTTTCGCCATTTAGATCATTTTTCTGTAACAATTACAATACAAATTTTACAGTTTATTTGTATAATATACTGTTGTTATTGCAAACCATTTACCTGATTTGTAATAAAATTATACTATAAAAAATTTTATACTTTGAGGATTCAACTTTTTATCTCAAATTATCCTTTAGGTCTGTGTTAATCTGTTTTATGGAAATAAATTATCTAATAGGTTTTTGTTGTCTAAAATAATTTTAATACTTTAGTAGTGTTGTATTTGTATCTTTACACAAGCATAACGTAACTATTGGATGCAGTTTTATATATGAGTTGTGTTTGATGTTTCTAAAATATTGATCACGATAATGATGTGTGAGCAAATTCCAAATATCACTGGATATCTAGACTGAAATTATCAATTATTCTAGTCATTTGTTTTAAGTGGGTAACAAATGTATATTTTAGAATTTAAATGGAGTATATTATTATAAAGTGGGTTAATATGATAATGCCAAAATATTATCTTCATTATGATCTTACCATTATTCAGAGTTTTACAGAAAAAAAAAATGGTACTTACCAAAGTGCAAGTTATCTGCTATTTAGCAATTACAATTTACAAGTTAATAGTAATACATTTATATTAAGTGTTACAGGACTTACATTATCTGGAAAAGACAACATTTTAGTTAAGTTAAGTCTGTTCTCTCAGGTCTTAAACCTAAAATTACCACGAATTAAAATATATTAAAAATAAAAATACATTTTAAATTTTAATTCGTGCCCATTACTAGGTATCGTGGATACTGGATAAAACCTGTGGTTAAAACCGTAGAGTAATCTGTTCATGGTTAGAGCACAGAATTATTGATAATATTATCACGGATCATGGCTGTAGATAAGGTTTATAGATAATATAATATCACAATAATATTCTGTATTTCTGTGCTATCTCTATAGTCAATGATCAATGATCATTCATCAATTTCATTTCCATCATATTGTACCACAGGTTCACGGAGTTATGCACGGTGCATTGTACTAAAAATCTTTCTAGTTTCTATATTATTCTATAATATTATCACATGGTAATTTTAAATTAAATTTAATAATTTAATATCTCTATTAATAAAATAATAAGTACTAAGTATTTAAGTAATCATGTTTTCGTACTTGCCATGTAATACTTGTAGATTGCCAGCAGAATTTAAGGAGCAAACTGTAAATGTACAATAGCAAAAGTACATATCTACATTTTTGTACTTGGGTAACAGAAATAAAAATTCCAATTTGAAAATACTATAAGATATTAAACCAAACCACAGATGGCGTCGATTTCGAGTGATGAAGATCACAAGGTAAAAGTCCAATATTTTAATTTATGTAGGTATGTTGATTTGTAATAATTAAATAATAATAATTGTTTGAAAAAATTGTGTCTCTAATTTTCTATATTATTATGTATTATAAATTTATAAGCCTGTCATGGGTTAGTGGTATAGTCTAAGATATTCCTTACCATATTGTAGATCTTAGTCTTTCGTTAATAGTAAAAATCTTATATTTGAAATTTTTTTTTAGCCTTTGATGTTTTTGGGTAAAGATGTCTCAAAAATTCCGTGTTTTCGTAACAGTTACCTGTACGGCATAATCGGAGGATTTACTATGGGAGTCGGCTATTTTTTGTGTACAAGTAGAACATTGAGATCTACACACTTCGGTTTTGGTTCTTTTGTTACGATATCTTCTGTTTATTGGTAAGCATATCTACATAGTATATATATTTTTTTTACTCTAAAGCCTCATCAACTAAGGTTATTAGCTTACGTATTTAAATATTAATTCTACATTATGGTACAATTTACAATACATTTTACAACATAACAATATAAAATATAATTATTTTTGATATGTGTAATGTAGAAAAGGAAAAAGAACAAAGAAAAAATATAAAATTATATAAAGTTATACAGTTTGGTTTATTTTTAGAAAGGTTTTAAATATTGTTAAAATTTTCATAATCTGGTCCAAGTGCTTCATAAAGGTGTTCAAGAAGTTTAAGGAGGTTCTGGTATCAGCAAAATTTCAGCAGTGTAGAAGGACGTGTTTAATGGTTAGAGGTTCACCGCAGGTCAGTGACGTAGTTATGATTTTGTTCTGGGGGGGGGATATTTAATTTATTGGCTAAACATAAAGTGGGGGGCTTCACCCCCCCACAACCCCTAACAGTTTTTTACATTTTTTAAACATAATACTATACACGGTTAAATTGGTACTTATTTATTACCGCCAGTACACTACACTGTATACAATTTAGTATCTCCTCACAATTCTTGTTTGTTATCACTCCACCATAAATAAAATAATCAATAGAAATTTAAAAAACATATATTGTGCTTAATACTTCTACATTTAAAAAAAATAGTAATTCAAAATAAAAAATGAAAACACTATAATTTATAAAATAAGATCCAATTTTCTTGGTTTTTTAGCTAACTCGTTAATTATTTCCTCTGTGTCAATGTGTACATTTTTGTGACAGCTAACAAGGTTTATCCATTCAATCGATGCTATATAAGATGGATAAGTGGATTATATTCATGATTATAATTTATGACATAATATGGGTAATTTACTAATTGTATAACCAAATAATCTTATATCAGTATATAATAAGTCAATGCATTAAACATAAAAAAAAAGGATCTGGGGGGGATCTATCCCCATACTCCCCCTCCCATAATTACGCCACTGCCGTAGGTTAAACATTGAACAGGATCTTTGTGTCTCATAAGAAAACTGTGTGTAAGCCACGTATGGCCGATTACATAGTATATTATATGATTATTAATTGTTTATCAAATATATAAATAAATAAATTTACAACTTGAAGAAATCAGTTTATATTATTTAAGTATTCAATAATAATACTTGTCTTAATATTACAATACATTTTGTTGTTTGAATCAAATATTTCATTTTTTTTTTTTTTATTCTTAAGTGGACCATATTGTTCAAAATGTTCAAATACATATGCATTTGATACATTTTTCTCAAAAATATAATTAATAATTATTTACACGAAATGCATATTATATTATTGCCAATAATAAAGTATTGTTGGCAGTGGGGTGACTAATTCGATATTTAGTAAAGGTTAGGCTTATATTACACCCTCCCAAAACCCAATAAAGTCACATTTATGTTCATATGACTGTCATATTTTTCGCTACCTATCATAGTAATATTTATTAATACTAATAATACTAAATTATTAACCATCAGAGTTTTCTCACCCATTATTCCTTAAAAAACTCATGATGCTTTTTGATTACCCTCTTTGCCTTGCCACAAGTTTCATAATGTGAGTACAAAAACATTTTTATATTGTGATTTCAAATTGAACTTTTATCTGTATTTTCTTTATTAGCATATTGCTTGTAAGCATATGTATCACTATCTATATTATGTATAATGTATATTATATACTACCTATGTATATTTTTCAATCAAAATTTAAACATTGCACCAATAAAAATCATTTATTAGTCTTAGAAAATATGTAAATATTTAATCCACGTTTATTCAAAACCACACAGTAAATATTATACTTGTATAACTTTGTTATGAATAACTTATAAGTATAGGTTCTAATGATTTATTTACTATTTCCAGTGATGGAAACTGTAGAAAATTCCACCCAGAAAGTCAGAAATTCGTATCAAATCCCAAATCTTCTTTTAATATATATATTTTCACAATTTTCACTTATTGCATTTAATTGTGAAGTTCACCATATCCATTTGCGTTACTTATAATGGCTTATAATATGTGTATTATTAAATAATAGTCAGTGGCGTAATTCCGGGAATGCACGACGGTGCACTTGCACCCCCTGGTATTATGTAGCAGGTGCAAAGATATGCTTTTGCACCTGCAGATGCTGAACTTTATACCTATTGAAATACAATACCAACTAAATTTCATTGATTTTTTGATTTTTTTTTAAACTTATTTAAACATTTTGTTATCACTTTAATTAATTTCATATAAATATTATATTTTTATATGTATAACGTATAACGTATCATAAATAGTACAGTCTTTACTTTTTAACTTTAAATGTAACTTAGTTACATAACTGTAACTTGTATCCAGTTACACAACATAAAAGTATCTATAGTATCTTGTAACTAGTTACACAGTTTTAGAGTAACTTGTGTCTTATAACCAGTTACAATAAATTGGGTAACTTGCCCAACCCTGAGTACAGACACAGCACATATAGTATTTAAAATATATAGGTACATACAGATTTTGATATTTGTTTATGTTATATTGTTATCAAATATAAAAAGATATACCTATAGTACACGCAAACAATGCAATTAGCTTTAAATATGAATAATATGACTTAATTTATGAATCACGATTATTGGACCGATAAAATTTTGCACCTGCTGAAATTTAATGGAATTACGCCAATGTCAATGGTTATACTAAACAGCTTATTCATTATTGTAGTTATCTTCTTTTTACTTATGATAATTTTCTCAAAAGAAATGGGAATACAACAGTGTTGTTGACACAAATGAAGGTTAAAATGTCATCAAAAAATGGTTTGATTAATATTAATGAGATGAAATAAATTTCTACCAATTAACTATGTATAATGTAATGTGTTTAACATTTTATATTTATTAGTTTATCACCTATATTTCTATTCAGAGGCGGTTTGAATGTATTATACTTAGTGGTGCAAGACAATATATACACACCCCCCCCCCCCCCCCCCACCACCATCATAATATAAATTACAAATAAATATTTTTTAATAAGTTTATAGTTTATAATTATAAGGCCCTTATATTCTTAACTTGACGCTTTCAACAGTTTCAGCCACGATTATCATTTATCATATATTCATATTTCATTGATTAGGTACTTTATTACTTTTTTCATTTATTAAACATTAAAATTAAACATTGCGGTCAGCACATGCTCAACCAAGACCACCCATTCCCCTAACATTGGCGGTGCAGTGCACCAAAAACAGTATACTCAAACCGCCTCTGTTTTTATTAGGGTCTATAAATTAAACCTAGTACAGAATTATATTTAATTTATTTATAAATTGTTGACAGGATTGCATGCAGATACAAATATGATAACACAGAAGAAAGACTGAATGAGCTGAAGGGTATTATCAAAGCTAAGAAAAGTGGTACTGATGTCGATTGAATTTCACCAAACACATCATAATTAACCATATTTGCCGATACCTACTTAAATCCATCAGTATATAAGTGTTTTTTGTGTAAACGTTAAAATATCAGGGAACGCAGCACCTTCCAAAATGATGTTGTGTGCCGGCTGCACAAGGTACTTACATTAAATATAACATTCAAAGAAGATTGGACATCAAAACAACAGAGTTTACTGTAGTTATTTTAATGTAGAAATTGTTTTTTGTTAATTTATTGTAATAGACAAATACATGTTAAGTGGTTATTAAGCTATTGTATTTTATTAACGATGGTTTAAAACAAAAAGTATTTACATAATATTGGTTAAAGACGTAAGTACAAATAGGAATCCAGCAACAATAAGGAATACATAATAATAATCATATATATCAAAGGTTTGTACACATAATAATATTGTATTTTTAGGGACGAAGTCAGTCGACAGAATATTACTTAACGTTTTAAGTCGCATAGTTAAAATTAATACTTATAATAGTAATAATAATAATAATAATAATAATAATAATAATAGGTAGTAATAGTAATTACTGTAGTAATAATAATCATAATGTAATAATGATTTAATAATTATAGAAATGTATAGTTTGTAATAATAACGCATTCGCATAAAGGGACGGGGACAGAATATCAATAATAATAATAATATGTTCTTATAATGTACTCATATAAATATATATATATCATTATATTATTGTTAATAATAATAATAATAATAATAATAGTACATCGTGGAGTGCGTGCGGCGTTCTTAAAGCAGCGAATCGGCGTAGCTGTTCTTCTCCGTCGATATGCCCATCCGGTCTAAGACAGGAGCCCTAACCACCGAGTGCACGTGTACCGTGGCGTTCCGCAGCAGAGACGTGTTCACCTGTCGATTAGACGATGTTAGTGTTTCCGTGTAGCTCAGTTGCTCTTGTGTTCCGTTCCGGCAACACAACAACCATCTGAATGGCGGGACTTGCCTGAAAATGTTTTGAAAAACGCAAAATGTTGTAGCAATGTTAACCCGTCGTGGACGTGACCGCGGCGTCTATAACGTTCGCGATGACGCGGATAGACCGGGCAGAGGGGAATTTAGGAAAAATTACGCGGGGAAGAAATACCCACGGAAAATATGCACTAGGAAATAATAATACCCGAAAGAAAAAACACCTTAGGAAATAATACCCGATAGAAAAAATACCCTAGGAAATAATGCCCGTATCTGACATAAATACTTTAAAAAAAAATTATTATTATTGTAAACATATCAACAGGTACAAATTTAAATAAAGTGTATATTATATTCATATTTGATATTGTTTTGAGTAAATTAAAAAATTGAATACAGTTACACCAAATAATATTTATCATAATCATATAATAATAATTCGGCAACTTTTATAAAATAATATACATCTGTTAATAATAATTATTAATATCATAATAAAAAAATGAATACCGTTGTATAAAATAACATTTGTCATAGTAAAGTAATAATAATTTGGCAACTTTTATAAAATAATAAACGAATGTTAATAATTTTTAATATTATTATCAATTTTAAAAAAAAAGTACTAATATGTCGTGTATGCTATCGTAAGTAATCAATTATCGCTAGTTGAATTCCGATAATATATTATATATTTTTTTTTTAATTGTATACATATACCCTCGGCAACATAGGCCATTAGGTTTAAAGTGACCCGATAATATTATTTTTAATGGTTGTGTATTATTTGAATAATACTTTAATTTTTTTTTTTTTACGAGTTGGGACTTTAATTGTAAATAATTATATATATAATAATGATATACCTCTATATAAGTCTGATTTTTTTAAACCAATATTATGTAATTTTTCTGAATACAAATTATCACCTATGCTTTTATATAATTTATTATAACAAAATTATTATATTATTTTCACGGGTATTTTTTCCATGGTTATTTTTTCAAATTACCGTCAGAGGGACAGAGAATTTTTGACTAATTTTCAACTTGTGTAACACACTAATTGTTGTTTATATTTTAATACTTATCTTATTTGACGTGACAAATCTACGTTTTTAATCTTTGAACATTTAAATTATTAATTATTAGAAAAAATTTAGAATCATATTAAAAAAAAAAAAACACTAATGCTATTCACCAATCGTCCTAAAAAACTTATGAGCATATATCGTTTAATCATTGGTTCTGTCTTTTATTTCATAACGCATCGACATATTAATATTAGATACTCGTTTTCAATAAGGGTCTGTGTTTTTTTAATACAGAAGTGAGTTAACCTAATGTAGAACTTAAGGATAACACAACTACACACAAGGTTCAATAGTCATGTTTTCATATTATGAATTTTATCGTGTTCTCTTGTCGATTTTTTTCGATATTTTAATAAAATAATAGGTGAGCTTGTAAAAGCAGATAAAATGCTTAGACACTTAATTTATTGAATGCTTTAAAATTAAAATATCGTGTACACGTAACTATACGGATCTCGAATAATCAGTGTGGTAGAGATACGATTGTCGAAAATTTCAAGAACAGATGATGAATCAGTTTTTTTTTTACGTGACACTATTTTATAATGTGGAAAAAATAGGAATTGTTCCAATTCCAAATATCGAAAATCGGGTCGTTGAGTGTGTGCTATATGGATGTATAAATAAACGAAAAGTATGATGAGCGTATTCGTTTATAATGCATTAAATAGGTATATGTCTATATGACTTATATAATAAAATGTATTATTGACAATAATGTCGAAAAAAGTTTTTATCACGCTTTTTTATTGTATATTATAGGTATACTTAGAAAATAGATTCAGATTTTCGGTCGTATCTAATCTACAAGTTATTGTTGCCATATAATATGATAATATATTTCGTAATGATATGGTTTTCGGATTTCGGGATCTCGTGTTGACGAAATTACCCACTGCTGAGTGCTGACACGCATTAGTCGCGCCAATGGTGTATTTATGATTTTCTCAATGGGACGGCGAGTAATTTTGTTTCCATTAGTGATAAAAGTTCAGCCATTGTGTTCATAATATTATGCTCATAAAATCGGTTCGAAGGGGTAGACGGTAGTGCAGAAAACCATACTTTGTTACTGGTAGCAGGTTGTATAATATTTTTCTATTTTCTTTACTTATAAAATACCAAAGCAGCGAATTGTTTATATATTGTTACATATTTTAGGTAAAATTGTTCGTCATGCCTATTTTTATTTCTTTATTAACTTCTTCAACTTAATTTTTTATAATAATATGTAACTTAAAAATATGAGTTTAAAGTATAAACAGCGTATCAGCTATAATAGGCGACCAATCCATCAGATACTATCCAAAATTATTTAACTACATTCAAAAAAAAAAAAAAAAAAACGTTTCTTTTGGCACGATTGCAACTCGAGATAATATGTTAATAGGTACCTATAATATTATTATTAGCGAGCAAAAGCAACCCTAATTTTAAAATTAGTCCTCGAATAATGTTCGTATGGTTATGTATCTAAAACTTCTCTTGACAAAAAATTAAAATGAGAAAATGCATAGCTTGAGGATTCTTAGTATTATAATTTTTTTTTTTTTATTGAAAATGCGCCTATGAATATTAGGGATATAAATTGATACGATACGAGTAAACGACGTATCTATTATAAACTATTATTATAACATGTATTTATTGGGATTTGGTGGTATTTACTGGTTTGGTGCGGATCGTAGGAATCATATTATAATATCAAGTATGAATTCGACGTCACCCCCTCGCCCCCTTTCGGAGTCGACGCGAACCGTCGACGTGATGTTATATTAATATTATTTTCGTTATCATTACTGGTCGTTGAGACGTGTATAGGTGGTATTCCATGTTATACTCTGTACCTGAGAGATCTGCAAATGTGAGTGGAAAACAAGCAGTATATAATGGGGTTAGCGGCGGAATTCAGCGGTGCCAGGCTCTGTATGAACGTCGCGAGGGCCACAGACGATTGCGTTTTCGGTATGTAGCCGTACACTTGCAGCAAGTCGAACACTATGTACGGGCTCCAGCAAAGGATGAAAACTGCAAAAAAAAAAAAAGGCAACGAAAAGAAAAACCATTCGTGTTTTATAAAGGTATTTTTTTTTTTTAATTTAAATAAATAAGCCTCGGCGTCTATGGCCATTGGCATACGTGGAGTTCAAGGTTGACAATTTTTAAGGATACAGTATTTACGTACCATCATATAAACAAGAACAGATTGCAAACTATATCGGTGATATACGATTGCGTACGATTGTCCCTTTTAGTAAAACACGATTGCGTACGTTTTCACGATTGCGTACGATTTCTCTACCTAGACCTAAAAAACATTACGATTGCGTACGAAAATGAGTGCAACGTTGCCAACATGTACTATTAAATTAAATTTAAAAAATACTTAAATACTAATATTAAAAAAAAATCATTATTATAATATTATAGTCAATTAAAAACAATATAAAATATTTAGGTATATAAAATACAATAATAATACACATAAGCTATTAATTAATAAAATTTAATAGGTACGTAAAAATTACGGAATTAATAATAATCTAAATATTTTATGACTTTATTTTTATGTATCAGAATATAAACTTTAAAGATATATTGTATATAAATACTTCCAAATTTTTCTTATAATTTATAAAAATATGATAGCTTTTATTTATTGAAGGTTCTTCAGCCAATTTATTAGTTGGAAATATACAATTTGGATTTATATAATTATTTAATACATAGCCTAGAAATAATAGTCTCGGTAACGTTTATGAGATTGTATCATATATAAGCAATCGTTTCCTAAAATAAGTTATATTACAAATTTTCACGATTTTGAACAACGGCAACGTTGCATGAAGTATTGGTAGGTAGAATGTACGCAATCGTAATAATGAAAAAGGTCCATACGGAATCGTATCATACGCAATCGTAACGCACCCAACTATATATAAGATTGATTTTAATTTTTTAATTACCTAACCTTTTTAGATCATCATGGTTAGGTTAGGTTAGGACTTATGGTATCTGGATGGGGGCGATGCCCTTTTCCACCAAAAGTGTACCTTTCCCTTTTCCACCAATATCCGTTTCTACAAAATAAAATTATACCAGTCTGTGGGACTATAGTGTGTGGAGCTAATTTGTCGGGCGACTACGTGAAGTCGTCATAAAAATGTTGATAGAGCTTAAAGTATATAGTTACAAATTCTGAAAAGTGCTGTGTTACAAATATAGTGACGAATGAGTTGTACAGAATATTGGCTTTGGTCCGAAGTCAATTACATAACGTCGGAGAGCCAAATTCACGCACGTACTGTGACAAACACCGAGTGGCACCCTATTTGTATCGTATCGATTGGTTAGGTATTAGGTACCCATTATATTTATTGTGCGATAATATTATTCGATCGAATAAAATGACTATTGTATTTATTTATACGCGTGCAAGACGAATAATAATAGGTGTATTTGTAAGCAGTGTGTATACTGACCGAACACAATAACGAATGTCATTTTTACGGTCTTGATTTTCGCTTTCGGAATGATGCCCCGTGAACTGGACCTTCTGATGTCGTGCTCTTCAGGTTCTGTAACGGGTGGTTAACGTCCCAAAACGACATTATTATATAATAGGTATATTATTCATATTATTATAAATACAAACAGTGTTGAACTTTTGCAATCGTTGTCGTTTTGTTTTTTTTTTCACTTATAACGTTGATATTATGATTTACCTATTTGTTAACTCATTTTTTTTTTTTTTTTTTAAATAATGTCCTGTCTATATTTAATTAAAAAAATGCTTTTACACAATTATTTTCTGAAAGTTTTTTTTATTAAACGTTAATATATTAAAAACTGTTTATTCAATATTTGATATTAAACATCTATATTTTCTATTAAAGTTAAATGAATTATTAAACGTCATGTTTTGTTGTTTATTACCGGTTAACTTTATGAAGGTTAGGTATTGATAATGGTCAGGCTGATGTATTTTATTGAAATTCAGCGTACAATAAAAGTATTCGGCTTTCGATAGTAAGATGAAAACAATGTACCTAATAATCTAAAAATGTACTACTATAAAATATTGTAATAGGTAACAATAGAGTTGTGTATAAATATTATATTTTCCATTCAATATGTCAACTATCGGTAAAAATATTTTTTTATTTTTTTTAAACATAAAATTTGACCAAAAAATTTAGTTTAGTCACCTCATATAGTCATATCATCCATACAATCTGTATATCATATATGTATTGTGAGTTTATAATAATATTAAATACGCTGTGTACTCTATAGTTAGTAGTATACTAACCATTTACACTACCGTACACATAGGCTCCGGGATGGGGAAAGCTGGGACATTTGTAACCCTGGCTTTTCGGTTTTTTTTCCAAATCGAACGTTTTAAGATAAATCAACGTTAAAAAAATTTAAAGTGCGTTCATGAATTAAGGTCACCATATTAAAAACATTATCCTAAATTATTTGCATTCGATTAATCAATTTATTTTTAGATCAGACTCAAATCCTTGCATTGCCCACCCCTCTGGAAAAATGTCTACGAGTTTGAATGTAGCCTACAGAGACTATAATACACGTTAGGCGCAATTAGATCTATATTTTTAGAAGTATAAATATTTTGAATAATATAGGTATAGGTATTTGAATCATCCAATGTTCGTGTGATAACACAGTCGTCCATACAAAAAAATAAAAATACAAAGGTATATAAAAAACAAATCAAAGAATATAGGGTATTAAAACATTTTTTTTTGTGGGGGAGGGAGAAATAGGATAAGTATAATGATTAATGTTGTTTCAGAATCTTTTCCCGCAAAGCTTTCCCTCTTGAAAATTCTTTTTTGACATATCTACCTACCTATTTGTGCCCTAAACAGCGGTTACAATATATGCGTCGTGCATATATCTGTTAGATTAGTACTATATTGGTCTATATAGCTAATTCATATATGACTATATCAATAATGTATAATAATTCACTTTTGGTGCCACGTTGAAGTGTGTTGTTTTTTGCCGGTGACAGGAGTTTGCTTTTGGACCAAATCGTGTACACGATAATGGCATAACATCCGCTGATGACTATTGCCGGTACGACGAACACCGTCGTCGCCACTATGCTTATGTATAGTTTCCATTGCCAAGGCGACATTTCTATCCAACACTGAGTGCGACCTGTGGGTCAAGGAAAAATTGTTTGAAATTCGTCACAATTATATATTGAGTTATGAGGAGAAGGATATCCGTGTAACACGAGGGTCGATGACTCGCGAGACAGCAATTTGCAGAAAATATTCTCCCCGCCGCGAGCTGCGGTCTGATATTTTTCAGCAAGGAAATGTCTACTTTTACACAATCCCCATCCGAAATTCTATTCATTATCAGTTTTTTATTTTTCATCTTAATTGTGAAATGTTATATGTTATTATCAAATTTTCAAAAAATAAAGTTACCTACTCTATGTAACCTTCCTACACATAATATATTTATAACATTATAACATGCAGAAAAGTGCGTCTGCGATATTTTTCATCATTTTGCATTATTGTATTTGAAAATGTATAGTTATGAAACTCATGAGTTTTTGGCTATTCGTATTATTATACGAGCCTATTTTAATCATGTGTATTTTTAATTTTTAACTTTAGGTGGAAGCCAATATGAAATATCGCTCCTCTAGAGACCGTAAAAATTTAGTAGACATGACAAACGAATTTTAATCTATTTTGAAAATGAACGTTAAAGGATGATGGGAAAGGATGAAAAACAATAACATAAAACATAGTAACATTATAATATATTGCCATTCAATATAAAATATAAATAATTTAATATACGGGCGATTGTAAACTCGGCCTGTGTTTTTTTCAGGTAAAAATTATTTAGGTGTAAACTTGGCCCGGGGTTTTTACAGGTAAAAATTATTTAGGGGTAAACTCGGCGCGAATAAAAATGTTTTTATATAATTTTCTTATAATATTTTTAAGAACCATTTAGCATTAACCAGAGGACACCACGAGGAGGCGATTCTCATTATCCTCCAAAAATTTTTTCATTTTCATATTATTATTCATAGTATGAAAATCGTTATATAACTATAAAATGTATTTATGTAAATTTGTAGGTGTAAAAAGTGTAAAAATATAATGTATAAATCTATTTTTTTAAAGTTAAAAGCCATGTGTTTAACGTATTCACTTACTGATATTTCCTTATTTTTATATTTCGTAAGTGTTCTTTCTAAGAGTTCTCTTATTTTTTTTTGGTTTTTGTATTCTGAAATTGAAATGGTGCATCTAGGCTGTTGATTTTAATGTACGTTTCTGTTTGTATTTCTTTTAATTTCGCAATGACTGAATATATATTGGGCCGAGTTTACAATCTACATATTTTATTACCTGAAATTTTCTGGCCGAGTTTACATAAAAAAAGGTAATCGCGGGCCCAGTTTACATTTGCCCTAATATACCCTTACTATAGTTTTGGGCTATTGTTTAATCAAATAGTAAATATAATTTAATAATATATCAAACATTTTCTTATGGTCAACTTATTATTATTTTTAAAGTGATATAGATGTTAATTAATTAGATGCTTTATATATTTTTTACACTATTAGTTTCAAGTTATAGCTAAATATATTTATTTAACACAAGGAGCTTTTATTTTCTAGTCAATATTTTTTATTTTTTATTAGGTTTTGGCAGCTATAATAATATATACATAGCTTTGCTTCTGATAATATAATATGTAAATATAATATAAGAACGGAATTTATCAAATTCCATTAAGCATTATAATATTTATGATGGTCTTAATGTTTAGGGTAGAGGAGTGTATATCGTTGTACTGATTATTGGTCGATGGACAAAATATACGACGAGACTAAGATAACATTACGTTATAATAGTAACGAAATAATACATTTGCAAATGGGTTTTTTTTGTTTTGTCAGTTTTATTTTCTAGACTATTCAAAGTTAACAATCGTCAGTGTTCACAACAATTATGTATAGCATCGTGAGCGAAAATCATAATATAGAAACTGCGAGAGGAGGTAATACGATTTAAAATAATTCTATTAGGACGTCAACGTATATCATATAGTTTAGTTGAATTGTCTACGCCAATGGACGATGGCGTATATTATACGAAACGATATTGAAACCACTAGCTACAACATTGTACGTCATGACAACATTGGGATTAATAAAGTAACATGACTACGATGAGCAGGGTGAGAGAGGGGGGTTGATTCCGAAGTCTGCGTTTTGCATCCCTTGATGATTCGAAGCGTTCTTGAAATTAAAAGTGCAAATGAAAAAACGAACTATTATACTATTGTGTTCGGTAAGATGAGAATCGTAATCGATTATATACGATTCGTGATTTTTTGTTTTTCGTAATGTCTAATTGGGTGTGTGACAATTTCTACAGAAGAGACGGCGGCGTCGTGGCGACTGTATGTTCTAGTAATAATAAGTTTCAACGGATGGAATGGATTCAGTGATAAAATAATCTGTATAAAGACAGTATATAATGTATATTATTGTATATAAGTATATTATAACTATTTATAACATACACTATAACGCATAATAAGATGGTATGCTATATAATTTACATATATGTTTAGTTATAAGTTTTTTCACTGAGGCCCAGTAGTGACCTTTTTGATATTAATTTAAATAAATAATATGTGTAATATGTATAGTGATTAGTGTCTAAGGTCTAACTTTTTTGGTCCTCGAACACAGCCGGATTACTACTAATACTACTCTTCTTACCCATCTCCAGCTTAAACTATATAAAGCCTAAGTCTCTATTAGAGTACCTACTTATATAAGTGATACAAAGCAATAGAGTTCAACTGTTAAAACATTTTCATTAATATTTCATTAAAAAAAAAAAAAAAACAAAACCTAGTGATATTTAATTTTTAATTTTGAGTAAATCGGAAAATTATAATAGGAATAGTAATATAGCAATATAATATTTAACCATTTATTATTTTTTACATAACAATTGGCACTCTACTGGTAGGTATACTAATAATTACTTTCCAAATGTGTGTTAAACTTTTTTATCCGAAGGACTTAAGATTGTATAGGTATCTGTACAAATATTCGATAATTTCTATATAGGTGATATTATGATGAATCGAATGGCGGTCTCAGGTCTATTTCAGTACATACGACGGAATCGCTCTTTGTGTCGAATTTCGTTACAGAACTTATTATAATTAGTCTACAAATAGTAATATATAATAATATTACATATTACATAATAATTATATTGTATTATGTTACAAAGAGGTGCTATATGGGTTTGAATCAATTTTATTTGTCCTCGATTATATACATGTGTATATAGTTGTACTCCTGATGCGAGCTGTATACGTCTAAAAATATTATTTATTTATTTAACATCGGAGTGTCATAAAAACCGAGTAAGTACATATTATGATATATATTGATATATACCTTATAAATAGGTACTTGGACAATGGTAAATCTATAAGTTGAATTTCAATACCAACGTCTTTACCTAACCTAACCTAACGTCACTTCACACTTACATCAGACCTTATCTTTAATTTTTTCATATAAAAATTCGTACTAAACAATATCTTTTGTACATTAAGATAATTCATAGGGCCGTGGGGTTTGATGGAGAGGGCGGAAGTGCCACTCATACACCCCTTTGTACCAATTCCAAATCATTAAAATGAGAAAAATTGATTGAAGTTATTTTAATAATAAACTTTTTAATTTGTTTTTATCAATTTGCGGTTTAATATGTATAGTTGCGTTATTTTTATTCTACAAGTTTGGAAAATATATTTTCGAAGTACCAACAAAACAAATTGATTGATAGTTGATTTTACATAATATAGGATATTTAATTTAAAAAAATATTTGATCCGATATACTTGACTCCTCATTATATATTTTTCTTACTTGAACTCGCTTCTAGGGAAAACATTTTTATACCATTGTAGTTTTATGGTAAAAAAATGAACTTTATTACAATTAATTTTTATGGTTATACATTCATTTACTTTTACTGACTTATTTAATCAGTAATGTACACTTTGCATTTAAGACTATACACTTTGCGCCATGTTTTATTTAAAAAATAGGGGTTGAGTGGTTTGACTTGTTCAGTTACATAATATGTAAATAAATACTTAAACATGTACTGTGTAAATTTAATAATATAGTATACATGCCATTTTATTTATTTTAATTATAAGGTGCAAAGCTCGAAAACTTTGGAAACTGTGTACAAGCTTTGCGTCAAGCTAAAAAGAATAACCGTAGAAGTTTGCAGAGAATGAAATGATGAAAATATTTGATGATAAAATATTAATTAAATAATATTTATTTTTAGTATCAAACGTTTATGTATATACAATCATAACTCGTATACATAACATTAATTTTTTTTGCATAAGTACTACAAATAATTGATACATTTTCGGTAACAATTACTGTATAATTTGTGAAACCCGCTGCACTGTCAACCTAACTAAAATATTACAAACCCTCTGCCGACAATATTATAAACAATTCGGGGCTCAAAAAAGTTAAGCTTAAGCTTACGTACAGTAGGTATATATGCATATATGCATGATAAATATTAATATCGCATAAAAATTATTACAGTAAAATATTATAAATATTTCCTGTTTTTTTTTTTTTTTTACAAAGGAAATTACAGATAGGGTCGGTATATACCTTCTATGATTGTTTCTTCGTTAATAAATACGCTGGGTACGGCGAACACAAAACTCAAAATCCAAGCGCATCCGATCAATGCTCTGGCCCGACGCCCTGAAAATGTGTGGAAAAAATTTAAAAATTTTGTTTTGTTTTTTGTTTTTTCTCTACTTACAGCTACTCGAGAAGTTCATCGGGTGCGTGATGGCGTCGTATCTGTCGATGCTGAGCGCGACCAGGACATACGTAGACGAGTACGTGACGACCACCTGAAACGCACATTAAAATATATAATACCCATTGATTACGCTTTTATAAATGGATATAGTTGCGGTTGCTCGGTCATGGCGGTTATCTGGTGGTTAGACGTTAGAACGTCCCGTCGAACGTTTTTCGATTTTGTTTATTCTCGTCCATTATAACTATTTCGTACGCCCGTATTTTATTTTCATAAGTAGTTATCACAATTATAATTAAATTATAGCTTATATAATAATATAGTATAAAATTTTGGTACGTGTATTACATACGTTTGCTATCGATGCATTTAAAAATTAAAATAATTATTCACCTATATGTTAAACTAAATTTTTTTATAACATCTTTTCAGATAAATTATCCCTTAAAGTTGGTTATGAATACAAACATTTTTATGTTTTCATTTTGAGTACCTAGATATAGTTAAGTAAGTTGTATAATTCTTTAATATACATAATATTATAATTTATATTTAAAATAAACACGCTTGTTATAATATTATAATAAAAACTTATTACTGATAGATAATAACCCAGTGATACATTGTATACATATTATGTACGACCACTTAGGTAAAATTGTGGAAATAAACCCTTTCAGTCGTTCAATTTTATTGCTTAAACCTTATAATGTAAATTTATTTATTTTTTTATTATTTATGCTAGTGTCTATAATAATTTTAAATAATTTCAATAAATATTAAATATTATCTACAGTGAATCTTGAATGGCATAAATCCTTCATAAAATATTATAAACTTTCATGATCTTTGCAATAAAGTTGGAACCAACATACCAAAAATAATCTAAGCAGTAGAAGTGGTTCATCCTTCTCTTTCTAACTATGATATCAAAATCAAAATAATAAAATTAGCTAATATATTTTTTTTCAAGCTGCATCAACAGAAGACAATCTCCTCAATCGAATTAATTAATTAATTAATTAATGATATATTTATATCTATGTGTGTACTGTGTACAATGTAGAATCTTAAAAAACAAACAAAAATCTATAACACGTAATTTTATTTATTTATCTTTGTTTTATCTATACTATAGTATAAATCAACTTAGGTATCTTTGGTATAAAATACAATTGTAAAATTATTTAAATTTAAATGGTCCTTATTTTGTAGCGGGTTTTATGAACAAATTAAATAAAGTATTTGCTGTTTTCTAGAGAGTTGGGCTGATCTTAAAATACTATATGATGTTAATTATTAATAAACGTAAGTTATAGAAGACTTATACTAATAAAACTAATTTGATAACATATAAAGTAAAATTTAATGACCAATAAACACTAAAATATAACCATATAGTTTCTCCCGAAGACTGAAGAATAGAATATAAACATTAAAAGTCTATGTGTTAACGCAGCGTTTTAGTGAATAGTTTTAGTAATTCTGCTTTTTCACTTCTACGCTCCGTCCTGTTTCCAAATTAAAGTATAGCAGTCTAACACAGAAAAATGAAAAAAACTCGATTTCTATGTAATATAAATACAATATAAACGATTGTAATTGGTGATGGGAAAAATCTCAACATATACGTTTATACGAATAATAAATCTGCTACCTACGGTGGTTGTGGTAACGATTGACACGCGCGCACGACGGATTTACGAAACTCCCATAATATTATTATGCAGTTCTGTTGTAATATATTAATTTATTATCAATTAAATTTCTACACACTATAGGTTGTTTACGTATACTTATATTATGTATTCGCGTTTATTTAATTTGTTTTTCTCTCCTCGCCCAATCCACATTACGCACACGTTGTTTGCGATTTTCGAAAGATCAATACCGTGGGAATTCACTTACACATACTCTGCAGTGGTACCGATCGCAAGTGAGGTAATTATATCTCTGTTGTACTAGGAATGTAGCCATGTAGTTATGGGTACATTATATCAACTATATTTTAATATGAGCTTAGATAAACAGGGTTACCTACTCCGCACTATAGTATAGTAAAAGGTGTTTCTACAGTATATACATACGGTATAATAATAATATGTAACCGAGTATTCTGTTGTTGAATATTAGCAAAATTGAGTAAGCTGTTTTTATATTTTCGGTTGAGATTAAAAAAAAAAATTATCCACTTATCGTAATTGTTTGATTTACTGTAACGTAGACGCATAAATAAGTTCAAAGATTTTATAAGCACAAGTAATTTTAATTTAAGTAATTAGTTAAAAGTGTAATAGTATTGTTGATTTTTGGTTAGCTGTATATCTATAACACTATTAACACTCATGTGTGTGTAATTGTTTATTGAAGTTTTGTTGAAAGCTAAAGAATATATCATAAATTCATAAGCAAATAATATAAAAATTATTAATATTATTTACGTGATACGAGTGTACGGACGCCATGCGCACTCTGTGGAGCGTTAAAGTCTCCAATGATTATTTTAATATACACAGTCTTCCAAAAACGTCTCTTTGTCAATGTCTCAATCGGAGATAAATTTAATTATATTTAGATAATATACGTAAATGCGTTACCTGTAAGTATTTGACGACTTTACAAGCAATCGGGCCGGCTGACCAGGTGACGGTTGTTCTCCATATCATGTCGATCATAACGCTCACCAGTCCCACCAACAAGTCTATATTCGGGAACACAACTATGTTAATGTTACTATAATTATTAAAAGTTATAATACACTGTATTTGCCGTTTTACGTAGAATAAAGTTTTAAAATATTTGGCACGTGTGTTAAGCACTTGATGGTGTTGCAAATATTTTCAAAACCTCTGTAACTCACGTTTGAATGAAGTTATAATAACAGTGTACAATAAGTTCATACAAATAATCTTAAAAGATTTAGTGCTCTAAATTTTTACGAGATCCGGTTCTAATAAATGTTCGAAATTTGGCAAACAACATGTGGTTTATAACGCACGGAACAATGATATACGACACGAATATAATATATATAATATACCATGTGGATTGAAATAAAAAATCGAATAAATATGTAAGTATACGATTGACATAAAAAAAAAAAAACAGTTTGCGGTAATTTGAATATTTAAATATACGTTATTTAGAGCATTCAATTTTAAATATTGTAAATAATGGACCTAATCGACGACGGGTTTTGCTAATATCTACGGCATACTGCTACCGTATAATTTACGCGTATTATATTGTATGTATTCGGACGTATTTATAGCATGCGTGTATATACCTAAACACGCGAATTATATTTTTTCGATACGATTATTGATATTTGTGTTATGTGCGTGCAGTATAGGTAGGTAGGTAGGTGCTTGCTAACCGTTTCGGGTTTCGGTGAAATAATTTTTTCGAGTAACTGCACGCTGAGATTTAATAATGATACGGTAACAACAATTATAATACCTAGGTAATGATAATGACGACCAATCGAGTGTAGGTATATATACATAATATGCAACGCGCGTTAAAAATTAAAATCGTCATCGTCGTAATAAACCATTGCACGTCCAGGCGGTGCGAGCGTGTAATAAAGTATTTCATGCGTCTATGAGTAATTGCACAATGTACATATAGGTATACATCTTAAATTATTTATATTATGTATATTATGGCCACGGTAGTAGGTACCGCCTATATATAATACATTGTAATACATTACAAGTACCTCCTTTATGTTATATACGTTTATATTACGAGCGATTGTCGGCCGCGTAGTGTATATATTGTATACATTAGGATAGTGGCACACGGCTCGTTTCGTCTTTGGTTTATACAGCTATAAGTATATATTATTATATATTCCTATAATAGTAACAATATGCACAAACGACACTACGCAGCCACCGCCGCATAATGTAATAATAATAAATCGACAAGCAATATATAGATATATGATTTCCCTATTCGTTTATAACTCACTCTTAGCAGTGTACATATACCTATTACGTGTACCACATTGTAGGTACACTTTGTACCTGTACAAAACATGTGTAACATATTATGCATTTATGTATATATACATATTGTAAGCTGCACTTGCGCAGTAGAAACGGAAACCAATGCATCGTCGCAATAATTTAAACACATTGTCATGTAGATTAAAATACGACGTGGAGTGATTTTTATTTGACGTTAAACACACTCATCGTCGTTATTATTACGATTAGGATTTATAACCTTCTTTCTCGAATTTATCTATAGCATTACTATAAAATACACACTCACACAGATTATATGTTATACTGCCACTATATATTTTTCTTATTTGATAATAATAATATGTTTGTAACCTAGTAAATTTCTTTATATTGTGTAGAATAATAACATTAGACTATAAATCTAAATATTTTGAAATTTAATAATTTCATAATACAAATAATTTTTTTTCACTAATAAACATTTTATTGTCAGATAAAACTATAAATATAGCTGTTCATAAATAACTTTAAATTAAAGCTGTCCTCTATGCATATATACCTATATACAATATAATACATATGTATTAATTGATTAACATTTTCTTAAAAATACACTGCTTAATGCTTTAAATAATGTTATTGTACAATAGAGATGATCAGATATTTTATTTAAAAAATAAACTGAATAATGCAAGTGTCGCAAAAAAAAAAAAAAAAAATATACTTGCCTGCTAGTGCCAGGTGCATGATAAAAAAGTTCATTCGGTTCTTGCGGGCCTTATTGAACGACAAGGCCACCAGAACGGCTCCGTTACCAAGTACAATCGACAGGAACAATATCCACAAAACTGTAAACTGAATGGTCTGAAAAAAATAATAGGAAACAAAGCTACAATTATAACTTATAAATATGTATATAGGTACTGTATATTATAATATACTCTCTAATGAGGTAATTGATTTAGATTGTAATAACAATTCTTATTTTTATAACATTATATCAATATGTAAACTCATAATAATTGTATTAACTATGTTTTGATCGCGCGGCGTTCTGAATAGGCTATTTAGCTACACTAAGGTTGTTTATTGTTAAAAAGTAAAAACACAATTTTTAGCGAATTTCAATTAAACAAAAAACAAATGTTTAATAACATCATAGCATTGTACTCTCGTATAATTTATTCGGGTTTTGGGTACTGTATGTAAATAATATATAACAGCATATTTATGTATATGTTAATTACGTAATACCTATTTAATTTATTTTTAAGCAACTGCGTATTTACAAAACTGAACTAATATTTGCACGCAATAATTCGGGTTTCGGGTCAACCGTAATATTTTTTTCGGGTTGTAGGTTATTGTGTTTTGAAAAAAAAAAAATCATTTGGGTTATATGGGTTTCGAGTGTTTGTTTGTTTATGGGTTTTCATGGGGTGTTACATGTTCGGGTTAATTCCGATGCAAAGTCTTGAATTACATCGACACGTGTATCAAATATACCAGTCGCGAGAACCTGTCTTATTTATTTATATATTATGCAATTTTATTCCATCGTATATCCCTATATTTAGTAGATTATCATTCTGTGTATTTGATACCGATCAAAAAAAAAAAATATTTTATCGGTGTTTTTATTCATCGCCAAGAGCTACAGAAAACAAGAATTTAAATGAGTAAATATTTTTACTAAATAATACCGAATAATTTAAATCTAAGTTTGAAAAAAAATACATGTAAGTGAAATATTTTTAAATGTATAGTAGGTGTACATTATGCAATAATGTGCTCAATCCTCAAACACACAAAACGAACGTACTGCGTCTGCAGCTTCCACATAGTAATCAATAATCGTTATCAAACATTTTATAATCATATTATAAAATATAACGATACGTACACGATAATTGCCTATATTTATATGCATTTCGTACTAGCGCGTGTAGTCGGACTCGCGTCACTTTTAAAACATTTATGGGCTGCGCCAATCTATTATACACTCATAACGGTTATTATGGTGTACGTGTCGTGGGTAGTATACGTATGCATAGTTGATTTTGTAATTTTTTTTGTTTAATTAGTATATAAAAAAAAAATTGTGTTTGTATGGCGCATATTATGTGGACTTGGAAAACAATGGATCAATTGTCGCCAAGTGTTGCACAGGCATATTCCCGGAGACTAAGAAAGTGTGTTCATATAACTTCGTTTTTTCCCCCAAATATATATTATAACATGTAAAGTGGCACAAGAATTACACGAATTTTGTTTTGGATCACAAAGTTCGAATGTTTTTCTGTTTACGTAATCGTATAAGATTGTCGTTGGTTAAAGATATTAATAGTAGACTTTTATATGATTTAATAATGCGTACTTCTACTCATATTTATAAATGTATACGGATTGTATAGCTCATATTATTAGTATGCAGCTTGTACGAGGTTTCGCGTATTTTACTCAAAATCTATACTCGATCGACTGACCGAACATTTTAAATTCTCGTTCTCAGAGGTTTATATATAAGGGAAGTTCATACAGTAGTTTTAACCACGTTCGATAATATACCAAGTATTCTACATAGTATCCAATTCTCCACGGGCCAGGATTGCTCATCTCCGTCAAATTAGTTTACAAACCGATGAGAGAGGTGCCTATACCGAGATTAGACCTGATGTACAACTATATAAATATAATACCTATACAATGCATAGCACACCGTATTATTTTCATGTTCGTTGGTTTATTTTTTTATTTTTTTTTTTTTTTGCGGTCAAATACAGCTAGGTAGTATATTTTAAACATATAAATATTGTCAAGTCGTATAATAAAATATACAAACCATAATAATGATGATGTTCAGCATATACTGCACTATACATATACGCGTAGTATTTATATACATAATACGCACCTATATTATTATCATCGATCTCTATCACAATAATATAATGATATGTCATATCATCTGTGCTCCGAATAACACCTCGCCGCCCATAATGAAGACGGCGTACGATTTTTATACGTTCGACGACCTGACTACGTTTAATATTTGTAATTATAATAATATTATTATTATACTCTGTTATTACCACCACACGACCCGAAATAGTTCGTTCGTGCACTCACTATTAACGACGACGACGACGACGATATTTCTCCGCCTCGTTGTGACAGGACAAATTTATATCGTGAGCTCACACACACACACGAGTTTGCGTGCGTAATATATTGTATTATTTTAGTTTTTTTTGTTGCTCCCAGTAAGTTTTTCGCGTAGACGTCTTCCGTTTTAAGCCGGTTATCCCGCCGAGTCCGCGGTTTTGGTTTCCGCGTCACGTACGACTTTGTGCCGTTTTTAATGATTACTATTATTATTTCTCACATATACGCGTATCTTTTTTCTTCTTCTTCTCCTTCCTCCTATCAGCCGCGTTTTAAACGACTATCGTATAACACACACACACACACAAATCGCACTTCTTTCTACCGTTTTTTTTTTTTTTTTTTATACATTTTATATATACAATATGTACAGCTCGCGACGTTGACCGCGTTACAGCCTCGCAATCGCAATTCAGCGCGTATTATATACACAGTTTTTAACGGTGCTCGTTTGCTATTTCGATGCGTATAATAATAATAATAATAATAATAATAATGAGCTTATTCGTGGAACGATATAGGAGGCATACGACGGTACACATTCTCACGCGGTCGGCTCGACGATGATCGAGCGCATGCAGCTTGTTGTCTATACAAGTGTATACGTTTACATAATGTATATCATTAAGGAGGCGGATGCAGCGGTGGTACCGAATCAATCAAAAATTAAAACACTGCAGTAAAATAAATGCATGTGCACGGCGGTGTTTATTTTGACGACGAACGCTATGCGATGTTTTGAAATAATGTCCCACCCTGTACATTCAGATATTCCAAAGTTTTTTAATATAATATATAATTTCCTTATTCGTTTCACCCTCTTATTTTACCTTTTTATTGTGCCCCTTGTCTGTCATTAGCAAACCCACCTTCTCTGATTGAGAGGATGCTGTACACAGATATTCATTGTCTCCGTCCTACAAGTTCGCGGTTTAGCAAATTTACGCTTAGCAGATTACGTTTAGCTTCTTTTGTTTATAAAGAGTGAATTGATCTATATAAATTAACCTTGATAGGAAGACTATTATCTGTGTTTGTACGATGATTTTTTTTTTACGATAGTTTAATTTTTAAGCGAGTTATGTTATGTTTTCAGTGAGTTGTGTTATTCACGCTATATTATACATGTAAAAATTGATAGGAAATTTAACTGCACTTTTTTAATTTTTTACACATATAAGTGCATAGGTATTTGATGATTTTTTAATGCATGAAAGCTCTTACCCTAGGCTTCTATAAACAATAAAAATAGGCAATAACAGTTAAATTTATAAAATTTCACGATCATTGGTTACTACACACTTTTTAACTTTGTATTGCATAAAGTGTGATATACTATACTCGTACTAGTCACAGTGCACACAATTTTAGCCCCCGCGGAAAGTACATTTATTATTTCATTTTGTGATGTCTAGAATAAGTGGGATACTTTTTTACAAATTTTGATTTATATATAACCTATTTAATGATATTTAAGAAATAGTTTTCGTTAATGTATATTATTTACCTTTTAACAGTTAAGCTATAATAATTTTATATTGGTAGCTTTTATAAAAAAAGGAATAGTTTTTTTTTTTTTATTTATAAGCATTTTACGTTTAAAATTCAAATAAAATATAATCTACATCCTACGTACATGAATGTTACACGTATATTACATAATATGACAGAATTTTGTACGTTGACACGCCGTAAATTATAATACAATTTAGAGCGCTCTATTCCTCCAACCCCCGAAAATTCCACGAATCCCATTATCTGACCATGTCAAGGTTTCGGTCCATGTCAACTTGGCAGGACGCGGGCACTCTCAGGCACCCTACCCCGCCAATATCTAGATTTATATAATATATATATATATATGTATGTAATATAATAATAATAATAATAGTATAATAATTTAATGTCAAATCTATGCTCGTGAAATATTATATTCTATTTTCTACCAATTCTGAATATTATATAATATCTAACGTTATATTACGAGATATATTTTTAAAAATCAGTTTTTATTCGATTACTCGCATAATTTATTAGACCTGCAGACTTTGAAGTGAAATCGAAATATTAATGTCGTCCGATCAATATTTTTTGTCAATGTCAAATATCTACTAATGTCGCAGTTTGCTATGCTACAGAACTTCGAGTGATAACAGTTATTATTTGTCGTACTTATTATAATAACAATTAACAACAATAATTTTACGTCTGTCCAGATACACGATGTTTGAAGTCTCTTTTATTTAAAACCATGTCAGACAAAGCCATGTGTGGTATAGCACACCAGTCTTACGCGACTTTAAGTGTTCCGATTAAACTTTTCGCTCATATTTTGTGTTAGAAAACACTAAACAGTTGGTCGTCGCGAATGAATTGCTTATGCCTATTGCCTATAATATATATATACATATTACATATATATATATATATATATATATATATATATATTATATATATAGGATCTATTATGATAATTCCATTGTATTATAATCGATCGTCGTCACTCATCGCAAATACAATACGATATTGTATCTCGACGATAGGTATATCGAAAACGTAATTATAATTATGGTTTATAATGAAAAAAAATTACAGCTGTACGTGCCAAATGATATTAAAATCTCATCATCGTACACGTATACGATAATATTATTATGTTATAAAACCTACCTAAATAATATATAATATGCGAATCCCGTATACGGCGATATAATATCATTATCGTTTTACTTATATTTTTTATTAATCATTAATATGATATTTGGCGATCGTCCGAGACTCGTTAATTGTATTCTGTGGTGGTTCGCACGTGCGAACGTGTGGGCGATGTATGCCTAAGTCGGCTCTGCGGTAGTCGGAGAATCACACGGCAATGACGTCGTCAAACTGTCATACGCGCTCGCGAATCGTGATTTCCGTCTGAATATATTTCGACGGTTGGGTTTGCAAGGTACGAATTATCATTTAGGTACTACTCTATAGCCACCAAGAGTGCGATGAACATATTTTTTTTCAACAAAAATAAATTTAATTGTCTGCGGTTAATATCATCTGAAGTTGTAGCCATTAAATTTAAAGTTATATAAAGAAATTAGCACACTTTCGTTATTCCTCTCAAAATTAATATAATATTATAACATTAAATTTCAGTGGTATACTATTGCCACAATATGTTTTGTTATCGTCGTATATAGACTATAATGATATAACGATATTAATTTGAAGACATTTTTGATGAGAATTAATGTCCACAATGTAACAGTTTTAAAATAACCCGTAACATGCATATACATATACGGAACTTCTGAGGATTTCCTGAAATTGTAAAATGTATCTAAATTGATGGTCAACACCCTGGACTTTACACTGTACGGTATGAAACTTGTATGTATACATTTATAGAAATTTACTTGATTATTTTAGAAAAATCTATTATTTGTCTTTTTGCAGGTGACGACTGATAGTCAGAAATTTACTGCCAAGTCGATACATAAAAAATGTTTTCATTTGTATTTTTTGATAAACAATCAAGGATGAGAAAGTTACTGGATTAATTTTTACTGATCGATAGTTTCAGTAATTGTCAGTAACTTAATTATTTTAGTTTATGTCTCTTAGAAAATAGTGAAATCAGCTAGGGAATATATTTTGTTTGTATGAGGGGTTAAGAGAAAATTTATTGTATAGATCATAAATAATACACAAATTAAAAATTGTTCACACTGAAATCTATTTATCTATTGAAATATTGGTAACTAAATATTAAGTAATAACTGATATGCATAGTTAGAGAATATCATCTATTTTATAAATATCAAATGGCAATCTATATGAAATACTATAATATATGTTGACGACTATAGGTACTAACATTTTTATTAAAACGTATCTGAACATTAACACGTATTTTATATTATTGACTTCGATTATTCATATTTTCCTATTTTTAAAGACTTGAGCATCTTACATCATGTATGGCAATGACAATATTATCAAATACTCAGATTTCTATGATTCTCCCATATGTTTCATACCATTCACCATTAATTTTCTCAAAACATTCAATCACCCTATACATATATTACAAAAGCTTATGAGATATTCAAACCAGGTCGTACCAGCGGTGTCGTATATTATTGTCCCGCGGGCTATATCGGAACTGTAAGGGATGTACTGTCCGTCTACGAAGGCCAATACTTCGTATGACAAATTATAATACTTCTTAAAAAATGCGATTTATATTTCAACGGATTTTAAACCACGCAGGGGCGTCTCCAGACTTTGGCTATGGGGGGGGGGGGGAGGCGAAATAGTAAAAATATTATTAATTTACATGGGATTCAGATACTACTGAGTGTAGTACCATTTTTTTTATCCTTGGTTGTAGCACATACGGCATCAGCTGCTGCGAATCGGACATCATAACAAGATAACATGATAATTGATAGCATCATGAACAAAAAACAAATATTTTATTAATATTTAATATAAATTATAAAATTAACCAATAATTACTATGTAAGACTATACTCCATCCAACTCACGGGGGGAGGAGGCCGATCGCCCCTTTCGCCCCACAAGGACGCCCCTGAAACCACGAAGGAAAAACTATCCATGCGAAAAGTGCCTATTATTATCCAAAGACATTGGGCATTATTATATGATAATAATATATACGACTGACGACTGTCTGCTATATTTTTACGTCACTGCATCTGCATATACTGAAAGTGGCGGCAAGGCTAAAAATGAGTCGTATTAGGCAGCATGGTTTGAAACTGATTTCCTTAATCTATATTAAAAAACTTAAGATCGATCCTTAAAAAACGAAAATTGGTAATCAATACCAAAACTGTCACCGGGAAAAAACTAAAGAGCTTATGGTAAATTAGTATAGATGGATTCCGGTAATATATAGATAACTAAACAAAATCAAAATAGAAATTCCAATCTCTCAGAAACCGCGGTGTTGAAAAATCGAGATCGAAATCGAAAAGATTAAAAATTGATGGGTTAACGAAGAAATCGAAAATAGAAATTTATCGGTTTCCAGTCTCGCAGGACTCGTATAATACTTGGACGTGCGCGTCAGCCAAAGCAGCAGCAAGTTATAGCAAGGAGGTATACTTATATATATGTGTGTGTGTGTGTATCTTACGGATACGGTTTCCGTCGTAGTATTTATATTGTAATGTACGTCGAACGGAGTTTTAGCGGCGCTTAGAACTTAATACGACTACGATAATGTGTTAGGCATATGAAGGCGCACGTGTAAAGACGCTCTAGAGAAATCTAACGTAAATACCGTAGGTACGCGCTATTCGTTTATTTGTTAAAATTCTTATTGTAAATAATCCGACACACACTCTGATGTTTATTGTATATTATATGCTTATATTTTATATAGCTGTGTAGATATGCACATAATATACCGCGGCGTCTCACGAGGATTTAATGTTTTAAATCGTACGGTGCCGCGGCACTCGCCGCTATAAGAATCAATAGTAATAAATAATAATATTCTTATCCGTATCTGCCCACACGCATAATGGTACCTATTATTATAGATACAGGTATATAATATAATCATCGAGTAATATATTATAATATATATATATATATATATATATATATACTCAATGCTAAAATAATATAATGTGATACCCGCGTAATACCTAACGTAATAATCTATATATGTATTGTCCGTTTAATTATTATAAATAAAAAAATAAAATAAATACAAATAAATATAGGTACTAGGTGTAACAGATAGAACTGACTTTTGGATTAACTTTTGTTCAAATTGATATTTTTTATTTTTTTGTTCATTAAGTCACCCATCGCTACATGGTCAATACATTTTTTTATGATTATATTTTTTAGTATTGAAAATAAAAAAAAATTTAATTTTGTAAAAAATCGTTTGCATAAATTTAAAATAGCCTAATAATTGCGAATCTGATTCTAAAAAAATCGTAATGGTAAAAAGATTTGTGTAAGTCAAGAAGTTTATTTCTTAGAATTTTTTTGGTTAAATCTATTTGGAACGTAATAATTTTTTTAAAAATAATGATTTTTGATAATTTTCTGACATGAGTATATTTCTAAAAATTATTTACTTATCAAATAATATCAACAATTTTTATCATACGATGAATTAACATTTTTTTTTTTGTTTTTGTCAGGTCGTTCTTTTACACCCTGTGTATATATATATATAATATATATTTGTATTTGATTTTAAATAAAATAGATGATTTTGATCGGCACCAACTCACTTCGTAAAAAAAAAATGAGTTTATCTCCTCGACCGTAAACTCGGTTGTCGCGTTGACGTACTTCATAGTGGTCAGCTCTTCTTCGGTAACGGTGACGGTCTCCATGTCGCGTTTACAATAAAGTTTTGTCGACTTTGATTAATATGTAAATATACTTTTTTCTCTAAATATCTGAGAACTGTTCTCTATATTATCGTCACGGCTGTGTCGTCGTCACTCGTCGCTGTCGTTTTCTAAGACGATTGGCACAAGTTATCGGTTTGTCCACGGTGTGGATTGACCGATCTCCACCTGCCATTTTTCGCATTGCATCCCAGCGATTGATGCATTTCTAAAAAAACAAAAAAAAAAAAAAAATGACAACAGTTGAAAATAAAATAATTACAAGTCGTTAAAAAATCCGTCTAAAGGGTCAATAGTTGTATAACTATTAGATAATAAATGGGTGCATTTTTGAATACAAATAATAACATGATAATTTAATATAATATTAATTATATGGCCGTGTAATACGCAAATACATCATAAAAATAACTATAATAGATAGTAATGGAAAAGTGTGGTACGCAAATTGCATGTTATCCGACACATATTATATTATAATATGGGTAGGTACTATCGATATTGTCGGTTGTAAGTCTAAGCAAAGAATCACGAAAAAAATCTTTTGAAATCACGTTTATAATATACTTATATAGTAGTTATATATAATTATTTCTATAACTACAGATGAACGATACGTCAGTCATTTTGTACATAATACAATTGTCTGGGTATAAAACATTTTTTTAATGTAATTAACTAGACACTGTTTGACTCTCGCCCGTGTCAATTTTTTTTTAAATTCTACATTTGTAATATTATGTATATATATGTGTATGAACATAAGATATAATTAAATAATTTATATGAAGCATGTACATGTACCCTGTGACCCCGTCCAAATCAGCTTTCAGATAAACGATTAATTTTTAATTTTTTATAGGTATTAAAAAAATATATTATAATTTAGCCTTGTTCGATTATTTAACAATACAAAAATTACAAATCTTAAACTATGGTTATGAACGATAGAATATCTGAATATGTTATAAACTTATAACGATCCCCAGCAGGCCAATATGTTAAAAAAATTATTGCTCGGTCTATAAGCCCACCTAAAAGTAAAAACTTGAGTCTACTTACGTAAACTCAAGCTAAGAGCTAAAGTATTATAAACTTTTTGAAACTTTTCTCCTCTGAAAATTAAATATGTCATAATAAACATATTACCTACAGTAAAATTTTAGTCATTCATTAGGTACTGATTAGTGGTTGATGTATTGAATTAATAGCCGCTAGTTGTTGATATTACCGTTTGTGGCGCCGTGGGCCGTGGCTAACTAAAAATTACTGTCAAACGTGATGAAATTTAACTGTGTAAGTTAGATTAGGTTACGTGTTAAGTTAATATACCTATATTATATTAATTATATTTGATTATATTTGTCAATATTTATAATATATTTATTACCCCGCTGTTTATATTTAATATCTACACTACACACGCGCGTATGCAAAACTATATGCATATATATATATATATATGAATGAATTAAAATGTTGAATATTATATCTGCATATAATATATTATATGAAACCGTAAATTTGTAACTCGCGTAGAAACCGTTTTCCACTATCGGAACCACATATCAGTTACGACCTACGATAACACCATAGCGTTTCCCTCGACCGTCGTATATTCTGTATTATACATATTATAAGATATTATAATAATATATTATGTATACTGCACATAATATAATATTATACGCGCACGTCATAATAAATAATACTGTAGTTGTACAACATGTATATTATATTATTATATAAAGCACTAGTCGCGTAACGATCGTTACTATCGGCTCGAGTCGCGATTATACAGATATAATATAGGTAAATAATTATATATAATATATACAATTATACACACGCTATATCATGTACCTGCGGTGTATATGATTATAATACACATATGCGATGACGACGTGCAAAAGTCTCAGCATGTACATAGTACGCAAAAGCTATTAAAATAACATAATATTCTATCACATACATAATACATATATGTATATACTGTATAGGAATATAAGATATCTCTGCAGCTGTGACAGGAAAGGGTGCGACGGCCAAAGATATGGCTCTGCACTACTGGTCGAGGAATATAACGCGTGCAGAAATATATATAGCGGCGGTGGCGCGTATATAAGTACGATGTTATTATACTTGAAATATTTGTACATAATACTTGTATACCTATACGAATACATGATATATCTATGTACACGTTTATATATCATATATATCATATATATATATACACGTATACTATGTACGACACGTCGTCGTTGGATTATTAGGTTAGGGCCTATTGTATATGCGAGCGAGGACAGCGCGCCACGATGCCTACAGTATAATAATAATAATATACGAACCACTGCACGGGCATATTACTATGGTGCAGTGGAGGTAATAGCGTTCGACAACGATGGCGAAAAGACAACAAACGGTCTGAGGGACGACTTTTTGTTTTGTATATAAAATAATAATATATACCTATTATGATGTTCGTTATATTATACGCACACTATACATACCTACTGACCATATTACGACGAATATACGCTCTACATACACTGTTCTATATATATATATTTTTTTTTTCACAATATCTCATACATACAATATTGTGTGCGTGTACAAGAAGTCTCTCGCCGGTTCCGTTTTCGGTTTGGGTGTGATTCTAATATTATATTATATAACCTATTGTATTCTACACACATACATTATCATAATATGTGCCAACTAAAAATAATGTCATATTACGTCATATGGATCGAGTTTTATTTCATTTCAGAATTATATCATGTTCTGTAATATATACGAAGAAGTATAATTTTAAACATTTTTGTGGTGGTCGAAAAATGGTCTACATCACTTACCAAGGTATACAAAATTATAAATACGTCATGTCTAATGATATTTTAATTTATAACATAATATATTGATTTTTTATTTCTCATCATTAGTCCTGTTTAGTGAGTACTGCACCTTGCAGGAGACCTAGGTGGCTACATACACGGTGATAATTAGTATGTGTAGGTTTACTAACGATGGTGTGACTAATGGTATCGCTGAAAAATACAATGTGCTGCCATATTATATAATATAGATGCTTTTGTCTTTGCTTTATAATTATTAATTTGTGTGACAAATAAAAGACAATCGGATTTTTAAATGTGTAATTTATATATTACCTAAGTATGGTTCGATTTTCCTATGTTGTGAATTATAATCCAATGTAATATAATGTTATAATTTTATTAATTGTTCTTACGCGTTTTAGTGGCTATCTGTTGTACGTGCAAATATGATAATTATATCAACTAAAACGTACTAAAGAAATCATAAAGAAATCTTTATACGTCAAACAAATAGTAAACAATATGAAAATTTTTATTTAAATATTAATAAAGAATAATATTCCTGGAATAAAAAAAAATGTTTCAGTTAGGTTCAAACGACAGTATTTCATTACCGTGTTCATAAAAATATTCGATGCCTTTAAAACATAATGTATTCTACATATACTGTATAGTCTCATAATCCATGTTTATGTGAAATTTTTAGATAACGGTTACAAAAAATTTAATAAATAAATGTTTAAGACTAAAGTACGTAGAAAATTACATAATTCGGCAAGACAGCTAGTGAGTACTGAGTATAATAATATAAATTATCATATATATGATCGGCTATAAAGGGTGTCCCGCGAGGATTTAGCCATTGCGATATCTCCTGAGACCATTAATATATCATAAATTTGTTTTTTTTATTAGAGTCACATAAACAAGGACTACATGTATTTAATTTTATTTAATTTTTCGGTAAAAAAATAAAGCTACGTGTCCTTTTCGTAGAGTTTATTTTGCTGAAAATTTTGGCCTCTTAAAATGTTATTTTCATTAATCTCACGATTTTTAATATTTTTTTTTTAGTTTATAGATAAACGGCAAAAAACTGGTTTTCATCCGGGCGGCGAGTTCCCCTCCACTACGGTTAATAGGTATATCCTCACTGGACAACTCTGTAGATTTATACTTCAACGTGACGCACTCGAGACGACTAGACAAGCAGGAAAACTGATATTTTCGATATTTTAATTCAGTATAGTGCGTATATGCGTCGGCGTCTTCGCAGGCAGAGGCGTGCTCAGGAGTTTTCAATGGGGGGGGGGGGTTGAACATTTTGTTTTTTATCACTGGGACTTTGTCACCTTCTTTTTAAAAATTTTGATAGATTAACAACATTGATGTTTGATAGAGATCTAATTTTACTTATCTTACTTACCTATCTAATCTTACAGTTCTTAACAGATAATGCATGCAATCGTTGTATATTGCATGTTGACATACAATTTAAAATAGACATATTTTGTTAACTTTTTCCCTTAAAAAAAAAATTTTTTTTTTAGAAAATTGCTCCTGTGAGTTATATTATATATATAAGCACGAACGCACAAGACTACATAGGTTAGTGAGGTCATGGGGGAGGTTCGAACCCCACGACCCCCCCCCCCCCCCCCTTTACTACGCCGTGTTCGCAGGTGATCTATACACGCAGGTGATGCGAAATGAATGTCCTGGTACTGGTTTGAAAAACAGTAGTAATAGCGTGGTTTTTTCCTCACAACATACAATCAACACACAGCAGTCGCGGAATGGCAGACATTAAACGCGTATTCTAAAATTGTGTGTATATATAATAACGATATATACGTACTAGTCGTACTACACTTACACAAAATATCATATACTCGACTGTTTATATATCAACGTATAATAAAATATATAGTTTCTTTGCAAAATTTGTCGGCTGCTATAGAATAACCAGTTGCGTGACTGTAAATATATAAAAGTAGTATATAATAGAGCATTCAGAAGGCTGCCCCTTGCAACCCTTGCAACCCTTGCAACCCTTGCAACCCTTGCAACCCTTGCAACCCTTGCTGCCCTTGCTACCTTGCTGCCCCGCTGCCCTTGCTGCCCTTGCTGCCCCGCTGCCCTTGCTGCCCCTCATCCTCGTCTTTACTCGTCCTCGTCGCCGCCCGATCACGCACGTACGCGACGTATATTTACCCCACCCCACCTCATACACCTTCTGAACCCGTCTACTCATCACGTGACCGATACATATTTTGTATATTTACCCCCGTAACATTACATCATAACATATAATGAAATCACTAGCTTTCACGAAATTTAATTTTAACTGTTAATGAATAACCGATCTATAATACAAAATATCTTAATCGTTTAACAACAACAAATTAAAATACCTATTAGTGAATAACATGCAATGGAATCACTAGCTTTCACGAAATTTACTTTTACATGTTTAGTATGATTTAAATACAATTATTTAATTATATTTTAAATATCATCAACTATAATATTATTATGAAAGTATTAACCAGTATAACACATACTTATCATTTCCATGTTTAATATATCACAAATACAATTATTTATTTATATTTTAAATATCATCAACTATATTATGAAAGTATTATATAGTTAAATGAAACAATACTATTACTGTAACCAGCTATTAATAATGTCTTAATCGCTTACACGTTAGCTCTATATTGTATCTCATACCAATTAATAGACTCATCAACACACATATTGGCTCTGTAAGAACCGACATTCATTCAGTCTGTTCTCAGTCTTACACAATTGTAATTCTGCTCTACGTTTCTATCAGTCTTATAAATTGTTCTGATATTCGCTCTACGTTTTTAAAGTCTCCAAACAATTATTTTACCGTTTACATTTATCTACTATTATTTTTCATTTACCTACCGTTAAGTGTTTTTTTCACAGTGTTTAATTTTAAACATTATATTATATTTTTCGTTTATTCCTTTACTAACTTAATATGTTTAACTGCGATCAGTGTCCGTCGGTGTTCGTGCGTAAATCCAGTTTAATCGTGCATCAAAATAAACATGCAGGTGTACGTTTTCCATGCACTGTATGCCCTTCAACATTTTCATCCAACCCACATCTTATTAGACATTTGAAGAACATTCATGGTATGTATTAATAATATAAAGTTTTATTATTTCAACCTTATACAATATTAATTTAATATTTTTCCTAAGGTATCGTCAACGTTCCGACTCACTTGAGACCATTACCAACTGCACCGATCATCGATCAACCAACACGATCAAGCGTAATTCAATTTACTCCAGCTCAAGTCCAGATTGCACCGGAAATATCTGTTCCCGATGTCCTGGCCGGTGGATCGAACATGTTAACCGAAGACGAAATGTGTATGGAAGCCATGGACGAATTTGAGGATACAGGTTAGTTTTAAAAAAATATATACGGAATATAGTTTTTAAAAATAAATTTTAAATATAAATTCTATATTTTTTTTATTTTTTCAACGCGTGATTTTATTATATAAATTCTATATTATTTTAAACTTATCAAGTGGTTTGTGAAGTGATCAATGGTATAATAGTTGGAGTATTCCGGCATTGTATCGATCAATTCACTCGTCGCATCCTATGGTATAATAGTTGGAATACTCCAACTATTATACCAGTTGTCAGATCGTTTGATAGATTTAATTTTTTCAACGCGTGATTTTATTCTATGATATTTATTTTATCAGCTTAATTAATTTCTAAGTTAAATTAATTTTAAAAATTATAAGTCAATACATTTTATTTTTCAGTCATGATTTTAAAAAGACATATATTATTTTATAAGCTGTATAGATTTTATTTCTCACTCGCAGGTTGATTAGATTTTTATTAGATTTATTTATTAGATATTGATATTAGGTATTTTTTATTTTTAAAGATTCTTACACCGTTGCCGTTAACGGGAAACGTGTTTCGACTGCTAACACCACCTCAGCTGCTAGGGTAAAAAAGACGCGTATGGAAATGGTGAAGGCCCCCGGATTCGTGGAAATTTCGTCGTCTGCGAGCCGTAAAATCGTGTGGTACTATGCTAAAAATATCGGTAATACAATGATTTATTCAGACTTTCTTCGACCCCTCATGCCTGAACTAATAAATTTATTAAAGACCTCCATACAAAAACACGCAATAAAATTTAACCTTAAACTCGAGGCGATATACAACCGGCCCAACGTCCCCAATTCATCGGAGAACCGGGCGTTCAAGACAGTAGCAGTTGAAATTTACCCTGACAGCGATTTTAGAACTATTGTAGAGAGGGCGTACATGAAGTTGGTTCAGGAGAAAGACGATTACATCGGGAGAGGAAGCGGTTTCGTCCTAGAGTCGATAGACGGACTATTAGTAGGGGTGTATAAATATATGCCGATGGGTGGATCGTCATATATTCAGTTACCTGAATATATCGACAGGAAGCGGGCCACCATCAACCCACAAAATATAGACCAGGAGTGCTTTAAGTGGGCAATTTTAGCGAGACATGTTACGGGGCCGTCGGCATTTCGTGTGGAGGGAGATAAATATAGTCAGCATGAGGGCAAGTACAATTTTGACGGTATTTCGTTCCCTACACCTCTGTCGGATATCGGAAAATTTGAGAAAAATAATAATAACGTCTCCATAAATGTATACGGCCTCGACAAAAAGTTCCAGGCGCCCCGTAAGTACCCAACGTACGAAGTGTATCCCCTGCGTGTGGTCGACGAAGAAAAAAAGGAACACTTCGACTTGTTGATGGTAACGGACGGTGACAACTCGCACTATGTGTACATTTCAAATTTTTCCCGGCTTATTCGCAAGCAGAAAACGAGACACAATGGGAGTGTCATTTTTTGTAAAAGGTGCTTCACGTCATTCGACAACCAAAATTTAAAATACAAGTTGAGCGGACAGGAGGCCCTGGACCAACACAAATTGATTTGCGGGGCGCACAAACCAATTTTACCGGAGATGCCGAAGGAGGGTGATTGTGTTGAGTTCAGGGCGTGGAAAAAGACAGTGCGGCATCCTTTCGTTATATACGCAGATTTTGAGGCGATCTTGGTGAAGTCGGAGGAGGCAAGAGGGTGTAGTACCACGATTATTCAAAAACACGAAGCGATGAGCTACGGGTTTTTGGTGAAGGCAAGCGATGACGTGCCGGCGGATTTATTGGTTCAACACGAGATACCGGCGGGGCCGGTAATCTATAGAGGTAGCGAAGACAGGACGGATGTGACGAGACATTTCATGGAGTCGATAGTTGAGGTGGCCCTGAAAATCGAAGGTCTGATGAAGACGAATATTCCTTTAAAAATGACTAAGGGTGAAGAAAAAACACACCAAGAGTGTATAGAGTGTAATTTATGCAAATGCATATTAGTCGGGGACGATAAGGTTAGGGATCACGATCATCTGACGGGTAAATTTAGGCAGACCTTGTGTTCTAGATGTAACTTAGAGTTACAACAGCCTAAATTTGTCCCCGTTTTTTTCCATAACCTTTCCAACTATGACGCCCATTTAATAGTAACGGAACTTGGGTATGATACACAGACTATCAACGTTATACCGAACAGTGAGGAGAAATATATATCTTTCTCGAAATATATAAGTAGTACCTTCACTGTTCGGTTTATCGACACGTTCCGATTTATGGCGTCGAGTTTATCGTCCCTGGCTGAAAATTTAGTTACACCCGAACATGAGAACTTCCGTGAGACAGCCAAACATTTTGTCGCCGGAGATATGCCGCTCGTGACTCGTAAGGGGGTGTACCCGTACGAGTACACAGATAGTTGGGAGCGGCTGGAGGAGACGAAGCTACCGAGGAAGAAGGATTTTTACAGTACATTGACAGAGACCGGGATTAAGGAGAAGGAGTTTGAACACGCGAATGAGGTCTGGGACCACTTCGGCTGTACGACGTTGGGTGAGTACAGTGACTTGTATTTGAAGATCGATGTGCTGTTGTTGGTGGACGTCTTTGAAAACTTCCGCGACGTATGCATGAGGGCTTATAACCTGGACGCCGCCCATTATTTCACCGCCCCAGGCTTAAGTTTCGATGCGATGCTTAAGTTCACGGGGCAAAAGCTCCAGTTATTGCATGATTACGATATATTGTTGATGTTCGAAAATGGTCAGTATATTTTTTTTTAAAATTAATATATAATAATCTTATATATTTGTTATAGGTATACGTGGAGGATTGGTGCAGGCGAGCAAGCGATATGCAACGGCGAACAATGTAAAGACCCCGGGGTATGACGAAACGAAGGAGAAATCGTGGATAATATATCAGGACTGTGAGTATATTTTTTTCAAAACTTGTTAATTTTTTTCTTACTAAATAATATTTTTAAAATTGTATAGGTAACAACTTGTACGGGTGGGCAATGTCCCAGTACATGCCGTACGGTGGGTTCAACTGGGTTGAACCTACATTGAACGGATTGAACGATTTAGACGACACTTCACCCATAGGACGAGTGTATGAGGTGGATGTGTCGTACCCAAGACACTTGCATAACGGACATAACGACCTGCCTTTCCTGCCGCAAAACAGCGTGCCTCGAGGCTCGAAGGTTAGGAAGTTGATGGCGACATTTGAGAAAAAGGAGAATTACATCATACATTATAGAAACCTACAGCAGGCCATTAAGAATGGTTTGATAGTTGAAAGAGTAAATATTTGTATTTTATATGGTTTTAAACAGATTTTTAACATTTCTCTTATTTTTTATAGGTACATAGGGTTATTCAGTTTAACCAGTCGGACTGGTTAGCAAAATATATAGAGTTGAACACCGAGATGAGGAAAAGAGCTACAAACGCGTTTGAGAAAGATTTTTTTAAGCTGATGAACAACGCTGTATTTGGTATGTTACTTTATACTATTTATTATATTTTATTAATATTTTATTTTTACAGGTAAAACAATGCAGTCTAAAAGGAAAGAGATGAAGATGGAGTTGGTGTCGTGTGAGAGGAGATTACAGAAACTCATTAATAAGAGTACATTTAAACACTGTACTACTTATAATGAGAATCTTAACGCCGTAGCGCTTGAAAATAAAATTATAAAATTTGATAAACCTATATATATTGGTAAATATACTTTTTAAATTACACTTTTATCATATATTTATTAACATATTTATTATTTACAGGATTCGCTGTACTAGATATTTCAAAAACAATGATGTATGAGTACCATTATGATGTCATGCAGAGGCATTATGGAGACAGGATTAAACTAATGTATACTGATACAGGTAAATATTATATTAAAACTATACTCATGTATATAATATATTAATATCATTCTTTTTCAGATTCACTGATTTACCATGTCTATACTGATGACTTTTATATAGACTTGGCGGTCAACCATAACTTGTTGGACCGGATGGACACCGCTAACCTGCCCAGTGACCATCCATGCTATGTGGCGGAAAGAAAGAAGATCCCGGGATACTTTTCCGATGAGGTGGATGCTAATGCTATTACAGAGTTTTGTGCGTTGAGGGCAAAGTCCTACGCTTTTAATGTATATGCAGGAGAAGAGGATGCGGTGAGAGATAAGAACGACAAGGATAAAGTTGGTGGTGAAAAAATCAAAGCGAAGGGGATAAGAGGTCATGTGGTTAAAAACCACATGACTCTTGAGGATCATAGAAAGTGTCTGTTTGATGAAGAAGGAGTGGAATTATGTACAGAGAATGTTTCAATACGGTCATTCAATCATCAACTCATGACGATAAAGACTAAAAAATTAACATATAACAGCTACGATGACAAGAGGGTGGTGCTAGTTGATAAAATACATACACTAGCACATGGACACTATAGTATAGAGTAAGTTATTATAAAATATATATTTAAATTATTTTACTAACATTTTCTCTTAATTTTACAGAGGAGATGATATATGGTCTGAACTTGAGGAAGATGGAGGGGACTGGAACGAGGAAGAGAAAGGACTAATGAGAGAGCTTCTACATTACATAACCTGATTTTATATATTGTATATTTTTTTTATTGTAAATATTAATATATAGTTTGTTATATATTGTAAATATTATCATGTTATATAATTAAACTTGAGATAGATTAATGTGCATATTTTTGTAAATGCAGCACATAAACTTGAAATTATTGTAAATAATATATATGTTTTATTAGTTTTAAGTTAGATTAGTATATTTCTTGTATATATTTTTGTAAATGCAGCACATAAAATTGAAATTATTGTAAATAATATGTATGTTTTATTAGTTTTAAGTTAGATTAGTATATTTCATGTATATAATGTGTAATTGTTAGATGTTTAAGTTTTTTTATGTTTATAATGTATAATTGATAGATATTTAAGTTTTTTCATGTTTATAATCATGTTTTTCTGTTTCAGGTATAGATGGAAGCCAATATTAGTATAATTAAAAAACCTTAAAACATAAATATGTTAACATATAAAATAAAAAAACAATGTTAAAATATAATTATGTTTATTAAATAAAATGTATACAACACAATTTTTTAAGAATTATTTATAAACCATTTTCTTATAGCAAATACTTTATAGAATGTACATTGTTTAGGATTAAATTCCATATGAAAAATACAACAAGGTAGAGTTTCATCGTCACATATTTGGTCCAAACGTGGACATCCAAGGTCTTCGATGTTGATGAGTGCGACTTGAGGTATAAATTCCATAAGAAGTTGTTTTTTCTGTTCACCTTTGACATAAATGCATGTGAACTTTAATGAATTCAATATTCTACTTAGTTCTTCATACTCAACATCACCATATTCTATAGATAGTTTGTGATAGTTACGTTCCAACCACTTGTTAGTTTTTCGACTCTTATTGTCCTGTATAGTTTTTGAATTTTTAAAAATCCAGTGTTGAGTTGCCCATGTTTCTGTATCGACTATAGATAATTCTTTAATAAAATATTTATTGCCTGCTCCAAGAACGCATTGCATGTCTGCGATAGCCGACGACATAATTACAGGTTTATAACACTGACATAGGACTACCAAACACGATGGTGTATACAGCTCGACTGAAATTATTTTTCAATACCGCATGACTCTAACCAACTATTTTATTCTGAACAAAATCAAGTTTTCGTATTATTTTTGCTTTCCAGGATTATCAAACGTGAATTTAATTCTGAAATGTATGCTCCATGATTCGGTAATGAATTTTCATCAAATATTCCGGTTATACGATTTATTTCAGCTTTTAATTGGGCCACGTCAAGTCCCTGGATAGCGATCGCTGTACTAGTTTCTGCACAGTCATTAAATAGCTTCGACATACGATTTTCACAATTTAATAAAGACTTATTACTTGATTCAATATTATTTTCAAGCAATTGTATCTTATCACGTATATTAACAATATTACTTTTCAAAGTTTCAATTTCTTTTTGTTGGAGTTTCACGTCATTTAGTATCGTTTTGTTACTTGACTGAATATCTGATATAATTCTTTTAGCATCGCTCACCTGAGAACTACCGAACACGTTCATAGTTATAAAACGATTGACACTATTTTTTGACATCACGTGTATTTATCCAACTATTGTGTGTATTATCGAATCCTAACCACTTGACATACATTTGATTCTGTTTTTTACGTATAATTTTTTCAATTAAATATTCGTTTGGGAAATTAGTTTTGTTTATTTCTTCAGAGTAAAAACAACCTGCAATAGGTTTACCCATATAATCTTGTAGTTGATAAGTAACGGGTAATGTTTTATTTATTTTGATAATCTCGAATATTTCTGTAGACCAGTTTGGTAAATAACCTTTTGTGAACACACCCTTTTGTGTACTGATACGAACGTTATCGCCAACTTTAAACTTATTTTTTACAGTATTAATTTCACGATGTTTTATTACCACCGAAGCGGGGTTGGAATCTGCTTGTATTGGTGTCATTCCTATAGTTCTATGGTATGAATTATTGTATTCGTCAAGTAACTTTGGTAAAATTGAAACCCATTCGTGAGAGCCACGGGCAGTGAACTCCTTATACATTTTTCCCTTCAAAGTACGATTGAACCTCTCTGCTATGCTGGCCTTTAGAATACTGAAGGTCGAGTATTTATGTATGCCATACTTGATCATCAAAGCGTCGAAAGTGGTGTTGTAAAATTCTTTTCCGTTATCGAGTTGTAAAAGTTTCGGTGAACGATCGAGTAATATTGTAGCCATCGCGCTAGTAACTTCTTTACCCGATTTACACTTTAACGGTTTCGCCCAGGCTCGTTTAGTAAAACAGTCAATCACAACCAGGATGTACTTGTAACCACCATTTATCTTTGAATATGGTATCATTTCAACCAAGTCAGCTTGCCATAAATCATTTTTTCCATAAACGTTAACTCGACGCCTAGTGAAATTTTTCCTTGCTGGTTTGTGAAGTTCGTTAGCGATTTCCCGTTTAGACATCTGGAATTCGCTTTATTAGTCCGGCCTCGTGTAATTCATCGAAAATCGATATTATTTCGTTTGAAACACTTGTATTGCCAGCTGCTTTTGACGCGAGAAGTAGACGTAATCGGCCGACCAACTCGTTTGGATTGTCCCAATACACTAAGTTATTTTTCTGTAATTTTATAGACAGCTCGCCACCCGAGGGGAATAATTTACTAATAATTGTTGAATATTTAGTACCACCCTTTTTTATTTTATTTCCAACTGTAGATAAATGTACCGATGTTTGAGTTAATATAGATTTATACTCATCTAAATCGTTTTCGGTATAAACGAGTGGATTTTTCAAAAATAATAACTGTATAAGACCCGAGGTTAAGGTATAAACATTACTGTCGATAAGTAAAGTGTTTTCTAAGAATTTTACTTCTTTTTTACCCAAGATAATATATCCGTTTGGAAGTTTTTTCGGACCATAGATTTTATCCAAGTCTGTAGACTGAAACCAATTTTCAATTTCTTGTTGATTGTAGTCCAAAATCGAGTTTTTCGATTTATTGTCAGTATTTTCTTTGTTCAATCGAGGTTTATTTGATATTTTAGTTAAAGGATCGATAATTGGTTTTAATGTCTGTGTCATTAATTGTTGAACATTATCAGAACCGGTTTTTAATGCGATATATTTACGTTTAATACTTTCCTTAGCTTTAACTAACTCATCTAACACAGTAGTTGTCTCCGTCATGACTGCGTTTTAAATGATAATATTTATTATTTGTAGCGTCTTATATAACTACATAAGTATCAAACCCAAAACGATAACGCCCGTTATCACGCTCACTATCTTTACAAATAACAACAAATGTAAACCTCTCACGGTTCCAGCACGTCGCACAAAATTGTTTAAATTGTATATATGACATATCACCCGAACAGTGCTCGTTATACACATGTTTTAAATTTGTTTCGTCCTGTTTGAATAATACTATTAAATTTGCATTATCACGTATAAGCTGTTTAGGGACTTTTGAGTAACTCTGGGCTAGATAAAATATATCTATTTTATTGTGACGACCTCGAGAAAAATAATCTCTTATAACGTTTTGGTGTTCACCAATAACATCGTCCAAGATAAAAATTGAGTTTGGTAAAACTTTCTCGGGTGGAATTACTTTATCATTCTCGAAAAAGGTAAAAATGTTCATACCGTCTATTCCGTCAATAATACGTTTCAGTAATTTATATTTAGGTTGTTCCAGCGTCTTGGAGTATATGTAAACGTTTTCAAATCGTAACCCATTTTCATCGACTAGTAGAAAATACATCAGATTGGTTTTGCCACACCCCGAGCTGCCAAGTATCAACGACCTTATCGTATTTGGAAAAAGTTCACCGTGTCTCATCAAAATTGTCTCGGGAGAATCAATATTATAAATCCGGAGTTTTTTCTCTTGTTCAATAAAGCGCATTTTTTAAATTGTTCACTATAAATACAGCTGCTATGTTAGCGAGAGCGTCACACGATGTCTCCTGTTCGTAAGCGAAACAACAATAAGGGTTCCGATCTAATTAACTCTGTTATAAATCATTTACCAGTGGAATTACATTTACCTGGTTATAGGTAAGTCACTACATTATATTATTAATAATAAATCTACTAATAAATTATATATATTTGTTTCTAGATTTGCCGGTCCTGGAACCAAATTAAAAGAAAGATTAGCTCGCGGAGAACGTGGAATAAACAGACTTGACGAGTTGGCTAGAGCTCATGATATAGCATACGACGAAAGTAATTCACTAACTGATCGGCATAGAGCAGACGAAGTATTAGAAAATCAGGCTTGGGAGGTTTTCAAATCTAAAAACACCGGTATTAAGGAAAAAGCCGCGTCTTGGTTAGTTACTACAGCTATGAAGGCAAAGCGTAAGCTGGGTGCTGGTTACGGATTTAAACAAATGGTGTCGGCAGCTAAAAAAGCAATCAAAAATAAAATGAACGAAAATAATATTATAAAATTAGTAAGAACATGTCTGTCAGCTGCGAAAAAAACTAAAAATAAAAAATCTAAAAATAAGAAAACTAAAACACCAAGAATTATACTAATACCTAAAAAGGGTGGTATTTTACCTTTAATTCCTATTTTTGCTGGTTTATCTGCATTAGGGGCGCTTACCGGTGGAGTAGGTAATATAGTAAAAGTCGTGAAAGAATTGAATTCTGGTAAAAACACTCCTATTCATTTAGGCAAAGGATTATATCTTACTCCTCACAAGGGCAGCTCTTATAAAATCGTAAAAGGTAAAGGTTTATACCTAGCACCGTATAAGGGTGGTTCAGTTAAGAAATCCAGGTCAAAAAACTAATTTCCACGTTACCCGATAGAGCGTTGTACGATTACGAGATTATAAAATACGCTGTCTTGTTGAAAATACCTCATTTCATCGGTGTATTTGCAAGAGACAAGTTGCCTCGACGTGCAAAACATCAAGAGTCAGCTGTAGTTAATTTAGACATCGAAAACGGAACAGGTACTCATTGGGTAGCGTATAAAAAAATCGGAAAACAAGTAAAATATTTCGACAGCTACGGAAACTTACCCCCTCCGCTGGAGTTACAGAAATATTTCAACGGCTACAATATCGAATATAATTACGATAGATATCAGAAATATAATACAACAAACTGTGGGCACTTGTGCTTAAAATTTTTATCATGTGTACTATAACGTTAACCGGTAACTCGAGCGAATTGTCATGTGACTTTTTTCCACCCATAGAAGTCAGTAAAAATGCAAAAATTTGTCTGTTAGGTTTTCAAACGAATAATTCTATTCCTAATGTAAACGAAAAGTGTAATAAAATATGTTTCACATACAGTAATGATAATAAAATGAATAGCGATACCTATGTAATACCAACAGGCTCTTATGAGTTGAGTGAAATTGAAGCAGCTATAAAACGTCTATTACATAATACTGATACTTTATTCGAGTTGAGAGCAGATAATAATACACTAAAATGTACAATGTTTTGTAGTGAAACTGTAGATTTTAGTATGACTAATAGTATAGGACAGTTAATGGGGTTTAAAAATCGTAAATATGCTGCTAATGTCAATCACGAATCAGATACGTTGGTCAATATTACCAAAACAAACTGTATATATATCGATTCAAATCTGGTTATGGGTTCATTCGTCAACGGTAAGCAGTGCCATACAATACACGAGTTTTATCCGAATGTACCTCCAGGCTATAAAATAATAGAGGTACCAACACATTTGGTTTTTTACCCCATTAATTCTACATCTATAACGCACGCAAGTATAATTTTTAAAAATCAAGACAACGAGCTGATCGATCTACGGGGCGAACCAGTATCAATACGATTATTAATTCAAGACTCGTGATGGGGCTTCAATTTTATAATATAAATAGACCTGTATATGAAAAACCCGTTAGTCGTGTTAAAAACACTAACAAGGTAACAACTCCGGAGAAGAAAAAATATTCGAGACGAAAACAGACTAAACATAGTCTAACACCTGATAATTTGGCTTTTCTACGCTCGATAAACGTTATTTAATATGGACGACACATATTTAGATGTCACGGCTGGATACATCGACGATTGTAAAATAACTCAAATCGACTATCATTCTTTTTTACCTTATTCGACGTCGGCTCTTTCTAATAATGATGAGGTGCGTATTGCTTTACATAACACAGAGTCTTATACATTACCGTGCGAGAGTTATATTTACATTGAGGGGTCAATAACCAAACCTGCAGAAATAACTGATGAGATTAGATTTATAAATAACGGACTGGCATTTCTTTTCGCCGAAATGAAATATGAAATAAACGGTACTCAGATTCAAAAACTCGTCAATCCAGGTATAACGACCACATTAAAAGGATATTGTTCGTACAATAAAACAAATATTTCTTCACACCAAAACGCTGGCTGGGACAATGATTTTAAAAATGTGAATAAAGACTTTATCGATGGTGACAATTTCAATGGATGTATTAATCTTAAAGATTTGTTTGGTTTTTGTGAAGATTATAAGCGAATTTTAATAAATTGTAACCAGCAGCTCATATTAAATAGAGTGTCTATCGATTTAAATGCAATCAAACAGTATAAAAATAATGAAGTTGTGGCAGACGCTCTTAAACTAAAAGACGTTAAAATTAACATAACAAAAATATTGTGGCGGATGCCTATAGTGAGAGTTAGCGATCGGGAAAAAATTCGACTGTTGAAAGTAGTCAACAATCAAAAACCTCTGACATGTGCGTTCAGATCATGGGAACTTTGTGAATACCCGTTTTTACCTCAAAACACTTCACATTCATGGAAGGTAAAGACATCCAACAAGTTGGAAAAACCTCGATATGTTATAATCGGATTTCAAACTGATAGGAAAAATAGTTCGAGTAAAGCAATGTCATATTTCGATCAATGCAAAATTAAAAACTTAAAGGTTTATTTAAACTCTGAAGTATTTCCCTACGAAGATTTTCAAAACGACTTTACCAAAAATAAGATGGCTACATTATATCGCGCGTTTGCAGAGTTCCAAAAATCTTACTATGGGCATGATGATGTGACACCTCTATTGAACCGTTCAGATTTCAAAAATCTGGCTCCAATCATAGTCGTTGACATGAGCCGACAAAACGACAATGTGAAAATGTCAACTGTCGATCTCAGGATTGAAATAGAAGCCGACGTAGCGTTTCCAGCTTCAACTTCAGCATATTGTTTAATATTACATGATCAAATTATAACTTATAATCCATTTAATGGAGAAGTAAGAACCTTATAAATATTTAATGTAAACCTTATTATTTATAAATGTTAATATTTTTATTTTATTTTTATTAACCTTTTAAATATTTATTGTAAACCTAGTTATTAATAAATGAAAATATTTTATATATCATACTGATTAATATTATATATATATATATATATATATATATATATATATATATATATTCGAATTGTATCTTATAATCCACTTAATAGAGAAGTAAGAACTTTATAAATATTTATTGTAAACCTTAATATTAATAAATGAAAATACAAATTTTATATATCATGTTTTATTTCACATAATTTTAATTTCTATAAATATTTAAAGACTTTACGTTTTACTCCGTCTAATGGCGTGAGGTGTTGAGCACCCTGTTTACTTGATGTATCTGAGGGTTTGTCAAAAAACGATGGCGATGGTGTTAACAGTTTGCGTTTAACGTCCCGCTTGTTTAATTTTTTCGCGGTTTTGCCGCTTGTGAAGTCGAGAATAAATGGTGGTTGGTTGAAAGACGTCGGACCGTCGTTCTCATCAACTGCGGGGGGCGTTGGTCGAGATTCGATGTATTGAGGTGTTGTATACCATGGAGGGTACTGTGCATCATTGTCCGAATTACGTCTACAACGATTGTCTACGTCTGTATGCTATACAAATAATATTTTGTTAATATATATTTATCATAAAAATTAAATGTGAGCATTACCATTGATTTTGTTTTCTGAATTGATGTCCATGTCCCCTGTGTAGGATTGATTTGTGATAAAAATTCATTGATACCGCATTCCTCGTCAACCACCTAAATAATTATTATAATTATTAATTGTGTAATTTTTTTTTTTTAATTTATAAATTATAAATTACCCTTGCTTGTGAAAGGTCTATTGGAGATAAGCTCGAATATCTCGGAGGTGAAATGAGTCTCATTTCGGATTCGGTAAATAACTATAAAATAATAATAAATACAATAAATATTTTTATGAGTGATATAATATTTTTTTCACATTACCTCAGGTGTGTTTCGTGCCCTTCTACGATCTATCCAAATTCTAAGTAACTGCATAGGTGCATACATCTGGATTTGATAGGTCAGGTTAGGAGATGTAGTTGTGTTTTCTAAAGGTGTACCCAACTTTATGAATACTTCCATTTCATGTTCAGTATTTGGTGGTTTGGTATCTTGTAAACTAGTTTCTTCTAGATAATCGCAATACTCATCGATTTGATTAAGAAGAATGGTTTGGATGAATGATTTTTGAATCATAGTTTTTGAAATACACCATTCTAATTTATTTAGCTCAATCAAATCTGCACGATTCAATAAAACTCTGCATTCGCTTTTATTTTTACATTCAACAACTAGATTGTTTTCACCCTTGTACACCATACTCGATATTAGAAATAAATCAGTTTCGAGAAAAGTTATTCGTTTATTTGTTCGTGGTGTTTCTAATATAAATGATAATATATTACCGATAAGAGCAAATATACGTCTTAGGAAATCTGTTGTTAATTTTATATGTCTCGATGAAGTGATTAAATGTATAACAGTTTGAAATTCATCAGTTGGATCGATACCAATATGCACAAACTTACGTGCTGTAAAGTCTAATGTATATGATGTAGATTCCATAAGATATGCAGGTGGTGTCGGTGGAATGTATGTATACGACTTCTTTTTGATATCAACAATTGGACCGGCCATATTGAAAAATAAAAACACTTGTAAAAATTAAAAACACTGATGATTTTAAATAACGTTGAGTAAATTAAAAATGACTGTATGAAAGAAGTAAGGTAAAGTACGAGTATAGCTCTCTGGAACAGACTGATTCGATTTGGGTACACTTAGTGGCTTATATGCTTATGGAAAAAGTGAGAAGGGTTATTATATTGTACATTAATAAATAATTGTATTCGTATTATACTAAATATGTAAAAGATAAGTAGGTGTTATACTTAATGATATAATTATGTATACTGTATAGAGTAGCTTTATAGTATTAATATCTTTAATAGCTGGTTACAGTAATAGTATTGTTTCATTTTAACTATATAATACTTTCATAATATAGTTGATGATATTTAAAATATAATTAAATAATTGTATTTGTGATATATTAAACATGGAAATGATAAGTATGTGTTATACTGGTTAATACTTTCATAATAATATTATAGTTGATGATATTTAAAATATAAATAAATAATTCTATTTAAATCATACTAAACATGTAAAAGTAAATTTCGTGAAAGCTAGTGATTCCATTGCATGTTATTCACTAATAGGTATTTTAATTTGTTGTTAAACGAATAAGATATTTTGTATTATAGATCGGTTATTCGATGTAAGAGTAAATTTCGTGAAAGCTAGTGATTCCATTGCATGTTATTCACTAATAGGTATTTTAATTTGTTGTTGTTAAACGATTAAGATATTTTGTATTATAGATCGGTTATTCATTAACAGCTAAAATTAAATTTCGTGAAAGCTAGTGATTTCATTATATGTTATGATGTAATGTTATGGGGGTAAATATACAAAATATGTATCGGTCACGTGATGAGTAGACGGGTTCAGGAGGTGTATGAGGTGGGGTGGGGTAAATATACGTCGTGTACGTGCGTGATCGGGCGGCGACGAGGATGAGTAAAGACGAGGATGAGGGGCAGCAAGGGCAGCGGGGCAGCAAGGGCAGCAAGGGCAGCAAGGCAGCAAGGGCAGCAAGGGTTGCAAGGGTTGCAAGGGTTGCAAGGGTTGCGAGGGTTGCAAGGGTTGCAAGGGTTGCGAGGGTTGCAAGGGTTGCAAGGGTTGCAAGGGGCAGCCTTCTGAATGCTCTATTATATACTACTTATAAATATCGACGAAAGAGGTCACGCGAGCGAATAAAAAAAAAATTGAACTATTCTCTTGGTATATATATATGTACAATACGACAATACGTACCCTGAAATAGTTAAGTTTTTTTTATACAAGCCACAAATATAGACTGTGCGTAATTTTCTCTTCTTGCGTTATTCGCAAAAACATCATCCTCGTGTATATATAATAACAACTATGTATTATTATTATTATTATATATGTGCGGCGCGGCAATACGAACAAACGGTCACCAACCGACGCCGGAACGAGAGCTGAAAAAATAAAACGATAATCGAGCGGCGGATGCGAAGAAGGATTTTTTCGTTTAGCTCGTGATCGAAAGTCATCTTCGAGACGTCATCGCCCCCGGTCGAATACCGCTGCAGTGGTTACCGCAGTAATCGTATTGAAGTGTCGAAATTCTATTACAAGACAGCAGAACTCATTCTTTATGCCGTGTACAACATGATGTTGTGTGTACAGATAAAATGTTTCCACTATACCGCGGTTTAGGTCTCCGACGACGGTTAGTATACCACGAATGTATAAGAATACGTCGGGTTACCAGCTAGGTGTATAATGGTAGTTACGACCTACTGAGGAAAGTACGTTTGTTAACGATTCGTGGACGGCGCGTAAACGACAAAGTGATACGTTTTCAGAATTCAACTAATAGTCGACGGCGGAGCACTGCTGCAGTGTTATGATATTATATTAGATCGAAATCCTTAAATCATTTTCATTGTATAACACTATAACGTATGGGTTACTAATTAAGAAAATTGATTGTTTGAGTATAATACGTATAGTAAATACGTAGACAGTAAGTCTAGGAGCTAATGTACTATTCTAGGAAGAAATGTTTCAAAACAGAACTTGCAGACTTGATTGTGTTCAATGTTCATTCATATCTATCGAACAATTATGTTTCGTTCTTATCACACTGTATTCTAACATGGTTTCAATTTCGCCATACTTCAAAATGTCAGAAAAATATTTTTAGAACATTTATAATCGCTCTGAATCGTATGACAAATACAGTGATTTGTTTGATCATCGTCATTACACAAAATCCTGCATGTCGTTCTTGCGTCATTGATTTATGCTAAGAAATATTATGGATAACCGTAAGCGTTTTTGATTGAGGTCTTATATACGATTAAAATACATAATATCTAGATCAAAATCTATTATTACACATACAATTTAATAATAATAATAAAAAAAAAAATGATATTATGATGTTTAAAAACAATGTACCCTCCAGAAACGATCTTGAATATTGTACGAAAATGATCAAACAATTATTAATTAAACCAGTTTTGATAACAGTATAATAACCATTATAAATCATTTTTTGTATGTCCTCGAAAATGTCTAGGGGTTAAAGCATTATTTTTTTTAAAAATAATTAATTGTTTGCGAATTTTCATAATTTCTATGGGAGCGTTGATTCATTATCATCGTCCGTGTTTAAATATATTTAAGTTTGACCGACGTACGAACTATGAGTATACATATTATAGTGACAAGTTTATTCGAGTAACTATAAATATAATGTCAATATTTTTAGTCGACGCCTACCGATAATAAAATTAAAAATCCAATTTTTAAAATAAAAGAGTGTACGCATCACCTTATATTATGTATTTATTTATTAGTTTTATGATTTTGGGAAATGAGCTAAGGTACTCTATACGTATATAGATTTATTGTCTAGAAATATAACTTCAGAAAAACCTGACACATGTAAGTAGGAAGTATAAGTGCAACAAATAATATTAAATGCATACAGTAAAAAAAAAAAAATGATTTAGTTTTTATTCCGATTTTGGAGTGATAACTGCAAAGTGTCGCGATTAAAGTAGTTAGATGTCATGACTAATCTATAGCTTTATGGAACTCACATATACTTCTAAATATTATAACAAATAATAAAGAAAATGTTTTGGTTTATATACGACCGCAATTCCAAATTATTTTCAAAACCGGTAACTGCTCAGATTATATTCCATCGTAAAACGAGTGTACACAGGTGTAATGCCTGTATCACTCATATTATGCGAACCGTCGGCACTGTTTTTCATAATCATATTCAAACGGTCACCACAACATGGGCCGCCGCAAACGCGTCACTTTAATAATATAACATTACTCTATACAATATAAGAGAGACCCGTTCGTTTCGTCGGTAATTTTGCCATTATTATTCGCAGTCACCTTTCCTATTATAGCAGATACATACGTGCAGAATTTTAACGAGATTTATTCATTCTTTACTTTTCGTTTCGTCGTCTCCTTCTCTGTCACACTCGCCCGAGCCCGCGCGCACTATAATACGCGTTTATTTTTTATTTTTATTTTTGCCGCTATATTTTATTTTATTCTTTTATCGCGTGTGGCCTCTTATTTTTCATACGTGTGCCAAAAACCAATACTAAAAAATTTCAGAAAACCACCGTGGACGAAATCCTTAAAAAGAAATCGGCGCGTGGCAGCCCACTCTAGGGTCTTCACGGTGCCGCACACAGTTCCGCCCTACCTATTGTGTATTTGTGTGTATATACGTTCGCATTTGTGCATTAAATATTTGTTACGGCGTCATCAACTGGTAAGGGAAGACGACGCCGACAACAGGAAGTCGCGTGTACATCCATATTATTCTACCGGACGACGACGGTCAGGATCTCGTCAATAACGCATATTATAAGTACAATTTTTTTTACAGTCTATATAATGCGATAATATAATAAATAATTAATGAGCACGCGTTACCACGCTCTCTGCCGCCGCCGTGGTTGAAATCCAAAAAAAGACGCGAGCAATTAATCGTACCGTTTAAACAGATTTTTTTCTCTAAGTCATTTTTTTCGGTCCGACGATGGCCGCGCGCCGTATACATAATTTTACAACGATTTGGCGTATAGTCATTTACAATTATTTATATTATTATTATTATTATTATTATTGTGTGCGTGTGCAGTATTATAATGTATTGCATATATCTGCAATATATAAATCATACCGTAAATCATTTTACGTATAATTTGGCCACGAGTGCGATTCTTCGCGGACACGCCCGAACCGAAAAAAAATCACACGAACGAACCCGCCGCAAGTCCGTTGTCTGACGAAAGCATTCGATGCACCATGTTAAAATATTCTTATGGCGCATATACGAGTGCTCATCCTCTGCGAAAACTTTTGCGCTAGTCTTCGGCGGCAGCGCGGTGTTATCACCGAGGCACACGATCAGTCCATACCACCGCCCCGACCACCAGCGATTACTTCCGGCCCTTAATCGAATTCGGAACTATTCGCCGGGAAAATAATTGGTTATGAAACAAGTCATCCGTAATGTTCGCAGCTACACGCGTATCGGATTGTTTATATTATATTATAATATGTATTGTATATTTTATTCACCGCACGTGCATAATATATATATATTATATATTGTATGACAATAATAATGATAATATAACTTCTTAGCGGGAAACTTTCGCTTTAACTCGACGAAAGTCACACGCAAACTTACCGTAAATTGTGATTGTGTGCGTGTGTGGGCATGCGCTGCAGTAAATGTCGTGAAGCTACTGTAGCGGATTGTATCACGTTTCCCTTCAAAAAGTAGAGACGCTAATCCGTGGTCTTAACGTCACGCGTGATAATTACGCGAGCAGTTTTAAGTCGTCCCCGCCATCAAGCATTCCGGTGATCTAATGAGACTTATTATACTACGTTATTATACTAGTTACGGTCATAGGCGCAACTAGACCTCTAAAACGTGGGATGCTATACTATTAAAAACATAAAATTGATGTTATTTCATTATAATTATAATAGTTAGATCTAAAATATCAAGGGGTGATAAACACCCTTTTGCAACCCCCCCCCTAGTTGCGCCAATGGTTACGGTAGATATACCTAGTCAGTGTACACTGTAATATAATGTAATGCAATAATAATTACATCATAATAGGTATATCAGCTGATCCATGCGTTGCCCGTGATAAATTAAACGCTAATCATGAATTTACCCGCTTCATAAATTCCGTCAAAAATTTAAACTACTCGGGTTTTTAACACAGCGTTATATTATAATGGTTTCGACCAAATTCAAGACAAACATCTTACCTAATCTGTGTATCAAAAATAATTATATCCAATCAAAATCACTATATTAATTTATTTTCATTAACCGACGGCATCCGCCTATACAAACAAAAAGATAGGTATTCGTTTTTTGTGAATCGATAAATCCCAGCGCGAGTCTCTCTTTAAAGTTCAAAATTATAAAATTTTATTTCGTGGTGCACATCATCCTTGTGCCGAGTTACCTGTGTACCGAATTTCAGAATCACTAGTGCCAAGACTATTGGCTTTGAATAGCATGCGCGTGCACTTATAAACTCATTCATATACACAAACATTGTCTTTTATTATTGTACATTATATTATATTATAAATATAATATGTATTATGTGTCATATTAAATTGTAATATATATATATATGTATATTAGTTATTGTCTCATTGATATCGAAATAATTGTTTGAAACCGCATATAATATATATTTATATACGTATATCATACAGGGTGTCCCGCGAGGATTTACCCATTGCAATATCTAACGAAATAATGGAGATATAAAAATTCTGGTTTTATAATAAGATTTACAGGGATAAGAACTACAATTATTTCATTTTTTAATGTATTTTAATGTTTGGGTAAAAAAGTTAAAAAATATATTTTTGTATTTAATTATTTCCAAAATAATTAAAGATAGCCATTTTGTAGAGTTAATTTTTCTGAAAATATTGACGTTTCAAAATTTTGTTTTCATTAACTTCCTGATTTTTAATATTTTTTCTAGTTTTGAATAAATAAAATATGATTAAAAATGTATAACTATTAGGTTCACGGAAAGTATTCAGCCGGCCGTATGGGAATGCGCGCGACGCGGCGGGTCCATGTCCATATTTGATAACATTATGGTGTTAAATAATTCGCAATGTTTCTCGAAACTAAAAAAAATATCAAAAATCAGGAAATTTATGAAAATAATATTTTGAAACGTCAATATTTTCAGAAAAATAATAAACTCAATAAAATGGTTATCTTTAATTTTTTTTGAAATAATTAAATAAAAAAATATATTTTTTAACTTTTTTACCAAAACATTAAAATAAATTAAAATATGAAATAATTGTAGCTCTTATCCCTGTGAGTCTTATTACAAAACTAGAATTTCGATATCACCATTATTTCGGGAGATATCGCAATGGGTAAATCCTTACGGGACACCCTGTATATATATAATGTTCTATTCGAAAATGTAGAGGTTAGAAGTGTAAAGTAATTTTGAAATAATGAAAAATACATATATAATCCATTATATACGATACACCACAATCCTGTAAATTAACTTAAAATTTAAAATCTCAAAGGTTTCGGCTTTTCTCAGATGAAATACAATCAGACAAGTGTAGTATTGGCACCTAATAATAAGCCACAGGACATAAAGTTGAATGGCCCCATCAAGCTTACAGTTGGGACTTGGCTCAATACATTAAGTATCTACATACGTAACTATCATTATGTACCCATGCAATATGTGTCTTTTTGCGGTTGTAAGTCATAACTTATAATCAAAAACAGTCGTATTGTATGGAATTGACTTGACGAATTCATCGAGATAAATATTCAAAAAAAGTGGTGCAGTAGTTCACACTATTTTTTACCAAACAAAAACACAACGAGTAGTTTTAATTCATTTAATTCGGCACCCTTTTTAAATGTCTTTGAATATACCAAAAATAAAACATAGACCATCCCACTGTTATTGAACAGACGTATCACAGACATTTTAAGTAATACGTAGTATTACATCATTGACGTGTTTTTTTTAGTTACACCTATACGGGTTGAAATATATCATTATTCATAGAAATATGTTAAATGTATGGTTCAAATAGGATTAGGCTTGAATAGCAATATTATTATACCCAAGTCAATATTTCAAAAAACTAGATATCAAATTTAATGAAAATAAATAATAATAATCAAATTTTTAACTTTTAAAGTTTCATTTGTCAAATAATGACTTAAATTTTTAAAGGGATTGTATAAAACTTTTGGAATACTTTTATCCTCCTTAAATTACTCTTAAATCTTGCTTAAATATAAAGCTCTCTACCAATCAAATAATAATTAATTAATATTGGTTTCATTATTATGATATCAGTTACATTACATCAATATTATAGTTTTAGAAACTATTTAATTATTTAGCAAAAAAAAAAATATATATAATAAAATTACATTCATAAAAGAGCTTTCATTATGTCGTTTCAATAATAAAATATTCAAATACTGTATTTTTTGCTGACAGTAGTTTTTTAAAAAATTTTTTTTTATAGACTGGTTATTTACATATACATGCATCATACCTATACGGGACACGGAAGACACACAGGAAGTCACCCATCGGTAATATATATCTTTGTAAAATATTTTAAGAAGCACACGCAATTAATAATCTCAATTCCCAAATTAGTACAGGTTTAATGTCGCTCATGCACGTATAATAATAATATATTATTCCATTTTGACCGCAGCGTGGGCGAGATGCAATATATCAAGTCAAAATTATTTATTCTTGCCTATGTGGCTATGCCGATCTACATACGTACATTATATTTATATATATATTTTGTACACTCGACGAGTTCTCATAAAAATCCTCTACCATCACGTCGTCGCTAGGGAGAGCCCTAAAATAGTCAAACACACCCATAGTTCAGTGTGTGTTTCATCATGAAAGGTAGTTTCCTAGTTGAGGGATTAAAAAGACAACCGTAAGTACATTTAAAAATAAGTAAAAAAGTAAAAAATTTACTGTATTATGGTATAAAATAAATGCACTACTGTATGTGATGTGATATAATATATTTAATACACATTCGAATTATATACACGTACTAGATGGTACAAATGTAAAATAAATACATACTATGTATAGGTACGACATAAGTGCATGTAAATATATATTATATAATGTATCATATACTTTGTATACTAATTAGTGATTACCGGTATTATCGTCACTATAAAATATTAATCTAAAAATCATATGGGAAATTAATAATAATTATTACGTATTGATAAAATACAAAGGTAATTTATAACGTCGAGTTTGATTAAAAAAATTCACAACTGCGTCGGTAATCAAGCCTGTATTATAATTTATAGGTAGGTACTCTCAATTGGGGCCTATAATATAATTATCAAGTATTCGACAAAAGTTTATGGAATAACGTCACGGTGAAATCGTAATTGAATATACTAGGTAGTTAAACTGTATTAAAAAGCTTTCGAAACGTAGTTAGCTGGGGTAATATTGCTTTTAAATAATAATGTTTCAAGATCATTCTATACATAATATTAGTGTACAGGAAACTTATAACTACGCGATAAATTATTATTATCGATTAGAAAAACATCGGTGGCTATGTCCGTTATAATTTAAATGTAAATATTAATTTTACGTATTTTGACTAAATGAAATAAAATGGCATAGTTGTATTTCTTTTAGAAAATTCATTTTCTATGGATTTTATTTTAATAATGATACAGTCCCAGTGCTTGTCTTATATATTTTGTGCAGGAATATGTCCTGTGGTGTTTTCTTTTACCATACGGCACATTGTATAATATAACGTTGTATAAACACGAAAGTATTGGTTATCTGCTTGGTCGTCACCAAAGTCAAATTCAAATAAGGCATGGAAAATAATTGAATTATTTATCAATTAAAGTATCAATATTGCAATTTATCGATTGTGGATTTAATGCAAATACCATTATTTATATAGACAATCGGTCGATCATGTAGGATTATAGCACTTAGTAAATTTTGTGCTGTTGTATTATACTAGAATACGCCCACACGAATAACTTGTAATTATTATCCTATCGTTTTTGTATGGTGAGTTTTCGACTACAACACTATCTAATAAATAATAATATTAATTATATAATTGCAATTATTATATCGACGTGTGATAATGAAATGATTAATGAAATATCACTAATAACAATAGTTATCAAAAAATCGGATGATTTAATCGACACCCGTTCGTTGTTTTTATATATAACTTTATCGTTTACTTTTAAACACTTCTAAGTCATTGTATCTCGAGTAGTGATTGATTTATGAAACTGCGAACTATGCCATTAGCCATTGCTCTAATGGCAGGCCCTGTTACCTAGCCTATACACAGTATAATAAACAGTGCAATGCCGTTAATAAGCGGAGTAGTACAACCAATGCCGATACTATAATGACTGTCAGTTCTTTCAAATATCGCACTACCAAAAACCCTGAAGGAATGAACCATTAGTAAGACTATTTATCAAGACCGATGACTACAAAAACTCAATCCTCTACAAATGCTTAGAAAATGTGCCTGATATACGATTAAAGTCAAGGAAACCACCATTGGTCAAAGGCTCAAGGCCAGAGAGCTAACCCAGTCGCAATTCTGCAGTGCTGATAAATGGCAGGAGGAGTGTATGGGCAATACGACATAACATAAAAATTTGATTAAGGACCCCACACAAAGAGTTAACTAAACAGTTAAAAGGGTTCAAACTTCTACGGCGAAAATGGGTAATGCTTAACCGATTAAGAACTGGACACGAAAGACGTGGGCATATGATGTTCAAGTGGAAATTGAAGAACGGTCCAGAATGTGATTTTGGGAATGACAACCAGATTATGAGAGATATTACAGACGAATGTCCGAATAAAATAAGGTTCGAGTCGGGCATTAATGAGATTAATGAAGTTACGAAGGAAGCATTTGAATGGACAAGTGCCTTGGACATGGAAATCTAGATTTGACTAAATACTATGTAGTTACTGTTAATAATATCACGTATAAATGTTATTTTATTTATTGTATTATAAGTATAAATGTTACTGTGTTATTGTTGCCATACGAATAAAGAAAAGCCATTTCTAGGGGGGACACATATTGAATACAATTTTTCTTAACTATTTATGCCTAGTATAAACGAGTACTGAATATAAAGGTACGTTAATACCTATTTACAAGGCTGAGCAAGTAATTAATATTTTATAAACTATAGGTTATAAGTTCACTATTTTCGTATATATTGATATTTATATAATTGAATTCAAATTTAATGCTATCCATCTTAGTGACCCACTCGTTACCACTGTATTACAGCGTTACCCACTTATTCGATTTTTAAATTCAGAAGTTGTAGTTTAATAAATTTAAAAAAAAATTTTCACCAAGGAAAATTTGGATAATGATTTATTATGATTAGTGTGGACTGTGGGTAGAAATAATAATAATAATACTTTATTGTCAATATAATATTTTACAAAAGTATAAAAAAGACTAAAAGAATATTAAAATATATGCAGGTGATGTGTATTTTAAATTCTACGGAATTTATACAATTTCATTTATATTTTAGAGTTTCGTGTTCAAGGGATTGTCTTATATATTTTATTGTTTAACACTAACAATTAGAATATTTAAGGAGTAAATAACTTAATATAATTGTTGTTATCGGCTATGTGGGTATTAACTACCAATCACTATTTGACGTTTGTATTTGCGATTTTAAACTATTTAACATGTTAATCGGTCCGTCGTTATACTTTGTACCGCCGAATCGACATAATATATATATATATATAACATAATATTACTATAGGTATCGCGTAAATAAATGTATTCTACGAGCACACGAAACGACAGCAGGGAGAAACGAGAATAATAACGTCACGCTGATTCAAGTTAAACACCCACGCTTGCTTATATAATAATAATATATATATATATATATATATTATATACATATACAAACGGCACAGCTCGAATTGAAATAGTAACGTGATTATAAAAATAATACAAGAGATAACATGTCATATAATATTTTTTATGCAACAAAATAAGGGCGAGAGAGAGAGAGAGATAATATAGTGGGGGTGAGTGGTAATACTACTATTATGTACGTACCTAAATGGCTAAATATTATAATATTGCGTACCAGCGTTTTCGAATATAATATGACATTTTCCGGGGAAATTGTTGCCGAACAAGACCCAATCTTGTGGCGACGAGAAGAAGTCGGCCCCAGGGTACTCACGAGCATGTAATTATTTACGTTTACGCGAAAGAGATCGAACTGAGAGTGTTCACCGTGATGTATCGTATGATAATAATATATGATATTGGCTAATCCACCTGTTACAGCTTATCGCTTATGTCTGCGAATCTCCGGCCGACAGCTATACGCGGCGTTATAGTAATACGTTGCATACATAAATATTACACTATATACCAATCATTATTGTTATTATTGTTTTGATTTTAATATGTGGAACGGCCGGGCCGTAAGTTGCGTTCGCTATCGATTTTTTGATCGAAATATTACATTATTTGTTGATATCATACACGATCGACCGGATTTATGTTATTTTTAAATCGCTTTCCACTGTATTTGTATAACATAATAATATCATATAGCAATTTTATGGTTGCTGTATATAACCTAAAGTTTTCTCCCGCCCCTTAAAAAATTATCTGCTTGTCAAAATTCTGCTGTAAGGATACATTTTTATGATTTGAATATACATGCACTCTAATAATTTACGATACTCTTAAGACCAAAACGAATTTTATAGGAATCGCGATGTTATCAATTATTGTATTAGGTACAGGTTACTTATGTACCTGTGTATCAATGTTTATTTATTTTGTTTGATATCCGAGAACGGGGCCCCTACGGGTTATTCGTGGTCAGAATCGATTTATATTAATTCGATTTCAATCCTAGTTTATTATGTTACACAGAAATATTGTAATAGTTATACCTAATGCTACACTGCAACATTAAAACAGTAAACTAGCTATTGTGATTATGCCAGGAGTATATTATCGGATAGGTGAGTATAGAACCTCACGAGGTGCACATACATATGCGTATAATTTGTAATTCTTAAGTTTAAGAGTTATATACCGAGTGGCGATTTCGTCGATTTACTTAATCCAAACTGCAGAGGAGGAGATTACAATATCCATTCGGTGATTTTTGATATATGTATAATATAGCTGTATAACCTGACTTAGCATTCGACCGAAAAAAATAATGATAAATTAATACAAATTGATATACCTTGGTTTTGTTGTAACCCAGTTCAGATTATAATACGCCAGGATGTAAAATGCCGGAAACCTTCGAGGGGTATACTCAACAGCTTCCCAAAGTTGTATGGTCTTCATATATTATGGGAATGCATAAACGACAAACAGATGACATACATCTGCTGTTATGTGTAATATATACATTATACATATATATATACCTATGCACTGCTCTCGCTAAGCCTCTTCTTTTATTTATTTATTTTTTTACTCACTGCACGCAACGACTGTTACGTACTGAAGAATATTATTATAATATAGCATATTTTAGTATGCAGCTGATACGCTTTTATGGAATTTCTAGTGTAAGGTTTACAGCGAGAGCGATAAGCGCTGAGAAACTGATGAGATTTCAATTATATTTTTGAATTCACGTGATGAAAAAAAAGGTATTAAATACAAGCTTTAGAGTGTAGATATATATTATATTACTGCACTTTGGATCAGACGAGGGTAACACCACATCACGCATGAGCCCACTCGAGTGGATTACTAATTTAAAATAATAACGTTGAGGATATATGGAGAAAAAGGGTCGACTAAGGACCTGTGACTGCACGTGTAGTCAATACTTCTAGTGTATAGGTACGATATTATTGCGTGTATTATATTATTATCAAGTCGCTTTGTTATCATAATAAAATGCTATCGACGATCAATTTCCACACAATTTCTAAACATTTTTTATCTTCCGACCGGTTAAAAATGTTTTTCTCAAGGTGTGGCATATATACTCTGTGACTTATCCGAATATATTATATATTTATATACTTCACATTCTCGTAATGAATGCACATATTAGGCATACATATGAGGGTCGAGAGAATACTTTTATTAGTTAACACTCATTGGTAATTTTCTTGAAAACTATCATCAACGTTTTTGAAATTATTGTTTTCACTTAATTTGAATTCATCACATGCAAAACGAAATTTTCAACAAATTAATAAGCCTATTATTTTTGTTGCTAACTAAGATTTTACCTTTTTAACTGATTGAATACATTTTTAATTTTATATTAGTAGAATATTTTTCTGAGATTTTAATTATTATATAACATTAAAATCGTATTTCAAACAATTAGCTAGGTAATTAATTAATAATTAGAAATTTTTATTTAAAGTAATAATTGAGTATACTGATAAGCATAGGTATTGCTAGGAATCTACATTGCTCCTGTGTCACTTTACTCAATTATTTTAAACTTTAAATAAGTCTCTATACGGTTACTTGACAGTTCGATCTGAATTTTGTTATTACATACAGAAATTTTCCAAAAAACATTCATTTCACGAACGTAAAACATTCTGTTTTGGAATGAAAAATAAAAAATGTAAGTTATCGTCCACAAAAGTCATATAAACTTAAAAGTTATAGCGATAAAAAATATCGTCAAGTAAAATCTATGCCTAAAATTAAGCACGCGTGTAAAAAAAAGTCCAAAAAATGTTTATACTTTTCCAGAAAATAATGAATGGTTACCTTGGAAACAATCACCTTGTATACATTATACAACGCACATAATAATATATTGGAACACGAAACAATTCTTGGTGTGCTCTGTGTTCGAGGTTTTCTGCTCCGCATTCGAAAAAGACGGTGGAAATCCACTTAATAGATTTTTGTATTCGTTCTCACACGACACACTAGTACGATATTTTATTATAAACCCGCCAGACGTCTTGTCAGTAGTCCGTCCGTCCGTCCGTCTGATTGATATTTATACGAACACTTCGTGTACCTACTGTTTTATTTACTTACACACAGACACACAAACACACACATACACACATACACATTATATGTTATGTAGGTGCAGCGTGCATTACGTATGGGATATGGGTACATTATATGTACATTTTAATACGGAGACGATTTTTCTCACTTTGCTGGTAAATCGAATTCACAACTGTATACGAGGATACTGCATATATATATATATATATATATATATATATATACCATCTTTACGCGTAATATAATATATTTTATGTGTGTAGATAGTCGGACCTTCTTTTCCAGTGCGATTTACATAATATATACCGATCCACAGCTGCAGTGCACGGTGACAATATACACGCGTCGTCACGTATTATTATGGGTATATATAGGTAGGTATGTATACGTGCAAGCGACCGATCGCGATTGCAAATGGTAACGCTTTCAATAAGGATGGCTATACGATTAGGAAAGCTTATATATATAGGTATATTATATAGAATATGGGTAGGATAATATATATATATATATTTGTAAGCACTTGAATAATATAACACTGTAGGTTGTTTTTTCGTCGTCGCCGGCAGGTAACGTATACAAACGGTTGTTTGCAAAAATTTCAAATTCTATTTCATTTATTTCAGTAATTTTATCGTATTTATACCATTTTCAATTCATTTATTTATTTTTATCGTCGATTATTTAAAACAATTCAAACCACATAATACCCTATATTTTTAGTGTTTTCAAACTACAAAAACTCTCATAATCATTTCAGAGTATTGGGTATTATATGTAATATTAGAAATTAAATTGTATATCCAAATAACCAATTATTATCGTTTATATTTTAAAAGCAATTAAAATTTAAAAAAAAATAAAAAACGGAAACAAATTATCTGAAATCCGAACGAATGCAATATGTTTTTATCGATTACTTCGTTATTTAATATTGTAAACCATAATCAAAAATGATATTTTTTTTTTAAATATTTGGAAAGTTATAACAATATTAACATTAATAAACACTATGTATTATCCATCTTAAGATGATAAATTCATGTTTAGGTTTTATAACTTAAGTAAGTACATTATAATAGTGACATAATTTTGTTTCTTAGCAAACTTATAGTTAGACACTCTTTTTTGAATACAGAAATGATTTTGCATTCCATACACCTGTGTTTTACATCTTCCCCTCTTCTTCTACGTTGCCACACAACACATCAGATCGACATATCGAAGATAATATAATACACGCACTGCCAATAATTCGAACCACTTAGTGTTCACTGCTGCTGGACTTCTATTTGAATTTATCGAACCCGTCGAGATCCGCAACGGCCATTGATTGGTGTCGATGGTGGGGAGAGTTGCGTGGGATCGAATATTATATTATAATACATCAGAACAGACGTCCGGAGAAGTGAAAAGTATACAAATGATTTACGTGGTCTGTAAAGGAGAATAATACAATAGCAATCGTTCGTTTCGCATAGAAATATAGAATTCAAAACTAGGAACGTGTATCGTGTGCAGAATTTTCTCGACGAATGGCTCTCATCCTTATCACTTATACGCCTTTAAGGATTTTTTTTTCGTATAAGGCTCGATTTCTATTTTATACCACTCGTCAAATATTTCGCAGAACCGCCTGCATTGAAAACTACGGCGTGCATACGATGACCGACGAGATAACAATATATGTATAAAGGCAAATTCACATGGACGGATTGGCATATCGGGAAATCGTCAACTTTCCCGGCCGATAGTCTTCCCGGGGTCAATTTTATTGATATTCTAGGACAACAACGCAATAACACCATCGTACGTAACATCTGCTAACTTCTTGATATAACTACTCAAAGGTTTTTAAAGGATGCCAAGGTATAGGTAATATATACATACGAACATGATATAGAGGAAAACTGCATAATACGTATTACGCGCACTGGTAATTCGAGTTTTAACTGTAATTATTATGATTTACTGGAAACATTGTCTAATCGTTTTTTTTTTTTTTTTAATCCAACGAAAATATTTGTTTTTTGTTTCACTGGTAATAATGACGTATACGGTGAAAAAAATAAAATCGCACTATGAATATTATGCAATGTTTTAACGACAACTGCTATATAAACGATTACAAAAGAACCTTTGTTTCGGCAACGGCGGCAGGTATATAATACTGTAATTTTAATATTAAAAATAATTCATATCTACTGCGATATACTATTGCGCATCAGTGTACCCACCGCTATATAGGTACCTACATTATAATACATACAATATATCATAATATTATAATATATATTGTATTAATTTGAATTTTTCATTTCAAGCGTCTGTCTTTCGTATACGTTTATATACCTTTTGGCATTTTTTGCAGCTCGACAACCGCAACAATAAATTACCAACGCTCATTTAACACGTGCACGGAAAATAATAATTGTTTAGCGGAATATATTATCGCGCGGCGTACGATACACATTTTTGCGACGATGTATACCTACGTTGGAAAGAACGGCGCTGCGACCGCCGTCGGTGAAAACCTAATGATTTATACTGCGTTTTAATCGTCATCCAGTCGTCGTCGTTAATTATCGCAACGTTATTATGATAATATTATTACGTGTGCATTATTATTATATACCTACAAGTAATAGGTAATATTATGCGTACCCCGCGCATATACGACGCACGTCAGGTGGAAAATGCCCGAAAACACCACAAGCGTATTATATATATATATATAAATTAGGAGGCGATAAACTACATACAGACAGGTATATAGAGGTATATACATATACCTACACCTTTCAAAAACCGCTACACCTATCAGTCTGCACCCGCCGTAAGTATACCAGCTACGGCTAATATACACGCACTGTGTTATTATGATATTGCGTGTGCGTGTGTATGTGTGACAAAATATACGTATATATTGTATACCTACCCATTTAAACGTGCATGTGCGATAATCGTGTTATGTGCCGTATCATATATATATATATATATATATATGTGCATAATAAACGTACGTGTATATAGATTTTTAAACGCTTTTTTTATTTTACCGTCTGCTCTTATTTAATTGTAGAGTGTCGGTGCGATATTTCAAAATATTGTCAGTATGATTTATAAGTGTGATTTGCAATGGTGCAGTGTATACCTGTGCGCCCGGAGTGGATTCCGGTGGGCAATAATAAAAAAAGCTGTTTTAGAGGTTATAGTTATATGTGTGTGTGTGTGTGTGTGTGTGTGTGTAAGCGGCTATCCCGCTTTTAAAGTGGTGTCTTTGGAATTTCGCGAATTTCCCGGCGCAATAAATCAAGCAATACCTAACCACCTCTTCCTCGTCACCGTTCTCATCGTACACAACAAGACGCAGGAACGCCTATTAAACAAAAAGCCGCGAAATCGGCAGCTGACGCGTACACCTATTATATCATTATATACCTGGGCTGTCGCGCGTGTGGAATATTCATTGGTATAATCATTTTTTTCGACACTAGGTCATTATTTTTTATTAAATTCCATGGCGACGACGAGAAACAGTGAGCGAGGGGTGGGTGAGTGTTAGAGAGAGAGAAGAGTTCTGCGTACAATTGTTGAAGAAAAAAAAATTATACAGTCGTAACTTCGGATATAATATATTATCATAATATTAATAGCTAGTCAAACGTCAAAATTTTCCATCGTCTCATTCTCATACCACAGATTATATAAAACTGTAATATAATATAATCTGTGCTCATAATCTTATTATTGTATTATATTATAAGATCCGTCCAACTTTTACAGCTTACATTTACGCATATCATGTGATACTGTCAATCTGTAAATTGTTTACTAGTACGTGGAAAATATGCGATTTGGTGGTTGAAAAAAATAACTATTTAGATTCGTTATAAATTGCATTTAGTCTGCTTTTATATGTATACATATAGGTATACGATTTCCTCCGCAGTCGGCCGTTTTAGACTTAACTACCTACTGTGTTATGATTATATAATCTATCTATTTGCTGAACAACATTTATGCGCTAAATGTATATTATTATTAAACAACATTAATGTATAAGATTTATTCGACGATATTATCGTGTATTCGTGTCCGCCCGGAAATCGAGTCGGGCAATAGCCACTTGAGTGTAGTAGTGTTGCAATAAGATTCAAACCGATTATAAACCCAATTTATGTGCGTTTAAATGTACGAATGTATATAGTATGTGTATGGTGTACAGTGTACGTATATAATAATAATAATAATTATACATAAACAGTATTACTCATCCAGTGGGTTAACATTTCGAGATAAATTTCAAACGGTATCATAGAAATAAAAATTACTGCAACATCTGCAACAGGGTACATGATGAAATTGACATCCTCATTTGTATATTAGTAACATTTGTTTAACAACTCATAAAAATCGGATGCGATTACAAAATACGCATGTGCCTATAATAAAAAGATGTGTATCATTGAATATATAATCTTCACAATAATATTGTATTTATGCAATTAATTTCATAGTTGGTTTTTTAAATAAACCATTTTCATATCATTATTCTGTCTGCATAATTTGTTGAAATAGTCAAAAGTTCTCGTAATAAATTAAGACGTAGAATGTGTTATATTATACCTAATAAGTTATAAGTAATACAAATAATGTAAGATATTTTATAAATCTACACTGGAACTAACCGAGTCTTTTATCAGGTATACTAAAATATCAAATTTTTTAAAAAAAATGACAATTTCAGTTACAGCAAGTATAAAATAAATATTATATAATTAATTGAATGAGCTATTATATAGAAGAAAATAACTATAGGTACGGTTTGGAAATCTTAAATCAACATAAAATAATAAAGTATAAAAAGCTATTGGTTCTATTAATAATAAATAATTATATCTAAATTATATCTTAATTGCATCTAGATTGGAACTATTTTCAGCCATAGTTCTGTTTAAATATCACGTAAGTACTGTATTTTCTAGAAAATTGTCTCGTTGGGGGATGATCAATATATGAGATAAAGTCTTCAAAAGTTAAGAATTTCTTTGAGATCCTATTAAGTTTAATACGAAGTGGTATAAGGATCCCAACAAAACTGATTTAATACAGAATTGATTATGAAACAATAAAGAGCTTTTAAGGATGTGGAAAGTTCAAACTCGCTAACTACTCACTGCAGATACCTAAGCATTTTAATGGCCTGTTGGCCTGGTAACGTAATTTGTTTTAAATATGATAATATAATAGTTTAAAATGGGAGTAAAATACGCTTGACGCGTTGCAATTCGTATTCTTTGGAATAAAACAACGCTGCAGAGGTAACGCCATTGATGGAATAAGTAAACGAGACCGGTTTTCGTCGTTATAAGTACACTATATACATCATACTGGACACTTTCCCACATTTTAACTAAAACGTAATTGTCCGACCAGACAACTGACCTGTCTAATTCACTCTGCAGGCACCGAAAGACCGCCATCACAGAGTGTATTGCCGAAAACAATTATCGATCGTTAGCGATAACACGAAGTCGGCGACGTATTAAAACATCTTTACAATATAACGTTAATGGATAGTGCAAATAGAAGATGAAAATGTTATTATGCTTTAACAGCAGGCTCACCTCGGGGTAATCCTGATTGGGCTCTGTTAACGAGTGATCTCAACCCAAGTATTCTGACCTACAACTATAATCTCGATGAAAGGTAAAAGTTATGTCTCTATATAACAGCAATGGTTATAGCGCAAAGACGAAGCTATAATCAGAGAATTTCCATTAAGATTTATGACCAAAATGATTGAAAGTATGGCCAAAATTATGAAGTATTACGTGTCTCAAACTTAGATTATAGCAACACGGTATTACATTTAAACGAATTCACGAGCATAAACAGATTTAATGTTTGTCCTATTATCAGTGGTGGTGCATGCAACTGTAAATAAACTGCAAACAGTTCGTATCTACGCTGAAATAGAAATATTTTACTGGTGCGATTTTTCAAAAAAAAAAAAAAAAACGATCTATAAAAACGATCACCACGCTATTAGGTAATCAATATGTGCAGTACTGTATAGATATCAACTAAATTTAGTGTTCTACTATGAGCAACGTGAAAATTGTGGAATATCTATTACTTATATATCTATGTTGTAAAATGAAATAAAAAGCGTAGCTTCTTCATCATTATATATTTCTGTTTTGAACTTAACGATTTAGCATTTTTTTTTAAAACTGTACACATGTTCTTAACAGTTCAAGGTATTCGTTACTCGTTACTTTATAAAATATAACGATTTATCGTTATCAAACAGGTGAGTGTCAGATAAGTTGTTTAGTATTTTAGTTTTTTAAGTACAGCTCTTTCAGTACAATATTTAGCCTTATTATTTAAAGTAATTATTTTATTTAGTTGCATAGAAATGTGCATGGGTCTATATAAAATGGCAATCGCAAATTTGGCCGTTTTGCAGTTCTATTATGTGCATTAAAAAATATTGCACCGAGAATGCGGTTTTGAGTCATATTATACAGATAATTTAATATTCTATAGTGCACTGTTATAGGTATTACTATATGATGGGGATCGCTGGAATTAAAATATAAGCACGTTGATTAATTATCGCACTACCGACCACGTAAGTATTATTACCTATTAATGTGTAGTTTATTTATCAAAGAAATCTCGGGTGGAAACGATTATTTTCGAATCGTGTTTTTGCTAACGTTCGCGCGTTAACAAAATAATTGTTTTGATAATATCTCAAATATTTATGTAAGTGAAAGTTTAACCGACTCGTCGTCCATCTCCTGATAAGCAACGTGTACTAAATCACGTTCTACGATCGCCCGTAGACACCCAGTACAAACCATCAGCAGTGCATGTTAAGTCCTAAAAAATAATTAAAGAACACAAAAAAAAAAAACACCGCAAAGATTTATCGATATACCATATACCAAACGCGTGTGTAGATATATACAATATACGGAAACACGACCGGCCCAAATTCGATATGCGCCGGTGCGCGGCGCACTATGAATATTTATTTTATTTTAATATTTACAACTATATTGTTACGACAACGTTTATAATAGTGAAGTTACGAGAAACAATTTAAACATTATAATATGTTATGTACGAAACAAATTTGACTATTAATAACGATCGGCGAAAACGACAAGCTCTCCGTCGTCGCCGCGTGGCAAACGAACCGCACACGATTTCAGTTTGTATGCCTATAACATCCGAGAAATTTGACATAACCAACCGAGACGGAAGATATTCGTGGTGTAGGTGGTGGCAGAAAGAGGGGAAGTAATGAACGGTTGGCGGGGTAGCTATTATATGATCATGTAATAATAATAACAATATATTGTATGAAAAAAGATACTTTGCGTATTACGAAAAAGTTTAGGAAATCATTTTTCGTTTGCATAATATTTTAATTTGAAAAGTACTTACGCGGACGTAGTATTTTAACTGCACAGATGTTGTGAAATCGATCGTTCATGTCTTTGTGGGAAAAAAACAAAAAAATATTACAATATTACAGCTGATCCTATACGATGACGTTACCCGTGAAAAATTATATGCCCGTGGATTTACTTTTTCATGAAATCCGTTAAATTTAAATTGCCCAGATTCTTGAAATCATTGTTACTCGGGGTGTTTTTTTTTTTTAAATATAAAATTATTATATCCGATCTCAATTATTATTTAGTTATTTGGACTACGAGGACCTATATTTTCAACATTTATATTATGTTTAAAAGTAAAGAGTAAATGATAATAAATTAATAGGTAAATAACATAATGACATTACTAATTTTGTTGAATGTATTGACGAAATGTTTATGTTGTCGAAAACAGTGGATTTTCATAAAAGTCGTTTTAAGCCTTTAGTTGTATACATAATAGATAGACATATCTATTAATTTTAACTGATCCGCACATAATTTTCCTTGACAAATTAATTAATAGCAGTAGGTAGATTTACATTTTACGATGTATTAAACTCTGTTAAATATTCTACCAATACCGTCATAACAATAACACATTAATTTGGACGGTTTTGACAAAATTCTAGGTAGGTGTTATTCAATTGTGACTATTTTATTTTCTGTTACCAATCGTGGTTCTATATAAACAAAAAAATATTCACTTCGTTATTCGTGAGCCAACAAATCCCTGTGAGATGAGACCTTTTTTAAATTGCAAAGTTTTGAAAAAATGTCTTTGAGGCTCGCGTATAGGATTTATCTGTGTGCCAAATTTTATGATTTCACGATATCAGATTTGGCCACACACTCATACACAGAGATGGTCATTTGTCAATATAGATAGCGAAACGCGGTATAGGTTAAGCTGATGCTACATTCGGTAAGTAAGTAGGTAGATGGGTGGGCCGGGTCGTGTGTCTATATAAATATATATATATTATAATTGTGTATAATATACATATTATTATTGTCATGTATAATATTTCAAATAATATTATAATAATATTGCGGACACGTCATAAAGTACCATCGTCGGTGCGAGAGTTCTGACGGCGACCGCAGTAAGTAACGCGCTGTTTTGTGTGCATAATAAATAATCGTCGGCGGGCGGTCATCCGTTTTCACGCGTAAAACAAATACTGCTCGCCCAATAATCTATTACGACACTGTCTATAGCAACGTCGGAGAATCGTGTCGAACATATTTTCGACTGCGCGCGGTAGATGGCCCCGAAATCAATTAGTCCGAACGCCGTATACATTATTATTATTATTATTATGCTTTATACACGCGGTTACCTTGTATATTTGAGATGAAAAAAAAACCGACTCGAAACAACTATTCGATCAGATATCATAATATTATATTATTGTAAGCATTATAATATTATTATTATATTATATTATTAGGTACAGGTGTAGTTTATAGACGACCCGTCTCGACCGACCGCCTTAGCTCTCGATATTATTATTATTTTATGCGGCGCGACTATCGCACCGATCGCCGGTCGGGAAAGTGCGCGGCGGCGGTGAATTTTATGAATTTTTTTTTCTCTCCGCGATGATTTACGGCCACGTCGTGTGCGCGCCACCGCGCCCGCCCGTCACACCGACCGCCGATCTTTGAGAGCACGGTCGCGTTATAACTCATAGCTTATAAATATATTGTAATAACATATTTTATTGTGATTATTACTTATTATTACTGTTTCGTCGTAGCGCGGACAACTATAGCGTTAACGTATAATATGGTAATAAGTACCTACACTAACCAATTGTATAAGTACCTATACTTTATTAGACGAACATAAATTAAAATATATTTAATATTAAATATTGAATAGTGCGAGGACTACACTTCTATATCGTTAGTGTGGTGGTGGTCGCTGTTATCGTCGTTAATATTATTATTATATTGTGATGTAATGATTATATTATGACAGTTAAAGTTCGTATAAAAAATACAACAATAATATACAATATACGAAATTACAAACGATACAGACCACCAGTTAACCAAACTACCATATTAACAATAATACCTAATCTGTTGGCGCCGGGTGTATAGGCATTCGTATCCGGATTGCACGCTTAAATTATGTCGCCCTCTCTGCCCGGAAAGGTTATATATACGTACAAGAGTGTATATGGTTCCTATAGATATAGGTACCTACAGTATATAATATATTTTATCACAATATTTAGACCGGTAATGCTGAGTGTGTAAGTCAAAACTTTACACGAGAGTGAGCGGTTGTATTATAAAAACGTGATGGATGTTGTAGAAAATGTAACGCCTATAGGTTTTGATAAGACTTGACATCTGAGATTTTTACATAAATGGGATAATATTTTATAGGCATTCGAATTTTTTTTTCAATTGTAAAATACGTTGAATATGATATGATTATAATAATAAGAAACAATAATAATCAAATAATTAAAAATATTAAAATGTATAAATGTTCGACAACATATAAAATATAATGATGAAATACGCTACCTAGTTTAAAAAATAAACTTTTTCAGAATTTGATCTGAACACCGAAGTCTTACGTACAATATTATATGTTTTACTCATTCTTAAATTTTAAATTCTGAGCGGACCGATGAATGTATTGATTTTACCACGATGTGTGTTTTTATTTTATTTTTTTTTTTGTGTGTGAAATTTACACTGAATGTTTATATAGGCATTTTCTATATTTAATATAATTTTCAAAATATTTAGATTTGTTTTGAGCTGTTTACTGATATTTTAATTTTTCAACTTTTTTGGTTTTTTTTTTCTATAAATATCGATAAAAATTTATTTTTTGGGTAGAAAAGCTTGAAAATTTAATACAAGGTTTCCAACACATTGCAACAATAGCAGTTGAAAAATATTAAAAATACTTAGGCACGATTTTTTTTATAAGCATTAAAAGTTCAAATTTTGACTATAAATATACGTAAAAATTACGGCAATGTTGAAATTATCTTAGATATAAATTCATAAAAGTTTTTCTTTTTAGATCTAAGATTTGAAAATTAAATACAAGGCTCCTAACATATTTTTACAATAGCAGTTGAAAAATAAAAGAAATTTATAGTCATAATTTTTTTTTATAAGCATTCAAAGTTTGAATTTTGACAACATACGTAAAAATCACTAAAATTCGTAAATTATTTTATCCTAGAAATTCATAAAAAAATTTCTTTTTAAATTTAAGATTTGAAAATTTTTAATAATCTATAATATATCCTAGACAGATAAACCGTTTCCGCTCAGAATCGTTTTTCGTATACAATATGTGATATAATATCATTGGATTCAAATTTAATTCCATCCATTACAGTAACCCACTTGTAACCTACTGTACAGCAGAGCGACATCTACGACTTACCAGCTTTTTTTAATTTTAAAATATACATATTGGTATACATATGTCTGTATTTAGTTTCTAATTTCGATTAAACTTATATATTACCTAAATAACTAAATAATAATTTAAATTATTAAATGAACAACGTCGATGTACCTATTAAAAGTTGTGATCGCCATGTTATGTCAATTGTTGTCCGTGTTCAAAAAAATTAAAACCTGGTGTGAATGTGGAACAAACTGTCAAAAATATTAAAATATTTTCTGGATGTACAAAGTCCGAATATCATCTATGAAGGTATACATAATATAATATATTATAGGGATATGAATCATTCATGACGATATTATAGGTACTTAAAATCAAATTATCTGTCATATAGTTGTGATAGTACTATCCATAATATGTCTTTGAAAAAAAAAAAAGGTTGGTATACCGGACATGTAATCGACTATATTAAGCGAAAAACTTCGAACGCCATACATTGTAAGATTGTATTAGGTATTCAAATTTATTTCTCGAAACTTCTCACTTGAGTGTGAAAAGTTTTTACTAGATTACCTACATATTTTCGTTAAAGATTTTTCGAAGAATTACACTAAATATGAAAAGTTGAACTGTGAGTTTGGTGTGCATCGTGCATAAACCTAAAATTATGTAGTATTGTAAGCTGAATCAGGATTTCATTATTTATTTATTTTTTGATAAAATATTTTTGCTGTTTATTGACGAATTTATAATGCGATAAAATTCACTAGCTTTTGAAAGACATGGTTAATAAAAGCTGTCAAATATTCTGACCCGGCTTCGAGAAAATAATCAATCTGTCAAATTAAAAATGTACACTCTTCCAGAGCGAACTGACTAGAATGTACATTCGCAATATTATATGCTTCTATAACCTTATCGATCGGATTTTGAGACTATTTATATCGATGTTGTGTCTAGACGAAAAGTTCTACAGCATTAATTATCAATATAATATGACGCTAATATAGTAAAAAATTAATAATAAAAAAAATGAAAATAATAATCATGTTTAGTGATTGCGCTCGTTGAATGAATGGACTCTTAAAAAGCTTTGTGTACATTCCACTGGTTTTAAATAGGATATATTCTTATACTATATACGAGATATTTGAATTTGTCTGATTGAATGGCTTAATTAGCTATAGGGGAGGTTTATTGACCGATTTCGTTGTATTCGATCATACAATAATTTGTCTGTAAAAGCCCTCCATAGACTCATCGGTAATTCATTAGCGTGAGTATTATTTTAATGTAAAGGAATGTTTTTATATATAGATTAATATATAATATATATCATATAAGTTTTATGCACAAGAATATAAAATGTATTAAACCCGTATTTTACTACTCATTAATCACGCAGCAAGTCACTGCTGCAGGTCGTAGCTTCAAATTAAATTAATGAGTATTTTGTTCAACATTTTTATTTCATACAATGTATAATTTATATTTTATATGGTATATATATTTTATTAAATGAAATATTTTATTATTAAAATATTATAATTTACAACATGCGCTAATTAGTTTAAATTTGGAATTTATACCGTCTGTTATATCATTTTAAATTTACCGATTTAGCTATAATTTTAATATTTTATTCTATCATTTTCCAAAAAAAGTTTTAAATGTAAAAATGCAACAATAAACTAATAATGTACGAGTTATTAGAGTCCACGAGGGTACAATAGAAAACTAAAAAAAAATATATGTTGCACTTGGCTCATAAAAGTAACATGGAGAAAAATATTAGATTGTTTATTACATTTTTCATGAAATCCCTTATATAGTTACAAATTTACAATGGTGAAAAATTAACGTCCGAAAAAAGTATTGATGAGATCAGCTCATTATCACTTATCTCCGGTTTATTTTTGTTATTGTTACGAATTAGCCCCAACCCCCTATTTCATATTTCTAGATCCACCCCTGGAGTTTATCAACACTGCTATAATCGCCAGGTATACTACAATGTTATTACAACCTACTACTTAATCTTCTTATATTGTTGAATGGTCGGTGTTTGAAAAATGAATTGTGACAGAATTTGATTTCGTAGCAACATAATATTATTATATATTATAGTATATTAGTATTGATTTAATGAAGTATTGGAAAAGTATTCGAATTTTTTACATTACACAATATGAAGGGTTACTATTCGTATTATATTAAGGTTAAAATAAACCGTTCCAATAGGCTCAATATTATTTTATTTGACAGGTAATATTATATATAATAAGGTACATCATGTATAATAATATTAATAAGGTACGCGTATCAAACAGATTCATACGTAATACTTTATTTAGTTATTTTGAAAATAATTACTGTAACATTGGAAATTCTATTTAATTCTACTCGAAACCTTTTTTTTAAGGTTTGAAAATCAATAAATGTTTTGCATAGTTTTATTGAACTGGATTCTATTCTGAATGGTATTTAGAAGTAATCGATAACTTGCTGTATTATCACGTCATAGAATTTTCAAATTTTATATGATCAACTAATAACCAATTATACTGTACTGCAGGTAATATAAATAAGACTAATTTAAAATGTTCACATGATTAAATGTTCCATTGTTCTACATTATATGTATACAAAAGATTTTTTAAATCATAATTCATTACCAGATTCTGCAGCACTGTCAGAGCTTGCATAAAAAAATAATCACTGAAGGCACATCGCAGTAACAGCTTTCACCAGGAAAAATCATAAACTATTTTATAACATTTTTATTTATTTATTCCAACGTGAAACCGTAATACAATTTTAAAGACTGCGGTTTCAGTATAAAAATATATGGTATGATAACCGTTTAGAATTTTCAGAGATGTGATTCGTACGATTTACATAATATGAAAAAATCTACTACTTATGAATTACAATAATACATAGAATTGATAATGATTCCCATTCAAAGGATCTAGATGTGTAATAATATATTGTTAATATGCGTAGGTTCTTATTACTACGAACGAGTACCTACCTATCTCGTTTCAGCTACTGTAAGATATGACGTATGTATTGTTATTACAAACGAAAATTCCTATGATGCTTATAATATTATAATTTATTTGTAATCGTTAAATGTAGCCATATTCCGTACAAGCACGTTATCACACCTAATTATTATGTTTTGTTCAATTCCTGCATTCGAATGTGTAATATGGGTAATCATCATCGCTATATACCTACACGTCTGGTTTGTCGAGTGCGCGATTCATAAATCTATTATAAAGCCAGTAGCAGGTACTAATACAATATGTAAATAATATGCACAAAGTACAATGTATATTGTCGGAAATAATAATTATTATTCTTTATAACGCACTCGAACAAACTGAAATGGTTTGTTGTCAACGACAGCAATATTGTACTAATATTATTATTCTATAACATTCTATGTGCAAGTATACACAATAGAAGCTCGGTAAAAAAAAAAAAAAAAATAGGAAATACTATTTTTGAAAAAAAAAAAATGTTTCGATCGAATAGTACTCGTCTGTCTATTATTATGACGTGTCTAACACACGTCTGTCTGTGCATACGTCTATATTATACACACACACACACACACACACACACACACCGGTCGTACGTTAAAGGCGGAAAGCCTTTTTATTTGTTTCCACGGCGATTAATACGAAGAGAATGTCGTCCAGTCGTCGCGGTCTGTACTGCAGCTACTGTTAACACTTTTTATTAACCATATTGCGCTACAGCATAGACCTTATACTCATAGACGGAGCATCACTGGTTGGCGGGGTTGGGTGGTGCAGTCATAGCTATCACCTTAGCAGTGTTGTCATTTCTGATAACATAAAATATGTTTATTTATTTATATTATTAAGATATTAATGTTGTGAAATAATTATTAGGGCTCGGGATTATGCATTTGCAAATTTCAAATTTGCAAAACATTTGTCCAGAAAGCAAATAGAATAAATCTGATTCATTATAAATTTGTTTTGGGGTGTCTGGATTTGAAATTTAAAAGTTTTTTGCACATATTTAAGCATACCTACCTATTTCCAACTTTTTCCTATATATGCATATTTTTAAAAATTTATACTGCATATTTTATCTTTTTTTATAAATTGGAATTTTTTTAATTATTTACATAATAAATTCATTTTGTATATGTATAAAAATTATTAATACAATTATGAAATTCAATTTTCTGTATAAGTATTTGTTTTTAAGGACAGCATTTAAACTAATGAAACTTAAAGACAAAAACCATTATAAATATATTATACCTAACCAAAGTAAAAAAAAGTTAACGGTGATAGATTTTTTGATATTTAAAGCATACTCATGATTTATGTCTTCTAAAAATTGTGAATAACTTACATTAACACACATTTTATATTGTTGGATGCTTAAATAGGTACATATATTTGTGATTTTAAGCACATAGTCCCAAGTCCAAAGCCCTGCTAATTATTATAAAAAATAGTCTAGACTGAATATATATTTGTCTATGGTCTAACGCAAGTTATAATTTTAAGTGGTATAGGTATAGTTATACTAAAATTTAATCCATGTATTATAGCTATATAGGTATTTGATTGTAAGAAATTTTAGTGTAATTCATAGAGTAATATAATAGTAATAAAACTCTATGGTGTAATTCGATTTTGATATTTCAAAAATTCATATTTTTATTAAAAGTTAAAATGCTTATTTATAGAAAATTTAAATTCATACAATTTACATAAAGGTAGTCAACATAAATATATATATATATATCCATTGAAAATATTTGGTTTCTGGTATATTTTGTGTTTTATTTTATTAAACATTTTGTGTTTAATATTTGGTAAAAAAACATTAAAAGATCGAAAAGTTCTTTCTGCTTCATGACATATTTCTACTATTGATAATACGATACGATAATAATAAGCGTTTTATGCACAACCTGGTTTGTCCTACGCACATGCGCAGAAGTATGAAACAACATGTGCAGCGCAGCCACCGATTACCGCGGGAACGACTAGCTTGCTCCGTCTATGAGTATAAGGTCTATGCGCTACAGGTATATTGTTATCACTATAGTAATTCGATTTGAACTCACGTCGTGTCGGCAAAGTTAGTAAAACGCAATACCGACAGCGCGCGGCTGTATTATATACGCGACGCGACGTGACGGCTTCTCAAAAATTTAATTGTTTTGCGATTAACATCGTGCGACCGTAATTATGGCATAATCATTTTATATGCATATAAAGATAGTCTTATATAATATAATTTACTACCTTATACCGTAGTTGTAAGTGCAGCGTATACCATTATGAATGTATCGGCGTGTACTAGTTGCGGTCACCCCTCAAAAAGGTTACATACTAGTTGCGGTCACTCAAATAATAATAACTACCTAAGTATACTAAATAATATTATATAATTTATATAATAATTAAATATGAAATTAATATTTCGTTTATTTATTTAATTTAGAAAAATGTATCAATCAACATTTTCCTTCCCATTTATATCGAAAATATAACATACTTAGGACTGTGTACACACTATTATTTAATGTGTAGGTATGTTTAAAAATGTTAATACTTATGTTTAAATTATTCGAATATTCGAAACTATGATCGGAGTATACAATTTAATCTATTTTATTTATAAACGCTGTGTACATTATATCGAAAAATATGATTAAGATATTACCTAAATTGGCGTGACCGCAACTGTTATATCTGTTTATCTCAAAAACCGTCATGACCGCAACTAGTATGCAGCCATGTGTGTGTGTGTGTCGCGAGTTTATTTGTCACACACATAAAGCATAACTTTGAGATTATATAATATATCATCGCCTTTCCGTCATTTTCGTCAAATATAGGTGATATTGTACACATTGTATAATATTATATTGTTATATATAGGTACGTTGTATACTTGTATCAAACTGGTAAACTACATAATATGTGGTATACTTTTTGATTTTCAAAATAAATCATTCCACTGACATTACAAAATATAATACCACAATATGTATACCTACATTATATTTACGGAGTGGTCCACCATGTTTTCCCTCATTTATAAATTTAGTTTTGTATTTCAACCTAAATTTATTTTTCATTGATGTTTTTTATAAATTATTGTCGCCTGTTGGTTAACCGCATTGTTTTGTTGTTATTATTTAATTTTTGGTACATTTAATCTTAAAAAAATCATTTTTTTCTTATGTTTTGGATTATTTAAAGTTTTGGGGGGCTTATATAGACAGTGAGATTTTAAATGATTAATTACCATTGAGTATTTTCATAAAGCTAGGATGTTTAATACAAATTATTTAATAATGTTTAAAGAAGAATCCCTTCTATGTGAAATTGACCTCTCGACAAACCACTTATCTAGGTATACTAACCGAATTCAGACTATTCCAAATCGAACGACTATCATTCTGAAAACCTTTATAGACGGTACCATTTAATACCAAACTCGTTGCCACTAGACAGTTTCTAAAAAATATCAATTACTTAAATTGATAAATTATTTAACGACATTTTAATGTGTATCATTCCTAATATTATACTCATAAACCCATAATTTTTCTTTTTAAAGTTCTGTATTCTACCTTCTCGACTATATTTGATTCAATATTATAATTTCCATTAACTAACACAAAAAGTAAGCAAATTGTAACGAATAATGCAGCTGATGTTTTAAAGGAACTACTTTGAATCTACAATATTCCAGTAAAATCCATGCCTATATGTATAGGTACTGCAGCTTAAATCTTATAATGTTGAACTGCAACTAAATATAACTATTTTTCCGTCTATATTTTGACAATTATATTTGGCATGAAAAGTTTTCGTGCAGCGGGGCACTGTATAAACTTTATACAAATCCACAGTCTCAGCATATTATACAATATAGTATTTCTACGATCAATGGTAGAATTTAAACATATATATGTGTCACAGTGATTTAGACGAGGGATTACCACGTGCTGGTTACGGTTTATAAATTATGCTTTTCGGGGTCAGCAGTCCATGTACGCGTATAGATTATGGCAAATCGAGATTGAACACCTGGATATAGGCCGCTGCGTGTATTGGTGAAAATATTATTTCAAGGGGTTTGGCGAAATCTATACAACCCGAACCAAACGTATAAATTACTGCGTCTTGCAAAAAATATCGAAACCAGTTTGTACGAACTCAAATGTCGATTAAACGAAAGTTGAATTAAATTTCGGTATCACCACATAAAATATAAAATATCTTATGTAGATAAAAATTAGATTCAGGCGGTACACTAGTATTTTAGCAAACGCCGCGCTTTATTGTAAATTTGTAATATTGTGATTAATTAATAGTGTAGCGTCCACTGGCGTGTTATTATAAAACTGTGAGATTCTACATCGACTTTCTGCTATGATACACGCGAGGATATACTATAACGAATGTTTTTGGATTGAGTTTAACGTAATAGGTAGTAGGTAAAATACGTTATTACAGAAGGTAAGTATAACTATTCATTTCAATAGTACCTAGTACTTGAATTTACTGAAAAAATAAATCACAACCTGATTCACGCGTATTTTCTAAATAAAAATACAGAAGAAAACCAAAAAACAGCATTGCATTTATAAATTAGAGAAGGTAAATACATCGAACAAATGTAGCGTATATATAAATTATAAACAGCATATAATCATTAATATTATCTTAATATCAGTATTTGTGTTGGTATATCTTTCGCATAACAATTTAATTAAACACAAATTCTTTTTATTTATTTGAATCAATTGAATCTGTATGCCCACGAAGTTGACCTATCAGCTGTATCCGATCGATTAAAAACTAAAATAATCTTGAAAATTGATTTTTAGAATTTGAAAGAAAAGTAAAAATATCTCTGGTAAATAAGAAACGTAAGATTAGCCAAAAAAAATATTAATTTGCAAATAATCATACCAATTTTCATTTTTTTAAATCAATTTCCAGTATGGTTTTCAATTCAATTTTGAAAAAGTCGAGTGGCTAACTTCATGATGGATGTTACAGAATCTTAAAAAATATTATAAAAACTATTATCTTAAAATAATGTCGTAGGCAATTTAAGTTGTTCATTAAAATTATACTTTTATACCCTTTATAAAACTAAGACACAATATAGAATATACTCAGCGCTGGATAGAGACTACTTTTCGGCCCACCGAGATTTTAAATTTCTACCGGCCCTCAACAAAGTATCGGCCCATTCAAAAAACATTTTTTATGATCACTCTTTTAGTATGTGTGCTTTAAATAATAATTGTTTCTCTAAAGCACATATACAAATTACCTATTCAATAGGTACATTACATTAGGTTACTTAGTATACTTCAGTTATATTATTTTATAAAACGCAAAATATAAGATCGATAATATAGATAGTATAAAATATAATATAGATCGCTTGGATTTATGCAATTTGTAAACATTTCATTTATTCAGTCATCACTCATGATTCATGGCCTAAGTATGAGTATTATGACGATTTTTAATCAATTTTTTATAACTATAAGTTTAAAATTTGATTTTCTTTTGTATATATAATTTATTTATATAATATTATATGACGTATATTGTATAATGTATATAGATAAAATACATTATATAATTATTTTAAATTATTCTAGTTTATATCAGTGTTTGATATAATACTGATCTTGAATTTTTACGCGGCCCACCGAGATTTTCTCGGTAGCTCGCCGGTTCAATCTGGGCCTGAATATACTGTAATATTATGAATATATTCTATACTGTAAAGAATGTAAAGTATATGAAAAATATAATTGTATAATTTATTTTTGGTCCCAACAGTATTGTAGGTCATTCCTTTAGGAATCTTGAATATTTTCTATCGGACTCCCGAGTCGTCTGTTTTTAATATCCAATTTCATTTCGGTTTGCCCTTAAGACTATACGCATTATATACATATATTTAGTATATGTAGTTATATTATATATATAGTATGTGTAACGAATGAAGGAGACTTTATGTTTATTTCCAGGAATCCTTCCAATTTCACCAATAAAAAAAAAAGAGATGACAAGATTTCTCGGACTCTAGTGCAATGGTTCTCGAATAAAATAATAATAATAAAAACAGAAAAAAAACTATTGACATAAAAATTGTGGGCGGCAGTCAAATCACATAAAGAAAACGCGCGTAAAGAAGATGAAAAAGAGAAATAATAATTTAACCTAAAAACCGCGCATCACACTTGCCATTATTATCATTTATGGAACGGATTTTTGTACGGACAAATAATAACAATAAAAAAATTTAATAATCATGTTGTAAGTAAACTTTACTAAATGCGCGCCCCAATAATCATTTGAACAGCTCTCTCACTCACACACACACACTCTCTCTCTCTGCCTAAAAAAAAAAAAAACTAAAAATTTATATATTTCCTTAAAAAACTTCTGTGCTATAAATATGTATAATGTTTTAATAATATACATAAGATATAATATACTTGAATTATTTTTTCATATTAACATCCAAGCGTTGGGGGAAGTTTTTTTTAAGCAAAAATGATTGTTTTATAACCACCACATAACGAGACAACGTTGAATAATCGAATCGTTGTTATACAGCAAAACAGATTTTATTCGGTCATTTTTGTAAAACGAAATGGCCAAGGGGGAGAAAAAGTATAATACAATCACATAATAATTATTATATAGTAATAATAACACTAGTTAAATACGTTTTGACATATTTTTTTCGCATATTATTATACACGAATGTCGAATACATTAATACAAAATAGCCAAGTAAGGTATCTATTATATTATATTATACCTACTCATAATAATTATTATTATTTCATTATACCTTTTACGACAATATCGCCTTATCTCTCGTATAATCGCGGCGTGGTTACTATTATAGTATCTACGTATATATATTATATGGACATATAGATGTATATAAGTATATATTCATTATACAGCCGAGGCATCAACAACTCAAATCTCAAAGGGTATAAAAATAAATTCATAAGCATGTTCATATTAAGTTAAATACCTCAAACATAAGTTATTAACAACACTTCAGGGGGCAAGACTAACTGGTTTTCGAGTTGACGAGGTCCGAGTTATCGCGACTGGGCGACTGTAGTTAGTAAATAGTATAGTGTTTTTCGTATATTTTTTACTATTAATTATTATATTGTTTTCGAGGACTCCAAACTTATATTGCTTCACGTTTGTAAATTGTAATAATTTACGCCTGTATACGTGTAATGCAATGCATATAAGTTTGACACTGCTACAGACGAGACACCGAGCTTTTCACTCAATGTTGTGATATTATACGAAGCGTTAAATTATGTAAACGTATGCGAAACTCGTGCGAACACACGTAGCTCTTGATAATGTATAATAAAATAATAATGTTATATAATAAATATTTTATGCAGGTAATCTTTAAAAGTTGTGTGATTACTGCTTCAGTCTCTTAAAATACAATTTTAAGGTATAGCGTGCATGTTAATTACTGAACTTGCAAGGGCAATGCGTTTTCAAAATATTATCAGCATTATAATCATCGCTGTAACTTTATGTATGTATTTATTTTTTTTTTTTTAATTTATTAAGGCTTCAACAACACATGGGTTTGGTCTATATTGGCTACATTTGTATAACTTCATTATATGCGTGTAAACTGAACGACCAATCTGACGAAAACCTTTATTATAGGTATTTATTATTTATATTTTATAGCGCCTGGTGTGTCATGGTAGTTGACCTCAGTCACTAATTTGTGCGGAAGTCAAGCATCGACTGTGGTCACTAGTTCCTGGATGGGTGATCAACAGGGATTTTAATGACGAATTATTGGCCCACATCATACATGTGTGCCAAACTAACCATTATATCATCTACAGTGAAAAGCAAGCTAATAATAACAATCATCAAATGGCCTAAGTTTCCACAAGTTAAAAAAAATGTATTCTATTTTACACGATTTTTCTGCGTATCCGCTCAGAAAAATAATTCGTATTATGTTGTATTGGTTTTTATATTTAATGCCATTTAATTAAACAAATATTATTGTTACTTATTGTTAAAAAAAACTTACCTTTTTTCGCAATGTTTTGATACTTGAATATTGTTTATTTCTGCTTCAGCTATTGTAATCTGAAATCAACGACGGAATAGTTGAAAATATAATTATTATTGTTATAGTTAAATATTATATTATGTTTTATAAATAAATGAAAATAATTTTAATTACAGCAGTAAGTCACTAGAATTTCAAATATTTATTTTCCCTAAGTAATACTATTCTTGAAATAATATTTGACTATCATTTTTATTTTCGTTTCGAATCCATTTATCATCATCACTTTAACCTTATACGAATTTCATATATATATATATATATATATTGTGTATGATGTACCTACATTATAATATATTTATATCCTTTTCCTGTGACCGCCTCTTTGATGTATTTTTCCAAATAAAATTTACATTAAATACGCCATATATATATATATATATATATTCAAAACTGTTTGTTGGTTAAATAAATAGAGAGAATTTTGATAAATTTGTTTTCGCAGTGAAACCTCCCAAAATATAGATAAATAATACGATTTCGTTTCAAAAATCGCACGGTATATTATTAATTTATTATACTGCAGTATTCGTTTCCACGTAGCACACGTAGAGTATTATATTATTATATTTGCACGAGTTTTTTAGATGGTCTGTGTTAAATATATCCTGAGAGTTCTTTATTACAAGCCACCTTTTAAATCAATTTTTCTACATTTCAAAATTTATGTCTGATCCTTTCTTATGGTGATTTTATTGCATGGCGTTTGTGCCCTTATGGTCAATATCCAATCTATAGAAATTGTTAAGTTTTAGTTCTATAGTTAAATGCTTGATTGTTAACTTATTGTTTGTAATAATTTTAAATATGTATCAGAAAAAAAAATTAAATGAGGTCTAAATTTTTATCGAGTGCTCGTGCTATATTATACAGTGTAGGTACTTTAATAATATTATATTGACTATAATATGAGTGAATAGTTATAATAAACGTTTAACGTGTCGATTAAAAACAACGTATACGCTTCATAACCACATACAACATACACAATAAACTGTATATCATATTAATACACCGAAGCGCATAAAATGCAGATAATTAATCGAAGGAATTGTACGACAGGATTCAATAAATCGGTGTACACAGTTCAGAATGTATAATATTGTAACACACTTGCGTGCGTTATACTCTTAGCAGAAATATTCATAATAGTAATAATAATAATAATAACAACAACACATAAAGCGAAATATTAACCTGTCGCAATAATTAGTACACAAACGTGAACGCGTTTTGATGTTTGTGCAAATTGCTTTTACTCGGATAAGGTCGATGCCTATGTGGTTAGCTTGGCGTGTAGGGTAGGAGGGGTGCAATAATGTTTTTTAATACGCACGTGGTAACAATCATAACCGTATCAGGAAAGAATGTTTTTCGACTATGTATAATTCCGTGAGCAAGTGCGGTCGCGTTATAACTTATAATATTGAATTTTATGATGGGTACATCTATCGATGTATATTGTATAAACGTGCAGGTATTCACTATAATGTTATCGTTACGGCAGATCATAGCTGGCACTTACTATAATATTATTATACTCGTTGATCATTTTTATCATTAAGTCGACTCGGTTAAAGTGTTATTTTTTTTTAAGTCGATGTTCCGACAGAACGAACCATACTCAGGTATATACGTATTTAATCAGGTACACTATTTGTGAAAAAAGTAAAGGTCACTCCCCTGTTGGTATCTAGTGTTATTTAGTATTGCTGCAGAAATGATAATAATTAATAGGTTGTATGTACATAATATAAATATATGTTCTGTTCAAAAATGTTAATCCCACGTGGAGTACCACAACACTGATGTTCGTAAAAAAAAAATACATAAATATTATTTGATTACATAATATTATAAGCTAATCATAGTAGTTAGTGGAGAGTTTTGACTGCGTCCATTTAGTCTGACGAGGACCCAGACGGTCGGCTGTGGTATGGCGGCGCTGCCGACGACGGTTATTAATCCGGTCGTGCGTCATCGGTCTCGTTTTCGCTTAGTAAATAATAATACATAGTTGATATTATTATATATGTCGTAGGCATATAGTCAAATCAGGCATTTTATTAAATGCCTAGGCATATAGTCAAAGAATTTAATGTTTATGCAATTTCACTATCCGCCTAGACATTTAGTAAAATGCCTAGTCATTTAATTAAGTGACTAGGCATTTGACTAAATGCCTATTTCATGCCAGGCAAATAATAAAAGAACATTTTGTATTATTTTAAAAATTTAAATATATTTTCTATCAGTTATTTATTGCTATTTTATACATAAAAAAAGCTGTGTATTATTTATTAATATGAAAAACACGTATAGATACTCGTATATGAAATAATATGTTTAATTTTGTGTCATTATGTCAACTATTACTATTGTTTTAAAAATGAAATAATAAAAAATAAATAAAAAGTTATATTATAATTACAAGTTTTTGTTACCTATTACTTGTTGTCACATGTTGTAATTTGGTGGCATTTGCTGGAACATTTAAGATTTTTCTTAAAACACAAGCACCTATTGGTTTGACATTGCCGCTTTCCTGATTGACATTGACATTTAACAAAACCTTGACCGTTGAAAATTGATAAGTTTGCTACTGCTTCACGTATGGACACGTATTTGTCTTTTTGTATTTTGCTGTCTTCTAAACCATTATTTGACACTAGTTGAAGTTCTTCTCTTGAACACCAATTTTTTATTATACCAACTTCTGTGCCAATTTGGTAAACGCCGTTCCGAATGTCTATCACTAACCCATTTATATTTTGACTATCGAGAGGTCCTCGGTCTACTTTTGGAACACTTAATACTATTTGATCACCAACCTCTAGTTCTTTAAATAGTTTTTCACTATTTTCTGCCATTTTTTTAGCTGCTATAGTTTGTCGTTTGTAAGATTCAATGCGGTTAACTTTTATCTGTTTTTCATTATTACATAGCAGACAAATATTTTCAATATCGTTACTATTATTTATAGAATAGCTGCAATTATCATAATGAATATTTCTTTTACATATAGTACATTGGAGTTCACTACCTGATTTTTCACAAACACTGCAGATATTATTTATGTCACAATATTGTAAAATATTTTCAAAATCTTCTTCACTTGATAATTTTTGAATAATTTCGGCAGGTAAGTTTGTAGAACTAAGACCTACCTTCGGTTCAGTGCCAAACAAGGCTCGATATGGCGAACGACCTAAAATTCGATGATGTGAAATGTTTTTTTGCCATTGTACAAAATAAACTCCGATTGACCACTTGGTACTTTTATTGTCTACGACCCAAGCTCGTAACATGTTTTCAACATCTTGATTTGATCTTTCTACAGATCCCTGACTCTGAGGGTGCCGCGGCCGCCCGTGTACTATTTTACACTCAGGCCACAATTCTGCTAATTCTTCAATTATTTTCGCTGTAAATTCTCGCCCATTATCAGATTGAAGTATTTGAGGTGCTCCTTGTTCCAAAAAAATTTTTAAAAGTTCGTGTGCAACTTCGGTGGCTCGTTTTGAAGTAAGTGGTCGAAGATATAAATATTTGGTTGCGTGATCCTGATAGTTCATAACCCATTTAAAATTTCCATCGGGTGTTGATTGGAAATCAATAAGGTCAATTTGCCCTCTTGAATTAAAATCTGCCGATAATATTGGTTTTATAACGACGCCTTTACAAGGTTTTGATTTTTTTTTGTTACAAGTTGTACACAAATTTATAAATATTTGGATTGCTATTCGAGGAATATTGTATTTATTTTTTAAACTCTGCTCAACTTTATCCCTTCCACCATGACCAGTCGCTTTATGACTTTCTTCGATTTTTTCAAAATAGTTTTCATATGGTACAACATAAATAATATTTTCGGTTTTAGTTTTTGGTTTTAAAATAATATGTTTAACATTTCCTACTTCAATCAGATCATATTTACGACATAAATAATATTGGTTTTGAGTTTTAGTTTTACCTGGATTCAATTTCGCATCATTGATTTCATTTAGTGCTTTGTCGTAGTCTTCCTGACTCCATGCCTTTTTTTTATCTTGGTTGTCGTAAATTGATTTTAATTTTTCATAAAACAATACACTGTGTGACATTATATTATATTTTAAAATACAAATAAAAACAATCAAAATTTTAAATATACAAAAAATGTCAATAGGTATACCTATGTTACAATATTACATGCAATCGCGATCACACTACATACGATTTACGTAAACGTAATAGACGTACTAAACTAAATTATTGTACAATTCAATCGCATGTTCTGTATCTTTTTCCGTAACGTCATATTTTTATCGTTATAATCGATAAGATTATAATTTGTCCCACAGTACTCAATATCTATAGATAAGGTTCTCATACAACCTAGTACCAACGTTAATTTTCCAAGGTAAAAACCAATGGAACTTTTATTTTTATTTAATAAGAATATATAGTACTCACTACTCGTACTATAGACTTTACTGACTATACATATATGCTATACAATATACTCGTACCATCATTTATGTCTATCACACCTAATTAGTTATTACCTGAATATATTTATTTTTTATTATTTCATTTTTAAAACAATAGTAATAGTTGACATAATGACACAAAATTAAACATATTATTTCATATACGAGTATCTATACGTGTTTTTCATATTAATAAATAATACACAGCTTTTTTTATGTATAAAATAGCAATAAATAACTGATAGAAAATATATTTAAATTTTTAAAATAATACAAAATGTTCTTTTATTATTTGCCTGGCATGAAATAGGCATTTAGTCAAATGCCTAGTCACTTAATTAAATGACTAGGCATTTTACTAAATGTCTAGGCGGATAGTGAAATTGCATAAACATTAAATTCTTTGACTATATGCCTAGGCATTTAATAAAATGCCTGATTTGACTATATGCCTACGACATATATATGTATATATATATAGTGACATTACATTAAAAATGCTCACTGTCGGCACGGTCTGTTCGAAACGCACTGATATTTTTATGATGCTTATAGTCGTTCACCGCATCGAATTTATTTGGATAATCGAGACTTTATTTTATGTTTGTTATATACGCTTCGAATCGAAACCTTCGATTTTACGCGAATATTTGTTTTTTTTTTATATACCACGACGACGTCGTTATATTTTATGTACGTCGCGTTAAGTCCCGGCTGCAGTACGTGCACGCAAAACGTTTTCCGATTGTTTTTTTTTTCTTCTCTTCACGCGCGCGCGATATAAAACGGCCGATTCCAGATGGATCTCTGCACGAAATGGGGGAGAGTTTATGTCGGCCTAATAGAGCATATATTACCCGGAGATCGGGTTAATTGATAACTTGGACAATCGCCAGAGAACTCTTGTCCTCGCCTAATGGCGTATAATAATAATACGCGTACACACACACACACACACACACGCAGCCACGCGGGCTATTATTTTCTCGAGAGTTGATATCGTTCATTTGATAATATGTATTACCATAAAGCGTCTTAACCCCGTCGATTATGGTTAGGTTATGGCACAACATTGGATATGGTGGTCACGGTTACCACGGCTGGCGATAAATGGCGAGCCGTTTTAAATTTTTTAACGGTTTCAATACGCGGCCGATATCGATGATATTCGTAAATTAAGTTTCACATAAAACATTATATTTGTATATTCATTCATTGTATAATCATTTCACACCGCAACGACTATACAATTTATAAGCCATCGCGTATTCTAATGAAGAATAATGAAGTTCCGTACAATGTTTAACGTACAGATGAGAGAACTCATCGAGGAAACGTACGTATATATGTATATATATTTTTTTCAATGTTAAAATACATCCAACGTGTGTGCGATTTGCGCACAAATATTATGTAATAATTTTTTGGCGACAGTGCCATAAACGTTGAGGAACTACCCGCGACACGTGCTAAACGCAACAGGTGCACACTATACGACATAGCCACTGCAATAGAGCGTTTGGTAAATTATATTATTATATGTTATGCTTTCGACAACTTTAGGTTCTGCAATGTATGTTTATCGTCATAGCACAATATTATACATATATAATTACACTAAAATATTTTATGTAAATCAATCATTAAAATACGTGACATTCGTAGTTATAAATATTAAAATCGTTTGGTAAACTTCAAATGTAATTTATTCGATACTCATCAATGGGGGAAAACTAAATATAATATTTAACAAATTAAAAACAGCTTTAACCGTAATAAAAGTAGGTACAGTAAAACTCCGGTAAGACGGAACTTCTGTAAAACGGAAACCCCGATAATACTAACGATTTCTTTGGTAGCAATTCAAATACATAATGAACGTGAATCCCGTCAAGTCGGAAACTCCGCTGAGACAGAAAAATTGAACGGTCCTAAGCGGTTCCGTCTTAGTGAGGTTTTATTGCAGTATATTATTAAATATATATATAGTGAAAATGAACGTCTGCGTTAAATAAATAAAATAAGCTCAAAATATAATTGAGCAGCATAAGTATACTATAGATTGAAGGCATATCTAATTAAATGTCTTATACCTACAATTTTTAAGAGTTGTAAAATTTAAACAACATAATATTAATTGTTGAATAAAAAATTACTAAACTTATAATAATCATTACAGTCAGCGAAACGTGACGGGTCATTTGCTTTAACGAATAAGGTCACATAATGCATTAAAATGAATGAACGATAACATAATATACCATCATAATCATACATATAGTATTATCTTGAATTTGTTTGTCTTTCGACGTTTAGAGGTAATTTTAAAATTTCCTTAATCGTAATTTACCGATGAAAATATAAAATGAAATATAATTACATATTACATATAATATAATATGAAAAATATTACAATAAATTTTCAAATTTTAAGTATCTACAATAAAATGGTTCTTCCCCTCGTATGTTTTAAACTTAATCTAAATATAATTGGAATATTAAATTTTTTTAAAGTAATTTTTCAATTCACTCCAGTCGAATATCGACTACCACCATCATATTTATTATTTAAATAAAAACGTTCGTTATTTTTAAAAAAGTTTCAGTACATTATTATGAGGTATATGTTTATTTTTATTACATCCATGATTCATAATATTATAATTACAAATGTATACGACTCATCAAAAATGCGTATAAATCATTTAACCACTCAAACAAATTAGCGTATTCATATTAAGTATAGGTACCTGCTTACGTATATTTTATAACTTTTATAATCGTATTATAAAAATCAACTCAACCGTAGGGAAAACATTTTAGGTTTTTACATACCAATTTGTTATTTATGATTTACAGTTTCAATTCGTAATGGTTCAGTATCATATACTTAAATTGAAAACTCGAAAGTCGGTCAATACTATAGCTCAGTTCAAGATTAATATTTCGTAATTAAGTTTTCGCACCGAATGTCTGTGCCTAATTCGGAGAGAAGCATTAAAAACCACTATTGCGTTTTAATCCTAGTTATAAAATGTGTACTTCAGTGTGATATCTACTTATACTACCTGATGTTTCCATTGAATTACACGTATTTATTGAAGGTATACCATAAAAATATGAATAAAAATTCCTCGATTTTTTAAAGTACCTACTAGTAAAACTGTAAATAATTATGCGTTGTAAATTAATTAACCGCTACCTGCAACAGCTGTCATCAGTTATCATAACGTGTTTTACTAATATTTGTGTATTAGACTGTAATCACTCTGTAGTAGGTCATAAAGCCATTAGCAATAAAAAAAAAATATGACACGGAAATCCAAGCACGAAAACCTGTGTAATAATAATATGTTTGTAAATATAACCACGGTTCTAGCCCCTAGGACTTAGGATCAGTCAGTGTTATGCAATCGAGTAGGCTTCGTCGTTGACACGTTTTTAATAAAAAATGCGATCGTTCGTGTCGCCCGTTAACGCGTACTTAGTAATAATATCATTGCTGAGATATAAATAAGTCGTTTTCTGTAACATTCCGTGTTTGCGTGGCTGAAGATATGTTTCGACGACTTGGCACCTCTGAACGAACAAAATATGTTGTAATTTAAAGGCGCTCCTCGATTACCTCGCAATATAATAGGTATATAAGTGCATAACCGTATTATACTGGAGATAGGCATCAATCTACCATACGGTCGGTAGCCATTTAAAATATCTGATATAGATAAGAAATAACTTTTGTTCTGTATACAATATTTGTTGTTGAAGTTTTTTATTTTTAAATTGGTAAACTATTCAATTGCATTTTTTAAAATTTGATGTAGGTAGTTGGTTAAAATAATTTTTATATAACTACCTAGTCGATAAAAATATTAAAATAGTAATATAATATTATTGACATAATAGTCAAATTTACGTGATTATCAACCGTCGGTGCCATAAACAACACAACACACAACACTTAAGGGTGTTGGTGCTGGTTCTAAATGTTGGTATAGGTATAGGCAATATACTGGGTATAATGTCGTCAGCGATTTGCAGGAAAAAAACGCGCGGAAAGAAAAGTGTGATGAAAAGTACCTTTCCTTTTTTTCGAGCGAAACGAGCAGTGAAAACAGAGTCGTTTTGTAGGAAAACTGTCTCGCCCATATAATATACACGTCCAAACATTTAGATTTTTTCGGTGGGACGGGGCGATAATGAGAATTTTTACGAGACTGCGGGGAGTGTATAAAATGATATTACCAATATTGTATGTTATTGATTCGCCGTGGCGGTATGCGAAAACGACTATAATATGTATTTATGTACAGGTGCGCATCGTCAGTCAATCGGTTTGGGTCCGTGCCATATATTACGTACACTGCCGCTGCAGCCGATGTTTGGGGCGCGACCACAACACCGTATTATTATACACTTGTGCTCGTTTAAGGACGTTAACGTATTACCATTATATTGTGGATCAAAAGATACGGAATACCATAAATAAAATAATAATACGACGATGATGCAGATGACGCGTACAGTATAATAGTATATATAATATAGGTAGGTAAGACGATCGAAACGGAAGTCTAACCACAAGTCGTAATCCGCAGTCGCCTGTTTAGTTTCAATATTAATGGTACAGTACCAGCGTTTTCCAATGACGTATTATAATATTATAGCACAAAATGTAGGCAGGTAAAACACGATTTATCGATTGCAGTTTTCGCGGCAGATCGATCTCTCGTCTTCGTAAGGTTTTTCGCATTATTTTGCGATATTAATGCGCATAAATATGATAATATATAATATCGTGCAGATCTAAGTACAATATTTTATAAAATAATACGTTTTACCCACTATATCTGTAGTTGCGTGGAGAGGAGGAACTGTTGCAATATTTGCTGCGGTGGAACATACTAAAGCAGCTCAATCTACGGGAAATAAATTGTTTTGTTTAATAATACAAAAATAAAAAACTTTAGAATAATACAACATTTTAAAACCAAAATGACCCAAGCCTTTAAAAAACAAAAACAAATTCTGTATAATACTGTAACTACCTACCACAATATATTATTATAGCCGATGGGCGAAAGTTCATTATTTATTTTAGCCACGGCGTCTAAATAATTCATTTCTTTTGCTGTACCAGACAAAGCCGCCCTCCCCCCCCCCCAAAAAAAAAACCTAAAATATCTCGGGAAAAGCGTACTTCCTTCCTTCAAGCACCTCGTGATAACCTAACCTATACCTATACCTACGCACAACACGAAATTATTATGGAATTGGTATGCTGCAGTACCTATACCTATAGCTATAATAATATGTCGTATTGCATTTTTCAAGCGATCTTGCAACATAATTCATTGTAATATAGACATTTGACGTTCTTGTGCACACTGCAGTATTCGTATATATGTAATACACAATAATAATGTGTCCATTATCATGAGAGAGCGTTTAATACAATATGTATAGTAATAATAATAATGACATTGTAATGTCAATCATCGTCGATCGCGGCGGCAGTATGACGACGGCAATCGCGACAGTTATTGTCATATACCTGTTATATACATAACCTGCAGAATATACGTACACGTGCACACACAATATTATGGTCGATTTGCATAGAAACACACGTCGTAATTTTATGATTATTAGGTTATAATATCCGCCCCGCGGTATTTGAAGTGTATATTATTGTGTACGACACTATCCGCAGTCGGACGTATACGAGCCGTCGAGCTCAACGAGAGAATAAGTTATTCCGTTTCGTACGTGATTCAAATACACCATCATCGTATACACGCGTATTAATTCAATTTGAAGATATATCACGCGATGAATGAATAATGTATATTGACTCTCCGCCGCCGCATTAAAACTGTCCCCAAACATTTTCATTTTCTACACGATATATTATAGGTACCCGCGCCGGGCAAAAAAAAAAAAAAAAAACCATATATTATTGGGTATTAAACAAAAGCGATTCACACTGCACGACGGTTGTCGCCAAGTCATAATATTCGCTTGTTAATATAGTAAGATATTAAATAGAAGGAGTTTAATAATACAATCGCCCTTTTTTATTATTATTATTATTTATAAAGAAGTTTTTCTGACAAAGTCATCTAAACTTAGGTATGATGTACAACATTTATAGCGATTTATAAAAACGATATTAACATAATATGTAGTAAATAACTAGGTTAACAAATTAGCATTACACGTCGACATAGATCTGACAAATTATTTTGTATGTATTTAAATGTATTAGAGAAAACACAAAATATTGTGTAAAAACAGAATTACGTGAATAAAACGAGTGCAAAACAAATCAAGGATTTATTTTCAAACGCTCATATTATAATGTTTTGACACATCATTGTCAATGGAATGTGCTTACGTTATTCAGGTATTTATTTTTTTTAACTATAATATGTACCTACTGGTTACCATACTTTGTGATAATTGTATTTTGAACAGGTACACGCGAATGCTGAAGTCCCTTCATAATACGTAATATGGCTGATAATTATGTTTGCACCTATACTCTTATAGTATTATATATTTCAATAGAGTTATATATTTTCCAAGCTGACATTGTGTGTAGTGTATAGAGTTCGTTTTTTTCGTTCTGTGCGGCTTAAAATCTTTTCTTATTAAGAAGATCGCCATCATAAGGATTTAACGTGTTATTTTAGGTGTAAGTGGAAAAGTTTAAATTGATGTATATATTTTACGGGACCCGGTTTAAATATTTCTCGCGACTCAGAGTTAAATAATTGAAACGAAGAGTCATATCGCACTGGTGTAATAAGTTTTAGAATAAAACAAAAACTTTTAATGAAAATTCAAACAATTCACGTTTTAAACAAGTTATATAAATGTATACATAGTATTTTATATATCTAAATATAATATATTATAAGAAAAACAAGTGAAAATTTCAACAAAACAAAATCTGGTGAAAATAGCAGTTTAAAATACCCATTTTCATAATTAATTTTTTAATTTCTATGTTTTATAAAATATAAATGTTAAAATAAATATTGATACTAAAAAGCACGATTACACAGTCACATAATATTATTAAATGGCAGTGGATAATTGTCATGGCTATAATAATACAAGACGTGTACACAAGTATTGAGTATATAATATTATACAACACTGTCCAAGTATGCAGTAATCATTATTTATTGCAATAAACGCGTTTCGACCGAATAAATTTGAACATTTACGTCGAACGATTACGAACTTCGTTACGTCCTGTCCAGATAGTGTAATTGCACATGTTTGCCCGTTTGCATTTTGCACTTCACCCGACACGCGATCAGACAATCACTTAAATGGCGAAAACGTTTACTCTCTGTCAATATATAATAATATATTTCAAGTCGAATGGAGAACTTATAAGTTTTAACTGCGCATTTTGAACTTTTTTTTAATGGAATTACACGTTTTTAATCACACACACACACATACAGTCAACTCGCGATATAACGAAAATCTCGATATAACGAATAAAACTACCGGTCCCTTGAAAATATCGTGGTAGGTATAACGAACAAATGTAATGTATTTATGTCCCCTCGATGTAGCGAAGCGTTTTTGATCAAAACTCTCGCGATCTAACGAATTTTTATAAATTTGAGCTTTCTATTACGAATTTTTAATTTTACATGTCTCTAGTGTATAACTCTATGAAAAATATATAAAAATAAGTATGTTGCTATTACCACATGATAGATTACGAAGGTTTTCTGATGATTATCATGCGATAGTACACTCAAGTACAGTATCGCAATTAAGATAAGACTTATGTCGATTAGTGGCTCTACGCAAAATATAATATATTTTATACATATGTATACGAATAATAAAATTATCAAATAAATATGTACATACATATGTATTTGTATTTTATTGATTTAAATTTTGAATTTTTTAAATCTCGTTATAACGAATTCAACTGGTATATTCTCTTGATATAACGAATTTTTTTTTCGGTCCCTAGAAATTCGTTATATCACGAGTTGACTGTATATACATATTTGTATTCCGTAAACGTCGGTACATAAATATATCGAAGTTTAAACCAAAACGATTTATTATTTATGGTTAAGCGTTCAAAGTTTAGTCAAGAAGAGCGTGTAACGGCGGGTACAGGATATCCACAAAATATTGTTTTAGCGCCGTATTGCATTCGAATCGTTTAAACTTTAAGTAACTTTAAACGACGGTGAAATACATTAGGCTATATCGAATCGATATTAATTAATGGCTAAATATTTACGTAATATATAATTAAAACTTTAGATTTATACAGTTATACAGCTATACCGGCTACCAAATATTTACGGAAAAACATTCTCGTTCCAAGACGTATAAAATTATATAAAAAAAAAAATTAATAAATAAATAAACAATTGTATTATATATATTTTATTTACCTACCTCGTATATTATACATAGACGTGCGGGTTGAGTCGTCAAATCACTCTCTCGAACCGATCAGTTGACGACGACAGTCAATTAGACACTATTTTCTTCGCAAACACATAACGCGAGCGCCGCGGAACAGACGATTTAATAATAATCTAACATTAAGTTATAATAATAATAGTAATAGTAATATGTAAGTCCGTGATCGCACACGTGAAATGGACGCGACGGACGTCGGTCGTCGACACCTACTGCCAACCATATATCATAACATATATTATAATATATATATATATATAAAAGAGTGTGTGTGTGTGTGCTACCTATACGGTTGTGCGAAATATATACGAGTCGGAAATATTATGTTTATATGCGGCGGCGTACGTATATGTACCGATGAAAAAATATATTCAATCGAGCTGACCGAATAAGATTGTTGCAAATCCGAAGGAGGAGGAAGTGGCTCGGCATCTACGGTGGCGGGGCGTTTTATTTTCTATCATCGGTTCGGTTTCGCGCGCGCGCGCGCTTTCTGCTCATATATGTACACGCTCGTAATTATATTGTTTGCAATTTTCGAAATCCACACACACACACACACATACCCACCCGCGGACCGGTCTCGTCCAAACACTGGATAATAGGTAAACATTCGCGAATTCAAATTATTTGTTTGTATAATATTATAACATTATCATATACCTATAACATAATGCGCGCTTCGTGCGCGTCTATATATAATATAATACAAGTCTCTCACGACGGGCTCGCGTATTTTTCAATTATTAGGTTTTTATTTCACTCGGTAAACCGCTCCAAGTCCATTCCGTATGGGATTTGCGGGACCGCGATATCTCCTCGCACCCGAGATTCGTGCAATTACATACCTCAGGCGTGGAGCCACCGCATGGATGCTGCACATACCTATTATACAGCGTAATAATAATAATATTGTTATAACGACCGCGATGTTTATTTTTTTTTATTCCTACTGATCCGCAATTGCGAAATATATATGCAAACCAGTACCTATTTATGCATTCCTTTTGTACAACTGCGAAACATCGCCGGTAATAACGCCGAACGCGTATTAAACGAAAATGCGCGTAGATCGGCACACACGTGAACCGCACCGTAAATATAATGACGATAACGAAAACGATAATAACGATAATGATATATATATATATATATATATACCAACACACTCGCTGCAGATGATTATTACCACTAACCAGATTCGAATGGACGTGACCGACCCATTTGTCTGTCTCGGCGGCACCCGGATTTTCATTTCGCCTCGTGTTTATATCACTACGCGTCATCCGTCCGCGTGCGAAAAGTCGTTTGCCGACGCACCTATATATGCGAATCATCACATCACGCGTTACGCGTCTGGTTTATACCTGAGTATACCACGCATGTGTGTGTGTGTGTGTGTGTGCTTAAATCCTACGCTTCGAGCTCGTGTGTGGAGTATGAACTTATTATATGGTATACACGGTAATTGACCAGCCACTTTGACCAGCAGATTTTTGGAAATTTAAAACATACCTACACCTACTACGGTGTATATCTAAAAGACTATGGGTTTTTTGTCAAAACTTTGTATAGAAAAAACTTGTTTTCACGATTAAAATATTGAGTTTAGATTTATCAAGTTAAATCGTTAATTTAGAAAATATGAAATGCATTTATCTTGTTGGATATCCATTTAATAATACATAAGCCATTTAAGGAGCATCCTGTAGCGATATTAATTTATTTTTTCAAGTATAAGGACCACACTATTCTCTTTAAACTATAAATCAGATGAAAATATCGACGCATCTATATGGAAATACTGTAATTTACTGTACCTATATATTGTAATTAATTTACGCTTAACAACTTAATGATGTTAAAAATTCTTTATTATATCATTATTATATCAATAAGTTCGATGGCCTTGTATGTCAGAAACACTTTAATTTAATAATAAAAAAAAAAAAAATAAAAACATGGAAATAAAAAAAAATATTATTTTTTTTGTTTTCATCGTGTTTCTGTAGTTTGAAAAAAAAACAGAAGTTTGTATCACCACAAGAATTCCTTTAATTTATACAACAAAAATTCTAAGTATTTAAATTTTGTGGGTTCTATATGTATATAAGTACTTCAAAAATTCCGAAAATTCCAAAGTTCCAAAAATTCAGAAGATTCGTTGTTATGGAATCACTCTCTGCACATAATATTACTCGCGCGCACATACATATTATATACACACATTGTATACCACATAATGCACGGTATGCACACTCAATATCATACCTGCGCTATTGTATTATAATGTTACAGCGTGTACATTTATATTTTGGAGAAAAACCGTTTCCCGGGCCAAGGACTAGCTATATACACTCACTCGCTGCTCACCATCGTTTGTCGTCGAAGGATATCGTGTGTGAATTATACGAATAAACGCGTCCCGGAGGGCTGAACCGAGATTATCGTATTCCAATAATATAACAATATTATAGTCAAAGGCGTGTGCCTCGTAGCTGCGGTGTATATTTATTAGTATTCTATATACACATTATTGACGGGAATATATATGGATTCCTGTGGTGTATAGAGCATAGAGGAAACGGTGTAGACACAACAATAAAGAGTACCGAGTACCTGCATGTAGGTATAGTGTAATGGTTAATGGGACACAGTATACTTATGGTATTATATATAGTATGTATATACTAGAACGAAGTGCACGCCGTACCGACTGTCTGCCCGCCGAGGGGGGTGTGGGAAAAGGGTTATTACTTATTATATTTTAATGTATTCCACCCCTTCGTTACGATAATAAGATGACACGCGCCCGAGACGACGGCGCCGTAACGCGTTAGAGATGTAAGCAGACGACTTTCGAAGTATGATATAATTACGTTTTACAATTAAACTCGTCGAAAAATGTTCAACAGCAATTATTATTCCAACGTCTGAATAACCGACTAAATAATATAATATTATGTTATGCCCGGAGGAGGACTGTTTCGCGATAGTGCGTCTCCGTCCGACCCGTAAGACGCCATTCGCTGCAAGTCGCAACAACAAGTCACTTCTTCATTCTAATCGTATTGTACGATGTACGTGTACGATCGTAACAATATTTTAACTGCACATTCGCGTGATTTATACTCACAGGATTACTATTTACTACTCAAAATCGGTTCGCGTGTGCCCATAATAACGGTTACCCGCATTACGCGAATAAATCACGCCACGGCGGCAACAACGCATTTCTACGGCCATACATAGTGTAATATTAACAAACAACGATTCAAACCCCCCTCCCCCTCTCCACGATTCCTCATTGACAATCTCAACTCTACGTACGTAGTGCACATAACTATCAAAAATGCAATGCCTCTAAAAAAATATAATCGTATTATTATCATTCCCATAGTTGAAAATACGACTTTTTGTTCCACGTTACTTATACATCGTGGTATAAAATATCGGATAAAATTATTTAAGTCACAATGTTTTCGAAAGAAGTAGGTATTGGTTACAAAGATCGAAGTTTGTCGCTAAGCATTCGGTGAAAAACCGCGTACTTGCAATTTTACAATAAAATTCTCGTGCAGTACTATTACAAACGATTTTCTGACATAGGTAAGCATAATATACAGGATTATTTATACTACGCAAAATAACCGATTGTGAGATATCAGATAAAATAACACAATCATTTAAACGCGAAAATGTGGTGATGGGGGAGCATCTAGGATAAGTAAGTTCGCCTAAATAATATTTTCGATTTTTGAACACCCTCATCTCCACCAAACAAAACCTGATTAGATCCGTAGCGTATATATATATATATGGCCATATAGGTACTAGAAATATTTAGTATAATAATAATATGTGCTTAAGAAAAGACGATTTTCCCTCAGTCCAAGAAAAAAAAATGTACAGCATATTTGTGCCCATTAGACAATGGTAATAATACTACACGTACATTTCACCAGCCCCTCCAAGTTTGAAAACCTTTGTTTATTATTCACCAATAATTAGTGTGTAATTTGTGTAAATTTGTGCGAACATTTTCAAAATTTGTGCGATAAAGGATTTTGGACAAATCCAAAAAATCTTTGGGGGGGCTGAAGAAATGTTCTCCGGCCCCCCCTAAGTGTAAAAAACCTACTAAATTTACACAAATTACACACTAATTATTGGTGAATAATAAACAAAGGTTTTCAAACTTGGAGGGGCTGGTGAAATGTACGTTAATACTACCCTAAACAGAATATATAAAAATTATATTATTGCAACTCATTGTCGCATTCTACGTAGCTGGTGTTATTTCGTTGCAAAAATTAATCTAATCACACTGCAAGTAGTGATGGCGCCATGCTGGCAAGCTGTATTATACGTAGCTCTGACTTCGATTTTCATTAAAAAGTCTATTTCTTATACATACATCTATATACTATATAATTTGCAATCGCGTGTAAGATTCAATCCGTAATATATATATATATTTCATATTATGCGTGTGTATAGGTGCAAGTATAATGTGAGTATATATTGAACCGAACTGCAAATGTTGGCTGACAGGAGTTTCATTTGTCAGAGTACGAAATTCCTCTCTACCGAGACACTGCTGTCTTCGACGACTTGTCGTTCGTCTCGAATCCGCCCCGAGAAACCAATACCGTCCGATTCAATCAACACATGTATATACGATAAGGTTACCTACTTTGAAAGTATTATTGCAGCGCGAAAACGTAGGTATATTATGTCGCAGAATACGAGAGTGATGTTGGTTACAGCTGCTGACATGGAGTGGGACGTTATAAATTATAATATTATGGAAATAAGTCTGTGACAATTTTCTCGGGAAAATCGTCGTCCACCGAAATTCTATATGTGTACTATTGTGATTTACTTAGAAATAATAAATAAATTGTGTGCGGTGAACGGTTTTTTGCACGAAATTTAATATTTATGCAGTAGGTATGTTGTATAATGTGATCATCCAAAGGCGATCAGTGCTTACTGCAGAGCAAAACGGAGGGAAAAACATTGTCAAAAAAAAGTCACCTCGATTACAGCACGTGTCGTTTAAGTATGCCTACCTCGGTATATCCGTAAAAATCGACGAACAGCGTGCGTGTTGGTTTGATATAAAGCGGTGACGTACATGCATAAACCGTGGTAACGAAAATTATTGTGCACACCGCGGTATATAATAATAATAGTAATTATTATTATTATTATTATTACCAAACTATTGTAATGCACGGAGGAAATTGTTTATTGTGTTTTTCTATTTCTTTCATTATTCACTATCATGCTGCCGGTGGGATAGATTATTTAATCGTTTCGATATTTTTTTAAACAACAACAACAACAACAACAACTAGTGATTATTAGGTATTACACGCAAAATAATAATAATATATTAATCAGTTTGCGGTCGCACAACAAAAAAAAAACTCACCCACACACACACACGTCCGAAATTTATTTTATTATATTATTATTATTACAATATCGATCTGATACAATGCCGTAGCAGAACATTGTATCATATAAACAGTCATATTTTGACTTATGATTTAGAGGGGTCGTATAATATACGAACGATAATGGGCCAGTGATAAATGTTAAGACTTAATGGATCTCTTTTATAACATATATATATATATATATATATATATATATATTATATTGCATACGCAGTCATACATGAGGGACTTATGTTTGTTGAAACGTGTTTTATTATAACGACGATTTGTTTCTCTTTGATTCCAGACGCGATTTTCTCGTAAGATACGACCACTGTAATATTATTATATAGACGCTATCTCCAGCGTATTAAAAATACCATTATTATCGTCTCGTAAGTCATTGCAAATCGCAAAACGCTTTATTATGGGTTGTTATATTACGATCGGAAAAAGGTAAATAAGTAGGTGGCCGGATAATCATACATTTTTTTTTCTATTTGCTAAAAAGGCGAATCGGATGTCACTTCGTTTGATAAAAAATTAAAAGAAAATTTTTTTATTATACTTGACATAGCGTCTCTTGCGTAAAACGATTGGGCGCCAGACACCAGATCACGGTGTAGTGCGTTTTTTAATGTAGTGTTACAGGAACAAAAAAAAATCTTACGACCGGTGAATGATATTTCGCGGCTTTTTTGGAAATACATTCTCTGTGTAGGAAATCCTGTAATTAATTCTATACGGCGTCGTCCGATTGTTTGTTGGACAAGTTTGTTCCAAAATCGTCGCTGAAAAAACAAAAGAAAACCCTTGGAAATTACTCTTCTATTCTAATTCTAAAAATCTTCCTAAACGAACAGATTCTCGGAATCTTGATAACAGATGAGATCTCTGAAAAGTATGAACTCACTGAGTTGACGTACATTTTTATAGGCTCCTACACTGCGTTGTTTAAATTATAAATGTAAAGTGTTTTTAATTGAATTATTTCTGTTTTGTTTTTACTTATTAGATTTATTGCTATGTAAGATGTAAATTAATTTAATTTCATTATGAACGAATCGTCAAAAGTTTTCAATGCGTATTTTGTGCAGATTTAGAGATTATTTTTAACTTCAAAACACATTTTCTGTTCTTATGATTTGTAGGTCGTATTTGATGTTTTTAGTATATAATATTATGGTCAATTATATGGAAATATATGGCAAGTGACATATTATAAAATGTTAATAATATGATCGCATTAAATACTTTATAAATTGAAAATAAAGACATTGGGTTTTAGTGGCAGACTCGCGTGAATATATTTTATGACAATATATTATTTTGTATCTCCAATAAAAATAAATGATAATCAATATAGACTCGTAATTATTTTTTAATGCTATAATCAATATCTATTGTAAATGTGAGGAGTAGATTATAATATAATAAGGAATATCAATTATAAATATATTTCTTTAATTCAACGATTGAACCTAATTGGCTTACTATAATTTATTGTCATCCTTAAAATATGCAAATCCGAAAAATCAACAGTACCAATAAGCATGTACATATTTTTATCTTCCTCATTGGCATAGTTGACACACACACACACACTAAACCACAAAAAAACCTTTAACTATTATATATTGGTACAACTGAATGGCCGTCACGGTTTCATCGACAACGGTTGTCATCATAATAAAACACCTACTGCGTTATTGATAAAATGTATTTTCCGGCCTCCGGACGGGCACAGTGATTTTCCGATGAACATGTATTCGGCAACGACAATACTACTAAGTCTGCGTCTTTTCTTCATGTCGGTGACGTTTTCGACGACGGCGACTGAGATAGTGAGTTGGGATTACGTCCATCATGATGAAACGTCATCGACTGCAGCTGACCGCGTAATGCCCTATTTTAGGGCAGTGACGTGCAACGGTTGCAATACGAACACGCCCGACTGCGTCGAAACACCGGTCGACTATCGATCATCACCTCGGAGGCCGTGCTATTGTTGTCCATGCGTCCGCTGTCCACCGTCCACCCGCTGTCCACCACCGTCCACCCGCTGTCCGCATCCGCCAACCCGCTGTCCGTCGCCGCTGACGAGCACGTGCAGCGTATCGCAATATTCGTTTGCTAGACGCCGGAAGACGCCGTCGTGTACGACTTGTCGGACGTCACCACCATGCAACACTCGTCGTGTGCCGACGCCGTGCACGATCTGCAGTCGGACGCAACTGCCGCCGTGCACGACCTGTTGTAGTCGTACGCCACTGCCGTGCATGACTCGTCGGACGCCATCGCCGTGCATGACTCGTCGGACGCCATCGCCGTGCACGATCTGCAGTCGGACGCCACCGCCGTGCACGATCTGCAGTCGGACGCCACCGCCGTGTACGACTCGTCGGATGTCACTGCCATGCACGACTCGTCGGATGTCACTGCCATGCACGACTCGTCGGATGTCACTGCCATGCACGACTCGTCGGATGTCACTGCCATGCACGACTCGTCGGACGATTCAGACTCCCGAAATCAGAAATATGCAAGCGTGCCGTCGACATAAGACTACCGGTTTCTTATGCCACCACCGCTGTACATCTTCGACGATGCCCCCCATACATTGCACTTGCTAGTTTCTTGTTTAGTTTAATTGAATTGTTTTTTTTTTTCGAAGGAATTATTTCTATAGTTTATAAGTTAAATATTATTGGGTATTGGAACTGCGGTACTGTTCGTATTATCGAAAATATCGGTTTTTAAAATTTTTTTGGGGGGGTTTGGGTTTGGGTGGCATAAACAAGCATTATATAACAGAACAGTATCGAAACCAAGAGAAGTTATCTAAATATGAATTGTAATTAAATAGAAACATGATTTTGTAAACAATAAATTGTTTTTATTTTTTATAAACTGACAAATATAGGTATGATATATCATTTGTTTATTTGTCAATAAATTTGGTTTGTGTCCGGACCTCCTTAGGACATGTCTTCAATTGATTCTAGTACCTATGAAATAATAAGTACCTATATTATAAGAGAGATTTCTTTACAAATTAAAGAATATGAGTTGGTACAATGACAATAATCCACACTGTTGACGGACTTAGATAACATGTCGGTATCTACGCATAAGCTAGGTAGTATTTTTTCAATATCTCAATGGTTCCTAATTTGAGAGTTCTCCTAGGGATCAAAGAGTGACGATGAAATAACAAGAATTTAGTTGTTAAAATCAGTATTAAATTTGAATTAAATTATGTTATAATAATATCATAGTATACAAGAAACGAACGAAAACAATTTGTCAGCTTATATTACTAAATATATTATTATATATTTAAATTTCTAATAAATTAATTCATTTTACTATTGTATAATACTATTTGGACAACATTAACGATTGAGCACATTGTCATCACCTGCCCCAAATACACTGAAGCACGCAAAATACTTCAAAATCCTGTTTCTCTCCACCAAGCCTTCAAAGATGAGAACACGCTGAAATCGGTACAATTTTCCATAGCATAAACACTAATTAATATCCATTGTAAATAATAATAACAATAATGTTGTAAAATTCATACTAAATTGTAATGTATACATATATTCCTTTTTTTGTTTAACATTTGATTAAAGTAGGCTAAACATCTGTGTTGTTGAAGATTTAATAAACTATTAAAAAAATAAAAATAAAAAAAATAGTATTTGTGAATTTGAAAATGTTATTGTGTGTACAAAGTATAATAATATAATATGTTAAACATTTCGAGCAGGTACCCCGAATCGAATAACATGTTTAGATTACAAAAAAATAAATAAAACCACTGTTATTCTTCGTCAAAAACACACTCGCGCAAAAAAATCGAAATAAATTTAAAAAAAATACATAGGTTGGTACTCTGATTGTAAAATCATAACATCACTTTGCTCAAAATCCAAAATAAATATAAAACATGATTGTAAAACTAATACATTTTTTGTTTCACTTGCCGAAACTTAAATGTTCTATATTTTACGTCGGTGTACAAGATTTACAATAGTATAGTAAATTATGATACTGAAATTTTCAGAATATCATAAAAAAAAAAAAAACCTAAAATCTTAAAATGCTAGATAGGTAACGATTTCGGGCAACTTTACGCGCGGATAATGTAGGTCGTGTTCGTGCAATAGCCAATCGACGACATGTAGTAGTGGAAGCCGTCATCGGACGATTGGTGTTCGTGTCTGTTACCGTCCAAATCCTCACTGGAGGTGGTGTCGCGTTTGGTAGCATCCACGGAAATTCGTTTGACTCTTCGTCAGTGGTACTCAATGCCAGTGGACACTTCGTGGTGGTCGTAGTACACGGATGTAATGTTTCGAGTAAGATAGTTGATGACTGACTTGGCGGTGATGTAGGCGTTGATGGATTTGTTGACGGGGGTGTTGACTGTGGTGTTGACGGGGGTGATGGATACGGACATGGTGTAGTCGGAGTCGTTGACGAGGGTGTTGGTTGCGAGGGTATTTTTGACAGCGGTGATGGATACGGTGGCCGCGACGGTGGTGACGATGGTGTAAACGGAAATAGCGACGGGCATGGTGAAGACGTAGTTGTTAACGGAAATGAATATGATGTAGACGGAAGTGGTGACGGACATAGTGTTAGCGGCGGTGGCGTTGATATAGATGGCGGTGGACACAGTGTGAGTGGCGGTGGCAGAGACGGAAGTAGCGAGGAACATACCGTAGAGGGTGGTGGCGGAGAGGGTGGTAGCAGAGAGGGTGGTGGCGGAGATGGTGGTGGTGGAGACGGACATGGTGTTGATAGTGGTTGCAGTGACGGAGGTGGCGACGGATATGGTGCAGACGGCGGTGGTGACGGACATGGTGTAGACGACGACTTGCGGAACGGCCACAGCTGCAACATCGGACTTCGGAACGTAGACTTTGGCCGCTCTGGACTGTATTTGGTGATCGCGAGCACTGATTGACAGTCGTTTTTCGTGGTGGTCAAGCTTTCAACATCGTCGTAAGTCTGAGTCTCGACTGCCACTTTGGTGGCCATGCTTGCAACATCGTCGCACGGTTGGGTCCCGACTGCCGTTTTGGTGGTTGTTGACGGGTAAACGTAATAATAATGATGATTGTAGATAATGACCGTTTCCGACGATGACGGAAATAAATACCACATGACCATCAAAAATTGTAAGTACATATTTACTAAATTAACGATCGTGTATACAAAGGTAATAAACAGTGAGGATTGAGAAAGAAAAAAATTATCCTAAACCATAATATGTGTAGGTGAATATTTCTGAATAACGGTAATCACATTAACCATGGTAATGCGATGATAACAGCATTATAGTTGTTGATAGAAAAATCGTATGGCCAGTGCGCTGACACAACGACGCGTCCAGAAGCTCTGATAACAGCAATACTAGCAACATTTTCAAGGAAGAAATTTGCGTGTATCGATTTAATTTTTAGTGTCCAAGAAGTTACACGTTCAATACATACAAGCGAAACGTACCGTCCTGTATCGGCCTTAGACTTCGATGCGAGTCGGTACGTATCTTCTTGAAAAGCAATAAAAAACCGTGATGCCAGAAATATAACATTTCGCGTATATCAATTAATTATCGCGACGTATCTTACTGCCATCAAGTCCCGAAAAGTTAATTACACCACAGCTGTGTAGCTAAATAGCCTATACAGGACGCCGCCGTGTGATCGTAATAATTTTACTATATTTTGTTTTGCTATCGAACGGCCAGACAATTATTGTTCTCGTCGTCATCAGTACCGGCGGACGTGGCCGGAAAATCAGAAGAAAAAAAAGAGAAAACAGCGTCGAAGCGTAGGTCGGCCGTCGCGAGAACATAACACACGAGATTTTCAAGGAAGAAATTGTTGTGTATCCGATGGATTCTGAGCGTTCGAGAAGTTACACATCGCACGTATGCAGTATACACGCGATATACGTACCAACCCGTATCGGGCTCAAACGACCTACGTATAGCCATTCATATTCGACAGGTATAGAATTTTTCTTCCTTCTTGAAAATCTTGAATATAATACGAAAGCTGTGTGATACCTAAATATTGAGAAGAGGCGATCGTTAGTTTTTTCATTGGAACTTTGATCAATTCGTCCGTCATTTAAAATAATGCAGTTTTCCGACTAGGCTTGAACTATTGAGCATTCATGTCCAAACACGTTTTTATTGTATAGAACGTACTTTAGAAGCGGAGATAAACTTAAAGCGACTCTTAGAGATTACGACTATATAGATATAATAGGTACGTCCGTTAAGATACATTTTACCGTGCACGTTTGATCGTGGCAGTGATTATGTACGAAGTTATTCTCATAATAATTGAATAATCCGTTCAGACCGTAAGTAGTAAATATGGGTATTTTATAAATTTACAATATATTATATCACGTTGGTATATGCGACGTGTGAAATTCGATTAATTTTTATAATAATTATTGTATACACGCGTAGAGTTTGAATTATAATTACGCATATTTATATGCGTTGTTTGCTAAAACAACATACGTGAAAAACAAAATTTTGAGTAAGGAAATTGTCTTGTTCACTGTTTAGGTCCTTAATTATTAATTTTCTTCTATAGGTACATACAGTGCGAGTATTAAGAATATATTATTTGTTACACACCGAAGTTACTCGTTTACAGTTATTATTGCAGATCGCCTTTTTTTGACTAGATAAATATTATTTTCATCTTACATTAGAATACGTATTAATGTCATACGATAAAAGCATACATTAAAAAATATTACATTAAAGTGTTATTACACATATAAACGTTTTAGAGGTTAGAGAGGTTCTGGTTTGCTAGTCACATCATTCGGTGAATACGGTGGTTTTGGCCATTATTTGGATAATGTCGCGAGACATGACATATAGCCAGAATAATTTGCTATATATATAAAAATATTTATATTAATTATATATAAATATAAAAATTTTCCACTGCAAAAAGCTCAGATGCATTAACGGAGCCGTTTACAAGTTAATTGAGAAGGTTAAGGTTGACTAAAACTCTTCGGCCGGAAGAACTATACTAACTTTTAAGTGGTGTATAAGACGGGGAAATAATCGTGCGGTTGATGTTCTATCTGAAGACAAAAGTAGGCGAGATTAAGAAACATACGCTGAACTATCTCAAGTTGGAAAGATATCAAAGACATCTTAGACAATTGTTGTATATATTTTTACATGGCTATGAGTCACCTCTGGTCTACGTTTGAATATATTGCACTGTATACGGTTCTTGTATTTTCAATCTACACCCAAACAATGACCACGATGCGAATAAATGATGTACCTAGGTAATAAACTCCGTTGTTGAAAAATAGTAATTGGTCGGCGCATTGATAATAATAATACGCGAATCTATTATGTATACTTTACATATAACTATACAATGTTTACTATATGTACACAGAATCAACTTGAACTTGCATACATAATAAGTCATCCGATTTAGTTGACGTAAATTGAGATAAATCGGATTTTTCTGTTATTCGTATATATAAAATATAATGATCGTGTTCTACGTGCCACTTTTTTTTTTTCGAGCAATACGTGATTCGTTCCAATCCCCAGTCGGTTATAGGCGAAGCTGTCGCGCGAGTATAATATATTTTAATACGGACGTATGTGAAACGTACTGTCATCAATTTCTCCGTCTCGTACCTTGTAACCGATTATTTCAATGGTAATAATATAAATAACGGCGCATTGACAATTTAATATAAGAGCCCAGAGAACGTCTGAATTTAAATTATTACAATATATGGATATAATATCATTGCAGATTTGCAGAGCTCAAAAGAGAACGAAACGAATTTTATAAAACTATAATAATAATAATAATAATAATAATAATAAATACGATTGCAGTAGTTTACTATCATAGCGTATAAGATACATAATATGCATAGTATTATAATGCTTATTAGCTTTATTAATAGCTATAATATATTTTTTGAAACACGAATAGGCGAAATGACTCGGTATATATACATAACACCTACTTATGTATAAATATAAATAATATTAAAATGCTTCGATTATGATTTTACGAATAGATGTTGTATATTTTAAAAACAAAAAAAAAAACAATTTTAACAGTTTATTTTTAACCCGGTATGTTAATATAATATGTTATTAACATATTGTATTAGCCGTGAAATAGAGTACCGCAATGGCTAATGTGGTTCTGTATAGTCTAATATATAACCCGAGAATGTCGCTGCTGGTCAATCGGGTTATGCGTTGGGTGTTAATTCAGTCGACATCATTCATTGTCTATCAGTCCGCATAACTTTTTGCTCGTTTAAGGTTAGAATAATATAAACATCGAGTTTGTTTGATCATAAGTAAACATCATAATATGGTACTACGTTTAAACAGTACGATGGCGTTAAAACGGTTTGAAATCAAATCGGTTTTAAATTCTTAAACTGCAATAGTACGAGCGTTTTAACGGCATCATTTTTAAACGTAGTAATTGAGTTTATTTAATCTAAAACTGTGCATGTGTGTTCTATATTATTGATTGTAAATTGATTTTGCTTTTTACAATTATACAGTCAATCTCTGAATATTGTATAAAAATATCGTTTTATAATACGACCTCCGGGGGACCAAGAATATTTAAATTATCTGACCATGCTCATGTGTCAAATTAGACGTGAACACATTAATAAATAATCTGTAAATAATTCATGTTAAATATTTTCGTTGGGACTTTAAAATAGATTATTTTAAGTGGTCGGTCTTAATATATTCAGCGAAGTAATTTACTAAGTAATTTCTACTATAAATATAAACTTATACGTTTAAATCGAGTTAATTTTTTAAGAACTGTATAATATACAAAATAGCTAACAGTAATTAAATTCTAATGTGTCAAAGAAAAAACGAATTCAGATTTTGAACGTACCTATAGCTTCTAAGAAGTTATAGTTTTGATATCAGTCCAAGAATCCGTCGAAATCGTTTTAAAAATGAAACATCATAATTCATTCGTTGACATTTTTAGCGGCTTTCATATTATAAAAACATGTTTTTCTTCAGAATCACAAAATTTATTCTGGTACATTTAGATAATTTCAAAAATAATAATAATATATATGGTTGGAAAAAGGAGATTTTAAATTTTTTATAAATTCATAATATTTAGTGTTTAGATTATATTTAATAAATATGACTTTTTCCTGCATTAAAAATGTTCTGTAATTAGTGATAATTTGATAAAATTTACCCATCATGGATTTATAATTGATAGTCTAATGATTCTAAACCTACTAATGTCAACGATTTATATTAAATTTGAATATATTTGTACTAACTTGTTAAATATCTATACCGCATAAAATGAATGTGAATAACAATATTTATTTATTTTATTTAGAACTTTTAGTATACGACTATTATAGCTCAACAATAAGATAGTGAAAGATTTAAATGTAACAATAAAAATGACAGAAGAACTACATAATATACTGTTGATACAAATAATAATAATTGTAATATGAAAATGAATGATCAAAGTAATCTAAAAATATAACAATGATTAGAGAATACATAAGATAAAATTTAATTTTTTTAACTATTTTTCAGTTATCAGATTTAAATTGAGATATATTTAAAAAGTATTTATAATGTATTAAAGAGCTTAATAAAACTATTTTATATATACATGTATATATAGGCCATGGATAATATATGTTCAGGAAAAAAAACTAGAATACAAAATTAGTTTCTTCATAAATCGATGTCCTATAATAATGTTATATTGATTTTAACAAGTTTAAATTATCACTCACTGAAAATATTCACTTCATTTCAACTAAAGGTTTTCAGTGATCGTATATTTATTTAGCTAGTAAAAAAAATCAAATGAAAATCGAGTTTTCAGTTGATATAAGTTGTAAAATTAAGCTGTACTTTGATAAAACTGTAGTATTGACGAATATCGTCCAAAGACAAAATAATATTATCTTCAGCACCAGTAAACACGATTTCGCTTATCGGCTGCGCTAAATGATGTTATATATTTGCTTTTAGGAATATAAAAAAAATCGTTATGATGTACCTAGGTACTGTAATTTCAAATAAAAATGAATTTTGTATACCAAAAAGTACAAATAATTTTATTAAAGTTTTATCATTCAAGAATCATCTTCAAAATGTTCTCATAAAAAATATATAGAGCTCACACAATATTATTTAGCGATAAATTGGAACGTTAAAACAAAGAAAAAACTATAAACGCGTCTGCAGCATATCCAAGCCCTACAGTAATAATTGTGATATTTAATTTTACATTTTAGGTCTAAGTGACGTCCTAGACCGTATCGCGTGTACTCCAAAAATTCACTCCAAGGAACATATTAGGTAGTAAAAATGTGGTCATTACGTAATATTATATAGTCCTTTTTTATGTTCAACCAGTTGAATTTAATAATACATATTATATACGATTTCGTCTTTTTTTTTTAACGGACTTTCGTGCGTGATGCGTATAATAATATATTTTGCTTATATACATTTTGAGCTGAAAAGTGTGCGCGCGATGACTTTAATTATTGCTAATAAATATACACCGCGGTGATCGCTCTCCGCCAAAGGGTTTTTTTATCCGCCATAAATTCGTCGCGGGACATTACAACAACAACGCCAAAATAACGGACGGAAATAATCCCGTCAGACACTTCCTTCGCCATCATTTCACCGCTAAGTCATCGGTACACTACCACACTTCAACCGGCGATCTCAAAACTGGAAGATTTGTCATTGAATTTATTCCGCTCGGCGAAGTTTAAATTTGGGGTCGTTACTCGCGCGAGGAGAAAAGGTTTCCGTCAAATTTCTACGATTTTTCAATCGTCTCTCAGCGTCGAGTCGTTGTACGAAATATGTTTTGTATATGCAGGCGGCCATCTTTATTCTTTACGGACAACCTTTACTCTGCCCCTCCCCCCCCATATCGCTTCCCAATGTACTTGCGATGTGGGTTTTTACTGATCATAAACCAAAATGTTCGCGCCTAGCTGTTTCAAAATAAAAAACTGATTATTTTATCGTGAACCGGGCAACATCTAAAAAATACAAAGAATTGAAATTTTAAGATCGAATTCCGATAGTCATAGAAAAATAAAAAATATTACACCTTTTTAAACGTTTTAAATATGAATGAAATGTTTACTTCTTTTATTTCTTAAGATATTATTAAAGAATCGCGCAGAGACACAAAACAAGTCACCGAGTTTTTTAATTGTTTGCTATTCGGATACACATTGCGCATAACAAGTAAATACAAATTATGTGACTATACTAATCGTTTGCACCATTGGTTTTAAGATACAGATAAGATTTAAATTTTTTTCTAGTTTTCTAATTTATGTAAAAATATTGGAAATGCCTGATCTATTGACATAGACTAGAAAAATATCGAAAAAGCAATCGAGTTAAATATATAACTAATAAATAAATCCAAATATTCAAAATCACGATTAAAAATCTCATTAATAATTTTATAATTTTGTTACCTAACTAGATTCTTTCTACAGTTTTAACTATTCTTTAACTTACCAATCGAACTTTGGTTTATTGCGTTGAATAATTAGTCCACGTCTATCGTGGAAATCGTATAGTACGCATGTACACTATTCCTACCCAGTTAACGATTCAGCACCACTAAACTCGATGTTCAGTTTGTCTACGCATACGCGTCTATAACCATTTTTTTAATTTTTTATAGAATTTTTTTTTTAGATTTTGACTTTTGTACGACTTTGTGTTTTATTAAAACGGTTTGATTTTCTTCAATCAAATTTCTGTTTCAGACGAACACAACTACAGTACGAGCGAGAAATGTCGCGTTTAAAAATTATCATTGGACCGACATCAAAAGAACCGTATGTAATTCCTTTTTAATGCAAAACATTTTTCATGAGTCTTAAAATAGCTTTCCTATAATTTAATTTTGAAAAAAATAGCCGTGTAATGTCAGTTCAATAAACATAACGTAAAATGGTTTTAAACGCTTTAGGTCCTTGTATTCTTTTATTAAAAATCTTATTAACATCGTATTGCTTTTAAATCATTGTTAATAAGCTGTATAGTATCGAATTGAATTGTTTGTTGTTTTATTTATTATCATTACACACGTTTGATATGTTTTTTTTCACCGTCAAGTCCCTCGCTCAAGATTATAACTATACATTCAAATAAAAGCTGAATATTACTTTTGTTAAAAGACGATGTACAACAAAGTACTACAAAGTACTACTTAAATAATCCACCACATAAACTAATTTCAGAGCTTAAAATTAAACTGTAAGCAATTAGGTACATAGTTACGAAAAACAAATAACAAAAAGGCTTGTAATAGGTATAAACTACTAATTTTATAATATTAATATTTCTCGTATTATACCTATATCTGCATTTACTATTACGGATTACCTATAATAAATTACATTTTAAAATTCTTGATCGCATGATTTATTTATTAGTATTTTGATATTTAGTTAGGTAAGTGAGTCGTACATCGACGTAATTTAAAACGATTTTTAAAAACTCATTAATCGTTAATATTATATCTGATTGATTATTCTGGTACCCATTTTGTTATCACATAATAAAAAAAAGTATGAAGAATTGTTACAATAATAATAATTGTTCACGAATTAAGAAACAATTTAATTAAGACGTTATAAATTATCAACCCTGGAGTATACGAGTGATTACCCGGCATACGAAATTTTCCATATTGATATTTTCGTACACGTCATGAAACAGTGGGCGTTGTAATTCATTAGAGTAAATTGAAAATAATAATAAGCAAATATTTTCGATGGATTTCGATAGAAACAATTTTAATATGTAATTGCATATAAGTTGTAGGCTTCTAATATATATATATATATGTATATATTTTGATATAAAAGTAAAAAATAGAGGTTATAATAAGGTATGTGTAATACACATGTTTGATCCCCGTCACTGACCTGATAAAAACTTAGCGTAAACATTTGACTAGCGCAAATAAACATTGTATGTACTTAACATGTTGTTTGCTGCAGTCATATCAGTAATAACATATTGTAGGTATAAAATATTTGATCGAAGTGGATATGAATCCAAACTTATCTACATAAGCTATTTAGCTACAGCAAACACGCTGTTATAAAATATTATTATTACGCCCCACCACCGGTAAAGTTTTCGATTTTTAAAAATCCTTTATTTCTTGTAGATATTGACGTTAAGGTCATCGGCATGACGATGTCGATTGATCTATAAATAACCACGGACTGATCCGCAACACTTACAATACATTATCTGTGCAGATATTATATATCTACCATAGCGTTTTTTCTGTTGTAATAAAACACTTATACAATATACATACGTTTAATCCCTGTAATCCTGTGTATTTCTATACGGATATACATACTATATGACATCTACTTAATTTTGTCTCCGTTGTTGGCTAATGAGATATTCGATACCTCATGAAGTATTATAGGTATCGTTGATCGAAAAATCTAAGTGTGTGTTTAAGTCAACTGAGGAGACAAACTAAAAACAAGTATACACGACATTATAGAAAGAAATCTCGTAAGGGTACCTAATATATCTATAAAGTATACAAATACACCGTGCAGGTCACACATTATTTCAAAAATTAGTCAGTATAAATTTAAATGTACTCATATTATTATATATATTTGAAATCATAATCTATTTTATCATATAGTTTAAAAACAGGCCTATACATATAGGCTAGGTATATAACTTATTTAATATTGAATATGATAAATGACGATATAAAAATAAATGAAATATAAACTGCAGGCATTACAGTAATCACCTGCAAGACTGAGCCAAATACTTAATAGATGAGAGTTGGTACCTACTCGAACCAGATTTCGGTATCTTAGAATATTTAGATATTAGAAATTTATAAGATACTCGATACTTATATGTTAAACTATATAAATATAATGAGATGGATATTCGATACATATACTCGATATTTGATACGTTTGAATTTTTGTTTTTTTGATAATTGTCAATAACAGTAGATATTCTTGGAAATAAGATATGATTATATTTTATAAATTATTGAATATTACACACACACCGTGGTTAATAAAATTATGACATTAAAAAATAAATAACTTTGACAAAAGTCCGAATAATATTATGTTTTTTTTTTCCTAAGCTTATTGATATTATTAATTGAAAAATAATTCAATATATTGTTATATTTTTATAAACGAAACAGTAGATACACTATGCAAAATTTTGGTTTCAATATGGGTACTTAAGCAAATCTAGAAATGCCTACGATACAAGTGTATGATACGGCAGTGTAGTGTTTCTAACGATAAATAAGTTCGATAAGTTGTATGATTTTGTAATTTTGTAATTTTTTTTCTCCACCATTATGATTATTGATGAGACCACTCAAAGATATTGCCATAAAACTTTGAACAACACTTTGGTATAAAGTTAGAATTTTTCGAGATAACGAGCGGCCATTGTTTCATTAAGCACCCTGTATATACTTTATAGTGTAAGAAGAGTCCACGACTGTTTTAAAAGCAAGAGTGAGATAAATAAGTAACGTATATTAGTTCAGTATGTTGTGTTTAATAGTTTAATATATTTATGTCTGAAAGAGGACTTTTTAGGACTATAACCACGCTAACGTGTATGCATCAGCTTTCTTCGAGGTCAGTTCTTACAATATTATATATAAGCCGAAACACGCACATGGTAGTTATTAGTTATTACCTCATATTAATAATATTACCTACCTATTGTATAGATTCGACAGACACGCAAGCACTCCATTGTCGGCCGCGGAAAGGACATCGACGACAACCGAGTCACGATAGAAACGCGCACACTATACAAAAAACACGACACCCGTTATCCTAGAGTATATTTTTTCGTGTCTATTTATAATTTATTTTAATCGGTTTCTCCTTTCGTTCCTTTTATAACATAAAATATACGCAACATACGAGTAAAATTGTTATGTCGGCGACGATCCGGATGAGTGACGGGACGTCGTGTTTACCACCTGCACGTGGATATACTATACGAAACGACTTAGAATCTCTGGTCGGTTATCAATTGGAATGCACATAAATTGTAATTCATGTCAGGTGGATGATAAATTGAAATCTTAAGCGGACGAATCCTTCCCATTTAACTTTTCAGATATATTTTATGTTCTAAACGTCTTATCCTAATATAACCTAACCTATTTTTTCTATGCGTTTATTTGCAAACAACGGATGCAGCTCTGATGTATTGAAAAAACTAGCTTACCTGATAATTTTAGGAGCCAATGTACTTTACTCGATTTTGCTCATTAAATATTCTTGACCGTGAAATGTAACTGGACCATCCCGATTACCATGAAATGCAATAATTTTCCAGTCTGTCACCCTATAAAAATTATTGTTGGTATTATAATATCTATATACTGTAAACAAAAGCCCTATTTTTTGCTACTTTGTATTTTATTCTCGATTATATTGTGAAATTATAAGTTATATATAAATAGTTATATAAGTTCCTTGAAAATCCTTTTGTAAATCAAGTAAAATTTTCGTGATGGTGAGTGTTACTGTGCAATTTGAATATCTAGCAATTAACAAACAATAATATTTCTTGATACTATGGTGGATGAATAATTAATATTAATATCATCACTAACTTCATATACTGCCATATTTTATGAAGACTTTCCGGCTCTCATAATTAAATTAAAAAACAGTACATAATATGTTTTACAAAATACACTACTGCTGATATTTGAATATCCTTGCTAAGGAAATTTTTCAAAGCTATTCAATCGCTAGTACGGTTTATTTTCTTTCCCTTGTTTTCTATAAATTAAATGAATAGTAATAAAATCGATAGAGGCATTTTTATTTTTTTTTGTATAAGTACATAAAACAAATTAAATGATTAAGTCATACTTCCAAAAATGAAATGAGTATTTGTAAATGTATTATACGTCCATAAACGAGTCAAAAACATAAAATAAATAAATTTGATAATAGTAAAATGTAAACTTAAGTGATGAGAGTAATTTAATAGTTTAATTTCTATAAATATTACACGCTTAAATCACAATCATTTCTGATACCTACAACTAGGTCCAGTCATGATTTAGGTATGCACATACGCACACTTATCATGAATTTATATATTATTTATATAATGCGTTTGTGCGTACACGTGAGTCGCCATATTTTAATGATATCCCACGTTACACACAACAACGTCGAGAGTAACCTTATCGTTGTCACATTTTTCCGTTTGCGTATCAGTCAGAGTGAAATATGTCGAGGAACAGGGTCAGAGATTCGGAAGTAGAGGGAGAGAAAAACAGAGGGAGCTAATGTGTGTGTGTGTGAGAGAGAGAGAGAAGAAACTGAGAAGGTGATATGGTATAGAATAACGGAGATGAAGAGAATCATATGAGGATTATAATAGAATATATGAGTCGGACAAAGAGAAAAACAGATGAAAAAAATAAAAATAAATAGGGAGAGTATGTGTGTGATGGACAGATAAAGAGCACAGGAGCAGACGAAATAAAATCGAGAAGAGTTTTATATTATATAGGTAATGAACCAGATAGAGAGAGAAAAAAGATAAACATTTTTTTCTCACTGCGTCTGTGGGTGATACGCTTATAAAATAATACTGCGCAATAAATCAAGATATGATATGGGTAGGTCGGGCGGAAAGGAATAAACTAACGTAAAACGTGTGTTTTTCAGGAGTCGGGGTAACGAATAACGATATTGTGTGTCCCTGAGATCGCCGTCGGTCGGTTCGTTGGTTGTTTATTTTTATTATTATTATTTTTTTATTTTTTTTTTAAATTTTCGACTAGGACATAGAAAAAACGGTTGACATTACATTTCTAGCGAGTAGGGACGTGTAGTCGTCAACTATTTCGAAGTGTAATAAAAAAAAAAAACACGACGCCGCCGCCGTACTACGGTCGTATTACAATATAGCCAAAACACGTTTACTACTACACATTTACTAAGTAAAAAGTACATAAACAAAATATTCTTATTTATTATATATTACAATGGATGTATGCATGTCAATATAATATATACATATTTATTATATAACCGACTTGAGTTAATAATTTATTTTAAAAATATTTTACATTTTTGTTGCACTAAAATAATACATGATTTAGACACTAAGAAAAGAAAAATACTATTAATACAACTCATAGGCATAATTATTATTATTTCCATTATATTTATGATCAAAGTTTGGATTTTTTTCATAAATTAAAAATAATATTTTAAAAACAGATACAAAAATGATCTAAGATTGTACTTGGTTAAGGATTCTATGAGTCATTTTTCTGTAATTAGTATTCATTATGTTTATCATCTTGTTAGAAGAAATATTTAATTAACTTGAATAATTTTTGTTGAAAGTAAATCTATTTCCGAAGTTTTGGTAAACATTTTCCTTGTGTAATTTATAATTTTCAAATTAATATCGAGGTAATTTGGTATTTAAAATGTAGAATGTTCTTTTTTTCCTTTTTATTTAGTTTTAGCTATATTAACTATTTACATCCTAATGAATATCTAATACATTAAAAGAATTAGGTTGCGATAATATAAATATAACGACAAAAAAATGTAAAAAAAAAAATAAAATAAAAATAATACTGTAAATAATAAATTGCACGGTGTTGGGCACTTGTCTCGCTTCGCTCACCTCGACTTAAGCAAGTGTTATGTTGTGTTAAATACGCTTTTAAAATTGTAAGTGCTCATAAAACTAATTTATGATTAAATACTTCCAAAATTTATTGAATATAATTATATATTACATATTAGCTGTATGACCCTATTTCACTCGATAAAAACGAACGGACATAAAATACGGCGTTATATCTGTACACTATCTCGGGTTTAATGTACCTCAGTTCACAGGGATATCGAGGTAATTAATTAATTATCTAATTTGATTGACAAGGATAATGCACATGTGACAGATTGGTTATAGTACTAAGCATGTTTTCGAAATATAACGTCTTAACTAATCAAGGGTGTCCAATATTTTGGAAAAATTGGGCCACTTTAAGCGAGAAGAAGTTATCCTGCGCCTCGTTCATTTTTTTAACAATACATTTTATATTCATAACTATACAATGGCGAATAGTTAGTAGAAATATTTTGGTTTTTAATAGTTTAATTAGTTTTAGTATATTTTTTTTCTTATAATATTTCTAATTAATTTATGGTTTTCGAATTGACGTGCAGTTGCATTAAAATCATACACTGGCCGCGGATTTGACATCTCTGTATCTAAATTTTCCTGAAATCTCAACGAAAAATCTCGAAGTTTTCTCAACATCATTCGAGTAGTTAAAGTAGTTTTAAGTCTATATAATCTATAAAAACATTACTTTTTGTCTTGATACAAGAATAATAATCAAAAAATGAAATATTCCTCTCTTATATTTAAGAAAATCTCGGCTTTTCATTTAAAATATTATTTCTGTAACCCATAGCAACCATAAATAATATTAGAAAATAATCATTCAAAACGATATTCGTTTACGAGCCAACCTGTACAAGATGAAAGAAGAAACTAAAAACCTAATCTAATCCATGGATACAATTTTTACTGAAATTGGTCCAGTAGTTTCTGACAACAGCTAGTACTAACAAGCGCATAATAATTATTTCCATACACATGTGACGTAAAATAATAATAATAATTATAAAAAGATATTAAGTATAATAATATATTTACGCGTGTGTTGTGTACATAGATCGGTGAATCGATTTCTACGTACAACATTTAACTAGCTACCTATCAAATAACTATTTCCGTTCAGAAATGATTTAACTGTCGGTTTCAAGCCAATTTCGGACGATAATTGTTATTTAATAATAATAATTACACAAAACATTTAACGGTGACTTTGCGGCGCTACGATGCGAAACTTTGTTGGCAATGATATCGCACCACTATACAAAGCCGTCTACCCATCACCTCATTACGCGCGTTATAAATACGACGTGAACGCGTTTGTATATTATTCTTAAGACATTAAGAGTACGTTGCACGCGGCGTGTATGATGATATTAAATTATTTAGTCGTGACAATCATTGTAGAGGCATGTCCTAAGGTCCGGAGGGAAAATGATGGTTCTTTTCGTGTGAGTTCGCGTGATGGTGGCGAGTCACCCGCGTTGGTGCATCACACGTTAAATCATATTATATTATGTATTATTATATGCTATACTAAACATATATATATATATGGTTTAACATAGTATAGGCTATTGCCAATTATTACACATTGTATAATATAGCTGGGAGTCGTTTACAGTCGTTTTACGTTATTATTATCATCTATGCGTGAGTGAGAACGTATTGGAAAAAAAAAGTACTTAATACTACATATAACTATTAACTAGTGTATGTATATGGTTATATTAACTGTGAAGTGTGTTTAAGTATATACTATATTCTTGCTCGGTATACGGAAATGAATTAATTAAACACATAAGAAAAAGTTTTTTTTTCTTAACAAAAAAAAAAGATGAAACCTCCGACGAGTTTTCGTGTTCAAGGCGTGTAATAATCGAGTTAATATCGCACCGGTGGGCTTGTAAAATAGACCAATCCTACCGTGAGAAAAACGAGATAAAATGTTTCAGTCGTGAAAAAACTCGAGATTCCCGTTTCAAACGCGCATTTAGATATTATATGAATAAGACGTTTTCGAGCAGCAATTCGGACGCTAATACTCGCGGGCTGTAGATATACGGGCTGAGTGTAATTTTAAAACGAAAGAAAGCAAAGAAATTACCAAACCTAAGTCCACCCCCGCCGACCTCTCGAAAGTATATTATTATATCCATCCAACGATATTGGATTTCATATATATATATATATATATATATATACGTGCCACCATGTGCAGCTCTCCCTCCACGAGCTTATGTATTATAAGCTATGACTACAGCCGGACGCGTTCTTTTTTGTTAATTTATATACCTAAATAATATTATACTATACTCACGTGCATAATATGGTGTATTATATGCATGATGAAATCAACTGTCTTGGACTGTAACTGTTAAACTTCATTTTCAATTTCACAAACGGTATCTGGGACCTATGTTTTGTTTTATTTTTTTTTTTTCACGAATTCAGCGTTTTATCAGAATGGGTAATATACTTCCAGAAGCTATACGGTTAGCTCGGTCTTATAGTGAAATCGATTTTGGTACAATGAGATTTATCGCACTCGCTTAGCAGGTTAGCCGGGTTTTTTGTTTTTCGATTTCCTCAAAATTAAATCCTGCGCACCATCTATGTTTTACGAAATCAACAAATTCTTTTGGTCTTTTCTATATTATTAATCTTATATTCTTATATCAATGAACCGCCGCGTAGGAACCTAAAGGAGAGGTTTCCATCACTATTATATCACTCGACGAAGAGATGACAATTCTCACATGGAAAACGGTTTTTGAGATAAAATTGAAACGATGGTTATATAACCTATACCGCGGGGAAATGTAACCCGGAACCCCTCTCCCCGAGGGAAAAAGTTTTACGACGCAACCGACACTGCGCAGAGAGGTGGAGAAGAGTTGGTATAAAAATGGCGTTTGCCGCGCGTGAGAGATGTATAATATGTATAATAAACATTCTACGACAGTTTGACGGGTCGTCCTGATTCGAAGTCTTGGGGTGCCTGTTCTGGGCGGCGGTGGAGTTCGTTCATTAAATGTGATTAAAACTCGAGCCCCGTCAGCCCTTTTTATACGAACGCATTGATTGATGCCATTTTTCAACACGATCTCATCGCGACCAATCTCCGTACGCCTTATATATATATATATATTTACATCCATATAGTACTACAACTGCAATAATTATATTTTTTTTTTTTTTTATTATTACTTTAAAGCCTCAACAACTAAGGTTATTAGCTTACATATTTTAAAATATTACTTATATATACTGGTACAATTTACAATAAAATTATTCTTGGTAGGTATGTGTAATTAAAGTAGGGGAATATCTAGGAAAACATATGAAATTATATGAGGTTATAAAGTTTGGTTATTAATAATTATATTATTATTATTATTATTATTAGGTATATTGTGCGTATAATAATAACGTTTTAATTGAAAATGTACGGTGACGTTTTTGGAGGTGGACCCCAATTAAGAGGTCTGATTTGAAAAATTACGAGCTCGCACGCGCTCCCAGAGTTAATTACGATCTTTTTTTTTTTTTTACTCACACCGACTATTTTATAACATACCACCCGTTTTTATTACATGTGGTCGTGACCATGAATCATAGCACACACACACATTTATAATATAAATTTACGTCTTTTTTTCTGACCCAATGATTAATAATATTACATCAATCGATATCTATCTACGAGTACACATTATAATATTATATACAATTGAAGTACACTTATCGTTTGTCTTACTGCAATTCGCACTTTATCGTTATCATAAAATATTATTACAGTGTTGCTGTGGAACCGAACAACTATTCTATCGTTTGTGATATAATAATATTTGAGATACGCGTCTGGCTGTCGCGTTATTTCGACAGGTACTGTCGGTGATAACGATTGTACGACTCGAATGTTGCACGAGTATCTATATATGTATATATATATATATTATGTACCTACAGTCGTGCAGGACAAGATTTTGTCGGGTAAATTGCAGTAACACGAAAAAAAAAATTAATAAATAAAAAAATTCAATTACAAACTCTATATCTGTATAATGGACTTTTAATTAAACGAATTTTTTTTCGCCCATATTATACGATATCCCGCCACCACACCGCCACATTATAGCGAGGTTGTTACAAAAACGAGTAAGGGAAAATGTTTACGAGCTCGACGTGATTTATATCACAGCATAGAACCTATAATATTATCGTATGCCCATAAATATGCGTGAATAGGTACTGCGGGAGCGCGTAAATATAATAATATAGGTATGTTTATACACGTACCTATAATTGTATTAAACGAATCGAATCGGATAAGTGAAAATTAAAAATAAAAAAAACTATAGAATCACTGCGCATTCGGCATCCCGATTATTATATTATTATTATTATTATTATTATTATTATTACTATCATTATTATTATTGCATACGCGAATTGCACGGGATAGCGGTTTACCCTGAAATGTTGGCATACCTCCAACGTCCGGTTTGGGGACAAAACTAATATTAAATACAACTACCACAGCGACGACAGTAACGGTAACCAATATTCGATATATATGTATAGGTATATGTATAAAAAGGAACAATAATAAATATATATATATATTTGTTATAAACACTCGAGTCGCTCATATTTATATATATATAGATATACAAAAAACAGTTAATTACAATATACGTGCCTAAAAGTGTTATATTTGGCAGTTTTATTTTTTAAATTAAAACCTGCTGCTGTGTAGGTATTATACTCTATTGTCTGCAATTGCTTCCAACAATCGCGCGCTCGGTGGAAAAAAAATGGTCATTAAATCATTCGGTCGAGCTAAGGAGCTTAATATTATATACATATATATATATAATACCTATGTATTAAGGTATATATATATATATATATATACCTTAAAAAAGAACGGAGAGTAAATACGCTTCCAAGATGTGTGCACCGCGTCAGAGACGTAATATATTATATACTCGTAATATATATTTATATACATATGTTCGTAATTAGATGGCAGCTATACAGTTTATTATACCGCTGTTCCACCGTTCGCCGTAAATTTTCGAGGGTAGACCTTAATTTCAACGCAATTAACGAGTCTCTTCTTTAATATGCCATCATCGCAGGCGAGTGTGACAGGAGAAAAACCATATCGTCAATTTTCTGGTTACCGATTGCGTTTAATTTCCCTAGTTTTTTCGTGTTTGTTTCTACTTTTAATACGCGAGTCCCTTTATGTAGATTCATGACTGACTATTGAGTAAGGGATATGGTAAAATATATAGTGTGTTTTGACGAGAAAAGCGTTCGGAGCTCAACGTTATGAGTGTCTCATTGTTGAGGTTATGATTATATTATCGTAAAACTTCAAAAATCTACACAGACTATCGCTTATTGAAACAAAAACGATTCGAATCGTAGGCAAACTATTTAGGTAGTACATAAAATATATTTACAACATGCGTGACGTGACGTTTAAGGGAAATCCACTGCTATAATTATGTATTGTAGCTTGTACCTATAGTTATATATCATAATGTTGCGGGTAATTTTTTAACAAATTGCTACAGACATTTATGTCTTTGAGCTTTTTCAAGAAATTAAAATATCTATTTTATTATTGTTATTAGTCACATAATAAACATTACTTTCATTAGCTTCCGAATACGTATTTAATGTATTACAAATTTAACCGTTTCAAAACTATTTTAATACCAAACATAGCCGATAAATAAATAAAAACAATTGTGTATTGTACATTTTGTCTTTTTATTTAGAAATTAAGTTATTCTAATTTTGTTTCAATATCTTATAATAATTTTCATAAATACACAAATAACAATAATAATTTGTTTGGAACGAATCATTATAATTACAATTGCAGTGGTATAGCAAGAAACAGATTTCAAACGAAATGGTAAATTTTTCATTCAAAGATTTACCAGCAAATGGATTTAAATCGACGTGAATTCTATAGTTCATTAGCGTGAAGTTAATCTTATTAATTTTTAGTTAATTTATCTCGCACCATAATTATGTTGTAATAAATGTTTAGTACTTAATTGTGTCAAAAATACTAAAACTGAAAATATTAAACGATAAACTCAAAGCCCGGTGAAGGCATCGTATTATTAATAATGAATATAAGCCTTATTTAATAAACCATGTTATAATGTTAAGTACAAAATGTAACTGCAAACAATAATGCAGACATAATTTCCCCGACAGCTTAAGGTACATCAAATTTGATAAGTACGTGGTTATTATGATGGGTAAAGTCATAATAATTGCAACAAGTTAAAACGCTTGTAGTACATTTATTTAATGAACTGAAATATTTCATCTGCATTTCTAAGGGGCTCATCGATATATTATACAAAAGTGTCTGGGCCACCTATTAGGGAGTGCAAAGGGGTAACATTCCCACTAAACAAATGATAATAGTTTTTTTTTTTTTTTTTAATTGCGTTTAACTTTTTTTACTAATTATTATAATATAATATAAAGACATACTACGCATAGGATACAGTACACCATTTATATCTGTCGTATGTTCTGTTACCTAATAAAAGTAAAGTGATTGGTTCTTAGATTTTAAATGATATCGCCAACCCCTAGGTTCTGATTGATAGGCGCCTTTGAAGAGAGAGTCGAATTTACGCGTATATTTTAATATATACTTATTACATGCTTATAGGTACTCTAGTCCGTATAATTATTTTAATTCACATTTTCTATAAAAATATAGCGCATTAAACTGTATAGTATACAGTGTTAGAAAGTTTTACACGTAATTTCACTGTCTCTATTGATGCGATACAAAGTCGTTAAGACTAAAAATGTAAAATGCATTGAAATACAGTCAATTATAAAATAAAATACAGTAAATCAATAAATAAAATGTGTAATGAATGTCATTATAAGCAAGCGTTATTTTCACCGAAGTTTAATTTGAAAAAGTAGATTCTTTTTCATTTCTAATTTCATACACAAATAATTTTTAACATTAAAACAATTTTTATTTACAAATATAGTACATTGCATGCTATAAATATTATAATTCTTTTGTTTTTTTTCAACTATTCATTTCAAAACTAAATTATATAACTAATATTGTTTTTGAGGATATCTCATGCATAAAATATCATAATTGAAATATAATTAACTTTTTTTCAATATAGTCGGAAGTTGGTCCAGGGGCATCTTGCCAGTATCGTTTCAATAGTTATATATACCTATAATGAGTTTGTACTATAAGTGGCATTTAGGAATGCGCAATAATGTCGATACGACTATCAAACTGTTATTCACTCTACCGTGGCTCAACGTCAACACCTCTCACAGCTTCAGCTGGCATTCCAATATTAAATCGTTAAGTGGTATCACGATAACATGATGTACACCATACCTATGTGTATAGGATTATTTCAAATGGTAACATACATCAAGGAAAATCCGTGATTGGTCCTTTCCCCGCTTACATTAACGATAATATTATATAACATATTTTGATCTTTGCGACTATTGTGATTCCATTGAAGAGGTGCTTACTATAATAGTCATATATTAATTAATATCATACATATGATTGCTCGACGATAACAGCTGAAAATCAATCAGTCAGTCGTCCAATAAGCAGAACAAAGTTTGGTATAAACTATTTTTTTTTATTTGATAAATAATGCTATTTTCTGGCCGAATAATTTTTTCGGAACCTGTTAACGACATTTCGCGTTTTAACGACGGTACATAGATACGTAAAATAAGTAAATATCAAATTCGAATACCTACCTCAGTAGAATAACAGTTAGTGATATATCGTACTGCAATTTATGCGCATATACGTATAAAAAATATTGTTCTCTCTAGGTCATATTTTGCATTCATAGTTAATATGAATTTTCGCAACCGCCGCATGTGTGTACTACAACCGTTGGTCGTGTGGGCCCTCGTGTTCGCCGCGGTAACGCGCTCATCGGACGCCGGGATCATCCGGCTGCAAATCCGCGACAGAACTGCAGCGCCGGTCCGCGGTGTTCATTCGGCCGCCGTACGGAATGAATATGTCAACAGACGGATGACGTGGATGAATCGCCGATCGTCGCCGTCCACGCCGGCCGCCGTGGCCAGTTCGACGTCGGCGGCGTCTTATCACGTGACGATGGTCCCAGTTCGGAGGAAGGAGCAGGACTACTACGGTGCGAGGCAACCACGGTACACTGCAAGGTCCAGTTGGACGTCGCCACCGTCGGTAGTCATTTTCCACATTTCGCTTCAGTCTCCGTCTGCGCGGTCGGTGGAAGAAAATTTCACGCCGTCCATCAGCACGTCACAGTGCATTCAAAACGACGACGGAAATTTCCGTATCGTAATTGATGGCCATGTCATGTCAACCTGGCCGGACGATGAATGCGCTCCGACGACTACGACTTATTGTCCTCCTCCTCCGACGACGACTTATCGATCGACGACTGCGACATGGCGATCGACTACTACGACATGTCGACCGACGAATTCGACATGTCGACCGACGACGATGCCTTGTCGAACGTCGAATTCGACATGTCGACCGACGACGATACCTTGTCGAACGTCGAATTCGACATGTCGACCGACGACGATACCTTGTCGAACGTCGAATTCGACATGTCGACCGACGACGATACCTTGTCGAACGTCGAATTCGACATGTCGACTGACGACGATGCCTTGTCGACCGACGAATTCGACATGTCGACCGATGACGACGCCTTGTCGATCGACGACCACGACATGCCGCCCTTTTACTAAGAGTTGTCGCCCGTTCACCACGACTGATCACCCGTTCACCACGACTTGTCGCTCGTTCACCACGACTAATCGTCCGTTCACCAACTTCTCAAAAAATCAGTTCGTCAAACGTACACTACCCACGCAATGCTCCTGTCGCACCTACACATATTTACATGGCCAATCAAATGACGGATTGACTTCCTTTCCAACTGAGTAAGCAATAATAATTTTAGTTGAATCGAATTTTTACGATTAATGTCTATTATTATTATACAGTGTTTCCAATTATCATGATCACACTGTATATAATAGGTATCCATTGATCGTAAAAAGTCGAATAAACTAGAATATTAATTATTGTTTAAACAGTATACTTAAAAATATACAAATATGTTGCTTATAATTAATAATTACAAACGTAAAATAAACTTATCAATCAAACGATTTTTGTTTTTTTGTTTATTAATATCGTTTTATTTACAAATGATAAACACATGTGGCATACCCAAGTGGAGAGGTTTGGGGTCTGAGGCTCCCACCTTTGATTGATAGAGTTTAAGATTATTCAAGTGAAAACCACTGGTCCTATTATATGGTTGATAAGCAGAATTCTGCCACCACTACAATATCCGCTCCTTATAATCTTCCCTGCTCTCACAATCTCATACTTTTTAAACGTTAAAAAAAATTGAATCTCTGCACCGTAGAAAAATTACTGACTACGCCCTTGATAAACACTTAGATTAAAAACGAATTAAATTAGACTACACATAATTATAATGATAAATTATTAATCAGAAAAAAAAATAATAAATTTAACTAATATTAATAATAATAAAATGAAATATAAGTAAGTAGATTTCACTCGATTTGGGACGAATTATGTGAATAGATCACTGTTGATTATTTCACAGTATCAAAAATTTAAACGACAATAATAATATTTGGTCATAGTAAACCATTTATTTGCACAGAAATAAACTGGTTTAAATCATGAATAAAGTTCTGGAATCTGAATTCATTCTTCTAAAAAAAAATATGAAGAAAAATTGTCATGGAAGTCATTCGTCTCATAACTAATAAATAAGTTCCTAACAATAAAATATTTATGTATACTATCAATCTTTTTACTATAAGAGTATATACTATATTATAGTATTTTTTTTAATAGTCTTATCACTCTTATCTTTATATAATTCATACATTAAAATTATTTTTAAATGTGGCGTATTGCATTAAAAAAAAATGTTTATGATATATTTTTTTTTACGAAATTCTATATTATGCTATCTGTTACATTGTTGAACAATAAGCTTAATTGATAAAATTAAAAATAGTACAAAACACATAAAAGATACTAAGGGAAGAGGCGCTCCATCATCGGAGGTACTTCAACATGAATATTGATTTAAGGTTTTAATCCTAAATATTAATAACAAATTATGATATTAGCCTGTTTTTATGGAAATAGAGGGTACGGTTAATTCGGAACATGTGTTTGTATGGCAAGGAAATTATCATTAAGAAACCGGGTGATCATCCATCCAGGAAATAGATTCACCAACTGGTGCTGGCACTCAGAACATGTTCATATGAATGAAGTCAAATACCGCTCTACACCCAGCCATGATACATTGAATTATCTCATTTACTATCAATACTAGTATTAGTGTATTACTAACCGGAATTGAAAAAAATCATATTACATTTTTATATTATAATATTAAAATTTTAGTATTATAATATTTATTTATTAATTCATATTATTCATATTATTATACGTAAAAAATTATATTAAAAAAACATGTAGTGTATATAACTTGGGTGTACCTAAATTAGGTGTCTAAAAAGTCACTGTAATGGACGTGTTAAATTTGAATTCAATGGTTTAAAATCATTGTATACTAAAAATGATTCTAAGCGTAAATGGTCTATCTGTCAGACATTAAATTACTAAGTTGGTATATTATATGATATTTTTGTGATTAAAAACATTTATTTTACTATATTTTACAAAAATATTCAAAAAATGTTTAGGTATTAGTATATAGCAGGTTAAATTTATTTTTGTCAAAACATTTTTATTTGAAAATGACTCTTTATATGTGTATAAACATTAATAATATACCTATTTGAAAAGTTTCAAATGCCCACAAATAATATTTTTAAATTAAAAAAATAACTACAATCGCTATTCTTAGTTTAAGTATGTAATATCATCCAAACTTTAGCTAAAAAATAACTATTAAAAAAAACTGTGTGTATATATTTATTTATTTTTTTGGTTACAGAAGTAATTACTTACATGTAATCTTGGTTTAAATGTTCAATTAAAAGCTGTACAATTTGAATATTTTATTCATTTTTAACAATGAAATAATTTATAAATCTTCAATTTAATAACATTTTCCAAAATTTGAGCTTTAAATGCCTATAAAAAAAATCATCCGTATGTATTTTTAACTGCTATTGTAATAATATATTAGGAACCTTGTATTAAATTTTCAAGCTTTTTGACACGATAAGTAAAATTTAATTTACATTTACAGAAAAAAAAAATAAAAAAAAATATTGAAAACTGAATATGCCAGTTAACAGCTCAAAACAAGTCAAAATATTTTGAAAATGTTCTCAATATAGGAAATGATAAAATAAGCTTTTGGTGTAAATTTTAAGGATCTACAATTATTCGTTTTTGAATAATAACAGAATATGAACATCGTCCAATGTGAATATCCAAAATATTGTTAAAATTTGAACTTCAAACGTTCAAACGCTCATAAAAGTTTGGCTTGACTTTCCAATAGGTATATTTTTTTCAATTAAGATTTAAGTAGAATAATTTTTTTATGAATTTTTAACTTAAAATAATTTTTACGTATTTTATCAAACTTTGAAATTCAAATGCTCATAAAAAATTATTATGGATTCAACATTTTTATTTTTTATTTTTTGAAAATTACTGAGAATCTTTAATTTTGACCTCTCGAATGCACTATATTCACTTTTCCACCAGAAATAAAACTGAAGTTTACATAGAAACATTATTTCGACTATTTATCGTGTAAATAGACACAAATATAAGGAAAAGCTCACATCATTGTAAAATCAATACATTCATTACTTTGCTAAGAACATAAAATGTCCAATCTGATTGTAAAAATTTGTATGTAGAAAAATATAATTTTTACGAAATGCTTAGGTTAAATATTGAATTATTCATTAATATATTTTGTAATTAGGTAATCTTTGTTTTAAATAATTTTATTACTCGTTGTTCAAAAAAGCACCTGATAATGTTAATACACAAATACAAAATATTATTATAGGCATCATCAATATTTAAAAATAATTGTAGCACAAAATGCATAATATAATATATTTTGACATATTATACTGATATCGCTACTTGACTGCTACTACTACTATTACTACTACTGCTGCTGCTCAATATATAATAATTTTAAATTAATACATTTGGCGAATACAATAATATAAATCGTTATGTTAAGACTAAATCATTCTTTATCCTGAACGTTTTTGTCTTTCGTATAATTTATATCACCGTACCTAATTTTACCGTTGTCGGTCATAATAAATATTGAATCAGTCATATCAGTGATATATATATATTGACGACGAAGATCTAGTAAACAATTTGTGAATGCTATTTATAATCTATATGATTAAACTTTTAAATAATACAAAGTCGTGATAAAAAAAAAAAATAAACAAATAAAAACTAACCACGATAATTATTCATAATAAAGCTTTAATACTATTTTTTTAATCATGCACAACTTCTAACCAATGGTTTAACAGTTTTCACTTTTCCAAATTTATTCTATACACCTACTACACTGATAAACACAATAAATGGATGAAAAGCATCGAAGGATCGAAGAAATAGTCGATGTTACTGTAGGCTTACAAGTAACTTATTAATAAGTGACAGCATCTACGACCCACCACGTAATCCACGGGAAAAGGACAGCGCATTCAGTCGAGTTGTGGGCATAACGCCATTGAATAATAAGTATAATATTCAAATATTGTATGACACAATAATACTCAATGGTTATACATACACAAACTTGAAGATTTCTTGGTTCGTTGAAATGTTGTCACGCCATAGTTCTATATGATATCCACTCGAAGACAATAAGACGAAAATCGCCGTGAATCGGATGGCGGAAAAACTGCGCGTCGTGTTGTATCTAATTTTTATGATTATGCGACATCGTTCGGTACATTTTCTATGAATTATACCGATTGTCAATACCGATTACATCAAAATATCATCAATTATATTATAAATGATGGAGTCTGGTGATAACACTTTAAATTTTAATAGCACAATCTATGTATATTCTTAGCTTTATTTTCAGTTTAACACAAAACAATATTGTTGAGCATGCTTACCTGCATGATCGAGCTGGACCAGAGGACTTATGTAGAATCTCACAATGGATTTAGCAGATGGACGAGTTCGGAAAGTTGCGACGAAAAATGTAACGATTAAATCCAAAGAGGTTTTTAAACTCCGTGGGATTTGACATGTATTAGGAGGTATAGATGATCTATACCATAAAGACTGGTGATCAGTTCGGCCATATTGTTTACGATACTCATCGTAACGAGCAGGTTTTCCACCAGCCAGTCATCTATGTGAAACAAACGTTTTATTCATTTTCATAACCACCGCAGGAACAACGGCCATACTGTTTTTATGTATTTTTTACGTTTATCAAAAACAATAACACTACAGAATAATATTTCACGTATGCTTTGTTTAGTTGTGTAGTAACGAGACGTGTCTTGATCACCTCCGGCTCGACAACGATGAGTCGTGCACTCGTGCCAACTGTTTCCCGAGGATTACGCTTTTGGAGACGCGTCAAGGTAGGATAATATATGTACCTTTCTATGCTCACTTATATTATTCACAGGTTTTATGATGGACTAGAGAGTTTCGCATACGTTTCTCGGACTGTAATCATTTAAAAATTACAGTTTATTGTTTTATATACATATATTATTACAATACGGGCAAATGTTATAGTAGATAATCCTGTATATAAGTATATTTTATATTTCCCTGTACTTATTGTATATTTTACTGTAGTTTGATATTATAGTACTTAATAGTAACCGATAATGTGATGTTTGGTAATTAATTCCATCGTATAATTTTTTTGTCCACTGATCAAAGTCATTTTGCTACTTGATGTATATTTGTCTATATAGATTTACCTACTGCCCGAGTATAATAGAATATTAACAATCATTTCATTTGAACAATATTTATTCTGGTTTTTCGTTCGGGAAAAATTACAATGTGAATGTCATATACTACCTATATATATATTATATTGTAATGGTAAAAACGTTGTTATCCTTTTGTATATAAAATAACGAGTGAGCCAGTTATATGGTATATTTTTAAAATAGTCGCGTTTACTCTCGTTGTATAATATATAATAACGACTAAGTTTTTCCAAGAGCACGCGTGGTTGTCACTGATCGATCGTCGTTTTCGCATATTTATATTGTACTTTGTTATAAACTCGACACGTGCTCGCAATACTTTCGTGAAGGGAAACAGCAAAATGTCAATACTTCCAACAATAATATTATGTTTGTACATACTAAAAGTTATGTACACGGTCGGCAGTTAGAGAATAGAGATAACAGGGCAATGTATTATTGTTCATCAAAATTCTGAAAAGTATTCAACAAACCAATGGTCCGTATTTCACGTATGTGTATGTTATATTTAATTATTATTATAGATATAGGTATAAGTTTTCTCGTTTTTTTTTTTCTATTTTAGCTTTATAATAAATGAAAATGGGAAAACGTGGGCACTCTGTATGCGGATGTCAAGGGAAACTGTGTATATTATATATTATGTGCGTGTTGCTCGCGTAATTGGGTTAGTTTTTCAGTGGAGGTAACCTATAATACGCATTTGGAATCAAATGATGAGGACGAGACGAGGTCGTATTAAAATAATAATTGTTAACGACCACTGCAATCTGCAAGAATATTGAATGCTACTTAAAACTATGTGTGCGTACGAGACATTAATATCTCGCCGGAAAATTAAATAAAATATAAGAATAATAACAAAATTATAAAAAACGCGTGTTGTTCGCTAATAAACACTATTATTGCCAACGCCGTCGTCGTGTTTCTGATTTGAGATAACGCGTTGCGTTTTTTTTTTTTTTTTGTAAACGGTAATAATAATCATAAAAAAATCGTTATTTTAATAATATATGACTTTAGGCGGCGATCGATGGATGCGACGCTGCGCAAGTGCGGGCGGGCCACACCGGTTTAATAATAATAATAAAAATCATATGAGATGATTCGATTAGCACGACGTGTCTGCCGCCGCGCAAGTTGTTATCACGAATTTCCAATATATGTATAAAGATGTGCGAATATAATATGTATAATACACTGAAACGTGTAATGTCTAACAGCCGGTAGTCCGCGCGGGATCTTATCATCCGGCCACGTATATAAAATTGTATAATATAATACGTACGTCCACAACGATCTTTTCCCGCGTGTAGAGGGTGAGGTCGGGGGTTTGTCAGAAACGCATCTGGTTGGAGGTAATAATATATTATTAATATATAGTTTTGACTTCAAACTTGTATTATTCGATTGTATCTGTATGACGGTTAAACGTCATAATATATCCGCATACCGTTGTTGTTCGTGGTTATTGTCAGGGAGCAGTTTCACATAATATTTCACATTATAATATTCGCGTAAAAACATGTCGAATCGATAAAATAATAATCGTATAATAAAGGCGAGTACTCGCAGTGGTAGGTAATTCGTTTCAGATGATGATTAACGACTTAATGCTATCGTAAATAACTACAGTTGTTGGCAAAGAAAAAAATGATCGATTGTACCATTGACGAGAGCTGTTACATATTATAATGTACCCGGGTAGCAAAAAATCTTGTGACGAAAAATTATGTATCATAAATTATTATAATATCGCATGAACCATGTGCCATTATAGACATACGTAATCTCAATATTATCATACGAAAGAACATGACACGGTCACAGTGTATCACTCGTTTACATGCGTTAATATTCGACGGAAGACGTAAATTATTGCTGCGTCGAATGGCGTTGTTAAGAATATTATTTATTATATTTTTTTTCCGAAAAAATACGAACAAAACACGAGTAAACACGAAACAAAAAGAGTTAGGTAAAGGCATAAGTCTAATCATTCGCTGTAAATACGGACTTAACTAACTCTTTTTGATTCGCTGACCATCACTAAAATCTTGTGAACGCGTGTAATAATAATATTATCTCCAACCGGATATATATTTTATCAGAGAAAAACTATTACTCGCCCGTTTTCACAAATACTGTGGTGATGTTGCACGGTTTGCTTGCACACAGTTGTAGTTAGTGTATGTTAATATAACGTAAAGAAGTCGTGTCTTTAGCGTCGGGACGTAAAATATTTTTAAAAAACTTCGTTCGTCGCTTACCATAAACCGATTTACTGGCCCGTATTCTCTCACAACGACGAGACGTCAATACTGAGTGCCTCGCATACGTCTTGTCACCCGTTTTTGTCGAATCTCGGCGTAATAATAAACGGCCGCGCGAGCATTAGCCCATAAACAATACGATAACGAATGTGTATATTTTTTCAACAAAAGATAAATGTGTAATAAAATGTGTATAAATATATTATATTACACACGTCTTTGTGTGTGTGTGTGTATGATATTGGTTCGCGATAAAGCAAAAGTCTACTTAAAAATAATAATACAAATAGCAATGTTGAAATGTATATTTCACGAAAGCGTGCTGAAAAAGAATACAATAAAATATTGATGGTGATAGCGAAACGCGACCGGTGAAGAATTTCAACGATGTTAAATAATAATGAGGAACCTACCTATAATGCTCGAAAATTGTATTATAATATCATAACTTGTGATCAAGGGCGCCCGCAGGAAGGGGGGACAAAGGGGCCATTGCCCCTACTGGGAATATTTTAAAACTATTGTTAATTTAATGCCACGCATATTATATTAAAGACATTTGTTAAAAAGCAAAAATAAAAAATTATTGAAGACGTTATACCTTATACAATCATTTTGTATGCAACTAAGACGCGTACAACTTTTATTTGATAATTAATATAAATATAATTGATTTGTAACATATACATTAACATGTATTCAAAAAATATTAATACTGTATTGTATGCCTACACATATAAGGGACTTATGTGATGACATAATGTTGTTTTTTTTTCTATTTATGTTATGCTATTTTAGAACGAAGACACTAGAAATAGGTTAAAATAATCTTTTTGATTTGGTTTTAGAATTTTGATCTTGCCCCGGATGGGATTTCAGCATGCGGGCGTGTTTGCGTGTAATCGCAATGCTTTTGAAGATGTCAACGGTTATGTAGAAAATAGACAAAAAAAAACATTATAAAAGTCACAACGTGTGGAAAATCGAATTGTAAAATAGTGTACCCATACGATATAATATTATATATTATACATCATGTACGACTATAATAGCGCTCGCGTATGTGCATTATAATATTATAGTTTATTTACAAATAAAAAGGGAACAAGGTGATGCAAAATGCACATGCACATAGGTACAGGTGCAAATCAGTAATATTGCTGTTTCGTGTATTATATACGGATATCATATTATATACATAATACACATTAGTGTGTAACCCGCCGAGTTTATCCGAGTGACGTTAACGCAACCGGTTCTCGTGTATTGTATAATAGTAATAATATTGTTATTATAATACGTGTAGTTGTCAGCGTTAATTTATACTAATAACATTTTTATAATACAGATTGAATGTGATAGATCGGTATCGGCAAAAACGCCATCCATATTATAGAATACGGTAGACCGAATAAACATTGTTCGATACATATAATAATAATATTGTATACTGTTGAGTGTTGACGCCACACCTTACAATGCTTTTAGTGTCTCACACCTTAAGAAAAAAAAAAAAAAAATTAAAAAACAATTGCTACTCGAATAATGGTAGATTGCTCCTCGATAATTATGGCGATAATTGTGGCGGCAGTAGCCGAAGAGTACTCGTAAAAGCTTTTATTGTTCTTAAAATCTTACTAATAAGTAATAACCTAATACCTTTCCATTTTAAGATAGTATAAAAGCAATTCAAAAACGAAATGAAAAATCTTGAATAATTTTCTTTTGCACTTAGGTTTTTTTTCCTATAGGTTCTCTAGCCACGCCGAATGAAATATTTTACTTCGATAAGAATTAACTTTCTGATAATAAATTTTATTTTAGGATCGTAATATATTATACATTTAATATTTATAAAAGCTACATTATAGTGGAATTTGAATTATTCTGCGAGAAGCTTAAGGATAAAGGATCGGTATATTATGTTTTTTTTTTTATTTTACGCTATTTTTGTACCTCATTGGTACTTGGTTACTCGTTTACCCTGCAGACTTTGATCTCACGAATGAAAGAAGCGGACGGAGCACTCTACGTATGAATAATATTCGTATGTGCTGCGTCATTTTTCATGTGTGGCAAAATATAGAGAGAACTCGGTGATTGGGGAGACAAAAATATATTCGAGTCGACGAAGTCGTGTAAACGATTACTTTCCCAGTTATATATACCCATCGGACACAGCTCCACAGCAACGTATATTATTATTATATTTTTTTATCATACATATTTGATAGTTGCAGCAGCGTGTACCATATATATGCATATAATATATATTTATATATGCATATATGTATGGCGTGTCCTATACCAGTTTTAACGTAGGTATTATAATTTATATGTGTGGCGAAGAAAGAGAATCTCTCCCGCGTAAACACGTGCCGGCACGGTCGTGTCCGTTGGCGGCGAGTAGGTCACGTACGTATATAATAATATTATAGTAGTATATGCGATCATACGTCGCGCGTGTATAATGGTGTTGTTTGCGAATTGATTTAATTTGCACACGAAAAGGAAATAAATTCGCGCGTGACCGTCGGTGGGGCGGAGCGGTGGCTACGAGTGTTCGATGGGCGACTATTAATATCATACCTGAATACGCTATTTTTTTTATGTATACATATATATATGTATTGTCCAATTTGTGACCATTAAAACTCATCGTCGTCACTACATAATATATATAAATTATAAATGCGTATTTACGACCATCACCGCTTTGCTCAGCTCTGCAGACCCCTAGAGGTGTTATCCGGCACGGAACGTGATCGCCGCCACCGCAGCCGTCACACTTATACTCACTCTGCAGTATAGTCAGTCCGTCTCACTCGCTCAGCCGCGAGTTTATTCAATCCATTGCTATATGTCCACCCGTAATGCCAGCACGAGTAAAAAATAAAAATAACATCATATATAGGCACTTTATTCTATTCACCGGTGCTGCTGCTCGTCAGTTTAATTACATGGCGCGTGTCATCCCACGATCGAATCCATCAAGCGTACCCGTTTTTTTTTTTTTCATTTATCCGACTCTAGTAAAATATGTTAAGAGTACGTAACAGTGGTATTTGTTGTCTCCGTCTTACCAGTGCGTAATTTAGCAAATTTACACTCAGCAGAACACTTGTAGCTCCTTTAGTTTAAAAATTACAGTGAATCGACCTATTATGAAAGTGTATGGAAGTACATTATCTGTGTTTGTACGTTGGTTTTTTACGATAATTCAATTTTTAATTGAGTTATGAGCATATAATATACAGTACATTAAAAATGCTCATAACTCACTTAAAAATTGAATTATCGTTAAGAACCAACGTACAAGCACAGATAATGTTCTTACCATCAAGTTTTATAATAGATCGATTCACTGTAATTTTTAAACTAAAGGAGCTACAAGTGTTCTGCTAAGCGTAAATTTGCTATATTACGCACTGGTAAGACGGAGACGACAAATACCACTGTTACGTACTCTTAAACGTTAATTACTTTTATTTAATGTTTATATGATATATTAATAAATACGATATTATGTGCTGTAGTGTGTCTCGTTAACGTAGTTAACAGATTTCTAATTGTTATCCACCGGGTAGGCTCACAATAAGGGCCTTCATAACATTTAATAGAGAGTTATCTACACTCCTGGTTTTTTAACTGGGAAAAAAAGGTCTACAACGTCTATCATGCCGTGTGCTTATACGAGACATGACGGCTCGATGATCGTTTAAAAGACAGCAGTGGTGTAGTGCAAGAGGATAATGCTCGCGAGATGTGGATCAGAGTGTCATATCCCCCCCCTTATCATCGCCATCATACAACATATGTGATAAAGCGATGAAAGTATATTTAGCAACGTGATCCGAAAATAGTAAAAAACTAAAATCTCCCCTCCCCTTCAAAAACCTAAATACGCCCCTGCACTCTGCAGATGGTGTTTACTGAGTTTTCAGATCTGGGACTACGAAATAATACTATTTACGATGATTAGCCAAATCGTTTGGATACAAATTAAAAACTCGTCTAAAAAGTGAAACGCAGTAATTTTTTCATTATAATATGACAATTTTTTTTTTAAACGATTTGGAAAAAGTACCAGGCTGAAATATTAGAACTACAGCTACGATATTATCGTCATAATATTAAAATACATATTATTGAATAATCATTAATGATTTATACGATAATTGTATTTTTAGATATACTCATTAACTCATTTATACTCGTAATAAAAAATATCTCAAAAAATCGTGACAACCGATTTATATTACATAGTCAGCTATCATAATATAGTAAGTAACAGTAAAAGTAGAGAACTATAGTTCAGGAGTACGTGTGTACGTACGACTATATATTATTATAGTCTGAAAACAGGGCGGTAACTACATAATATTATATATATAGATTCAGCACTTCGCACGAATAAAAATCAACCGGCAATTCTTTTTCAATTTTTATACGCGACAATGCTTTTTCCGAAAAATTGAGTTATATCCGTTTATTTTTTGCATGTTTGCTATTTTATTACGTGATGTAAAACTGATAGATTTAAAATAATTCTGCGAAAAAACTCATCTGACGACATCGGTCTCAAGTCACAAAAAATAATGAAAATAATGTTAAAATAACGTTGTCTTGATTTTTGAATTTCACAATGTATATTATATAATATGTACGAAGTTTCTCTTAAGCCGATATAAAACAACCATTTCGTATTATATTTATAAATTAAATTATCGCTATAAAACATAATGTTATATTTTTATAACGGACGTACAGTGACAAACAATCTGTCGAAAACGGACTCTGAATAAAACGGAATGTTTTATGCAGTTCCGGTGGAACATTATAGATCATGTTTTATGGACATTTATGTGTTATTATATAAAACGGAAATCTGTCTTGAACCGTTGCCATTCCGTTTTAAATATATTTTTCAATAGTTTTATCTAAATATTATACATTTATATATAAATATATATATATACATATATACATATATTTATATATACATTATATTATAATAGCAAAATGCCAAAATATAGAATAAGCTTTAACGCACAACGAAACTTGTGTATAAGGCATAAGCAATTATAATCTTCTTAAAAACGCACTTGAATTACGCAACTTTATATTATATACCTTTATCAAATAGTCTTGTTGCCAAGACACGATTCTTGAAACAATATTATATTGTACCTAATCCTGCTCAGGGAATAATTAGTCTACTCTGTCAGTGAGAGGTAGTGAGTTAAAAGCGAATAGAGAATGTTATACAATTTTCCTCGACATTGGTAAAATTGTTACCAATGAAGCATGTTATATTTTTTACTTGGTCGTCAATGACATCTTTCTGAATAGGTATGCACCTTCCTCCCTTAAAGTTAAAAAATGTATGACTAATATTATTACCGTCGTTTAATGATTATGAAATGAGAATAGCTGCAAAAAAAAACATTTGGTATGTTAAAACAGTAATTAGTTAATTAAAACAAAATATATTTACTATATGCAAATACCTATACATTATTTTGTTATTGTTATTATTATAATATTATATACTCATTATACTCTTTCGGCTTTTATAGTTCTATATGCATAATATAATACCTAATAATATACCTGTTAAGAAACAATAATAAACAGACTTAGAATTGGTCATACTTCATGTACCCACCGACATCTTATGACTAAAGAGAACCCTTCCAACTGCACCACCTGTGGGGTCCAACTAACAGTTAAACATATACTTACTGAGTGCAGAAAATACCAGCAAGACCGAATACAAATCCTTGGCACCACCCATCTATTTGAAATACTCAGCCCGGAAGCAACCACAACACTCAAATTATTTATGTTTTTAAAAAAAACCAACTTATACAATGTAATATAACCTCTATGGCTTATGTATATATATTTATAAATGTTAATACTTATGTTTATTTATAATGTTAATAATGTTAATAATAATATTGTAATATTGTAATGCAATGTAGACCAATGGCCAGAGCCGCCGCGGTCTTTTGAGATTAATAAAAAAAAAAAAAAAAATATACCTGTTATTGATTCTCACGCAGACATTTTATAAAATAACATCAAAACTAACTTCAACACACACTAGTTCAAACTATTAAATATAAAAGTCGTACCATCGTTATAATAATTGATCAATAAGTGTACAGTGTACTGTATACATGTTTTGAAATTAAAATTAAAAAAATAGTTTATATTGTCAATGTAGGTATTTAATAAATGAAGGCATCCTTATTCTACTCAATATAATAAATATTTTAATTTATATAATATAAATTCAAATCTACGAAATATATACGTACAGTGGATAAATATATAATACCTATAATACTATAGGTACCACCTAATCACAATTTTTTCATAAGTTATATTATATTATTTTGACTTTTGTGTATTATTAAGTATAATTCAAACCACTGCAGTATGTCAATAACGCGATTGTGAGATTTCGTCGCATCCAGATGGATTACATTCTATAACGTCGTTATTTTTATGACGTTATCACGAACATAATGTCTCGTCCGAATAGTATTTACTGTCTACAACGATTGCGATAAAAAGTAGTATTATTATGGGCGATAAAATATATTTTGTACTGGTGAGTCTGTATAAAGACCATTTGGGGTAAAAAATGTCACGATGACAAGCCCTTGGGTCCTGTCGATAAAATATAAAACAACACTACAACAGCAACGATTCGTCGTGGAGTTAAACATGGCTGAAAACACTGTACCCGACGGCATTACGCGTATATGAATGTCAAAACTCGTTATCACTTATTACTGTCGTCAATTCGAAAATGTGTATTATTGTATACGGTGAAAAATAAAATGCCCAATTCAATAATTCAGTCTATCGTCTTTAGTCTGAAAATTAACGATTTTACTGTATATTATATAGTATTAGTATATTAGTATATAAATTAGGTTGATTGTTTATAATATTATAGTATTTCATAATTCATACTATTACCTACGTAGAAGTTCGCAGAAGTTTTGCGATCTCTTCAAAACGAGGCAGTTTTGAATCGTGTAGAATCGTGACTTTTACTGTTTATAGGATTAATAAGACCGTTGTTATAGAAGATATAGAAATATAATAGTACATATAATAGTTGCAGACGTTTGGTTACGGATATTAAAACCGAGATACCATCGTGGTTAACTTGCACGGACCAGACGAATCACACTGCAACGTTATAACAATAATTGCTGTTAGATCGTAGCGCACGTATATATATATATAATATATTGTATTCAAAATTTAAAAACATTATTATTTGATAACATTTTACGTGCGCTGTTCATCGTCACAAATGTTTTGGTACAAAATCTACTAAGATATTAAAATATGTATATGTTATGATATATTGCAACCCAGTAGCGGTAATTATCGCGCGAAACACACTAAATATATACAATTTATTTAACTCGACAGCGCAATAATTAAGTGTAATATATAATATACATGTTCAGATAATAGAGCTTTATAAAAATGTTTTTATTTAAATTGACAAATTGCAACAAAAAAAATATATGGTATGCCCAAACAGAAAAAACACGACTGGGAGCAGTTACCATAATCATGTATATAATTTTTACATTACATAAATTAAATAGGAAATACAATATGTATATGGGTATAACACGTATAACACATAAAGATTTTTATAGTAGACAGGTTGACCAATCGAGCAGTTAACAATGAAACTACATAATATGTCGAATTTCTTCAATCCGCGTAAACATGTTTAAATATTAAAACTTATGTTTATGTTTCTTGATTTCTACTATTCTACTTATCTATTGATATATGTTAATAGTGTAAATGATGAAAATGAGTGTTCAATGAACTCCGATTTATCAGAGGCGATAAATTTAATGACCTTAGGAGATTATCCAAATGACAAAGCCTTATTTACAAGTACACTGAATACATCAGATAAAATTTTTATTATTTCTAAAGGACCATGCCAACCAGATGGTCCATTTCAGAAAAAGATTATTGGCAATAAAAATCGTTCATTTTCTACTGAACATTATTACGAAAAAAGTCAAGTAAGTTGTAAGTTAACATCGTAAATGGATTTGTTATTCAAAATCATTTGATTTAGTTTACTGTCAATCATGTTGATTATTTTGTACGTTAAGTTCATGGACTAATGGTATTAATGATTGGAAACATATATAGGAGAAAAATAAATTGCATGAAAAAAGTTAATCTCATATAAATGCGTGTCTTACTGCAGATCGATGGGAAAAACATAATACATTATCTGAAAATTTAAAATTTAAAATTAACATAGAAGTTGGATTTTGGAGACAAGTAATAAAACGTATTGTAACGTATGTTACGTATGTAACATTGACGTTGGGGATTGAAAATTTATCATTTAGAGGCTATAATGAAAAAAAATCAATAGCAAAAACCGCGGTAACTTTTTATCAGTCTAAAGAAATCAGTTATTTAAGTCCTATGATACAAAATGAGATAGTTGATATGTTTGCCAAATGTGTGAAAAAATGTATTATTTATGACGTCCAAAAATTCCTTTTTTCTCGTATGTAACTGGTACCACACAAGGCATTAGAAAACAAGATCAAATGAGTTAAATAATTCGTTACGTAGTCATTGAAAAAAACGAAGATAATAAACCGATTAAACTTAGAATTGAAGAATCATTTCTTGGATTCTGTTTATTGAATGATCATTCAACATCAGGGTTTTCCGATAAAATTTTAGAAAATAATAAAAACTACGGATTAGATATCGGTAAATTACGTGTACAAGGCTACGACGATGCAGCTATTATGGCTGGAATTTATAATGGAGTTCAAACTAAAATAAAGGCCCATTGTCTTATTGCAGAGTATACTCACTGTTATGCCCATAATTTAAACTTGGTTTTAAATGATACCATGAATGCCTCAATTGAAATTCAAAAAAATATTTACGAATAAGTACGATGTCAGAGGAACGGCTGAGTAGTGGTTTGTCAATTATTTCCATCGAAAATAAGCGGGCACAGCAATTAAATTTGGATGAAGTCATTGACAAGTTTGCTCTAGTGAAGGCTAGGAAAGTTAAATTTTAATTACATTATATAATATCACACTTAATATTTTAATTTCCATTGTTTTTATAAATTTTTAAGCAGTAAAATAATACAGGTTCTTTACATGTATATTTTTTATCTCATAGAATCACTGTTTAATTTTTACATTAAAAGGGCCTCCAACTTTAATAGGCCCCAGGGCCACCAAGCTTCATGCTACGCCACTGATTTATATACTAACACATTGGATTCACAAAGACTGAAGGGTGTATGATATATTTTCAAATAACAAAATAAGCGATACAATGTATGACAAGGGTATACTATATGTTTTATTTGAATGTTTCGTAGACCGCATAACGAGCATATAATATCACCACCATTAAACTATTATAATGTGTAGGTGGAGCGAGAGGAGGATGTGGTATGACGAGTGTTGTAGCCGGTGTAGGTCGCATTATTATTGTTATTTTTGCGTTTACCTAGTGGAAAGTCACGCCATGGGTATACGAGTTTACAAGATCAGATAATATAAAACCTGATGGATTTTTATTAAATTCGACATGGCAATTAAAAAAAAAAAAAGCTTTACGATCTCATGCAAAAAATCGTTTGATATCGCTCGCTCGCTATACACACGACGACGTAGGTATAATATGTTTTCAATTACCGCTTCGTATTTATGATTTATTAGACGACTTCGTAGAAATTTCGCTTGAAGTATTGCAGCTTATATAGGCATTATAATATATTATATCTATTATTATATTATTATACATACATGCACGCTACAGTATTGCGATTCGACGTAATTGTTTGGCAATAATCTAAATTCAAGTCGAAATGTCACTATGATAACGATGACTGCACCTATAGATACACCAGCTATAGTAATGTCTACCTATATGTTAGTAAAGTATGAACAAATTAAAGAAACTCCCTAATAATTGTATTGTGGCTCATAAGTCCGGTATAATATGGATAACATTGTACCGAACGATATAAATAAATCATCAGATTCAATTGCACTATATACCTAACCTAACCTATATATGTATTCAGTATCAGTAGTATTATGTATGACGTGCATATGTAATTAAGCAATAGGTACCTCCTAATTCCTATACCTACCTATAAAACACACATTATGCATACGAAAATTAATTTCCTGATTTAAATTTTTTTTTTAGTTTCGAGAAAAACTGCAAATTATTTAACACCATATAGTGCTTACGTATACGTTTGCTTTCTCGTACGGCCGGCCAAACACTTTTAGTGTGCCTACTGCCTTATTATAATCATAGTTTATTCTTTCAAAACTAGAAAAAATATAAAAAATCAGAAAATTAATGAAAATAAAATGTTGAAACGTCAATATTTTCAGAAAAATAAACCCTATAAAATGGCCATCTTTAATTTTTTTTGGAAATAAATAATAATCAAATAAAAAAATATATTTTAACTTTTTTACCAAAACATTAAAATAAATTTAAAAATTAAATAATTGTATTTCTGATCCCTGTGAGTCTAATAACAAAACCAGAATATTTTGATATCTCCATAATTTCATGAGATTTCGCAATGAGTAAATCCTCGCGGAACACTCTGTACCTATATAATATAATAATTCAAGTAGGTACATATTTTTATACTTCTCGGTATTAATGTCGATTTTCTCACATATGAGTTACATTCGTTATTTTAATTTACTTCTAATGTACCTACGATCATAATATAACCAAACATAATATAACTTCATACCTATATTACATGATTGTAATTTTCCAACAATTTGTCAATTTGATCAATGTACATATTATGTCCTATTACTAAAAATGCTTATTTCAAGTCAGACAATCAATAAAAATTAAACATTTTTTTGCAGAACATTTTAAATGTTCCAGCAAATGCCATCAAACAATAAAATGTAACAACAATTAATGACTAGAAATTAACAACAATTTGTTATTATAATTATAAATATTATTATTATTATAACTTTTTTATTCGTTTTTTTATACTCGTACCCATAGGCCATGGACGCGAAATTGCAAATATTTCATGTACTTACGTATTTTACATAATCATAAATAATATCTATATATTTTTTTAATATATAATGTAAAATGTTTTATAATGAAATTACCAGGCATTTGACGAAATAGGTGGATAGTGAAATTGCATAAAAATTAAATTCTTTGATTATATTTTTTCCAAATATAGACATTTGGAAAAATGATTGATTTCACTATATGCTTACGACATATACTCTCGACCACACCATAGTAGCTATTTATATGTACTAATGTACTATAGTACATGTATAAACACGAGTATAAAATATGGTATAGCTAAATGAAAGAAATGTGTGTGTTGAAATTCCGGATCTATTAATTTTTGTATTTCTAAATTATTCCGTCAGAGCTGGAAACTGTGTTTTTTCACAAATCAAATTGAGTGGTATTAAAATATGTCTTAATGGCTTCATTAATCGAACGTAGTTAATATTATTTAGAAGTCAAAGCAAAATATTGTTTATCTTATTATAATAATTTAGTAGCTATACATGCCGTGTGCGCGCTTGTGTGTGTGTGTAAAATCTCAACTAAAAACTTGTTCAACTTATTTAAATATTTAATGGAATTATTAAATTCATAAAAGAACTCATTAAAAAGTTTTTGTAACATCAAATCATGAATAACTTTCGAACCTTTAAATTAATTGGACATTTTAGAAATGCATAAATTATCATTTTATTTGAAGACGGATGTCGATGCGAGGAAATTTATTTAATCCTAAACTAATGTTTATTTTTTCTAGTTAGACAATTTAAACTAAAGCAAAATAACATTAATTAACATATACAATATATTATATATTTATAATGATAGATGATTCATAAATCATGACCCACAAATAACACTAAAATAAAATAATATTCTTATTATTTCTTATAAAAAATGTGTAACCGCTATCGAATTGAAGAAATTTGCTCTTTTATCCATAATTAGTTTAGTAAATTATACACCATTTAACCTGATGTTATACCTATTACCTATATTCTTATTTTTTTTTTTTTTTTTTTTTTTTTTTTTATGGAAACCCGCGATAACATAGACCATTGGGTGTGGGGTGGTACGGTAGGGGTTATTTTGTATTTGTTTGTAGGTTTTTAAGTGGGTAGGGTTGTAACGCGTGTTTATGTATGTGTGGCAAGGATATGTTGCTAAAAATCCCGGGTGGTCACCCATCCGGGAGCTAGCAACTGCGGCCGGTACGTACGCTCAATGCGTTTCCGCAGATTGAGCGTACGACCGCACTTCACCAAGCCACTATATTCTTATTATTATATGTGCAAAACATGAACTGACTAATAATATTATTTAAATATGGTACTTATGAAACCTACCTATATTTTTTCCTTCAGATCAAAGTCACTAGGACAGAATGGTTTTTTTGTTGGCCATAAAAAATATACGTTCTCCTCTCAAGATACTTTACAGTATTATATTTAGATATATGAATTTCACGCCGTACATAGGTACCCCTAACTCCTGATATAAATGTTGATATATATATATATATATATATATATATACATATACTATATAATATTAGATCTATTAAAAATATTTTTTTTTGCTTCCCACCCACTGTCATGTTTTTTTTTTTGTAAAATTAAATGTTTCCTTGATGGATATTTTTCGATTCTTTTTTTGACGTATCTTAACTAAATAATAAATAGAGACTTCGATTGAACTCATTTTAAAGTTTGTTAAAATAGCTTTAAATTATGTATGTTCATATTTTAGATCACTAATTTATTTGATTATTTTGTTTTTTATAAAGACAAGTCTACACAATAAAATATATGAATGTACCGAAGGATAGATTAAATTGAAATAAACATAATTTAAAGCTTTTTAATCAGATTTAAAATGAGCCCCAGTTTAAGTCTCTATCTTAAAAATTAAAAAATTATAATGGTTTTAAATTTTAATACACAATGAGCAGCAATTAAATAGAAAATCAAAATTATCAATTAGGCACTTAATAAAAAAAAAAATACGTTAAACTTAGCCTATATTATATACTTAATGTGTACAATATATAATATATACCTAAACCTAAAACTACCAGGTAGATACTTATATAGTAAAATCTATTAACTTCTCTTTATTTTCATGGAAATGAGAATTATTCCTACACCCATTTTATTGATTTCTTTAATAATCGAAAAAAAATATCGGAAATTGTGATATAGTAAAATGTTTGGCAATGTATTGTATTCAGTAGACGTAAAATAACTGTTAAATATTTTCTGGGCTCAATGAAAGATAAATTAAAATTCATATTTACTTTTGTTTAGTACCTACTATAAGACCTGAAATTTGATCACTAGGTTAACCATCATAAGTTATTCTATACATAATTCAAAATTTTGCGAGACTTAAGAGTTAACATTTTTATAAAAGTATAAAACTAGGTATTTATTATGGCTAATAAGTAATTTTGTTTGGATTTTTTAATCACAATTGATGTATCTTTATGTTTTTTTAAACATTGCATTTAATACAAAGTTTTACTCGTGTTATTCATAATCAATATTTTAAATAAATATTCAAAACCTTTTATCGTTGTTAACCATTAATTTATGAGTAGTAAATTTCAAATTGTAAAAATTCCTTTAAACCACACTTTAATTGTGACAATAAATGTTTCATAAATTATCATAAGTGTATATTATTATAATATGGTTATACATTATAATGTTATATACTCGTTAAATCCGTTCGGAATCCTCTTTTTCTGCCCCATTTGTTGCCTACGCGAATCACGACGACGGTGATGGCATCGGTTCACTGGACTTAGTTTACTTTACTATTGCATACGGCCGGGCATATTATGATAATGTATAATAATTATATGGAAAATAGGTACTCCTATAATGGTGTATGTCGGTGGCAGGTGACCTACGGCGACCGTTCAATTTAATTAACGATTATTGTCGATTGCCATTCGGCCACAAGGTTATTCCAATAAAGTACGTAGGTACTACTTTTATGTATATGTATATTATGTGCATAAATTCTACGCGTACGATATACAAATATAATTATTATTTTTGTCCACGGTCCGGCGATGTTTGTCGTGTGTTCTGTGCTGCGCGAACGGTCGAATAAAAAATACGTTTAATTAAAATGCATAATATAAATACCTACCTACCCACATTTTTTATTAATCGTGTGCAAGATTCTTGTGTAAAATGCAAATACATTTATTTATTTATATTATATTATTATAATACGCTGTATAAACAAACCAACAAGAATTGTTTCCATCACTGTAAAGTCACGTGTACAAATGAATATGCGTTAAAACGGTATAAGTATATAAAAGTGCAGTACTACTGCAATTAGTGTAATAATTTCACGTTAAAATATTTATACAGAGTGATTCATCAAACATGCTCGCCCGTCACTATATCCTCAAATAATTTATACATATACAAATCCTGATTTTTAGAATTTTTAAATATTATGCTAAAATACCATTTGATTTATAATTTCAAATTCTCGAGATTCTTGTACTTCTCAAGGAGTGTATTTTGGCGACACAAACTTATACTTAGTGGACATGAACATTTTGAAAATGTTGATGTACCTGATTCAAAATTCAAACTAGTAGTTTCTAAGTTCTTAAAATGTTTATACTAAGGAAAATAATCCTTAAAAATTATATGTTACAAAAGCATAAAATAGATGTAATATTGGATCCATCATTTATAATATACTTAAACAATGCTTACAAATTTTAAATATTGATTGATTATAGTGTTAATTCCTACAATTTTCAAATCACTGCATACCTCCAAATTATCTTTTAAAACAAACAAAGACCTATTATCCTTGGTACATAATGCTAAATAAATTGAAAACTACTCATTCGAATTCTAATGTACATAGGTAGCCTGCAGGTGCAGGTACAGGAGCGGATCCAGAAATTTTTTATGGGGGGGGGGGGGGGCGCAAAATTGTCCTTATACTTACGACTAATCTGCTTGAATTGTAACATATTTCGTAAAAGCAACAAAAATTATGTTGGCCCTTAGCCTTCAGGAATATATAAAATAAAAAATTGGTCGGTTTTCAATAATTTTTAATTATATTTTTGCAATGTTTTTTTCCCCAGAAACGACAGTGATGATGGTTAACGAAATAACGACGGCAAGTCGTACGGATAATTGTATTTATATATAATGGTACAATAATAATGATATTTGGTTTCGGCTAAAATAATAGTAGTTTCGGGTAATAGTTTTCGACGACGACAATCTATTCAATAACTGATAAACATATTATTTTATTTTCATGATATTATTTTAAGGGGATTGGAAGCGGTGATTCTCTGTCCTTGTCTAACACACGTGCAACATTTACGCCTGATAAAAATTAAAGTACTTCTAGTTGCTCGATTTAAAACATGTAAAGATTTCTGAATTGGGATACAAGTTTACTTTGCATCAGTCGAAGCATATTTTTAATATATTTAATAAAAAATATTGACAAATTTATAAAATTTAAAATATTTATTCTTATCAAAATATTGTTACAGTCGAAAAAGTGTTTCGACCGATGCAAAGTAAACTTTTATACCAATTAACACATCTTTTCATATTTTAAATCGAACAACTAAAACTACCTTAATTTTTGTCAGGCGTATTTTGTATGTCCCACGTGTGTTAGACAAAGACAGAAAATCGCCGTTTTCAATCCCCTTAAGAAACAATCATTATGTAAGTATACTTCAGAAATTGTTACTCACCGATGACGAACGATGGCGGAACACAATTTAGCTATAAGTCTATAACACCGTACCTAACACACTTAAACACAAATACGCAATACATGTAGAATTATATTATTTTATTTTTCGTAAATTTATAATACTCTAAATAGTCTAAATAGTGGTTATAATGAACCACGAAAATAATCGAAAACCCAATATATATTATAAAAATTACACAAACCTATTTTAGTTTTTTTTTGGTGGGGAGGGGGTGTACGCTTCCTTTGCCGCTTCTTGGATCCGTGCCAGGCCAGGTAGATCATAACTAGTAGGTCATGTCAATATTTTCAAAAAAATTATCAGCTAAATAATATAATTTACAGTAAGTAAAAATGGGTGGAGGGAGGGATCATTTGAAAAACCTAAGTTTGTATCTTCTCAGAGCTTTGCTTTATAGTAGCACAAAAAAAAAAACTCAAGAATTTTAAAATATAGTTTTTAAGCATATTTAAAAATTCCAGTTATCAGATTTATAATACGTAACTGTATTATTTAAGAAAAATAGGGCGTGAGCATATACTTGTTGAATTGTCTAATATTTTAATACTGTCTTAAATTTAAATTACAAAAACAGACAAAAAAAAATTTTCGTGTTTAATTAGTTTAAGAAGAAAAAAATCACTCGGAGAATATAAAAAAATATATTGTTATACATAAACTAAATGCATGCGTGTATACAGTTATTTAGAATTTTTAAATTTTGGAATCGATTATTTGTATAAGTAATTTTTCGACTGTGAACGTATTATTATCATATACAAATAGTAATATTACACAAAACGAATAGATATGCAATTCGTCGATAAATTATGTTTACATATGGTTAAATTTCTGGGTGAAATAATATATCAGTAGATTATCGGCAATTCGGAGATTTATTAATGCTGCACATTTGCCGAGAAGGCGTAAAGTGAAACACGCGCGCACGTTTTTTTCTCTCGGATATGTACGACGTTTGGGTTCCAAATTGTAATTCCGGCGATTTCTCGTTATCTCCGATGTTTTTGGCAAGTCACCAAGCCCGGAGGGTCGCCGCTTATTGAAAAATACCGTCGGCGGGGTTTAGCATTTTCCACCAATATCGTATAAATTTGTAAATATTTACATGGCACAGCTCGTAGGGTTAAGCTGCAGATATTTATTCGTAACGAACGCGTTGTAAAAGCGTATGTTTTTATAGTAAGGTTTTTGTTATTTTGTTTTAACGCCCGTCTTCCCGTCTTTTTGTTTCGTATTTTTTTTTTTTTCAAAAAAAACTCCTCGTCGTCGTTACATAATATTGTAGCATTTTATTGTATTTGATCGCATCAATTTCTCATTAGGGCCGGATGACAATATTTCGCCTAATCTGTAGTGACGTTTGGTGGCTAGGGAGAAGAGATAGATGCAAAATAGCTAGTGGAGACGCACAAGCGACGTCTGTCGTGGCGGAGTGTCGCCATGCAATTATGTCATAATATATGAATACAATTAATATTATATATTAGTGTATAATGTTACGGGTGAATCATACCATTTGAGCATTTTCACAACACTCATATTATTAGGTATATAATGAATGATAAATTAATTATAAATATTTATCCTATTGATTTATGTTAATAGAAATTATAATATTTCATTTTATTTCAATATCTGCACTTATTAGCAGCATGACAATCGTGAGATTTCGAGGTGCATAATCGCCCGCACTTGCAGTGGCGCCGAACTCTAAAAAAAGTACTGCTGTCAAATTTATTTTCAGAAGGTACCACCCACCAAAAATATTCAAACCGGCAAGGTTATTATTACACTATTATATTACTTAATGATTGATACTATCTACGTTATATGAGCAGCCTTATAAGGTCCTTATTAGGGGCTAAGCTCCTAGAACCATCCACTCCAATTAAGCTATTGTTTTAACAACACTTGTTGTGGGAAGGGAAGGGAGGTTAGGCGCCACTGCTTGCACTTCCGTGTTACATATAAAAACGTACGATGATAGGTATATACACACGTCTCCATTTTACCGATGAAGTGGAAAATAAATATCAAAAGCAAATATACGAAAAACAAGAGAAACGCGAGTGGGACAGTATATATAAAATATATATAGGAACAGCGGCGACCGCGTTGGTCTCTATATCCGATTGATTGAACCGAAGGTTGCAGTGTGCGACATATACGCGTATATGATATTTCTTCATTAGCGTAGGTCGGGTGGTTAGCAATAACTATATTATATATATATATATATATATATATATAAGTACGCTCGCACGCGCTTGGCAATGTAAAGTTTTCCGAGACTTTTTTGTTCCCGAAACGACGCACGTCAACTATAAGTATACGTGACCGGCGACGGCCTATAGGCGATCGGGCTAGTGGAAAATTGGAAGAGTCCAGCGCAATATATATATATATATATATAATATAATCGAATCGTTTCGGTCGGTGGCGGTTAACGGACTCGCATTACGTGACATATTGAACAAACGGCCACCACGCAATCGGTGACATATTGGCCGTGGTCTTGTGCAACCCTCTCCGACGAAAGCTAAGTAAAGTTTTTTTCCCGTCTCCCCGAATTTCCTTCCCCCAAAACTTACTCCTTTGGCGCCCGATAAGACCCCCTCGTCGAAAACGTACGTGTTATTTATTATTTGTTGGACGCGTTTTCTCGTTGATATCAAACGAAAACATTATATTTGTGCGTAATATAATATTATGTATGGTATTGGCATACATATTAATAGATAATGATATTATTATGATATTCACATATATCTCGAGTAACTTATCACCGAGTCACTGAATGTTTTCCATATATAAATATTAAATAAATATTTTTTTTTGTCTGATTCATGGAGGTCGATTTTATAAATTCGATCCGATATACGTTGTTTGTAAATAATAATAAAAAAACATATATGAAAATTTAAAAAAAAAAACTAAAGTCCCGTAAGTGTACGAATGCTTATCAGTCTTAGAAATATAATATTATTTATTATCGACTCGGATGCATGTGTTTACTGTACCATCATGTGCTGTTTGCAACCACGATAGAACATAACGACATTATTATCAACTTCTCCGCATCAATAGTCAATTCCGACCATTTTGAATAACGTCATTTTCGGTGTTACACCTCACAAAGTTATACGCATATATAATGTAAGGTATTTTACTATAGACTATTTAGTCTTAATATAAGATAATAACTGTAGTGATTGACGATGATAGACTTATGCCGAAAAGATGATGGGGAATTCATGAGAAGAAAAATGTATACGTTCGACAACCATATTACGAGACATTATACAGTTATACACATACACCTACACATCAGACACATTCTATGATACCTTTTTTTATGTAAAAATATAATTTATTATATGTATAGGTAGATTCCAAATGACGGATTGAGAATTATTGTTTTTGATATTGCATAAAAAGATCATCTTAAGGAGGATTAAATAAATTATCCTAAGGGTTCATTATGTGTAATACGTCAATATTTTTATGAACAATACAAGAAGGTTACCTACACGATGTGAAGACAATTGTTTTTTTTTTACGATCACATTTACACATGTTACACACGGTGTAATCGGTGTATACTGTGGAAAGTCATTGATCAGACTTGAATGCTAAAATCATTATACTAACGAACATCATAGACTATAATATAATAGTGGCAAGTATGCTCATTTCAATAGATATTATATTATTTGTAGGTACTGTGTAATAATATTATGGATTAGTTTTAAATTAATAATATTTCATGGGTGTAGAGAAAAAATAAAATGATTTGCTCAAACCTATTATTTTAAGATTAAAACACAATGTACTCAATTATGAACCACTGATTTCAGCAAATCTGTTTTTAAGATTTTATAGCAGGAGGTGGACGGTACGGACGTCAGACATGTGCCAATGTATAGAATGTACAATATATATATATATATTACATATTCATTGAAAATAAATCATATTATTGTGCGGTGTAGGTGGCTGATAAGTAATAACTAATAATAAATTTATTTGTATAGTATAACACATTGTAGAGAATTTAACACAAAAATTGATGAGGGTATAAAATATTATACTGCTACTTTATACAAAATAATTTATAATAATTTATTCTGTATAATACGAGTTTGGTAAAGCTAGGGATGTGAATCCCTTTTTCAAGGATCGATTGTAGAGATTGTTAAAATATCATCTTTACAAATCAATGAAATATTAAATATTTGTTATTAATCAGTGTAATAATTATTCATATAAAAAAAAAAACCCACATAATATCACAACAAATCGGAGAAGCGCTTGAACCGGACCCGCCATCAATCATGAACATCCTATAATTTATAAAAGAAATTCAGCTATATAATAACCTAATTTAAGCCATACCATAATATAAGTTAACCACTTCTATAAACTAATCTAAGTTAATATCAAACTAATGGCCATAGAATCCGGTGTTTTTTAAATCAATAAAAAAAATTATTCATAGTAAATTTTTAAAACGGATACGTGAAGGTGCATTCAAGTGCCTCTATATCATAGTCTATATATAGGTGCATATACTAAAGAAGACCATAATTTGGAACTGCACATTATTATATGCACGCGGTAACAGAGTAGGATATATTATATAATATTAATATTGATTAATACTGTCAAAGTATTAAAGCATATTAATATTTTGTACCCGATACTTAAGATTCCAAATGGGTGTATCGGAAGTAATTTACATCGTCTATAGATTCTCAAAATGGTCTTCCGAAAAACATTTTAGAATTATACCAGTGCACACTTTTATCGTTCCTAATACTTCAATAGTAATATATATGTTCTTTATAATGTGTTTGTCTAGTAATATAGATCCTTCAGACTCCAGAATTTTTGTAACGACTTCCCTAGATTAACAATAGAGTTGTGTTTGATTATTATTGTAAACAAAAAAAATCTGTATCTATCAATAATAAATAAAATGAAAAAACATTTTATCTCATACTTGCTTGTAATTTGTTTTAACCATGGCTATAAAGAAAAATATAATTTAATAATTATTTGAATTTTGGAATTTTTAAGTATATTATAAGCTAAATTTAATAAATGTATGTTTAATTAAATACGAACGAAATATAATAACTGATTAGTAGTTGGTTGTTGGTTTTTTTTACATTAAAAAAACAAAAAATGTTTTCATTTAAAATTTCGTATAATTTATTTGTTTAGTTTTAAATAGTTAATTATAATTTTTTTTTTATGGCTTTTGAGTTATTTTTTAATCTCTATATTTTTTAGAAAAAAATGTCAAAAACGTCAATTCAATGTATATGATACTATAGCTAACCCTCTATTGTAAAAATGTGCAGGTTTATGAAAAAATAAAAAATAAATTTAATCTATTTGAGATAATCTTGTGTTGATATGTCAAATTCAATTTAACTCAAATTGATTTCATAATTTGATTATACCTTTAGAGAATATTTATTTTTTTTTAGAATTATTTTATTATTTTATTTTATCGACAAAAGGGGCGTAATATCTAATATTATTTTTATTTTTCATAGTAATAAAAAAATAACAATAAAAAAACAATTATGCTTAATTAAATTTCGTTTCAGACAACAACGATGATAGTATAGATAACCTAGTATAATAGAATGAAGATAGGTTATCATTAGATCTGTTCATCAACAGTTTTTAACTATTTAAAATATTATTTTAGTGTTGTTTTTTAATTGCTTTTAAAACAGTAACAAACATAGTAAACTTATAAGTAGGTATCTATTTTTATTTTTTAATTACCTATAGTTATTATTCATTTAATTTTATTTGATTTTATTCTGAATGTACCATGGAATATTTTCCGCTATATATTGTTCATTGCTAATAAAATATGTTGGTTGTATTAAATATTATAATTCGCTTATTAACATGGGACATCGTTATTATGAGCGAAATCAATATGTTCATTTGTAGTGTAATAACTTAACGCGTAATATGATTGTTTTGTATTGTATTCGATAGTATACTGGAATAATAAATCATATAATCCTGCAGGAGTTTAATAAATTAAGTAAAGGGTTTCAGAGTCGTTGACCCGCAATAATAAAGGTTTTCCACTTTGCCATCTCTACATATAAAACGTGGACCTTTTACTAATACGGTTCTAAAAATCATATTATTTTCGTTTTATCCAAAAAATGAATTATTAATCTTCATATACCATATACCAATATACCATCTTCAAGGACTCTTATATACGGCACGCTTCACGTACAACGTTGTCATCAAAAACTCACAAAAATTAGGTGGGTAGGTCTAACCTAATATAGTACTTACACACAATATTCTTAAAAGATGTAACTTTATAACCGCGTAATATTCTATTCTATTTTGTTTTGTTCCGAATGATTATAATATATGTTTCCCAGCTAAATCACAACCAAGATAATATAATATTATAACCCATTTGTGAATTTGTGATACATACTGTAAATAATAATATGCTAACCGTTATCGAACATTTGTAAATGTCTAGGGGATTTGCATCATATTATGATTAAATGTAGATTGTATACACCTAACTGTTTTAACATATATTATAATATCGCATTATCTTATTGTGAAATTGTCATGTGGTTTTATATGGTGTCATATTATTAGTATTGAGTATTATAATATTAATATTATATTCACACAAAATATAATGTATACAAAATTAAATTTGTTCATATTCAAGTATAATATTAGGTATTAACGTTTTTTAATAATATTAGATTATTAACGTTTTACATTAATATTATATTGTAGATATAATAGGATCGAGATTCGAGTCGATTTATAATTATTGTCCTGTGTTGCGTGTTGCTTATCCAAGCCGCGATTAATAATAAATAATAATATAATATGTAATAATTATAATTATGAAATAATATTGTACCTGAGAATAATAATTTTCACTTATGACTTGTTATGAATTCATTAATCTTGTATATATGCTTAATATGATTTACATGTAGCCATAATACAGGCAGTATAGGTGCGTATATTTAAAGTTCGTGAGCGCAACATTAAGCACGTTACTGGGCTAGATGGATTAGGTCAAACAACCGAATCATTAACATGTTGTCGTGTTACATATTCGTCTGTCCGAATTATTCTAAAAGTGTTAAAGCGATCAAAATACAAAACTTTACAGCTTAATCAAAATATCAAAACCAACTGTTTCATTAACTTAAGGGTGTTATAACAAATATTTTACCGCCTTGAATATTATCACATTGTTTTAGCATTTAGCGATTGACATACCTACATTCAAGTATGATAGTAAAAAAAATATTATATTATACAGCGTTTATTCAATAAAATGTTTCAAAAAACAATACTATTATATTAGATGCAAAAGTAAATAAATCGTGTATATTGTTCATAACATGACATCTACTTCATGTGTAGCTTATTCTTATGGTCACTTGTCCCTATAATGGCCTGTGATAATCTATGGGTACAACAGATTGATTTGGTTTAGTTTTACAAATTCAGAAAAGTTTTCTATGCAAAAAAAAAATAAAGATTTTTATTTTTGGTTAATAAATCATTTTCGGTGACTGGACACACCTAATCAGCTTAAAATATCGCCACCCTTATTTTCGTCGTTATTTACTCAACGGTTTTCACAAAGCGCTCAAAAAAACACAAACGAACAATGTTATATGTACAAATAGATAGATGATCGATAATTTGTCAATCGCGACCGTTGAAATGGCCTCGGTTGATATTTTATTACATTTGCTGGTCTCGAAAAAAATATGAGAAGATCGTCAAGTTTTCGATTTCCGTCAGTAGAACTGAATTCTCTAGGGGTGTATCCAGAATAAATAATCTCATGTATAGTGTCTGATATATTATTTGGTGTTATTGACATTTGACAACGACACTGCGGCTTATAAGACTACGAGCTGATAATTAGTTTTACTTTTTTTTTTGAAATTTATTTATATAATTGTGTCAATACACGAAGTATTTTTACAATGATTTAGTTTTACTTATTAATAATGTTATGTTATTACGTTATACGTTTTAACAACAGCTGTGATTTTTCTTTCGTGTTTTTTTCATAGAAAAAATAACAAATGATGGTGTATGTACTGTATGTCATAGTTGCAATATAATTGAATTCCGGCAGCGGATGAAAGATTGTGGTCTAAAATTGATTTTACTTTTACATGTTACGTTATACACTGTAAATCCTCACCTCACCTGCATGGAAAAATTCCAACAGCTTAAGACCGGAATTTATTGGTCACAACATATCGTATTAATTATTTTAATTTTCTGTCTAGGCACAAAAACGTACAATGTTAAATATTTCAATTTTAGATTTTTATCTAATGATTAAGCGCAACGACTGATTGATATAGCGTTAATAACAGTTTAGTATCATTAATTATTTTAAAACTAAATGATTTATTCCGAGATAAATCGATGGAGATCGATACATCATTATATATGTCCGGTGGTGATTTATCCTAGTCGTTTAACACTCAAGCGAGTACTGCCGAGAATAGTGAGAACGAACGTTGTTTTGTGCTGGAATAATAAAACAAGATTTCTAGTGAAAAATCACACAGTGCTGGTATAACAACAACAAGAAAAAAGTCGTTCTTATGTTATATTATAAAAGGTTATTAGATATTTTTACTCTGCAAGGTATGGAACGAATCGTAGATATATTTTTGAGTATAAACGTAGGTATATAGTGCAGTAGGAAAATATCTAGTAATATGCTACATTTTACGTTAAAGGTTTAATTTAATTATTTCGTTTTAGTTTTTATACTGTTGATAGACATTTTCGTGGCAATAACCAAATCGTTATGAAAATCAGTTAGAAAAGTAATCGTATCCAGTTTACATACATCTCTATGTTAAACAAAAAAAATTTTAATCGGATAATCTTTGTAGTCATATTAATAATATTATCGCGAATAGAATGTTCTGTTATATATTATAACACGATTGGCTCCAAATAGAATATCTGCCGAGATTGACAAACACGTTTAGTGAACAAATGATAATAATGTCGTCACTGTGATATATTATCAATTGTTATCAGTTATATACGTTCGACTACAATGAGTTGTATTGGTTATACTTGCAGGTATAAACATTAAAGTTGAATATTCAATTTCCGCTGTGGTCATTGTTCGGGAGTATAATAGGTATACCGTATGTTCACCAATTTATGGAACACTCAATTTCTTGGCCGGATTATGTTGGAATAAATCGATTTTTTTTACAATCTATATAAATACACATTTTTAGATAAATTTCAAATTTTTAACCCTCTCGGTACGCGCATGCGCAACGCAACTTATTTTTTTTTTTTAATTGCAACTGGTATTTTTGATACCAAATTCGAATAAACTGAATTTTTTTAAGCCATTTTGGCCAATAATTAACCATGGCTCTATAACCCATAGAGCCATTCAAGTTTTAATAAACAATACATTTTTACAATTCATTATCAAATGCATAAAACCATTTATAATTTTTTATTATTGGTTACTTTTTGAAAATTTTTACGTATTTTTTTTTTATACGTGTTATAAATAAGATTAACATAGGTAATATGGATATAAAATTATTTAATTAAAATTGCACTATACCTAAAAATATTCAAAAAGTAATCACTAATAAATAATTATTAATGGTTTTATGCATTTTATAATGAATTGTAAAAATGTATTAAAATTAAAATTATTTTTAAATTATTATCCATTAAAATTCGAATGGCTCTCATTCAGTCAATTTTGGTTTTAGAGTCAATTTAAGTCAAAATGACTTGAAAAAATTCAGTCTATCCGAATTCGGTATCAAAAATACTGGTTGCTATAAAAAAAAAATAAGTTGCAATGCACATGCTCGTACCGAGAGGGTTAAAAATTTGAAATTTATCTGAAAATGTGTATTTATACACCACTAGCTTGTAAAAAAAAAAATCGATTTATTCCAACATAATCCGTCCGAGAAATTCAGTGTTCCCCAAATTGATGAACACACATCACGCAGTGTATTCCATTATAGGTACACTATTTTTGTCTGTATACGTTGTCTACACAAAGTCTGTTCGAAATACCTAACATATACATCTTATATACGTGTGTATAATTTTCGAATTATTAGCTGCGCCACCCGAGCACGTTAATTATCGCCGAGGGGTGTAAATTAATTGGGCCGATATATAGTGTATTATATACGAAATACCTATATATAGACATATTATGCGTTGTCGTGTCCGGCGACAATTAAAAAAAAAAACTTACAACGTTTAATCAATCCCCTGTTGTACGCGTCCTGGCCTAATGTCGGACACTGCAATGTAATATTATGTATACATTGCAGTGCATAGGTATACGTAGAATTAATATTTTTGAGTGCGGTAGGTAATAATATTATAATACGCGTGCACCACATAATATCATTATGTTAATTTTGATGGTCGTCGAGAGATTTTACAGTTTCCTTCGATTTCCATCGCGCTTTCTTTGCTTTGGGTTCGGTCGGATTGAAAATTGGAATTTTCGATATTGCAGTGCACTTACGGTCGTGAGCGATATGGTCCCGACCAGAATAATTCACGTATTCAGAGTGCCTATTCAAATGTTATCATTATAAAGATCTCTCACCAATTATATTATGGATTTTGTACTCACACAATTATTAGTTCTTGAGACATCATTGAATGTTATTTTCTTCTTTTGGCCGCATTTTCGTTGTCTGTACCTACAGTACGATATATCTCAGGTGATGTTATCGAAACGAATTCGGAAGTTATATACCAAGTCAGATTTGGACTGTTTTTTATTTATATAAAAAAAAAAATATATTATGACGATTTAATCGACTATAGTCTATATAAAGTAATAAAACATAATACTTAATTATGGAAATTAATAGTGTATGGATTTTTATATGGTTAATTTACCGGAACTAATTAACATTATTTCTTTCCCGTAAGCTATTAGCTCCAGGACAATTATTGTAATTATTTGAAAAATGTTTTTATTCTGTTATTTCTTTATATTATTCTTTGGAGAAGTTTTTAAAGAGGGCATATCTTTTTTTCGGTAGTACAAATATTTTGGATGATAAATAAATCAAGTTTTTTCCAAAACAATTACCGAGAAAGGAATATAGAACGTATGAATTGATTTCCGGTTCCTGAATTAAAATGTATGATATTTTTCCCTTTTTTTTTTATTAACACGAAATATACTCTCGCCGACATAGGCCACTGGGTTACAAAATTCAAGTTACATTGGGTTGTATTAACATTGACAACTATATTATTTTAAAGTGTTCATATTTTATTTTGTAGTTCTGCCTCTGTGATGAACTTCATGGTAGCTGAAAATAATAAACTGTTTTGGCCAAAATATTTATTTTTTTATAATAGCTATACAATAATAAAGACATCGTATACATAATAATATTAGAGGATATTAGGTGAAAGTCAAATATACGTCCGCATCTCAGTTCGTAGTCTCTGTCTTTTAAACTTCTCAAGTGACACAATAAAATAATACAAAAATCAAGTCCCACGCCGCAGGTATCTATCGTAAATAGTTTAGAAACCTGGAAACTGATTGGAAAACACTAATATACGTGGTCATATTATATGGGGAAATGGTCAATAAATCTCCCGTTTACTGCATTTTTGTAAAAGAAACTCACGTTAAGTCATTTGTACATACGAATGTATACATATATATTATTTATAATAGACTACATAATACCTACATTGTATTAAATTATACGCTTAAAACGTGTACTTCATAAATCTATATACATCTACAGGGGCGTACTGAGGAGGTTATTATTGGGGGGCCAAAGTTAATAGTTTGGCCAACTCAAAAAATTGATCCAGGACAACTTGTTATTATTATTTTGTCGGAGCCATTTCATCATTAAACTATTAAAGATAAAATGTTTTAATTATTTCAGTAAAATAAAAATTCAAGCTATAATACTAATAGATTATGAAAAAATATCCATTTTAACATTATTCCATTAGGTACAATAAAATAATAAATAATAAAATATATACTAATTTAACATATTAATAGATGACCTAAAGGATCTGTAGGAATTTTTGATGTTATTAATGCATTTTGTTAATAATTATTGTCTTTAATTTTCAATCTTCATGTATATAACTACAATTATTTACATATTATGATAAAATAGTTTCATGGTGAAACAGCAATAGCAAATTGTGTGTACTAAAAAAAGAAAACAAAGTATATATTATTATTGTTATAAAAATTATTAATTTTCTTATAAATATTTTTCATTATCATCATTATTGATTATCAGTATTCTTCTTTTTTTTAAAGTTGCCCATTTTTGAGCCATTTCATTTAATGAAATTTTATCTACCAAATCTTTTTCAGAAGAAAGCAACATCAAATTGTTTAATCTAGAGTCTTCTTGGGTTGTTCTTAAATAGTTTTTGACTATTTTCAATTTGCTGAATGACCTTTCATTGCCAGCAACGGTTACAGGTGCTGTACATGATAAGCGGCATAATAGATTGGCCAACGGCAAAACAGTTTTCAATTCATGAGAAACTATTGCTAGGTCACTCATAGTGCTTTTATTTTGACATTGATCGTAGAGCACTTCCAGTTCACACTGCACTGTTAATGGATCAATTTTAAAAATTGTATTGCATCTTGAATAAGAGTTTCCGTCAACAATTCTTTTGAAAATGGTGGTTTAAACATACTATATAATGGCTTAATATCATTAATAGATTTCTCAAGATGATCTTTTATTAAACTATTCAATTTATCTAAGACCATTTTAAACTCTTTTCTATAGAATGAGTGAAAGGAAAATTCAGAAGCATTACTTCTATTAATGTCCATATTTTTTGGTGCAATTCGACGACGGTATCGTACAGAAAATTCTTTTTCTGCATCAACTTCATATTTTTTCAAAAAAACTACAGCACTTTGGATAAGGTTATCCATATTTTCAGAATCAGAATTTATAATATCTAATGATTTCAGAGTACTTGAAATAAATAAAGTAGCATCTGTTATGTTTAATTCAACCGATTCAAGACATTCAGTTAACAGTTTTAGTTTGTACATAATATTCTTCATGAACATTAGGCTCACAACAAAATCAACAGAAATTAATTTTTTTGACAAGGAGAAAGCTGTATTTTTAGTTTTTTTATCAATTTTCTTTTCTTCAACAATATTATCCAATGCATCAATAATAATTGAATATGATGTCCATAATGATTTTAAAGCTTCAGCACGTGCTGTCCACCTTGTTTGTGATAAATTTCTCAATTTAACAGTAACCATAATATCTAACATTTAAAAGTAAGTATCTAATTAAGTATATAATTTTAAATTCATATTTTTACAATGTCTTATGCCATGTGAATTAAATAAAAATTTAACGGAATAATATAACAATAATTACCTGTTAATGGCTGTTATACAATTGTATTCATCGATTAAAAATCACGCATATTAAATTAGACGATAATAAATAAATACAGCATAACGTAACCTATAATTTTTGTAAATTATAGTGGTTGCCGCTAGACTGCTGTAGCTGACAACTGACAACTGTACTGATCTCAATATTACATACATATAATATAACAATAACAAATTAGATGCCATAGAAGAAATCAAATCAAACACGTTCGGTTGAATATTTATAGCAACTGATACGGTACCACTAACATTGGGATTTATAATCTCCCTCGGCCAAGTCGGCCATCGCCTATCGCTATTGTTATTACTGACGCACTGATAACAATTTATAGCTTATTTTTCCAATAATAGCCCACATCAAAATCATAATCGTATAGCCGTGTAGGTACAACTAATTATTAGTTGGCCATTATGTACATTTATTGAGTATTTGAGTTTTTCATAAACGTAAAATGGCCAACTGAAAAGTTAAAAACAAATTATTGGGGGGGGGGGGTATTATGACCACCATACCACCCCCCCCCCCACTAGGTTCGCCCCTGTACATCTATATATATAAAATATTGTGATATTTTATAATGCATTATTGTTATTTGTGTCTGGAAATAACGGGATGATGAGCGTCAACGTCTTTTAAAATCGATATCACGGAGAAAAAATGAAATGTTATTCTTATTTTTCACTCGTCGTACATATAAATACCGCGTAGACAATATTACTATTTTATGTACTGGCCCCAGAACGGGCCATAGGAAAATCGACCGACGAGGGAGCGGCAATCAGTGCGCGGCGACCTCATCATCGTCCGTATGATAGTTCATCATCGGCATCGGCGTTGATGACGGCGGTCATCTGTCAGTGGCAGCAGCTAGCGTATATTTATATTGTTAATCGTTTTGTTTCAGAAAAATAGGGGATGAAAAAAAAAATTGCACTCGGTTCGGATCTCGTTGATTTATACGATATATTATATGGTCTTTCTTTAAAACGTTTATAATGCGCCGAGTCGAGTGAAATAGAGAAACATATAAAGTAATGAATAGACGAGAGAGAGAGAGAGAGACATAATAGATAATGCAGACATTCGAGGAGTCCGAGTGAATGAGATCTCTTCAGCGGTTACAAGTTTAGATATAAGTGGTACAATATATACTGACAGATGAGTCTGCATCACACTGCAAAACGAGGAAAATAGCGAACGATCTTTTTGTATCGGTTTGACGGCGACGATTCATTTCGCGCATAGCAATCGTCGTATATGTAATTTATTATACGATCTTAAAAATTAGCCGAAAACCGGTCAGACGGACGGCGGCGATTTAAGCCAAAAGAAAGTGATGTTGTTAATTTATCATAATATATATCATTGTGTATTACATATTTATATACAGATATATTATTTGAATAATAATAATAATAATATGTGCTCGCGAAACCTTAGAGTATTCCTTGTAATTTCGAAGTCTCAAGTACGTATGAGTACACGTGCAAGCGCTTGTGACTTGTGTGTGTGTGAGAGAGAGAAAGATTGAAAGAGACAAGCGTGCAAAATGACCGACTGAGGGCGTGCAACTTATTATCATTTAATTGGGCTGCCCAACTAGTAGATATGATAGAAAACGGGGGAAAAAAATGATCTTATAGAGATAACTCCGATATAATAACAATTATAATAGGAGATGAAAAAAGAGCGTAAATTTCGACTGTATTATTATAGCATTGTTGTTGTTGGAGTATAATCGTTTTATCGCCTGACGACGCCGCCGCCTGCACTCCATCGTCTCCATCGGACAGGATAAAAATTGGCGCGATATATTGTTATCGTGGATTTTTCAACTTCGGATTCGTTTTAAGTTTGTTGATATATTTATTTGAGTTACGTGCCATACCAATTATAACGGAATGTGAATAAACTATGCTCGAACCGTTGCGTGCAACCACCACGCCACGTTTTTTTACCGTCGTCGCCGGCAGCGAAGTTAGACTAGAAAAATTATAATTAGGGGTCGGGAAGATGCTGGGCCATATCGTAATATTACTTATTACCATAATTCCTGATCTTGATAATATTCTACGGTTTTCTCCAGTGCGAAACGTTTAAACGGCGTCGGGAGAGGGAGTGAGAGACTTTAGAAGACGAGAGACATCAACAGCCTATCCTTGCAGCAGAATAAATAACAGACATATCCGTTTATTGTATGTTATTGTTACACCGTTCCGCGGTCGACAGTGTATAGGAAAACGTTTTATTAAAATATTGCAAACGCGCGTATTTTATAATAATATCGCTATACGGCAGTACAACAACATCAACAACAATAATAATAATAATAACACGACATGAACTATATTGTAATATATACTAATAACCGAGTACCGACAACCGATCATTTCGCATTGCTGTAGGTAGTATTTCAATAATATTTTTAAATGATTTTTTACAGTGGGAAATTTTGAACGTATATTCAAACCAACCAGCAACGTTTATTTTAATAAGCACGTTGTAGGTACACACGGAGAATTTATGATGCATCGTATGAGTACATATAAGTACTTATATATGTATAATATCCTACATAGTGTATGTGTATTGAGTATCAGAAAAACGATTCCAATACCTAAGAAAATGTAGAAATGATTCACAGGATAGGTATTATGGAAACGTCAAAATGGAAAACATTTTTATCTGTAAATAATATATAGGGACGTATTGTTAATAATTTATTTTTAAATATAAGCCCCGCTGCTGGGGCCTTATGACGTGCCTCATCTGTGATGTTTACACATTAAAGTTGACTGCAGTAGCGAAACACGAATAAAAATATAGTGTTAAAATCGAGATTACTACTTGGATGTGGATTTATTATTATACATATCATTATCATTTATCGTCATTGAAGAACATTAAAGTACTGTTTAGCGAACACGATCGTTTATGTACGTTGCTAAGCTACTTGAATTTCGAAAGATTAATGATGATAATGTAAAACATAACGAACGATTTATTTCCTTCCTGGCAATAACGATTGACAAGGTTTATTATTTCGAAAACGAATAGTAGTTGACGTTACGAACAAACTATGATGCTAAAATATTTAACATGAAATGGAGTTTTCTTTAATAGTTTGAGTTCAATAATATTATTATACGCTTTCGTATATTTGTATTTCATTCTACAAGTACATAGAACATTATATCCGGATTCCGGATAATAACGCACAGACAGTTTTGATATAAATTGAAATATTGTCGAGTTAACAATAAAGATTTATTCGTAACAATGGTTGTTTTCGTCTAAATCGTTGACGAAATAATTTAGTATTTAGTATACGAGAGAAAATGTGGAATTCAAATACTTGTTCAGTGGATGATTCATTATCATCTTGAAAAAATCAATAAATACATATTAAATTATTTGCAGTGGCGTGTTTACAGGTGAAGGATCCATTATAATTCCCCTAGAACCAAAAATATAAAAAAGACAATATAACTGTAATGTTTGTCGAGACATTTTGTGGACAATGTTGTGACGAGTAAAAGAAAGCAATACCTATCCATTATACATACACACACATGACACATAGGTATATCATATACATTGAACAAAAGACGTTTGACGCAAATCCATGTAAATAAATTACTCATTGGAACATTTGGAACAAGTTTAAAATAGTTATAGCCGTATAGATACCTTTAAACCTACAGTATACTATCTGCCATGTATGCGTAATGTAGGTAAATACTTAACCCCAAAACAATTATGGACCTCTATCGCACATCAGAAAAAAGTCGAAAATCTGCTACTGGATATTTGAGACCCGAATAGGAGGCGGAAATCTCCAGCTACTACTGGATCGCAAATTATAATAAAATACGAAATAGCCTTTCAATTTTCGGATCAAAAATTTGTAAAAACTAACGTTAAAAACCAAAATCAATTACCTATTAACCGACCGCGACGGTAAAACGTTAACCGTTCAGTTGACATATTATTTTATATTTGCGAAATTTCAATTAGCGATGTTATCATTAATCATAATAATATGCATCACTTTATTATAGAAACGAAAAATGATAGGTACTTAACTCGTCAAATTATCGAAATATTTATTTATCAACGAGTGCAAAAAATAAAAAAAATACCCTATTATCAATTGCGAACACAATTAATTAAAACATTAAAGGTATGGATTTAATAATATGTAGGTAATATGTATCATACTGGATTAATGCAATTTAGATATTTTAATTCATAATAATGATGGCTATAGTAAAATTTAATTGGTGTTTATTAGGAAACAAGTATGATCCAATCAAACAGGATTAGTTTGTTTGAACATTATTTTTAGTTTGTTTTGATGCAATTTAATAAATTATCGTACAATCAAAATAGTACTATTTTCTTGCCACCGCCAATTTTATTATGCACTTGACCTAAAAAATAAACTTTAATAAAATAATGATTTCCAATATTTGTGGTATGTAATTTTGGCTTAGCCATTTGGTTGTAGATTCTCGCTACATACTTTTATTTTATGCTTTGTAGTCGAATAAGTATTAGATGATGTTTTAATTGTAAATGCATTTACTCTATTATATTATAATGTATAACGCATTATGCACAAAATATTTTATAAAATGATTTGGCTTAGGTTAACTTTTTTTGTTTTAAGTATAAGAGACAATACATAAGATGCATGAGATTAAATTGAATAATATTGATTACTAGCTATAATACTATGGGTATATTTTGTATATTAAACTAATAGTTTTGATTCCTTAAAATATTGTGATAATAATTGGAATATAAATTGTGCTAGCCTTAATTACTCCGTGATCAAATATTAAAAAAAAAATTTCAAAGTTCTTCGAGGATTCTTGGATATCATATTCTTATTTTCAGTGATTTCCTGAGATTCTGAGTGGAGTAATGAATGAACTCATTGATTTTTCAATAGGTAATCTACATTTTTTTTTTTTTTTTGTCTGTAGACACTTTTTCTAGTTGAATAAATGTTTACGTTTTCTATTTTTATGGAGGTTTCTTGTAGCAAATTGAATCTATTAGTACTTAGAGGGGGGAGGGTTTTGCATTACGTTATTTTCTCAATGACGAAATACACTTGACACCTATACTATAAATAAGCCGAGTCTTTATGATAAATTATGCGGTACTTACAGGTAAATATAAAGAAACAATTTTTAAATTATAAATTATAAAAAAATAAAGAGTTATTAATTTATTATAAATAAAAATAATATACATAAAAATTAAAAAAATTGAATATACTTAATTATTTCATTAAGCCTTCCGCGCGCGTTAACTTAATCTAATTATTGAGCTGCAGGTTTAAGGCACAGATGTGGCTTTTCGCGATTATAGTCGTGTTTGGTCAACCCGCAGTGCTTATTAAGCGTCAAAATTACTAGAATTTGTGTGTTTACTGCGTTTAATATACGTAACTCGTTGTGTAAAGGTTGTCTGCGTGTATTGTTTTTTCTTTTTTAAAGAAAAGTCAACAAACACAAAACATGTAACTTTAGCGAGTACCTATATATAGTATTTTGTGTTTAATACCCTAAGCTCGTGCAGGTAATAAGAGATCATCTATCATCCCGTGCGGTTATCGCATAAATTCATTTGACGTGTACCAAGTTTCTGTTGACCGACAAAGTAGAATTGCGGGGTGCTATATGTATGTATATATATATATACATATAGCACATGTAGTCGAACAAAAATCGGAAACGGATGTCGGAACCACGACATATCGATCGATGGAAGTGTCAAACCATGTACAGTGTTTTACCGGCTTGAGAGTTGAGGGTGTAGTATGTAAATCATCAACGACTAGTGGCGTACACACAGGGGTTGAACACCCCTCCCCCCCTTAAGTATTTTTTCCGTTTACGTAATTACGTGAAAATGTATAATAAAAATGATGACAATTTAAAAAAAAATTAATAGTACTAATAAAAATAAATACAAAATTAAATTAAGGTAATTTCAGTGTTACCGTCACAATCGAGTTTCGATTAAAAATGTACGGCGAGATTTCAAATGTCGAATGTCGTCACCGAAGTTATTATTAGATATGGGATATTCCAAATTATACTCCATTATATTATAACTTATAAGCAACCCAGTTTTTTGTTATAATAAGTATATTAGTATACATTATAATTTTTATATTGTACTATTGTAGATATTATTGATAACTTGTTGCAAATTAATGAAATTATTGAGAAATTTGTTCAAACACAAACATGAGGGTCGACGAACGTAGAATATTTATAGATCTGTGTAATCTGATATAATATGTCTTAAATCGAAATATCGCTAATACTATAGTATAGAATCTATTTCTCAGTTTTCAATCAATTTAAAATTTAAAATTTAAAAAGAGTAAAATCTTATTTGAGAAATACTATGAGAGAGGTAAACAATTTTTTATCATACATATTTTTAATCTTTATTTATTACATTTTATACTGAAAAATAATTATTCACACAGGACAGATTAAATGGATTGATTATGTTGTCGGTATATCGTAATATGAATTTAACTCCTGAAGAAGTCATTGATGAATTGGGACAAAAACCTAGGAAAATAGACATTGTTTTATAATGAAAATAAATATTAGTTAAACAACATATTATTTTGATTTTTCAATGTATAGTATAATATATATATATGTATATGTACATAATTTTTTATATGTAAGCCCCCCCCCCCCCCATTGAAAATAGCTGTGTACGCCACTGTCGACGACGGTTATAATAAACATGGTAGTGAGCCGTTACCATATAGGTATCTATAACATATATACATCAGACATTGTAGTTTTTTATATCGTGCGGCCGAAAGCTTAATATTATTATCGCGTGAACGCTACAGACGAGCATATGTCGTGTTTATTACGTCGACTTTATGACGTACAAACCACGACATTTCGGATGTATAAAAATGCTCGACCAATAAATTGTAGCAACCTAATAACTGTGCAACTGTGTACGACATGTGTTTGTTACAATACGCGTAAATGCAGGGTGATTCATCAATCATGCTCACCCCTTTTTTCTTCTACAAAAATCCCCACACTACATCGATGGTGGTAAAATTCTTTTGTTTTGGCGATGCCAAGAAATTGAGCCTTGACTCATTTTACTTCCATCGTGCAATGTAGTTATTTAAAATTTGATATTTGTAATTTTTAAGTGAACTTAGATTTTTTCACAGTGTCTCGTAGTGATACAAACTTCTGTTTTTTCAAATGTGAACCCCCATTTTCATTAGTAATTTAAGTGAATAGTTTTTCAGAAAAATTTGACGAGTCAGAATCAAAGATCATAGGTAGGTAGTAGTTTTTGAGTTGATTAACTTTGTGTTTTAAGGATAAAAGGTCCATGGCAATGAGTTTATAAAATATGGGAGCTATGGTGATTTTTAATCATAGTCAATAAAATTAATCAATCAACATAAATAGTTTGTAAAAATGTCCTAAGTTTAATAAATACTAACTCCAATATTAGGCACGTCTATTTTATATACATTTGTAAAACTATTTTTAAGGAATATTTCTCTTAGTATAATAAACATTTTTAATAATTTTAATAATCTTTGAACTTTTAATAAAATAATAACGTACATTAAAATTTCCAAAAAAGTTATTCACTAAATAATTTACAGTAAAAAATTAGGGTTCCATTTGAAAAACAGAAGTTTGTATTTCCACAAACACTCTTTTAGTAGTGCTAAGATATTCAAGAATTGAGTATATTCAAAAATTCCAAAAATGTGAATAATTTAATTATTATGAAAAAATGTTGATGAGCATGTATGGCGAATCGCCCTGTATAATAATACATGATAATGTATTATTTGGTATCTGAGATAATGTGGAAGCCGATTGACTGTTATACGATGATTATATTATACAGACTGTTTTCATTTCTTTTGATAGGTACGTAGTGTACATAATAATAGTATAATCATAGCATTGAAAATAGTAAGTGAGATGGATAAAATATATAAATAGGTATAATATTATGATCATGATATCAGCCTGTGGCATCCCTGCTGTCTAAAGGGGCGGGGGGGGGGAGAGCGCTGAGAACGTAACAATAGTATGTATAGGCACGTAATTTATTTAAAAACATCGAGAGTTATACTCGCTTTCAGGTATTAATAAATTCCAGCACTTGCATTATTAATAGTTATTGCATGTGCAATATGCATACATTATTAAGGATGATATTTTATCATTATCAAAGTGTGGAATAAAGAAGTATTTAGGAACTTACATTAAACTTTTATAGGGCATTATAGTTACATATTAAATTTTACGAGTGTAAAACGTATCATAGAGCAAATGATATCGCTGTGGTCAAGATCCGGTATGATACAAATCGTATATACTAAAATACTATTGGAAGTGAAGAATCACACAGTGCATTATGCCATTATATAATTAATGTCGTTTGATATTGTAATGACGTAATAATATCAATTACAGCAGCAGCAGAAACTTGTGTGTCATCGTCGCAGGAATATAATATACATATAATATACACCTATATTGGTCAGTGGTCACACTGAACAAACACCTGTTTGATAGTTATAATCTACAGAAGTTCTGTAATAAATAATATTTTGTGGCGCTTATATTTATTTGTAATAATAATAAAACTATAGTGATTAACTATTTTTCAAACCGTCCAACCATTTTATTTTTACGTACGATAAAAGTATAGGTACCTAGTCGTTGTACTTACGTCATAGGATAGAAAACTGAAAATAGTTATGTAAGAGGTACGACTCATGGCTTAGTTTGCCGTTGAAAGTGTATTACCCCCCCCCCCCTTCCCCTAGGGAAATATGTCGATGTCTGCTTAGATGTTGGTCATAATCAAAGTGCTCACTATAATATAATATATAATATAGGCTACATTATACAAGGATCGCCGAACAAAATCATATAGAGTATGTGGGTAGGTAGGTATGCCGTATAATATACTTGTGGTATTAAATCTCTTGCAACCGCGTACATATAATTATTATCGTCCATAAACATCCGCAGTGCATGCGAATATATTGACGGTGGCTCGCGGAACCTCTTTAATTGTGACCTCATATAATAATATAATCATCATAATGTGTGGCGACCGACCGGAGCTAGCGCGTTTGCAGACGACCAAAATACGTAGAATAATAAAAACAATAATAATATAATGTGTTTGTACAAACGGCGTACGTAAAAAAAAAAAACAGTTTTAATTAAAGCTCGCCGCCAATCTCTCTTTTCGTCTTACACGGAGCTTATAATAACGTAATACTATATATACACGATGATCGTAATATCTTTCGGTGCAGTCATATCGCGCATGCACGTATAACATAATATAATACGCGTGTTCTATATAATGTACAGCACAAATGCAATATTGTATAGAGCCACAGTCGTGCAAACGTTTACCAGCTCCTCTGTACCGAGTATTGAAAAGGACTTTTGTTAGTACGACGGGTGAGTGGAGGGATGAGTGAGGGAAAGGGGGGTGGGGGCGAAATATCAAGGACTGCCCGCAGATCCGTCGGGCGCCCTGCTTCGGCCACTGCTTCTGTTTACCCCACACACAAGCACACCGGCGACGACGACGACGATAATAATATAATAAAACATATTCGACCGTCGCATTATTCGAAACTAGGTCGTCGACGAGGCATTGTGTGGGCAAAAGGTCGTGGTGTCCGCGTGGACTCCGAAGCTGCGATCGGCACCGCCGCTGCTGAAAAAGTCAGACAGCTTTTGTTTATACTGCACCGCATCGAGCGGGCTGCACAGCGTTTATATATTATATTATAATACACGTCGTATAATAGAGTATGATATATAATAATAATAATATATGGTAGGAAGAGACTCGGTTGTCGAATAATTATTATAATATCGCATTAAACCAAAATAATAAAGTGTATTGTTCTCTTTTAAATAAACATCAAGTTTACCTACGCCTCGCGGGCATTACTGCACCAACAATGAACTGTTATCGTTTCGCTATTTTGCTAGTATGCGTCCGTAAATGATGTTGGTTGCGATCTATACACACGCACAATATGGTATGTGGTATAACAATGACATATATATATACCTGAAAAATACGGTCGACTGAAAAGACAAAACGTAATGGGACGAAAGGCGTATGACAGACCCTATGTGTCATGTATATATATAATATATATATATATATATTGAACTATGCACGTGGTGCTGCCCGCGACGAGATGACAAATTGTATTTTTTAGAAATCCATCAGTCATATTACGGTGAGTTGAGGGTTAAAAATTGTACGTACCCGTCAACGATTCGGCCACAATGTTTCATTATAATAGTCATCAGTAAATACAATATAATTTATAGATAGTTACACCCTTACACCGTGCTGTGGTTCGATCAATTAATCGACCATCAACCCATTTACCCATTTTTACTCAACGAAATTTTTACTGCGGACATTTTGTTTTAATATCAAAAAGCAATACAACGATACCACTTTTGCACACGATGAAAATCATAACTTATATTTTAACTGAAAATAACCAATCCATCCAAATGTGTTTATGCAGTTTTTAGTTTTTCAGTTTTTTACGGTGCTATATATACTCATAATATATGTACGAGTATATATTTTATAGTTGTTGACGGACGTTATTTATTTATATTTTAATTTTTTTGTGAAAAGGTAAAGTAGATGATATAAACTAAAGCAAAGTGACGATTAAATGTATCGAGAATTTCAATACTGTATGTGGTTTGAAAAATCACCAGATTTTTTACAAAGACTACGAGGGTTTTGTGAATTTGTGATTGCTTTCATTTCCTCTAACAAAAGGTCATAAATTAGGTTGTAACTTGTAAGGAGTTTTCGCTAACACTATGTGTGTAACCCACAAACGTATCGATTTTACTATTCAATTGAATGTTATAAACCCAATTTTGAATGATTCGCAACGACGTAAACATCAAAGTACCATCAACAACAGTTTATAAATTGCAAATCTAAACATAACTTGCTGAACCTGATAGAACATCAACACAAACACTCACTTATGATCCAACTACGCTACAATAATAGATAAGTAACGACCACACGTAGGATGTACCTACCTACTAACTTAACATAATATAATATATTATAATGTCGTCGTTTGAAACCTTTCACACGCAAACTTCTGCAGTTTTCGTACCATCATAACAAATATATTATTATGTATTTTTTACTTTATACAATCGTAATAAAAAATACATATTTTGAAACATGTTCATATGAAGTATAAAATATCATAGAAACTTAAGTCAGTGCTTTATCAACTGCTATACATATTTGATGTTATAGCCATTAAGAACTATTATAATATCTGTTTTTTTTTTATTTAGTTTAGTTTAATAATTCATGCTAAACGATGTTATTGAATAATTAATATTGGTTGTTTTGTTCGAAACGCATAATGAAGAAACCACAATACATACAGGTTTTCACACTTTATGTCGTATTGTACTATTTGAAATACAGTATTTTTATTAATACGGGAAGACGAAATTATATAGAAGCTTTTATTAAATTTCAAACATTTTGCGTGTTGTTTATAACGAATAAGTACCTATACTCGCACTTGACAGCCATTACGATAATTTCATAAAGGACACAATGAAATATACTGAAAGCTTTTTTGAGGCAAATACAAAAACATAACGTAAAAAAAAAGAGAATCGAATATTTTTACCATTTTATAAATTGTGAGCCTTGTATCACGGGTTTTTGATTTAAAATTGATTATTTTACATTAAATTATATCTTCATCAATCCGTCATAATTTTTAGCTAATTTTTTTTTTCGTAATTATATTTATCACTTATTTCAGACTCACTCTTATTTGAAAACAATGTTTCGAATAACCAGTTACAAATAGGTATCTTATAAATAATTCTAATCGTAGATTAATAATAGTTTGTAAGGATGAAAATAAAAGCTCAGAGATAGTAATTCAGGTACGAGATTAAACTCAATTTGCTTCGCTTACTAGCTCTCCGTTGCAGTAACAAGGTATTATAGGTAAGTCTCGTGAGAATTTACTTAAGGATTGGTTACATGGGTGGGTATTATAAGAGTTTATATTGTCATTTTTAATAGGAAAACAATTAATCTTCAGATTATAAATTGGCCAAGTTTATTATGCGAAACCACATGTTATTTATAAAATTATATTTTATTTTCGAGCAATATCTATCTTAATTTTTAAATATTTTCTTATTTATTGTAACATATAATTTATTACAAAGCTAGTCTACAAACAATTTTTAACCAATAACAAAATATAACGATTTAAGATAATTAAAAAACAGTTAACACTTTAAACTGTTTTTTTTTAAATTTAAACGTACTCAGAGAACACGAAATAAATAGTTCACATATACGTTTGCAGACTCATGCGGTTCATAAATTATCGTAAATTGATGGTACCAACTATTGAACTCACAATTCGTAATAAAACTAAAACATTACAATTCAAAAATAAATTATTGTATTCTAATAATAGCTTACAATTATATAACTGATAATTAACATAATAATTATATAGATTATAGGTAACTATATAAGTTTCCATGCCAAGTTAAATTCATATTCTTCTAATTTATAATAATATTATTATATTACTAAATTATCCATACTATTTCTATACGGTAGATTTATAACGTTTTAAGGGTATGAATGAATGACTTGAATGAGACTATAGTTTCATACATACCTAAAAATATAGTTTTATTTTATTGACATAATATATTATACATTCAACTAAAGTTATGTACGAAACCCTTGTATTTAAATTATATTGGAGGATTCAACTGTTTGAAACGAACTTAAACTATTATGCGATTAATATCATGTGATAAATTATAAATAATATATCAGTAAGCCTAAACTTTGAACAGTTCGAACTGAACGAACAGAATCGTGACTAAATACAATAAAAAATTGTTTTCAAGTAAATGTGATAAATTAGACATTAATTATAAAACTTGAGTGTTAAACAAATTTTAGGAACACTAGCAATATGATTGTAACAACAATACATTAAATGTGCAGTAGGTACTTTGAGAAATTATTTATCTTGCAATCGGGTTAACGAATGTGGTGGTTAACAAAAGAACAGCTTAATATATTTAACAGGGACCGAAGGTTATCCCGAAAAGAAATTTAATTAAATTCCTCCCGTATTTTTCCCAGTTTATTGGGATATATTTAAGGATTAATTTGATTTCTTCCCGTCAAATATAATGATTAAATAACATCAACAACAAATTACATAATATCGTGAAACATTATAATAATTATAATGTACACGAAAAAAGGAATGTTTTTTTTTATTCGAACTCCGTATAGTAGTGCTCCAATAACAATTAAATTAAAATACCTATAAAAAGTTATAGGCATTATAGATATGAAAATCGTAGAATTATATTACGTGCATAATATAAACTATAAATGTTATGCATGTACATAAAAAAAGACTAACAGACGTACGTTTTTAAATCCGTCCTATGAATTACCCACTAAAATGAATAAAACATAACTATAATATAATAACACTACGGTAGGTACACTATATTTCCTTGAATATGCGCTGCGTAATAAATAATAATATTTGTTATTGAATAATTGAGCGCTTCTAGGTTTCCTGGATTATCAAAATAAATTAGGACAAGCGTTGATTATGCATTATACGCATCGTGAGTGTCGCGAAGGGTGAGCAATGAGCATACAGCGGTGGTGGTGCGGTATAACAACACTTAATGTGCTAAGCGCTTTTGCAGAGAGTGGTAACAGGATATAGGTTTAATGGTATCATTTGAATAATAATAGCAGTTTATGTTTTTTAAACGATTTTTAAGTCATGGTTCGAAACTTACGCGCATACAACAAATTATAATAATAAACGCCAAAAGCTTTTACGAGTAGTTTCAGATTGGTATACGCGTTGTAAATAACGTACATAACTTAATACTCACGAACAAGTATGTGTGTGTGTGAGTGTGGATGTGTATTGTGTATTTGTTATATTTATGCACTACGTCTCTATTGTACCCCAAAAATGTCGTTGTCTATTCAGAATTTTAGAATATGTATTTATAGGATATAAATTATTTAGATTATTTTCTGAAACAATTTTAGATATACTGTTAATAATTGTGACTTAAACACTATTGTCTATTACATTTTATAATGTTGTCTTAATTACAAAACGCATCGAAGACGAATGAACAATAAACGTTTAAATGAGCACACGTAATTTAATAATTTATAATGATTCAATAAAATGCGATATTGTAAATTTAACGGTACAATATTCTTATTCTGCATAAACAAATATGTATAATGGGTATACGAATGTGATTTTAAAAATTGGGTAGGTAATAACATATTTAGATATCATATATTTAATGTTGATATATATAGTATTGTATACACCGCACAGTTACGATTGTACGATATTTTAGTATCATTATTGCAGCACAAATCAATAATAATTATAATATTTGATATTTGAGATATTACTATTTTTTTGTAGGTATTAATTTAGTATGCGACTAGCCATATTGGTAATTGTTTAGTGTTTTTAGTCAAATTAAAATTTAAAAAAATAGATTATTTTAATATTATCAAACCATTACACAAATATTAAATAATTAGAGATTTCATCGAATAATGTCAAAACCATCCAAATAAAATATCAGTATAAATGTATGAATATTGAATACACATACCTATTACAGCAGTATATCAAAAACGTCATAAAATTATTTTATTTCATCAAAAATTTTATTTAAAATAAATTTTAAAGCTTTAAGTATAAGCAATAGTTACACATTTTATATATCACTTAAAAAATGTAAATGACTGTTAATAGATTGATACACATACATTGCCCATACCTATATTATATATAATCGTCTTTGTAGGTCAAATATTAAACGAATATACCCTTATTCTCCCTCAATAAATAAAAGTCATAAAACAGGTTTACTTCGTTTGAATTTAAAGTATTTAATAACGTACACCGTACACGTGCCAATAATTATATATTTATATGTGTACCCAATAAAAACAAATTTCGGTTTGCTTTTGAATATTTTGATTATATATCGTACTGACCTCCCACATGTTAAAACATTTTCACAAAAAAAAAAAAAAAAAAAAAAAAACAATTAATAATAGATATTTCAATAATTTCAGTCTTGAAAACAATCCTTTTTTTGCGAAGAATGCCGATTTAAATATTATATTACTCGTATGCGTTCCAATTCTTACTCAAACTTAAAAAAAAGCTTTGGGATTTTATATTTTACATTTAATGTTGACTACCTTACATTTTAATATTTGATTACACTAACCCTATTATTTTTGGCTAAATGTAGTAACATAATATAATAGTTTATTTTATGCTAGTAAAATTTATATTTATATTTATTACGGATGTGTGATATATAAAAAACTTGTTCAATATTCTATACAAAAAGTATTCTGCGTATTAAAAAGCTAATGTACCAAAAGATATTTTGGAAATAGCTTAATATCAAGGTAAAATAAATATATTTTTTTAATTTGGGGTTTCAATTTTCAAACCAAATGTTGTATATTGACTTATTTTCAAAATAAAATTCTAATAGTTTTATGTGTTATAAAATACGTACATGTTTCTTAATTTACTACATACATTACGTTACATTAAATGTCAAATACATAGTTCTTAAAAAATAATATATTCTTACCATTTTCGGGTATTAACTTTTTTAAATGATAATCATACATTAATAATTGTAACTATTATATTATTATAATATTTATAATCGAGATATTTTTCTAAGAATTCCGATTAAGCGTAGTTCACTGTTCGGTGTTCATTGAGTGGAGTACTTATAATTGACCAATATTTTACGTGATAGCCCTGTGCTGAGTTATGCGAACATATTCCGATAGGCGCCTACAGTTTAAATAACAATAATATTATATACATTGCGATATTGCCATTTTGGACGTGCGCGGAGAGGCTCACGAATACGTCACATCACGAGAAGAGGCTTGCGCAGTAGATCACCGGAGAGAATTAGTCAATCGGTAAAAACCAAAAGCGGTTCCGATCATGTTGTGGTTATACCATTATATTAAAATATTCGTATTATAGCGGAACAATATCAATTATTCTCATTTACACACGAATACGGACGGGGGCAGGTCACCTGTCGTGGGTGGTATATACCTACTCTAACCTATGTATGTGCTGTACGATTATTTAACATAATACATCGTCGTGGTTCTTAAATATCCTACTCCGGTGTGGCTCATTAAAATGATGTGTGTGTGTGTGTCGAGTAGATCTCTGAACGCAACCTCAGGCCACATTGTTCGCCGCCGCCATTAATATCCGTAGCGTGTTAATTCCCGTAGTAATAGTTTTTAATTATATACGTGTCAATTTAGGATTTTCATTCGAAACGACGTGTCCCTAACGCTTCCTCGACGTGTTATTATTCACGCCGCAATCACCCCGGTATCGTCTCCTCGCACTATTTATTATTATTATAATTGTTGTTGCTATAAGATAATATTTTAATAATAATATTATCATGTGAAATAATTACCAGCGCGAATGCACTAGCTGCGACTATAAGGATCGGGTAATTTTTTCGTGCAGATTAACTATATACATATATATAGGTAGGTACGGGTGTTTCGTTCACACTTTTTTTACACAACCATCCCTTCCCCTTCTCTATGGATCAGCAGAAGTGTACTTCGACATTACTTATATGAGTCGTTATGACCCACGACCATTAAAAAAAAAATAAAAAAAATTTTAAAAAAATAGTAATTTTGTGTTAGTACTTAGTATCATAATAAATTTGACCGGACTACAAAACTATAATGTACTCACGAAAACATGCAGTGCACTCACAACGTACACATTATTATGTTCACTCATTATAATTAATAATTATAAATATATTATATTATATAAGTATATATACGTCGGAAAAATAACATAATTAACCAGTTACGCGGTAGAAGTTATTTTAAATTAAATGTCTTCATTTTAAATAAATTCAAAATTTTTTCTATATAATAATCTAATATTTAAAAGACGAAATAAAACCTAAACATTTTTTTGTGTAAAATAATTTTTATATTTTTTTCCATAAATATTAATACGGAATTTAATCAGATAGGAACACACTATAGTTTAATTGGATAAATCATTATTTTCGTCAAATAGTTTGTTTGATTCAAATCAAACTACCTAATATAGTTGTTCTTAAACAAACGAACAACAAACATTAAATCATCAAATAATATAATGATAACTAATTTATGTTCAACTTATTATAATTTATAATGTAAACTGCTATTGACTGGGCAGTGTGGCCAGTGGGCGAATGTCCAATATGGACTAGACCGCTTAAGACACGAAAAATATTTATGAACCTACAAGAGTAGAAAATGTATTGTATCAAACAGTTTTAGAATATCTTACCGTTATATTTTCACTGGTTTTCGGATTTTGAACCTTCGAAATCTCAAGTGACAAAACCCTCTGGAAAAACAAACAAAACGTTAAATTGAATATGACGCGTCAACTAATGAAAACACACTACCTACTTCTGCACTAGATAAATATATTAGACAAAATATTTAATATGTTTGTTTAGGGGACTTGAAAACGAATATCATATAAGTATAATTAATAAAAAATCGATATACACAGCATCATCATAGTATCATACACAGTGCACTTCTTATATAACGCTCATTATCTATATCTCCATTTGTTCTTGACGTTTTAAAACATTGTGCTATTTTTTTTTTATATCGAACAAAGCCTTTCGTCAAATCAATAGTTTATTTAGCTGATGATTTTGTACGAGTAATTCGAGTTACTGACTACTGCAGCGTCTGCAGCAGATATTTTTAAGTAATAAAATAAAAGACAATTTCACTGGTATACATATATGTTCTGTTATACCTTAGATACCTATACCTATATTATAACTGATACATAATATTGTATTAAAAAAAAAAAATTATTTTTTATGTATTATAATACCAGCTATAGGTGCATATATGCGTAAAGATTTTCATGGGAATTATGCTTCAAAATATAAAAACAATCTCGTTGTATACATGAAGTATATTTTATAAATGTATTCCAAGAGTCCCTGCAGGTTTATTAGACAATTATATAAGTTCAAGTGATGTTGTATTATACTATTATGTATTATAATAATGGACTACCTAGCTAATGGCTTGTGTTGTGCGTGCTGTGCGTGCTGTGCGGCTAAGGTAAACAGATGTAAGTCTTTTCGGGACCGAGTAAAGATTACCATTGGACGCGTAGTGTTATTAAATTATAACCAGCACGAGTCTTGTAAACTCCTTTAGGTGCCCGTCGGTAGAACCTAAGTCGTAAAAAAACATTTTATATTTACGGTACACTGCAATAATACCTAATATTGTACTATATACGTCATGCAGTATACCTATACCTAAACATATTTCGTATTATCTTTTCCACCGCCGCATTGTATGCTCCTCCTCCAACCCGAAATTGAAAACTTCAAGCGATTGCGTCGGCGAAAGTTCTTATTATTTTTGTTTACAACTGAAAATATGCCGAGGTATATTTTGAAGACGCGCTATAATTCGTTTCGTTCTGCACACACGAGCAACACGATATATTTACACGCGTGCGTTTATATTAATATTAATATTATAATTAGGTACCTAGCTGTTAATAATACACGCAGACAATAATGTACCTATCGTATTTTATTTTTGTTGGTTAAAACGGCCGATATATATTTTTTTTTTGTCGATACTCTATTATATTCATTAATTCGTATGATATTATAATAAACATGTATTCTTTTTTCCGAGTGGTGTTAGGTACCTATACCGAGATAATTAATTCATATAGTTACTCTTCACCGACAGATATAATATTATACATCTATATAGTAGTTGTACCAGTTTTTAAACGTTATTTAATTTATAGCGTTTTATAATCGCGTATACATTATAGGTATATATATATATATGATACTACTGACAAAATAATATTATGTTCTTCTGGCTACCCAAGTTTTGGTGGAACCGCTGTGTTTTATTCTTGATTAAAAATATATAGGCAATAATTATTATATTTATTACTTTCTAGATGGTCCTATAGTAACAACCACCATTATATAGAGTACGTACGCCTAAAGATTTTCTGATTATTTTAGATGCAGGTAACCTATAGCACATTTTGGACACACAGTTTCACACACACTCACACACACACACACACAACAACGCATCTCTTTTATTCGTCTCTATCATATTACACGAAGCTTGTTACCTTGACGGTCCTGTTTTAGCTATGCAGCTAGGTACAATAGATTAGCTTCATAATATAATTTCAATGATTAATAATGATGATAGTGTTAAGACTAACGCATTAACCGTAATGTCTTTGTTATTAAATAAGACATAAATAGCCGATCAGTAATATATTTTACAGTACATAGAGATGCAAAGAGATTATAATATTTTAAAGATGTAATGTCGTGGTTATTCCACATAATCATTTTACGGTGTATTGGTATATTACAGCATTTCTTAAACTTTTTTATCCGTGGTACCCCTTTTGATGTCCTCTTTTATCGTGGAAACCCTACTTTTTTTAGCTTTTTTTAGAATTATTTGCAAATGAATTATAATATTAAGTAGAAGTATAGATTATTGAATATAGAGTTAGCTGATAGATTATTTCAACTGACTTATACATTATTACTTAATATACAAGTATTTTTTTTTTCATAATGGATATTTTAAAGTAATTTTCTTGAACATTTTTTTAAAATTACTTAAGCTTCGTGGAACCCTGAAGTGAAACACAGTTTAAGAAACGCTGGTATATTACATTGTATACTACCGGGTCGTCCCGTTATACAATTTTTAATAAAATCGGTTGTCTTTTCTTTTTTCTTGTTTTTTTGTTTCTTTTACAGTTGCTATACCTTACATCATCCAGTAATATATTATATGAATATACATTAATACATATATTATGCGGAATCGTACGTCATTCACTGCGAATAGTAAATGCACTATTGATTTATGTGTACAGTGCCAAATTATATTCGACATATTAAACGCAGAGCACGCCCGTCGCCCACGTTTAACTCGCATTACCACCATACACAACATTCGCGTGTACTGTTATACATATATCTCTGGTCGATTACAATTGATAATTCATATTTTGTAAGATTAAAGATTGTGAACATATATTTCAGACCAAATTAACACCGCAACGGCGCCTGCTCACTAGATAATAATACACGCAGTGTCTATAATATATATTATATTATATAATATAGTGTTAATGTTAACATTATTCGTGGACAATAATGATTGGCATCACAGAACGTAATCAATTATACATCGTACACAAATGCACGAGCACACACGTGCTTACACTTGCAAGACGTAGACATAAATCCTATCAATAGTATGACATTCTTGCATGTATGTCCGTCACGTCACTTGAGGCCGACAAGCGATAATCATAGAGATTCGTGTATCGTGATAATAATTAGTAATAATAGTATAATATAAGAATTTGTAGTTATGGAGGCCTGGAACGATGGGTTGAACGTTCATAAGTATTAATGTGAACGACATGTTTCATGAACGTTATTCACGTATAATTATGATATTTAGAGTTTTCCACACGAAATTGGTCAAAGCTGCTAGAAAAAAAATGCCTATGTCTTCTTAAGGGCACACCAAGCATGCAAACAATACACATAATACGTACATACTACATGTGTGTGCAGGATCGTGTGAAATTTAAATTCAATAGGTACTTGTGGTAGTTCAAATGTTCCGATTTTCGACATCAGAATTGTTCCCGATAAAATAGTGTATCTATTGTTGTGACATTCAGCAGGTGAAAATTTAAAATTCTCAGTAGTTTTTTAAAAGCATCGAAAAATATATATCAATAAAAACTTTTTCACTTAGTAAAAAGCTTGACAATTTAATACAAGCACTCTTATAAGTTTCTTTCACAGCAATTCAAATATTATAAATAAAGGACATGAAGATTATTTTTTATATGCATTTAAAGTTTAAATTTTAATAAGTTTCATCAAAATCTCGAAAATTCGCAAATTATTTTTCAGTTAAAAATAAACAAATTTTATAGTTTACATAAGTAATTTTTCAGAAAAATCACAAGTTTTCTATATTTTATCAAAAAAAAAAAAAAAAAAAATTCACCGAACAAAGGCATCATTAGTTATTTTTACGAGCGTTTGATTTTAAATTTTGAACGATATTTGATATATGTATTTGATTATTAAATTTGATTGTTTATACATGTATGCTAGGATGACTACCGACTTCGCTTAAAATCGTTTTTCGTGTGCAATGATTTATCATTGAATTCAAATCTAACAAATCACATCAGCTACAATGATATACTCGACAACTATATTGCACAGCATAGCGGCGTACTCACTTGTGCCGCTTTCTATGTATTTTTTTCTCGTATAAAAAAAATAATTTAACACAAAAATGCGAAGTGTTTCGGGTGTTTCCAATTCTCGTCAAAACGTTCTTCCCCTCTCCACCCCACCCCAACCGCACACGTCACGGGAGGTGGAATTTATTCGGATACACTCCAAGGCACACCGCCGACAAAAACGACAGTATTATAACGCCGTGCAGCAGACAACACACAATACGAGGAAGGAAAAAACCACCCCCCCCGAGGCAGCTTAACAGTTAATGCTGCCGTTTTCCTTATTAGATTTTCTTCATTCCACACCATATATCACCGGTTGTAGTCTGCGTTATTTTACACGGCTAATGATCATCTTGCGGGCACGCAGAAGCCCGGCGGGCGCGATACGCATGGCCAAATTCAAATGGGTGTGCGCCATTTGTTGATCTACGTCCGCGAAACGACGTGACCCGCGTAAACGAATTTAGATTTCGAGTGTAAACGCGGGCGGCCTTTAATCAAAACGAGGCTGTCGTTGGTTGTGATTAGGGTAGGTATACCTACGTGACGGACGTTCTTATATATAATTTTCTGTTATCGTTTTAGGAAGGATGCGTCTCGGTACAGGAATTGTTTATGTTTACACTGGATTCGTGAACTATTATTATTATTATTATTACTATTTCATCACTGGTCGCTTTGGGAAATTTACTCCACGAAACGTGGAAATATTGTGCGTTGCCGCTTCGATGAATAACGTCGCCGAGGAAAACTCCGGGTCGAGAAAGAATTCCATATCTATATATACATGGCGCATTGGGCCGAGAGCCTTAAAGATTTGTGCCGGTAATCCGCAATCGAGTTTGTGTAATTAGAAAACCGTATAACCGTCCGGGGCGATAAAATCAAATGGCAATTCAGCAGTTTTAGAGTCGAACAAAACATAAAACATTATAACTTTTAATTATTTTTACTCTGGATTACTCAGTAATCTGGATTCCAAAACTTAAATGACAAACTATATAAGTTAATTGGGTTGATTAATAAAAATAAATATTCGAACCGACTGATGGATTTAAAAAAACAAAATACGAATCGTGACGCAGCTATAATAGGTTTATTATAGGTATATATAAGTAGGTGAACATCATTGCTTTTGCAAACAATTAGGATTTACATAATATCTGCAATAATCGATATGCCAACGCAAATTCAATCGTTTAAATAATCTGCGAATAAAAAAACAAAAAAAAGAACCATAATAATGTGCATAATATTATAATGTGTACGTTGTACCGGCTACGCACACGTATATATATATATATATATACATTATGCATGATAAAAGCGGACAAATCTAGTTCGTAAGTAGTTCACTTATTATCTACGATAAATAATCGAACAATTCAAACTCGTTTATTCGCGTATTCGTACTGATACAATGTTTGTATAACGTTAAATGTTAATAATAATAATATTTTATAATATATTCCTGCGCGTAGGTATTCCGATTTCCGAGCATAATAATATATATAATATAATGTGTAATAATATAATGATTGCAAGGGCGAGACCTAAACGACGGTAGTAATAATATAATATTCCGTTGAATCCGACGCGTCAAAAATTAAATTGGTCCGTTGCAAGTGCGTACGCGCGTAGGTTTACATAATAGGTACGTAACTCTGTATGTGTATAGGTACGCGAACATGCCATCAGTAAACTCGGACTTTTACAGAGTTCATGTCATTAGGCATACAGCGGAAGAAAAAAAAATATTTATAAATAAATAAATAACACCGATGGCGTAGAAAAATCCGCCTTTGGGAATCCGATGATTACTGGTCATGTGGCAAGTGCTCGGGGCGGTTATTTTCGTTGCACAATGTATAATTATCAACTCTGTCCGTGTCGGTCTTTGTGGTGCGTCCGTTTGCAGTGTTATATACATTTCCGCCGTTATATTATTATTGTAGAGCAACGGCGGCGGCGGCGGCGGCTCGAGATGAGAATTGGTGTTGTGAATGTAATATGCATACATAAAACATACATATTATATATTATAGTATATTAATATATTATACATATACCTAACTGTTATTACACCTTCGTGTTAAAAAAAATTTGATTTGAATTGAATTGTTTAATTTAAAAAAAAATAAAATAAAATACATTAAAAATATTTAATATTTAATTTTAATGTGTACTCGTTCGTTTGTGGAATATCTTTATTCTTCGGTCAATATAACTATCGGATCATGAATTTGTATATTTTTACTACCATCGCACTAAAAATATGATACAATAATCGATTATTGTAACTCGAGTAAGATATAAAATAGGCAAGCCTAGAGAACTAGAGTGATGCTAGAAATACATACCATACCTACATATATCTATGCTGGAACAAATAAAATAACACGTTGAATTATTACCTACCTACCTATCTACTTATAATGGGTTTATAATGTGAAGTAATGATGGTGGGATACTTTATCACGATCAAATCAATTGGACGGAATATATTAATAATATTATTGACATTTTTAAGATTTTACCGTAAATAATTACAAGTCCGAAACATACAACTCATACAATACTACAATGTGCACAATAAAGAACAATTTAAATGTTTATATTTTATTTCATAAATAAGATTAGTAAATTAAATGACGGATTTTATTTAAAGTATACATCAAAGGACTTTAGCTGTTTTATAGGTAGCGCATTTTATTTCTGTCTTATTGTTCGCTCTGTGCACACAATTTAAAACCAATGCGAAAAGCCATTAAAAAACATCAGATAAATTTCATACAGAGTACAAGGATTCAAAATATTTTAAAACAAGATAATACGTTCTATTGTATAAAATAATTGCTTAGCCCCTATTTATTATAATTTTAAGTGTTCTTAGCTTAATTAAATCAAAAATGTTTGTTTTCGAGTTTCTTAAAAATCCGAGATATCATCCAGTTTTCCAGTTTTAAGAAAATCTAAAAAAAACTCAATTATTATATTAATTTATATTATGAATACACATTTATAGGTACCTACATGAATCATTTTAAAAGTTTAAGCCATTGAAACTAAGTCGAAGAATTTGAATGTAGACTAGTGGTGAATAAAAAAAAAATAATGAGCCACTTTGTACAGTATTGAGTATACTAACCTAACCTAACCTATATTATCAAGCGGTAAAAGACACGATTTTTGTCCTCCAAAAACTACTAAAAATCCTGTTTTTTAGTTATAGATTCCTCAAAAAAAGAATGAAAAATAATAATCAAGCATTAGCATTATTCCAATATATTAGTATTCTAGTGAGTATTAATCTTTCTGATTAAATTCGTAAAAATTTTATGAAAATCTAGTTTTTAACCAATGATACTTTGTTTTATACGTTCATGCATGATTCTATTGTTTACTGTCTAAAATATAAGGCAATAGGTAATATTCGTTAAACATTAAACACACGTGTGTTGAAAAATTTGCCAACTAACGGAAATCCTATTTTGCAGTTTTATGTGTTTTCAGAAAAATAGGTTAATTGTATTATTACCAATAACCAGTATCTAGTGAATATTAATAAATTTAGTTTAATTCATTTAAAAATAGAACGTACATACATAACGAATGAAAATAGGATAATACTGTTATTGTGTGCATTATTAAAAAATTTAAATAATGTATATTACGATGAAACTGCAGAACTATAATTTTAAATGTGCAACGTATGATTTCAATTAATAATATTATATTACGCAATACTTTATTTTACTCAATAATCTTCCATTATAGGTACAATTAGATCAAATAAAAAAAAAAATAAAAAATGGTTATATACAATAGAAAATACGTCTAATGACATGTCATAAATTCCCAAATATTTAATATATTATACGATCAATAATACACAAGGATATTTCAACTGGAAAAAAGTCGAGAGCACACGACTTTGCACACACTGACGGATTACAGGTACTTACAGTTTTTCGAAATTCTACAAACATCATTAGCTCTGCGATAGCGTGTACGCACGTGATGTGACGATCGGTATATAATAAGGTATACCACTGGCCTTTTGCAAACTTTACCTCCACTATACGTATCTATACATGCGCGACATGCACAACAGGTAGTTTGTCCACCTATATACTTAAATATTATTTGGTGTACGATCTACACAGTGTAGGTGCGATACGCACGTGCAGGGCACATCGTTTCAGCCAATTATTCATCGTTCGTTTTAAAAAATAAGATACATTGCGAGAGTGTATACCTATTTGTATATACCTACATTACAACGTACACGTTTTATATTTATATCATTTTATATTTAAAATAGGTATATACAAACACACACACTAAATACACATTTGTGCATCGATTTGTCAAAAAGCTTTGGATAACATACTACTACTACCACACTCAAATACTATATTACATTATTACTATTTTTTAATTTTATTTTTTTTACCAATGTCAGAATGCTATTACCTACATATTATACTGCAGCCGACGTACCCGTAGTGAGTCACGAGTGAATATTGTTACAAAAATCTGTTCGTCGCGTCGTCGTATGCTCATGTCATTCTGACCATACATGTTCAAGTTGTTATACAGCAATGATGCAGCAACTGCAGTAATTATAATATTATATATTTATATATATTCAGTGTACAGTTTATTATTGTACCCACAGCTTCTACACGGAAAACATCGCGTGTTGTTCGAAAACGGTGTTAACGTCATTGTCACGCAGGTCGTCGTCGTTTTGGGCTCCTCGACAATTAAATGTGCGCCACTAGTATAGAATATACAACTAAAAAACACCTATTGCAGTGGTCGATCACAATTTATTGTATAACATAACCGACCCACAATAATACACGATTATAATTACGAATATAAATACAGGTACCTACGAGGGTACCTCAAGTCGCGATCGCGTGTAACTCTCACCACGGCTGACCAATTAAGCATTATTATTATACCATCGTGGCATACTTTTAGTCCGATCCTAAACGGAGATTTAATCGTTCGAAATACCGCGCTGTATGACGTCCTAGCTATAACGTACGTCGGACACTATATGTTATACTGTATTACAACTAATTGCTGAAGATATTACCACGACCCAATAAAAACAAAACGCATGCTTGGCACTTCCTATCTGCACCCTCAACACGCGATGATAATAGCTGTATACGAACTTTCATAGGAATATAATATATTTATATTATTATTTTTCACGGTACCAAACTATATAATGTTGTCAATTAACTTATATTGTACGAGTTCCGCAAAATTATTTGATTGTGCCGACAAACGAACGACCGACTTTCAAGTGTGACAGATTAGGTACAGCTCAAATTTTCGTAAGTTATTGGGAATTTGAAATGATTATGATACAACCACCCGTAGAACTTGACGTAAATTTCTCAATATCTATATCTCAATGTTCCTATCTGTTCAATTACTTATCGATCAAATCAACCAATCTTATCGATTTGTATAGGTACGATGATTCCATTTTAAAGTTATTTATATTATATATATATATAATTGAATAGCATCATCATTCATCATGGAAATGCCCGTCCGCGACTGTCAGCGGGAGTGTACACTATCATACATTAATGAGTAAAAATTTACAAGGGGATTTTTAGTTTGTATCTAACATTGCCTTGTACTGTATCATATATGATACACTTTGTTAAAATGTGATAGGACTAATAAGGCTATAACTAATTTTAAAAATAAACTAATATTGCGTTATTCGTACGTAAAGAGTGTTGCATTTAATTATATTAAATAAATTAACAAAATATTATGACTTTTTAAATTATTTCAATTACTGTATTTCTTAAAATTAGGTTTGACAAAATATCAAAATATTATATGTATTTATGTATTATTATTATATTTATTAAAACTATGACAAAATATTGTGTATATTAATTATGAATAAGTGATTTTTACTTTATTATTATATTTATTAAAACTATGACAAAATGTTGTGTATATTAATTATGAATAAGTGAATAGCAGGTAAACTGGCGGAAACGGGAATCGAACCTTTTTTTAAATTGGCGGAAACGGGCGATGGCGGAATCGGGCGATGGCGGAATCGGTCATTTCAAATTTTGGCGAAAACGGGTAATTCCCGTAAATTTTACTATTCAAATCGGGAATTCGTTTTCCTTAGCAAGTAATAAGTATCACTATGCCTTCTTTGTACATTACAGCGAAATCGTATAAGAGGGAACGATCGCTCCACCCTTCACCACCTCATAAGGAAACTTTTTTGTTAAAACAATTCGCCAGCTATCATTAAATTTAAATTTATGAAATTGGCAACTTTTTAATCCTTAAATATATTTGTACTATAAAATGGTGGTAGGATCATAGTGATTATGAATGAATAATAATTGTAAGTCAAGAATGGAGAGGAAGTTACCCATTATTATAATTACACTTATACATTTTGGTTCTTTAATTTAAAAATATTTTTTGCATGCATTTCCTACGTATTAATATTTATACTCTACACATCGAATAAAATATTTCACTTTGATGCCAAGAATTACTAATTTATATAAGTCAAAAAGATATTATCATTACACGAGTATTATTATGATATAAATGGAAAAATAACTGTACGTATTTCACATGTGCGCTATATGATTAATAATTACTTTTAAAATAATCAAATACATTCCTTATTTTATTACTTTTTTATTTTTTTTTTTTTGACCGCTGTTTTATTTTGATTTAATTTATGACATGAATAATAAATTTTAGTATTTTACATTTGTGAAATTATAGTTATAGAATGTGCGTAAACCAACATAATATATTAATAAAACAATAAATTATTCTCTTTCTCGTTCCGCAGAATAGTTAGCTGAAGACTCAAAAGAAATTGGCCGAGACATCTACTAAAATAATAAATAATTATAAATGCCTTAGTGCCCTTAGTTTGCCGAGTGGTTTCCAATTAACGCGAGTAACTATACTTGTTATTTGTTAATAATTAAATATTAATCGACACAGCATATATCTATGTAATTTCCTCAATGTTTTATGTTATATGAATCATATAATTACTCGTTTACGTTTTAATATAAAATAAAATATTCAAAAAATTATAGTTACTGATCTAATGAATTTCTAAAAAAAAAAACTATATTTAAATATCTCATCACGGTATGAAAAATATATAATACAGTATTATGCTAGATGCACTTGATTGGTATCAACATTATGGTATAATGGACGACGCATTCAGATTTATTATCGTGTATATCAAACCCGATTTAGTGAACATTTTTATCATTATCATATAACTTATAAAGTACTAACTATACAATATAGGTATACTCTTCTAAAATATGATCGCAATGTGTTCTATCGACGAAAACAGCAGTATTCGTTGAAAACACTAAATCGATTTGATTCTATATTATTCTATAGCAGCACGAGGTCGTAATAAAATATAATTTATTATGGTAGGTACCTACGTTAATACGTATGTACAGGATGTAACAGAAAGACTTGACCAATCAAAAAAAAAAAATTACACTAATCGAACATATGGCAAAAATTATTAATATTATATGATAAATAAATAATTTAAGAAATATTCTCATGTCAACAAATTCTCAAAACTCATATTTTTAAAAAAATTATTACGTTCCAAATTATTTTAACCAAAAAAATAATGAATTTTATAAAAGTTCTAAAAAATAAACTGCTTGCCTTAGATGAATTTTTTATCATCAAAATTGTTCTCATAATGAGACTCACAAATAGACTATTTCGAATATATCCGAAAAAAATTTTTATTACATTTTTTTTTCAATACTAAAAAGTAAACATAAAAAAAATTATTATATAAGTAGCGATAGGGTCACTTATTAATGGACAAAAAAATAAAAATAAAAATAAAAAATATTAATACAAGTTATTTAAAAGTCAGTTCTATATCTATTACATTTTGTTTTAATTTTAAATAAAAACTAAAAACCATTTTAACACATTAATGTATCGGTATGTGAAGATAGATAGGTGCTAGTAATAATAATACATTATATATTTCTATAAATTCAATATATAAATATAATATTAACGATACATAATATTTTACCTACCTATTCGAGTTCAAATATTTACAAAAATATATATATTTCAAATAATCTACTTTCATTAAAATCGTTCTACATCGTATATTTATTTCTGATATATTTTACCTTTACCTTTTATATTGGTACAATAATCCGTCAATCAATTACATTTGACGAATTTTAAATCATAATACTGCTATAATTGTAAGATTGTTTTCATTTATTTAAAATATTTGTATATATTAATTACTATTAGAGATACGGTATTATATGAAGCACATTTTATGCCCTATATAATATTTTTTTTCATGACTAGAATTTAACGATTTTTTTCGATACTCTCTTGATCATCAAATATGATAAATAATTACCTACTGGTACTATTATTTACAGAATATTAGATTATATTTTTATCATATTATTATTATCCACAATATTCATAATTATGTTATAGGGCTGTCGTGCGTATACTGACTTAATGAATAAATAAATAAATATAATTACAATAGTTAATTATAGAGTAGGATACAAATAATATACTTTTAAATTTTAGTCAACCGTATTTTTTTTTTTATATCATTAACAATTTACTGTAATTGTATAGATTGTAATTTTTCATAAAATATAAAGCTAAATTTAAAAAAAAAATCAAAGTTCATTAAAAATCAAATCCCTCACGGTGCATAAATCGCGTTACAAAAATTATAAATTAATAATTTACCAAAGTTAATAACATCAACATTAATTAGAGTCAAATCACTGTAGTTCATTTAATCACAATAAGCTTATTTATTTCAAGATAATATATAAACATTTTGATTTATTATTGATTGTATAATTGTATACAACTTGCATTATTTACTATCAATATACTATTGTTTTTAAATCTAACGAAATTACGGTATAATCCATTTGTCAGATTTTCTACAATTCTACTTGACATAAAGTATTAACCTGCATTATGTCACAAGTAAATAGTTACGATAGATAGTTTAAAGATTTAAAATGAAATGATTGTGTTCTAGATTTTAATTAGATACAGTTGAATAACTAATAATAAAATAATGTATATGTATTTTTCAATTGAAAAGTTTTCATCGTTGCAAGTTGCAACAGACCTAAGCTGCATTATATGTCTTTGCCACAAATAAATTTAAAAAATAACACCAGCCATTTAAATAATTGAATACATTTATCCTAATTATTCAATTTCAAACTATTTATGTGTATACTTCGAAAATATTATTCACTTTAAAACGGTTTAGACAATATATGGATGACATTCATTTTTATTAAAGAATATGCTATGAAAAACAAAATACTTTTAATCAAAATTCGCATAAATATTGTGTATAATATGTTTCTAAATAATTTTACATATTATACCATTAACCTTGATCAGAAAGTTTGTTACAAAATATGAGTATACGACCAGTTTTATTTTATCTCCAGGATAAATGAATAAATGGTTCTCGTGACAATAAATAGTCACAATTATTTGCTATTAGAGTTAAAAAAATAATTTGAAAATGGATACCATAATATCATTTTAATATATTGTGTTATTGATTGCTGTCTCCGCAATCATACGCTCCATTTTCACGATACGGCAGTAAAATTATTTTGGGACAGGACTGTAACAAAATAATACATAAAATGACATCCCCTCGCCACCACAACCTAGAAAATGGCCCAGGGGCGCCACTGTCTGACGTATCATGTACATCGTCATAATATTATATTTATAGTAACTCATTCGCCATTTTCAATATTAGACTCGTTATTATAGTTGTATAGAGTACGACTATAACACTCGGTTAGGTATATTATACGAACAAGAACGGACGAAAAAATGATTTGAGTACGACTGCCCGGGCCCGACAACAAATATTCGTGTACGCAGTATAGCTGCAGTATAATATTCGCAGAGCATCCGAGCAAATGGATGCCATTACTATGAACAGCATGCATCCAAATATAATTCAAAGTCAAAAACACAAAATGTGCTTGTAAAATGCCCGCCAACGTTAACGCGACAGTTAAGCATTCTTTCGGAAGATTTATGTAGGAACAAACTACAGTTATCCTAGTACAATACTTATGGCACACGCTGCTGTCGACCACCACTCATAATATATAATATAATTGGTGCAGGTCATCTACACTGTAACCACTTGTATGAGACAATTGAACGCGAAACACGGCCCGTTACCTTTTCTATTATTATATTATAGACAATAAATACATATGATGTAAAAATAGCGAAGTTTAAAACCTAACGCGTTCTACTTAAGTACCTATAATTATATGCGTTATTTGTTTTACCGACCGAGCGGGCATGCACTGCAGTTCAAAATTCATTTTCCCGTTTTAAATTAATTAATTGATTCGATATGATGCCGTTGTATATAGGAGGACACATGTACTTTTTATGAAAGAAATAAAATTGAAAAGGTTTGGCACTAATTTCTTAATTATAATATATACTATCTCATATAAATATGCTTAAAACCGTCAAAATACAGTAATAACTAATTAAACTATGACGAATTTACATTAATATTTACTATCAAACTATAATATGTTATATTCAATATCGTAAAATTTTAATTGAAAATTGATAACTAATGTCAATTTTATATGGCTTTTCTAGACTTAATCATTTAACATATTTTTGAATGTATTGCATTTTATCACACTAAGTACTGTTTCTTATTATCATTATTTTATGTATATTACCAGTCAAATAGAAAATAAACACATTATTATGTTGTATGTATTAATATTATAATACTGACCTTGTTATCTAGAAATTCAACTGTATATTATATCGGACTTACATCTGTAAATTGAAAAAAATAAAATTAATAATTTGTACCTACATAATAAACTGTTCAAGAATACTTTAAGTAGAATGCTATATTATTATAACTAATCCCCTTAACAGCTATAATATTATGAGTGTTTTGTAAGATAGAAAAAACTACAATAATATAGGTGTATATATATATAATTTGGACATTTTTTATGCATTAAAAATATGTAAATAATTCGAAGATAACGAAAAATAAAAACAAAATGCTGCCTCCAAAGGATGAATAAATGCCCAAATCTAATTTTGATACTGTATGTTAAAGAATGTTTTAAAATGGAAATAAGATTCTTTGACACTAAATTATACAATTTTCACTACTCACAAGCTATTTAAATGTTCTTTTTTGAACCATTAGCTATATGACATATCCTAGATTTTTTTTTTATCGTTTTAATTATGAACAGAAAAGTTCAATAATGAGGCAAGTTGTAGTGCTACAAATGAATTTTATTTAAATAAAATGAAATTTTATTTAAAAAAAAATACCCATATAATAACGAACGAGCTTCAGTTGGCATACTTGGCGTACATACGTACCTATAAAAATGTTATAATATATATATGTGTGTGTGTGTAAATGCAGAATGGGCCTCACTGAGTTTTCCGTTTAATGTATGAACAAATGAGACGTGAGATATTTTCATTAAAATGTTGAAGTTTTGTTTTGTCACGTCTCCAAAAAATCTGTAAATTTGAAACATCGATTTGATTAAAAACGCTGCTTGTTACACAGCGACCGTGTTCGCATAGGGAGTATAATAGTATATATACTATATCAATATACCTAATTTAAGACATTAAAGTACATCATGTCCGATAGTATCTATAACATGATTAGTGATTACTAAACATATACGTGATACGTTTATTCGTATATAATATTTATAATGCACATTACACATATTTTACAGACCAGTTTCCATTCAAACTGGGCAGGTATATCTCACATAACGATAACTATTATAATAGTAGCTACTATACCTATACCTAAAACCTATACATTAAGTATTACCTTTATGAGAAAATTATTCATTTTTGTTTATTGGACGACATGTTATAGGTATGTATATCCTGAACTAGACAATTAAGTAAACCATCAGTGTTATATTTCGTCCTGCGCGACGATGCGGCATCGTTTATTATAATATTCAATTTTCCTCCTATATAAATTTACGAGTAGACGTATAATAAATAATATTTCATATAGGAGGTACGCTACTCAACATGTAACATGATGTCCGTGTAATGGTTTAATGGATTAGCGAAAACGAGTTTTAAATTTTGGAAAAAGAAAAAACTCAACTCCGTGCTAAACGCTTGATAGTAGGTACCTAATACCTAACTAATAATATATTCGGGCGCACATTTTGCAGGAATGTGTAACGCAAGCTGATTTACGGGCGAATTATTGATACTTTTTAGGGCATCATAAAATTGAATGACTGTAGTATAATGTAACTATGTTTGACATAATGGTCGTCGGCGGCGGTATATGTGCCCAGTTATTATCATTTTATTCGACCATATCGTTTGTTATAATCTATTTATTACGGTTATTATTACTACTACTATTTTTTTTGTTTTCCGTCTCGATCATTATACACGTTGCGTACCTATAATAATATTGTGTGTGTAGTTGTACGCATATATATACAGCCGACAGCCGTCTTCCGTCATTTAGCAGGAGGAGGATATTATGTATAACATAATGTAATTCTTTGCGCGTCGCTGTCGTCTCTATAGTAATAATTACTCGGGTAATTTATATTATGGCTCGCTACTTGTCCATGCAAAAAAAAAATAATAATAATAATATGATAAATCGTTCATAAATTATTAGGTATATTCGTACCGACACACAGCACGCACACACACACTTCTCTATATACATTGGTTTGACGTTTTCTCAAAGCAGTCGAGAACGAAACGTGTGTGCGCGCGCCCGCGAAACTAGTTTTAATGATAATTCAATTATTACAGAGTTGCACCTTCGAAGTAGTCGCGATTCTAGTATATATGGTGGCCGCCCTATACAAACGTATTTAATTCTTCTCATATACAATACAATATGGACACAAGGTTTTTTCCCTTCTCAATGGCGAAATGCTATCGTAATACCCATTCCCAAACCTGACAAATCTAAATTTGAAATCGTGAACTATAGACCAATATCGTTAATCAACACTTTGAGCAAGCTCCTCGAAAAAATCATAAACAAACGTCTAATCTGGATGTTAGAATCCAAGTCTCTCCTTAGCAAAGATCAATGTGGTTTCAGACGCAACCACTCAACACTGGATGCGTTATCCTCAATACACACTGACATCTGCTCCGCATATAGAAACAAACAGCACCTCATTGCCATTGCTCTAGACATCAAAAAAGCATACGACACCGTCTGGAAAAACAGAGTCTTAACAATTCTTCACAACTGGGAACTGAATGGTAATCTCCTGAGATTTATAAAAAATTTTCTTACCAACCGTAAATTCTGCGTCAAAGTCAATAACCACCTATCATCATCCCACGATATTGTCAACGGACTACCTCAAGGATCTGCTCTCAGCGTTACCCTCTTTCTTGTCGCCATTAATGACATTTGCGTAAAAATCCCTAAGCCGGTCAAATACATTCTCTTCGCGGACGATTGCCATATCTACTGCAGCGGATCACAAATTGAAACTTCCTCCCATTTTCTTCAACTTTCTCTGAATGTCCTGTCCAGGTGGTCGTCGGAGTCTGGGTTTACGTTTTCTCCCTCAAAAACGCAATGTATCATATTCAACAAAAAGAAAAAAGACCATCTTCCACCAATCACTTTCATGAACTCTCCTTTGACCTTTTCCAATAATATCCGTATCCTGGGTCTCACGTTTGACGACAAACTTAGCTGGCGCCCCCACTTGAAAAAACTCAAAGGCGAATGTCTATCAAGAATGAAAATCATTAAAATACTCTGTAACAAGACATGGGGATCTGAGACAAAAAGCCTCCTCAGAATCTACAAATCTCTCATTCTCTCGATAATTGATTATGGTGCTATAATTTACAATTCCGCAAAAAATAATGTACTCAACACCATTAACCCTATACACAACCAAAGTATACGTTTGGCTACTGGAGCCTTTAAAACCAGCCCGGTAGTCAGCATTTTATGCAACGCTGGTGAACTCCCCCTCGAACTAAGACGCCATAGCCTTATACTCAAATACATATTAAGAATCAAAAGCTTGCCTAATCATATATCCAACAAGATCCTCCATAATCCCCTTGCTACTAGCCCTTCCAACAACAGAAACACAATTTTTGAACATTTCACAACGATCAGTACAAATATTGGCCTCCATACACAATCGATGAGCAAAATACAACTTTCATCGCCACCATGGATGTGGTCGCCTCATATCAATACTCAACTTACCAATTATTGCAAACACTCCACTGACAGCACTATCATCCGTAATATCTTCTCAGAAATAATGTCTCAACAATACCCTAGTAGTACACCTGTATACACTGACGCCTCTAAAAATCCCAACGGTGTGGGCTTTGCGGTAGTTCTAAGACACGAACACCACAAATTTGCTCTCCCTCCCAGCACCAGCATCTACACAGCGGAAACCTACGCCATTCTCGAAGCTCTGAAAATCGCCTCCTCCTCCATTCCGGACTCTTTCATTATCATCAGTGACTCTTTAAGTGCTTTAATATCAATTTTAGATCCCTACTCTACAAATGAACTAGTCCAACATATCCAGGAACTGATAACAACATCAAATAAAACATTCACTTTCATGTGGGTCCCGTCCCACGTCGGCATTTCTGGCAACGAAACAGTAGACAAACTTGCAAACGAAGCTTCACTTCACCAGAATACTCCAAAACTAAACCTAACCACATCCTCAGAGTCACTCAATATCATTAACCTCAAAATATTAGAGACATGGCAGAAAAACTGGTCCAACGTCCCCCTATCAAATAAATTAAGAATCATCAAGCCTCTCATCAAAAAATGGAAATTTTCCGGTAGCCTTAATCGAAGAGACGAAGTCATCGTTACCCGAGCCAGAATAGGCCACACCCACCTCACCCACTCATTCCTCATCACTAAGGAACCTGCTCCAGTATGCACCATATGCAACGTGACTTTATCGATCGAACACATCGTAACAAGATGCCCAAAATACTCCCTAGCTCGGAAAATCTTCAAGATTTCATCATCCCTTCAACTCGCCCTCAGTGAAGAAAACACCGAAGCTATCTACAAATATTTTCATCATATCCATCTTGCACATAAATTGTAAAATTGTAAATATCTGTATATATTATATTATCTTGTACACTAATGTTATAACTTTAGGCTAATAACCTTTTGATGTTGAAGCCTTTACCTCAAAATTAAAAATAAAAAAATAAAACGTATTTAACTGCACACGCGAATTATAGTTAGGTGCCTATAAAAGTATAAACTCGGCGTCCGTATCGTTTGCACGGCATATTCCTACACGCGCATTGTGCCTACCCACAACGATAATGATATACATATTGACGACAGTCGGTATGATATTTTACTCGCGAGATTCGACAGACTTATGCGTGTGTTTAGCATTTATTGCCTAGGTAGGTGTTTTTGTGACGCACAGTTTTGAATATTATTTATTACGTACGCGCATATGATTTCAGAACTGCACTGAAGTATAGCAATAAACTGCACAGGATCGTATATTATAATAATGTACGAGTATTATATTTGTAGGTAATTTATAGTATTCATATTATTGTGTTATTATAGCAACGATCTATCGATACGGTTATAGGTACAGGACGCGACTCGAACGACCTAATTAATATATGCATATATACATACCAGGTGATTCTTTTATCACTGAACACTCATTATGTTAAAAATTATTAATGTTTTTGAAAATATTATTTTACATAGTTTCTAGTTGTTAAAAAACCAACGTTTTTACTAAAAAATTATATTTTTGAATAATTTTTTGTCCTTATGATTTTTTATAAGTTTTTTACTTTTTTGAATGACAACATAGAGTTTTAATTTCATATTCCAAAGCAGAATATTTTCTAAGTATTTTGATTCATAAAAACCGAATTTAGGACGATTAGTTTATGAGTTATAAGTATTTAAAGTTTAGACAAGTGGAGTAGTGGACAAACATTTTGCGGGGTAACCCCGTACCACTCCACTCTGCCAGGCTAAACTTTAAATACTTATAACTCATAAACTACTCGTCCTAAATTTGACTTTTATGAATCAAAATACTTAGAAAAATATTCTGCTTGGAATATGAAATTAAAACTCTATGTTGTCATTCAAAAAAGTAAAGAACTTAAAAAATGATAAGGATAAAAAATATAATTTATTAATAAAAACGTTGGTTTTTTAACAACTTGAAACTATGTAAAAAAATATTTTCAAAAACATTAAATTTTTGAAATAATGAGTGTTCAATGATAAAAGAATCACTCGGTATATATATTATTAATATCTGAGTTTTGTCCCTCGTGTGATGGAAACAATAATAATTAAATCAACAAACTACTACAGTAGGGGTGTAGGTGTACATATTATTGATAACATATTATAATTCCCATCACTGCAGTCATAACGTATTATTAACGCAGTCTGTGTGTTAATCGTAACTCGATTTTCGGAAATGTACGTTGAATATTGTTTTTCAAACGTTGAAAAATCGTGATGACGAGTATAAATAATAAATATCGCTTCCTTGTGACAATTTTTTATGATTCTTTCTACGTAGTAAAAGCATATTAAATATTAAAATTTAAGGAACAAATAAGATCGTTCGGACTATTTGACGTTACAATAAAATATTTAAAAAGCAGCTACATTGGTAACTGGAAATGGGTAATTCGATAAATTATAAAAACAAAATAAATAAGTAAACATTGTTTTATGCAATTACTTTTTGATTCATGATTAACCGTTAATCATGGAGTTACTCCAAATAATTCATGAAAAAAATAAATATATGAAAACTAATTTATTATATACATACCGACGTAAAAAAAGACGATTCGTCATTCTAAATAAAACGATAAAATTGTACTAATAAGGTCGTTTATTCTAGTGACGTTCGTGTTTTCTTAGACAGGATATTTTTCTCCTATATTATGTAATGTTTGAAATCGAAAAAATAAAATGTTTTTTCACTGTTAAATAACCTTTCTATTGCGTTTGGAAACAATATTACAATACAGGTTATGTTATATGATTACAAGTTTACAAATAAAATGATTTTGATAACAAAACAAAACATAAAATATATTTTACACATACGTCTAAACGCATATGTATCTACTTAAAACCTGTTAACTAACAAATAAAATCATCTAAATATATTCAACTATATATTAACGTGTTAAAGATACTGCTTCTGAAAGGTTATGTTAATGTAATATTATACGTAGGTCTAACGAATCTACCGCGTAATTCGCCGAAAATATTCTATATAATATTAATAATCGAATGAGTGGGAAAACATGGTAAACGAGGTATTTTTTAATTTAAAGTAGCTCTTAAGTTTATATTTTGTAATTAATCTCAAATTATTTTTTAACATCAATAAATATTTTCACGTGAAATCGTACTACTCTTCAAATCACTTTAGATTAATGCATTTCTAAAACATAATGATTAAATGGGCGTTCCTACTAAAAAAAAATTTATAATAATAACGTGAGATTGTTAACTATTTCTAACTATTACTTCTTGAGAAATAAAACATAAATGAGAGATATGCATAGTTTTAAAAACCAAAAAACTGTAAATCAATATTTAAAATATCAGTAATCTAGCAAGGAAATTTTTCAGCCTTAAATTAAAATGGCATAAAGTTTTTATTACTTTGAAGTGTTAAGAAGCATGCATGAATTTAAAAAAAACATAAGTAAATAAATACTCTACATAAACAATAAACACTACAAAAAATTGCTTTACATATATAATATATGTATATCATGTCGAATTGTTTTAAAAATTTTTTTTTGCCAAAATATGTTTTAATGAATAATATTAACAAAACACGCACTCTGACTATTACATGTTTCTAAAAATATATCCCTGATGCCAGTGTTGGTTTAAGATCGGTTGTTAGCATGTAGTAGATTATTATTGCGTAAATAATATGAAATAATAATATTATGCTAATAACATTTAGCAAAAAAAAAATACCTACCTTAAGTCTGGCGTCGGTATAGTCTCAACTCTCGACTCTGCAGAGTAATGTAATGTAAAATGTCACTATATTAATTACTTTGTTCGTTTTCGTGTTACGCGTATAATTTATTTTAATATAAAGTGGTTAAAGCTAGTTTCGTTAATGTATACAAACTTTTTTCGCTACGACGTACCTACCGTCCGGTCGGACGTAAACATAATAATATCGTCTGAATAATAATTATAAATAAATACAGGGGCGTATTGTAAAATAATAATACATAATATTAATACATGAACGATGATGTAAACCGATTTTAAGACGAATTATCTCTGGAGTCCGGATAATGCGATTTAGTTTGTACATAATGTATAATACTATGCACTATCGTATTAATAATAACAATAAATGTAACTTTGGCCAACGCTTCTATTCCTAACAATAATGTGAAAAACGATCGGTTTATACGACCCACGACGGTGCGTTATATTCCCGTAACTATTGTCACAAATCTACAAACGATGTGATCAAGCCAATAATATTGTACACACTTATTTAACACCATATCAATATATGATATTCTTATGTTCTATTTCGGAACACCCGAATACTAAATTTTTTTAAAATATTGTTACTATAAAAGTAAAATGTTCGATACATTTAACATATTTTTATAATTTTTTCAAAATCATTAAGAATCTTTTTTCGGCAGGTAATTAAGCTTTTTAAAATATCGTAACTATATGTATATTATTTTTACGATTGGAAATAGAAAAAAATTAATTATTATGATATCTACAGATATTCGCACATCCGACTTAATAGCCGAATGACGGTGCAGATAAAATATTTGAGTATTTCAAAGGCGCGCGCGATCTCTCGAAAACCTAACAATTTTATTTTCGTCTTCTACCCGATTTTCCGACAAATTATAGAGTCCGGATATCGTGATTTATTTTGTGCATTATAGGTGCATAGTAAATTAATATATTATTATATTAGATCAGAGGTTCCCAAACTAATCTATAATAATTAGATATTATGTACCTACCTAATATCGTATTAACAATAACAATACCTAATATATTAGATATAACCTCGGCTGACCTCGACGTTTCTATTCCTGATAATTTTGAAAACGATAAATTTTTATAACAAACGATGACGTGTAGTTATTCTCATAACGAGAGATGCAAATCTGCAAACAACGCGATTTGTACGTATACATATATTCTGTTTCGGAACACAATATTATAATGATATTCGATATTCGCACATCCGAACTTAATAGTCGAATTACAATATCGATAATATTATTTGGGTACCTAATTAAAAGGGCACGCGTGTGGCGGTAAACGGTCACTTATAATTGTACAGTCCGATAACAATTTTATATTTCATAACGCGGACACTTTGTGTTCTATAACAGCCTTTTAAAGTATTTAAGAATATAACATTATGTAAATATAAGTATTTTTTCAACTCTCGGTATTGACTTTTCTCCCATTAAAATGCTCGCTCAACTAACAATATAATATTAAACATTATCAAATATATACTTAAATTTTTATTCGGATCGGGTTTAAAAATGTAGGTGCGTGAGCTTTAAAAAATTTTTTTTCCTGTAACAAATGTTATTTTGTTATACAAGATAATCGTCCAGATATAATTTTAATATTAAAATCTCAATAAAAAAAAAAAATATGTGTATATATTATATATATAACATCGTAATAAGTTTGATGAGATTTAAACTTTATTTTGTTTTTTAGATATTTAAAAGTAATTTTAATATGTTATTATAAACAAGCTAAAATAATCAAACTTTTTTTAATTTATAGATTAACTGATAATAATTACAAGCAAACGTTACTTGATAATATGTACTATATTTATAAATTTTAATTATTATAGTGCAATCTTAATTTTTACCCGACCGAACAAAGCGTCCACGTTTAGCACTTTAAATAATTAATAATTTATGTATTATCGTATAATTTATTTGATATAAGTTATAAAAATCATCGTTAGTACAAATAATTTGATATATTATTGCTATGATATTTTGACATTCTGTTTCGAAACAATAATAATAATATCCACACGCTCAAAATCATATGGCTGAATGACGACACTGGTAATGTTTATTATTTTTGAGTAATAATCCACAAGAGCCCCCTCGCGATCTCTCAAAAATCCAATGATTTTATTATTATTTCACAGCCACCGCCTTACGTTATATCTCATAATATATTATTATTATTATCATTATTATTATCATTATTATTATCATTATTATTATTACTATACGGTCGCAGTAATGTTTAGTCACGGCCTTAATGAGCCTCGTTTAGAACGGACCGTTTGAAACGGAATCGTTTTGAAAATTATATTTTATTGAAACCGCTTTACAGTTTTACACTATATACACACACACGGAATAATGCACGAGCTACAGGACGGTCATAAAAATATACGCGAGCATGTACGACGTTTAGAAAGATAATTATTATTGTTGTTATGAAGCGACGAAAATGTTTTGTTGCCATAGTAAAACGTGGCCGCGCGGTAGCAGCGAAATAAACGGTTATAATAATAATATATTGCTCTCGCACCCGAAGATGAGGATGGTCTAGATAATTTTAAATGAGTATTTATTTTTAAATTTTTTTTTTAAAATGAATTTAATCAATCAAACGAAAGGAATTAACGTATATAATATGTATCGATAGCAACAGATAAACTCGACAAGTTTGTCAGAAAACATCAAGTCGATTGTTTTATTATTATAGTAAAAAGTTTTTTCCAATAAAAATTAATTTTATTGATATTATTGTGACAGTAAAACAAAAAATATCAAAATCGTATTTTATTTAATACGTAATATACAACAAATTACAAACACGCCATTATTGGAAATATATTTAGTTATCGCAATAAAATGACAAGAAAACCCTATACATATTATTATTATTCGCTTTACTATGTGTAATGCTTATATATAGTATTGTCAAACTCTAAAAAATTTAATGTGTTCGATTGAAAGGGAAAAATAAATTTATACTTATAAGTATAAAACAAACTTTTCCAATTAATTTTGCCGGCGCGTGGAAAAATCACTATAGTCGTTAAGCCTTAAGCTTATGCCCGTCGATCAGAGTAGGTAGTAAATAAAAATCGCAGTCAAGAATTGGCGTCAGTTTTGAGTCTTAAAACAACATCTATATAATATATTACAATTGGTATTATAGTTATTATATTTTAATTTTTAATTAACAGTGTCGGTGCTGGGTTTTTCACAATCCTTTAAAATTTGAAAATTATATTTTATATTTTAGTTACCTATCACTTTAATAATCATAAAATCATAATACTTTTTCATTAGTCTAATTTACTGTCCGATAGGTACATGTTTTTTTTTATACTAAAAAACCGCACCAACTCCGATGCCCTTAATTTAAATTATATGGCTCACAGGAAAAAAATAAATTCTCGATTTGATTTTTAACTATTAAACTCATTAATTTTAATTATAATGTTATACTCGTATAGTTTGGTTTCGAATTAACAACTTTTCATACGCACAAACTGTATCATATAATATAAACTGATGATTCGTTTCAACACAACAACACACCCATAGAATAACACAATGATTCACAATTTAAAGTACAAGTATAGCGTATTACTATGAGGATTTTCCAGTGGGCGTGAGGATAGAATTTTATATATTTATCAGTATCTATACAACAAATTAATACTACTGAGTTAAGGGTGAATAAATATCGACAACTTTACCAACACACCAAGATACCACTGCAATATTTAACAAAAGTATTCCTAATTTTATGCTATAATATTTTAAATTGAATGATGTTGATAAAATCATGACGACGCGTAATGAATCCTCCTCTAAGCATCACCGCTGACCTATGAGTAGTGTGTCAATTAATTAGAAAGTCAGTACTTAATCCTTTTTAATATTTTTTGTTTAAAAAAACAACAATTTTTCTTGTAAATCACGACAAGAGAGAGGCTATTATAGTCATTTGCATTAAAAAAAAACTGCATTAAAATATTCGAAAACCATCAGAAACTATAGCTAGGGTTACTGACTATCCGATTAATCAACATTTATCTATTGTTTATATTATGACATCGTAATTTCCGTTCACCTATACTTTTTAAGTCATTAAATAAATTAAATAATTTTTTAATAATAATAAAAAAGTATTCATTTGTTGAACGATATTTACAAAAGCATTCTGTATTATTTAACAAAATTAAAAACTTTAAAAACAAAATAACCTCATTAAGTTATTATAAGTACCATTGTATAAAACAATATGCTTACATTTAATTGTGTAAAAATGTTTAAAACCTACGAGATATCTAAACGAGTGGCTTACGTTAAAAAAAAATCGTTTCTTTTATACCTAATACCTATTGTATACCTAATATATGTATATACACACAAACATATATATATTTATTATATTGTATATACATAATATATTAGATAAATTATATATTATATTAGTATACGTATTTGTATACCTTTATTAAACGATAAATGTGGAATGGCTCTTAGGTGAAACTGATAAAAAGTCTAAAAGAACACCAAGCTATTGCAAACTCCAACGGAGATGGATATTTACGTCCATCGTGGAAGGGAACGAATAACACTAGGCGGGTATATGACGTGATTACATCGTCACCGCGTGAGAACGGAAGGATAAAATAGGACGTCGGGTAAAAAAATATTATATATAATATTACCTATGTATGTGTACACTGGAACAAATATAACTAGTGAAGTCCGTCGACCAGACATCTAAATCAAACTCGGCGACCGACGTTTGACGTTTCTTTACTTATTATCATTATTTGTTTCGCTTTCTGATGCCTATGAAATATATTATTGTTATATGTACAGGAAGGCATGTCGCAGCCGCCGCCGTCGTGTTTCAGACAGTGGAATACCGCCAAAGGATCGTGGCAAACGAGACTTTAAAATATATAATGAACTTTACAAAATATTATTATCAATTCACCGATAATATTATTCCAACAGGCGGTATATAGCAGGGGAACATTTTTTTTTAATTTACTGTGAACAAAAATTTTATTGGTCCGCTCGAAAAAAATTGTGACAATTATATTAAAGATAACGTTCAAATATACGTTTCACTCTTTGTTATTATGTAAGTACGGGCCTGAATCGTGATCTGTGACCCGTGGGGATCAATTTATATGTTTCAAACGTATTTTTACAATAAATGAATTTACTACATTATTTACGCTAGCCGTTATTGGAATGTACTTTTTCATTAAAAATATTTTATATCACTTTTCCAAGGAAAGCATATCATTGATAATATAATAAAATTGGAGTAGGAAATTGCTTGCCAGGAAGAAAAAGGTCTCAGCCATATACCTACTGCATAAATGGCACCCACAGGGTATTTTAGAAACGTACGTAAATTATTGCGTCACGGCAAATTGAAGAAAAAACAAACGCATGCAAAGCTATACATTCATAATTTTGAAAAGTCAGGAAACAGAAAGTAGAAAACTACAAGTAAATTAAATAAAAGAAACAATTTAAGAATTGCGAACAAAACAAATAATTCTTATAGACGTTAAACGTTGTGCGGCAAATATCGTACATTCACACACATTTTGTCGCGCGATAACTAATTGTTATTAATACGTTTTTTAATCATAAACATCATACTGGATCATAGTCAGTAAAATCATGTCATCAATATTCATACAATATTATATCTTATAGTCCCAAGTCAGAAGAATGGAAGGAAAATATTGGTATATTTACACTTTGGTATCATATTATTATCTACTACGACTAATATAGGTCCCAGAACATGTTAAGTATAGGTATTACATACTTATTTTGAGATGTTATGTTTAAAAATACTAAATACTAAAAAAAACACACAAGTAACTGGGTACAATTAATACTAAAACCACTGTATCAACTCAATATAGATAAAAAAAATAAATATTTTATCATCATACAACTAAACGTATTTGAAGAATTTTCAGTCCAGAAGAGCTCTATAGTCCGTACAATTAGGCGAGCGTTTAATTAGAGGTATTTTAAATAATACATATTTTTAATGCGTTTATAATATTTGTATTCAAATATCTAGATATTATTTTAAAACAAAAATAAACACTTTTTCATGTATTTTGTCTTATTGTTGTCATCGCCATCAGTGCCTGTATACGTTTCAGAGGTAATACATAATATAATTACGAGTATATTGCAACGACACTCGACCACGGTCGATCGGCATCGTCGTCGTTTTTTATTATAAATTTGTATTGTCCCGCCGTCGATCCGGGTGAAGTCGTTGTCGGTCTCGACCGCGAAAGTTGAATATCACGATTATTCGATGGCAGCTGCAGTGAATAACAATATGACGACCGTATTTCTGTGTAATACGTATAGCGTAGGTATTATAATAACGACTGCGAAATTTTCGCGATATTATTTTTTCGAACCGAGTGCATATTTTAAACGTCGTATTTTGACTGTTTTGCGGCATTAACGTCCGCGCGGCGATAAAATATATACGGTCATATAACAAACAATTACGCGCAACTACGCCACCGTTATTAATACGTAAGTATACGCATCATATATATATATTATATATACCATATACGTGCTTAATGGTTATACATGTGTATATTATTATACATTATAGGACGATAAAATCGCGAAAGTACTTCGCGTATACATCGCATCATAATATGAAATATTATAGTTTGTATTCGAAATCGTTCTTGTTACGCGAAAGATATCGCGACGGACGCGGATACCTATCCATTCGCGTTGTGTTATAATAGTACGACGAGTATATATTATATACATATTATACGACAGACAAAATATTAGTGCAGCTTATACAGCTTAGGTGTCATTATTCTGCTGCGCGGCGTGGACGTCTACCGAAAAAGTTCGTGTACTACATATAATATTATATTTGAACTGTGTGTGTGTGTGTGTGTTCCAGATTTGTTTTCAGAAGTGAATAACAGTGCTCGCTATTAGAACAAAGTTTTATCGTCGCACAATTTATATACATTCTTAATGTTCTAAGGTCGTGATAAAACAAACGTGCACGTTTCATATAAAATTTAGTGCTATAGCTATATCGTGGTACCTACGAATTTAATTGTCTAGTTCAAAACTAACAATATTCAATTATTTATGTACTATTATGTACTGTTGTGTATGTACTCAATGCGTACCCATACAGTACGATTCGAAGTGATCATTGTCCAGTCGTTTAGTTTACAAGTAAAGTTATAAATTCTGCTAGAAACATATCATTCTAGAAAAAGAAAAGAAATTATTACGTTTTTTTGGGTAAGATTGAACTTAATATGTAACGTTACATAGTGTAGATGCTTGAAAAACATTGATAAATGTGTCTATACAAGATACTCCATTTAATTTCATATAATATGCTGTATCTATATTGTCTTAGTTTTTTCGAAAATATTTTATATTAATTTTTTTTAACATTTCAAAACCATATTTTTCATGTGTAAATTTTCTAAGTATTTATTACCTTTTCGGATGACAAAATACATTTTAAATAATTTCGTTTCATATTCCTAAGCAGAATATAAAATGAATTATTTCAATACCCACATAAAAATCGAATATTGAATGAGTAATTAATTATATAATATAGTCATAACTATTATATTCGCCATATAAAGGTCCACAACTTCGCTCTTCTAAACTGCAAATACTTAGAGCAGATTAACTAAAATCTTTTAAATTTCCTTTTTTGTGAGTCGAAATGTAATCACATAAATACTTATTGTTTTTAAAATAACAATTATTGACACTCCATTGCAATCACTTGTACATAAGTACAAAGTAAGAAATAAAAATTACTTTAGCCATTACATGACGTAAAATAAATACTAAAAATCAAAATGTATATTATTTTTTATTAATTTAATACTGTATAGAATGCTGATTATTCGAATATAGTTATCTACCTACTTTCATCTGTCAAATTTATGATGTTCGACGGTCGTTAAGAAAAATATCCCAACGATTACCTACGCAATATTAATTTATAACCATCAGAATAATATTATGCATATAATATGTTATTATGAAATTCGAATTCTGTTTAACATATTTTCTAATTGGTTTTTACTGATAAATTTTGCAAACACTTAACGTAAGTACTAAGTACCTTCATTCATAATTTTATTAAGTGTTCATTTATTTGGAAGTTTCGGTAAAATAACTACATACGTACATTTTTGGTCTAAAACTCAATTACCATAGAATCCACCCCCGGTCCAAAAAAAGTTAGTGATTATTAACACTTCGTCATATTATGTGCAATACATTCATAGAATCAGTTGTACCTATGCCGTAAAAATAGAAAATGCGTATACATTATATTACATACCAAACACACGTTGACAGTTGTCTAATATAATAATATACAATAAATTCTGAGACTTTTTAATTTGATTTTTCGTTTAGACCGAAAGCAGAGGAGCCACTGAGTAAATAATATTCTTACTTAATAATAGGCGCTTGATATATTATTACCTAAATTAAGCTTAGTAATCAACACTCTTGGTTATAAGTACCTACTAGGTACCTATATATTCAATGATATTTTTTCCTTCTTTTAAGCGAGGAAGTTTATGATTTTCATGACGAAAAGTCTAACTAAAAAAAAATAAATATACATTATACAATATACATAAGTATAATAGTTCATTATAAATGTAATAGGACTTAGCCTTTGAATACATATATACATATATAGTATACTACTATTGAACTATACGTATAAACATAGGTATTGTTATGGACGATCCTGAGATGTCCTCACAAACACATTAGGACTGATTAACTTTCTGTATTTGTAATTAAGAATAAACGTACAACTATATTAATGAAAAATAAGGCTCTGAATGTTCTGTACAAACGTAATGCTCTATCTCCAATCCTGGACTGCCGCACTCGCCTTCTATGCGCGAGGCGTCCAGGCCGGTCTTCGGGTCTCGATGGCTTCATCAGCACATTCCTTGAGCCCAACGACGGCTCACACATATTATACATATAATAATATTAACATATACATATTATACTAATATTAAGATATACATATACTAGTTAAAACAGCGGTTCTTAACAGTATATAATTATTGAATTATAAAATATAATATTCCGCAATGTTTAATATTATTAAGGTAATAATAAACGTAGAGATAATATTTTATATACAGGAAGGAAGACCTAAAGTTCAACAAAGGAAAGGCTCAATATGCTATGTTCGGTCCATCATATCATATGTGGGGGGTTAGTGGAGTGAAAAAATATGAAATAATATCTGATTAACCTCTGAGGAATAAGGAACTTTAAAATATACTAAAGACAGGTGAGTAGGTGAATCGGTTTTACCAGATAAGAGATTATATTTCAAGAATTTATAATTTAGTACACGTTTGCCTTCGACCTGGGCTTCCAAATTAAGTCGTATTCGCACTAGATTATAGTCGCGCTGTGTGAGAGAGATACCATGTGATGATCCAGCAAATCTTAAAAACCATCGCCGAACACGTTCAATAATTGAATATTATTTAAATTTAATATTATTTGCAGGTGTATTCAACTGTGAGGATCCTAATATATACAAATAATATATGATAGAGTATAATATATTAATTAATAATTATGAACCACATTTAAGGTAAGGTGTACAAACACGAAATATGATTCTTTTATCAATAACAAACAGTATTTTTATCGGTTATTGAGAATATTTCTTTTTCAATTTTTTTTATTTAGCTAGGTACCTACTTTCTATACTCAACTATTATCTACCATACACAGCATTTAAAAAAAAGTGATATTATTACTTATTTTCATGCTCATAGTTTTAATTTTTTACCATTTTAAGTGACCATATACATGTGGTGGTACAGAGATACTCCACGAAAAAGTTGATTCATTAGTATACCTATTTTTAAATACACCACGGACACCATTATAAATAATTAACTACTGTCTACTGGTCTTATATGCTCAAAATAATATTATGCTTCGCCATTTCGGCATAAGAAATCAAAGATATTTGTTGTTATTTAAAGTGATTTAAAAACCTTTGAAAAATAAAGGATTTCTTTTCAAAAATAATGAAATATACATTTATCAAAAAAACTAGTGTTCTATAGTGATACATTATCACTGATAATTATCGCATTCTATATGACGTGTATATTAAATTGTTTTACTACAATCATATCTTCTAAATTCAACCTTTGTCAAATTCAATATTCCGTATACAATTATCATAGAAATGTTTTGTTTGAAACATGTTATTAAAATCATACTTTATCGGCTGTTACATTGTACACATATTATTATCAATAGTTTACATGCGCTGCATTACGAGAGTTAAATTTATATTCTCTTTTTGAACATTGAACCAACAAATTAATCAAAACCGTAAATCCAAGTACAATAAACATACCTAATGCCCTATACACTCTGCAGGACCTATATAATTATATTAGGTATATAGTATAACACAATAACAATTCTAGTTGACCAATATTGTCTTCCCGCTGAATTACGCGCTATGGCGGTAGTCCCGTGAACTTTGCCATAAACACACTAATTTGCAATAAAGCTCTATGTAAACCTCGTGTAACGTTGTGGCCAGAGCAGTCGTTATTTTATTGTTTTGAAAATAAATTACAATATATACCCGTCGACGGCGTTCGTCCGCTCACGTCACTATTACGTATACCTATACAGGCTATACACACGTCTTTCCGCTGCCGGATGGGCGCAATTAGTAATGAAGTCTTTTATTTTATTTTACTATTGTTATTATTCCGTCCCTATATCATCACGTCTCGTCAAATCCCTTATTTCAAATGAACGCGTTATACAGATATATTTACCGGAGGAAACCGAAAGAAAATAATATACCTCCGACTAATCTTACCGCGTGATGACGGTATATACAACATAATGGTGTAACTAGTGTACATAACTAATGATTTACTCCGTACGTGCAACGTATGTCCGAATGTCTTGTTTGACTACACACACACACACACACACACACACACACTATACACTCAAGCGCGGGTTTGAGTTCAAACGTCGACGAGTATGTCCGCAACCCGTTTTTACTCGGGACATTTACCAATAACGCGGTTAGGTCGTGTAACACTATTTACGTCCGTATTATTTTTACGTCTATCATAATACAAATATAAGATACTTTACATTTTTAAAGATCAATTTATTCAAAAAAAAATAGTCATTACTATTATACATTATAATTTCTAATATTATATCATTATTGACTGTTGTCATCCTTACGATGATATTATTGATAATGTCTGTACCATTGTTATTATTAGAATTCACATTATGTATCGTACTACGTTCCAAATCGTTTTACTAATGCATATTATATTATTATAGCATAATATTTAAATAATTCAATACCTATCACAAAGCTTACCCTATCAGTTTAAAAGTATTTCGGCATTTTACGTTTTAATATCGATTATTTATCGACCTAATTTATTCAAGTCAACTTTAACCAGTCTCGTGGCCTGAAATTTTATCATTTTTTAATTTTTTTTTTAATTATCATTTAAGATCTTACATTAGTATCAGGCATTATTAATACATTGTTTTTCGACTTTTCGTCAAACACCCTAACTGACTGTGCATGCATTTTAAGTGAAATTCCTACCTAAGATAACAAGGAAAGTTGTAACTTGTAACGTTCAAATAAATAAATAATGGGACAATATCATCCAAGTACATTTAACTACAGTAACCGTAAAATAAATACATGCGTTATATCCTTAGATTTGCATTTAATAGAACTAAACTGATTCAAACAAATTACAAACATTTTATATGTATGATATTAAATCGTTCGCGTAAAACACTATAATATTATCAGGAGATAGATATGCACTTTACTTATAAAACACATATTAGTAAATAACATTGATGAGGTGATATAAAAATAAATTTCAAAGTTAGTATGACACATGGATAAAAGTTGTGATTTATTCCATTCTGTTTGCCAAACTTCGATGGTTTTCTTAATGTAATTATAGTATGGAGATAAATATATTTTTTCTATAAAAAAAATTTAAAACATCGAAAGTCGAGTACGAACACTTTTGCGCACAGTTATCAAACAATACAAGATTAAATAAGTTACATAAAACAAAATATTATACACAATATGAAGACATAAATAAAAAAAGTTAAAATATTAAGATTAGATATATAAATAATCACTAGTTCACAATAGTGTCAAATAGAAAATAAACGTACCTATTTGTATTTATACATTCATACAACATACCTAATAATATACACTATCTATAAGTTATGTAAGTGTAGTAATATTATTTAAGTTAATTTTATATATGAAAAATAATAATAATAATATGACTATATTTATTCAATCTAGTTAAACTCTTGATTATTTTAGTGTAATTTTATATCAATAACATTATTTTTAAGTATTCAAAATTATAAATTAAATTGATTGGCTAGTTAACATGTTTCGAATAGTAGAATCTTACTTAATATACTAAATTTGTTGTTAACAAAGTCTTATGTCAAGATGAATACTTTAATTTATAAATTTAAAGTATACCAACAATTATATATTTATACATCGTTTTCTTCTTTTCATTTATTCAATATAGGTACCTACTGTGCTGTATATTATTTTTAATCAGTATTTCAATTTTCTAAAAATCTAAGATATTTCAAAACATAAATTGATATGTTTATTTCAATGAATGTAATTTTTTTTATTGATAATTAAATTCATAGACATCTAGGTCATTATTTTAAGGGTTTTATGTTAGATTAGGTGTTAAATGTAAAATTACAGTTATTTATAATACATTTTGCATCGACTTTGATTATAAAAAATTGAATAATAGGTATAATGAGTTTTACGTTTAAATTCCAATAATCTATTATGTTAATAACAATATTAAACTAGTAAATATAATATTTTGTAACTGATATTATAAATATATTTTAAATCGAATTACCAATGTATAAATAAAAATAATATTAACCTAAATATTTAGACTAAAGTTAATATTTAATAACAATGTAATGAATCGAAAATTCATAAAAATAAAACCCCCTTTGAAAAAATATCTGCTAAGTTATAAATATTTTCTTAGAAAAAATTCACGAGTTTAGTCTAAGGAACGGACAACTTTTAAAGGGTCGTAAAAGAGTGAAAGTTTGTTATAGGGTACCATAACCAGATTTCGATATTAAGAATGGCAAATAATATTTGTGATGATACTAAATTTTAAACCGCCCCTAAAATATTAAATTGTTAAAAACTTTGTAAAATGGTTAGACATTCCAAAGAATTCGCATAAATAAAATTTGAGGTCATATTTTGGATGATGAAACCATACAAGTTTTATCTGTGCACAATTGATTACAAGTATCAAAAGTCGTTTTTAAAATGTTGACATTTTGTTTGAAATATGTTTTATGAAATGTATACACTATACAATATGTATTATGTATAAGCGTATATCATATTCACTAAATTTAAGTACACTGAATTCATTTTAAGCTCGTTTAAAACACAAATATATATTATAATAAATTTGCTATCCTTATTTTATAGTACTTTTACAGAACTTTTATTTTATACTATTACAATTATTTGTATCAAAACATGAGTTTGATGAGAACATTATGACAAATCAATAGTTATGAATTTTAATGTACGACACATACATATTATTTAAATAATAAGTTGTAACATTCATCATATGGAAAAATATTAATGTTTTTAACAATATTTTTTTCTCATAATTTGAAATTATTATAAAATAGCAATGTTTAGCAAAAATTATATATTTTTAAAAATGTTTTGACTTTTTTGTATGACAATATGTAGGTACATCATTATTAATTTCATATTCTGAAACGAAAAAGTTTCTTCTGTGAGTGAATTTATCATTCGGTTCAACATGTTTTTTTTACGCAAGTATCACGCTCACTTTTGTGTTCATCATACTTAAAAATTATCTTGCATCAGACTAAAAAAAATAAAAAAAAATATTCATATACTCCAAGCAGTATATTATACAATAGATTGAAATTAAAATACATATATAGACTATTAATGACATCAGATTACGGAAGTTAAAAAAGTCTATATTCAACTCAAAACAAGAGTATATTGATGAAGAATAGAGTTTTTATTTTTACTATCAATCTCGTCAAACTAAGTAAGTACAATTAAATTTCAAATATAAAAGAAATTTAGACGAAAATGCAAAATCAGATCTACATACATAAACATAAATTATGTATTATTGTTACATATTTTGATATACTGATTTATATACATCAAAATTAACCCTATATATTTATTTCTTCTGTATCAGGATATTTTGATGAATAATGTATGATATTATATTGTTGATTATAATAATTTATTAACAAAAATATTCAGTATTGTATAATATATTTATTATTAGGGTTCGAAGTTGATGCATTTTTTTTTTTTTTGTTTAGCTTTCTTAGCTGAAATGTATTTTGATAATATGCGCATCTAAACAACTATTTTGCATTTTTAATTGTTTGACTTTTTTACGTTATAGGACATATTTTGACATCTTATAAGGGAATTTTTCAAATGTTTAGTCATTTTTGATATTTTATTGGGTACTTATTTAAAGAAGCTTAGCTTCAAGAGAGTGTTTTCCTGATGATGTGCTGACAATTTGGCTCATTTAAAATTTGCTCCAATCACTTCGATGAACACGAAGAAAAGTTTTTCTAGATATGAATATTAATTATTAGATAATCGTCGTTCATTTAATTTTGAAAACATAAAAAAATATGCACTAAAAGTATAATGGTATTATTTTGAGTAATTCGTATGCTTTTAAAATTTGTATTTTATAAATTTTAAAAAAGAAATTTATTTTTATTATTTTTAAACTATTAATTGTAACTTCGATGGTCAATTTTATGTCATAATTGAATTTTTTTTTTGTAATTCTTTAATTGTTTTAAGGTCATCATAATTTCCGAGCCCTATTTATTATTTAATCTATTTTCAAAATTGTATAAACTAATAAATACTTTTAAAGTTTCATTTTAAAAGGATAAAAAAAAAAAATACCAAACTATAAATGATAATTATTAATCATTTTATAATTAATTCACGTTTACTTTTAATTTTTAAAATACAACGTAAGTGAAATATTTAAAATTTTTATGGATATTTTAAGTTTTTAACAATCAAGTACAATAAAGTACATTCCGATTGATTGGATATCAAATATGTAATACAAAAAAACTCAGAAAACGTTTACTACCCCTATCGGCTGTCCCCTATATATATAAAGAATTGTGTTTTATTGCAGCAGGGTAAAAAAAGAATCTACATCTTCGTAACTCGTATGCATCTCGTCCAAATTCAAAATTAAATTGTATATTTTCATCGCATATAATATTATTAAAATACTGTCGACCATGTATGTATAATGTAATAATAATAATACACGTTGAATAAAACAACAATATAAATTAAATTATTTATTTTCCCAAAACAATATCGTGATGAGCGTATGAATAGGTATATATAACTAAATAAAAATAAATAATTGAAAATTGGAACACTTATATCTAAATATTATTATAGTAATATAAAATAAAACACACATTATTATAGCTCCAATGTTGTAGTGGTAATAAACAATATGCAAAACTTTCGAGAATACACCGAACACGGTTTTATCGGAGGCGTACGGCACATTTCATAGACATTCCTCATTTTCATTCTCTCACTATAATTAAAGTCATCGCGACACGCCGGCACGGACGCATATCTATTTTTATTCGTGATATGTATAATATGTATTATGTGAAAAAAGAAAAAAAGATACAACGCGCTTCTATTTTTAAGGATAACTAAAATAGTATGACAACGGCACGGCGGTGGCAAATGAATTGATTATGAATATTCTGTTCGAATACCCGAAAACGACTGGCTCGCATAAATTTTTTAGTTTCCACGTGGCGTTGAACGCTCAACAAATCAGCGGAGCTTAGCCGCAGTCGTGGACTTTAATCCGTCACGTATTCTTAAATATGTAGCAAGATGAAAACATTCTACCTATTTATTATTTAGTAAGAGTATATAATACAGTTGACTGTGTAATGGCTGGAACGGCTTCGTAGGCATATTGAATTTTTTTTTTTAGCAGAGACATTGCTTTTAAAACGCAAACATTAAAATGTGTTGACGAAATAATACAAGTTACTATTTAGTGTGTTTATAAGTAGGTAGGCACTTAAAAAATTATGAGATGACAATTTAAGCCCTAACTGTGTATTTATGTATAATGAATGCATATATACATTTTACGTGTGTATAAAATTAATACACACACACACACATCATATATAATAATATTATGTAATAAGTAGTAGGTAGTAACTTAAAATCACGTGAAAAAAACATGAATAATGATTTACCTATAATATAATTGAAATCGTCATTATTTTTCGAATTAATGAATATAATATTATATTGCTTAAGATATTTAGTAATTTATTAAAGTGTTGTTCCGTCCTCTATGAACGATGTGAAAATCAGTAAAGTCATATTAATTGCATCTCTGAATGTTTTATTTTTCATAAGTCATAATAAACAATATTATTTGCTTTGAAACAATTTTGCTTTATTATTGTGCGGTCACACTGAGGTTTGATTATTTTATTTTATTCACGTCGCAGTCTTATAATATAATATCAATATGTTTTATTATTGTGATACGTACAGTCAATAATAACCAATCAAACGATTTTTTTTAATAATAATTATAAAAATAATTGTTTATTTTCCATACCAAAATGGAACATGTGCAACTCATCGTCATCCTATGTTTGGCGTTGTTCACGTCCGTGTTCTGAACTAGCCGCGGCGACTATTCTCCCCACATCACCGAGCCCGACTAGATTACGTTCCAAACCATAGTTGACCGTAACCATGACCGTGCGACCGCGATCACCGACACTAAACGCCTGCCCGAACCATCATCATCACTCAGCATCGGATGCCGAACAGTATGTTATCACCAGTAGACGAGACTGTTAACGACAAACATTTAAGCGTTGGTCCAATGAATTTCCTGCCGTATGTATTGCATATAGGTATACAGCAGACCATAATCATATTATTGTATTTAGACGTGCACGGATCGAGGATGGGTAAGCAGTGACAGCATGAGAAGAATTTTAAATGGGACCTCCCAGTGATGTTAGCCCCTTAAATGCCGCGATAACATTTATACATAATCTAAATATCTAAGACGTTATCATAATGATATTATTTCATCAAAAACAAAGTTGTTTTAAAAACATTGTTAAGCGCCTGTCCAGTCTTTGTTGAGTCCCATATGGTTATCCATAATGTTGTCTTATAATTATAGTGGTTTCAAATGACTTTTCACGAGAATAATGTGTATATTGGGACTTGGACACTTGTTAGCTACAATAATCCCAGAAAGAAAAACTCGTTTTATTTGCAAACAATACACTGACGTCGAGCTGCAAAATATTTTCACTGTTTCAAAAAATCACAATTCACAGTTATACATTATATTACTTATAATATTTTAAAAAATGAATATATTTTGCAGTACAATAGCGGTTACTAGTTGGTACACAAACCATCACTAAAATAGTGATATTTATATAGGGATGATACTGTAAAACTGATATTTTTCAAATTTTTGTTAAGCGTACATATAAATAAACCTATTATTATAGCAATGCATAATACCTATGCATTTATGTAATAACTAATATAGTCAGAACCAACTTTTTATTTTTACAATCTGTTTGGTATTTAGCTCACAAATAATATGAACATAATATAGGAAATATGTGAACACAATTATTGTGAACTTGACATATTATCGTTTCTGTGTTAATGTTAATATGGTGCCAACTATTACACTTCGTTTTACGATTCCATTTCTATAGCTACCGATCATTTTGATAGTAATGTTTTTGTCCAATTATATACTACAGTAGGTAAAACGAATTATTTTGTAACGATTAAAAATTATTAATTAATTACTTTAAATTTTTATGCCACGTTTAAGTTCCTATCATTAAAATTAAGAACTTTATCAAATAAAAATACGTTAATCACTAAAATACTTTCTAAAAACTTAGGTAGGTAAATTAAAAAGTTCTTTTCTCAAAACTATTGTATTGACCATCTGTTACATAACTTAACAATAAGCTAATTAGATGATAGTAATAAAAATAAAATATGACATGAAATGACTGAGTGAAGTGAATTACTAATGGAGGTACTTCGCCCAGGAATAAATTCAAAAAGTGTTTAAATTTTAATTACACTTAGAAAAATATTTCACAAGACTGAATTATGAATCAGAGTATCATTTACTGACACGAAAAACAGAAATCCTAATACGAGTAATAATTATATTATGAATATTATGTTACTGTTGTATAATTTTATTGTTATATTCTGCTGCTTTGAATTGACCTATATTATCAAATGTATAGGAAAATATATAATCAAGGCTCCCAAATACTTTTTTAAGATGTTGTAATTTAGAAGCAGGTTTGCATGATCCTTAAACTGCTTGTATACAAAACAAGCTATCAAGACATCTCATAAACAAAAAAAAAAATTTAAAAGACAAGTATAATTTGGTGCTCGAACTTAAGACTTTTCCATAATTTTTAGATTATATTTGTTGTCATTCAGAAACTGCACTTGTATTTCGTAACCCTGTGTTGACTGCTAATTTTCGAATACGAATCGTTAAAACTGCATACCCGCGCGCGGTTTCTTTTAAGACCAAAGACGTCACAATTTTTCAGTAGTTTAATTTTAGAAATTATTATTAAACGATTTCCACACAATCGTTCGTTCGCCTAAACCGTGCCAAATATTTAAAACTATAATATTGCACGCGAAATTATCCAACCATTCAGCAGCATCGCATCATAATATCAATCATTATTACACATAAAATTACATTATTCAGGATTCGTTTATGTCATAAAATCGACTGCGTGCTGCGATGTCATTTCATGTCTCCTATATAATCTTTTGAAACGCACAACAATCAATAATTTGTCACTGCGCTTACGACGCGTTTCAATATATCATTATTTTACTTGTATTGTACTCTACGCGCGATATTCATATGATACAATTATATCATGTTATAATAAGCAATATAATAATATTCCGATTTATAATACATATGATTATTATTATTATTCATCTATAGAATATAATATGCAGGTATATGTATACTTGTAGGTACACGTCATTGAAGTATGATCGCTTGTCAAATGAATAATAATGGTATTATTATTTACGGAATACCTATAAATACCGGTAAAAAATCAGTTAAAAGTTACGTAGGCATTAAAAGTACGACTGTAACAGCCAGAAAAATGCACGTCAAAATGCGAACACTGTTGTAGTCGCTGATAGTATATTTTATTATTAAAAAAAATACAAAAAATATATTGCCTTACGCATTACCGAAACTTGTTCGTTGGCTGCAAGTATATAAATACTATGGCGCAGGCGAGTAGCACTCAAATGTAAATGAATAATAACAGCAGTATTATGTCTATCATAATACTACTTGCTATCTTGCCTACTTACCTGTGACCACTAAGATACCTATTATGTTATGTTTTAAATCGAGGTTAATGTATTGACTATTGATAGTTTTCCGGATGGAATCTGAATTACGCCCAACGTCGTTGTTTAATAATATCCGAACAGTAATTTTATAAATCCGTTATATTATATTTTGTTCGCGGCGATTGAAATGAAAAATGAACAAAACCGCCTTCGACCGATTGTATAATAATATACCACGAGTTATAAATCATCGTTATTATTATCGACGACACAACTGTTAAGTTCAAGACTTTAACGTCGATCGTAATTTGTCAGCAAGGACATAATATAATAGCGATTGTCTGCGGGGGATGGGTGAGCGTTTCAATATTTGGGAGCTTAAAAAGTTCGCGGACGGATCGTTAAAACGTTCTCGTGTTTTTTTTCCTTTTCCCTTTAATATCTATGAAGACGTCAATCGATTCAACTAGATCGACGGCTCACCGATGGAAAAATATCTTTTTTTTATATATGTCGATGCGCACTACGTATAGTCCACAGTCAGTACCTGCTACCCATATAATATATGATTTTGATTTTGTTCCTGGGGGGGAGTATATTTAATTTATTGGATGGGTATGAAACTATGATAGGATATATAATTTAAGAGCCTGGATAAGGACGTGGTGGATTATACATATAAGGTTCTTGGGGGTATCTATCCTCCTCCCCACATAACTACGCCACTGGTCCTTATAGTGATAATCGAAGATATTTTAAACACAGTGATGGCTGCTTGATTTTTATTTTTAGCATAGATTTATATTTATAACATAATCCTTATGTTAAAAATATACGAAAACAATAATGTTGATATCTCCATTATGACACGTAGCGAAAGGCGCCACTACTGCAGCAGAAGTAGATCCGCGACGGAATTAGGATATTTCGATTGGAGACAAATCCTTAGCCTTGTGGATGATATAAAAACAGATCGCGTGACATGTGATTTACGCGTATTATTTGCAATCGAAACTCGGTAGACATTTGTGTCGCGTTTTTTTTGCAAGATATTGGTCGTATAATAATATAGTGCGTGGTTACGAGTGGCGATTATTCCGATACATATATTTTATCATTAAAAAAAAAAAGTGAGCAATATATCATATTATGTATATGTTATAACTTACGGCGTAGTATTATTATTATTATAATATCGGTGTATTTAAAAAAAAAATAAAAATAAAACATTTCTTCGAAGTTTAAGCGCGAATTCGAAATTCGAAGATAAAATTAAAAAATATCATAATAATCGTAATAAATAGGTAAAAAAAATAACACATGAGTACACATACACGCTCAAGCGTGTGAATATAATAAGTTTCGTATTGAATCTGTTTAAAAACGGATTAAATATCCGTGACTTGACGTGTTGACGATACGGGATTGCGAGGCGTGGTGATTGTTTCGGATGATAACAAGACCCAGGCCAATTTCCCCACTGACGTGTCGCGGTTAAGTGGTTTTTTTTTTATTTTTTTTATTTTACATAATGTATACGGCATACGTGTTTATCATTCGCTTCAAAGCCAGAAGTTGTACCAGACAATGTCTAAGTCGTTTTTTATTTTATTATTTTCGGAATCGACCCACTTACTTTCAGACATCGGATTCCTGCGCACGTATATATCCGGAATTCCACCCAAAACAACATAAAGCAAAATACAAATACAATGTTTCATTGCAAATAATATTTTATCATTATTCTGACGTCGAATTCATCACGTTTCGATTTCCGATCGTTTTAAACTGCAAAGGGAAAAGGTAATTTATAAATGGATTAACGGCCGCGGGCAAGAGTATTGCCGAATTTTTTAGTTTTATTTATAACGTAATGTTCGTGGTGACATCATTTTCTATTCAAATAATAAAACGGAGCAATTCCATTTCATGATGTTGTTTGAGTTATATATTTGGGATTCACAAGTCGAGTGAATGCGAACATGTCTATGATAATTTACACATCAAAGTCAAACTTCAGAATGTCATTAATTAATTTATAGTTGGCGACAAACACTGCGATAACCACTTTAATTACTACCTTTGGTGATTTCTTAGACAAATATGCATTGACTTTAAAGCTAGTCGAATAACGTCTGCTGTAAGTTCATATATTATACACCTTATAAGTTAGTTTATTTTTTTATATCACTATAAACAGGCCGAAGCCTAACGGTATAACAATAAGAGTAACAAACAATATTACTTATTAATCTAATTACTTAGAAAATGAAAAACAAAACGAAATTATGTTTAAACGAGAAAAGAAAGAAATTCCGAAATTAATTTGGAAATTCAGTGTAGAGAAACACAATAAAAATAAATAAACAGGTACCTGGTACAGGTTCAATTAATAAAATATGTAATGTAACTTATTTATAATAAATGTTCCGTTTATACGGAATTGTATGAACACTTCAAACTAATACGGACTGCAATTATAATTTTATGCATTGTAATTTGACAAAAACTGTATACAGGTTTAGGAAAAACCACTGCAATCTAATAATGTCAAAGCTTTGACCTAACCTAGTTGATAAATTAAACGTAATTAAAGTAGGATGTATTAAGCTCTTTGAATAATAAGTTTACCTTTAAACGTGTGGAAAATCCTTTGTCCCTTATTTGACTCGTGTACGGTACAGTGTTGCGCAAAAATAATGTATTATATTCTAATTGAAATATGTTTATAATAAATAAATATAAATATAATAATAAATATATAATAATTAATTAATAATTAATTAATTAATTAATTATATAATATAATAAATAAATATCATATTTTTATAACATATATATACAGATGAATACAGACATTTACCAAACAAAAATAGCGTACCTCATATTAAATTTTTATCCCTAGTACTAACATATTATCCAATCCAATTTATTCAGTGTGGTAAAAATGTTATTCGTACAATTATTATACGCACTATATACACATAATATATTAAGCAATAAAAAATAGATATGAATCCCTTTCTAGATTAATCTATGAGATTGTATTAGATCGAAGAACCAAAGTTTTCAAATAAAAATCAGAGTGCCTAATATAATGATCTCGATGACATTGGACCAAACTTTTTTCCATTATTTTTTTTAACCTAATCCGTTCTCCTAAGTGTGTGATGGAATCGTTGTAATGGTCGAGCTGACAATACGGAGCACGAAAATTCATATTGACATAGATGCATAATGTCATATATTATATAAGTACTTCCCATTATATTCATATACAACACATTACACATACACAGCCAATGCACTAAACTCTTTATTTAGAACAGTATGCCAGCTATGGTCATATTTTGTTTATAAGTTATAACTATATAGATCGGTGCGGTGTACATCGAACATTGGAACTGTAAAATTTTTTTTTCTAATCTATAGAAACGACCGAAAACGTTGAATCATAAGTGTTTAATATCAAACGAGTATATCGTAGTACATAGTGATTCCGATAAAACCGATCATATTATGAGAATATGATGAAGTAATGAGACTATAGAAATTGAATCATCTATTAATTAATATTTTATTAATAGTCTTATACGACGTGTGTTGTTATTACTCGAATTTTAAAACTTAAATCGACGGCACGCGGCAGTAGGAGACAAACTATTAAGATAAAGACCTTTTAATAATATAATACATGAATTATAATAGCTGAACGTAGTGATACCTACATCGGTGAAACCTCATGTGCGCCGTAACAATTTGGCGAAAGATAAAATTTACTACATTATAATATATTCGAAAAGGCTGAAAACCACCATAATATACATTTATAATCTTGAGCACGTGCCTATATAGTTTTCTCGAGGGAGTGATGGTATTCACTTATGACGTCATGAACTTTGTCAGAACAGACCTTTGAAACAAATTTTTATCTTCTTGCTCTAATCTAAAACTTTTGTAAGTAGGCTACAATAGGTGCTTTTAATAGTGTAATACGGTGATTTGTATATAAAACAGTATATATACAGTGTACACAGTTTATTGTACACCATTAACTTTGAGATGTATCAATTATGATCGATCACACCGAAAATAAAACTTTTTCAATAATTTTGTCAACAATCGACAACTTTATGTAATACAATGTTAGAATTATTGCAATACTACAAATATTACATAATCACGAATTTAATATAATAGTTTGATTCACTAAACATTATATTGGATAATAAATGGAAAGTTTTTGTGAAACATCTGTCGTATATATTATATTCTTATTTATTTATTTGGAATGGATGAAAGAAAAAATCCCAATCATATTATTATTAAAACGTGATCCATAAATAATAAAGTACCTACCTATACACGAAACCGCATTTAAAGTTCTTAAACGGATCGTATACTTTATGGACTTATGGTTAGGTACCTACAACGTGCGTTCGATATGTGGTCATGATATGAAGTCAATATCGAACGATATTTATTATACTATCGCTTTTTTTTTTTTTTTTTTGGCGTAGATATATTTACATTTTATCGCAACAAAACCAAATTCGAGACCCGCTGTGAACCATTAAAATACAATATCGCCGACTTAAACGGTATACATTTTCAATACACGGATTTTAATTTCATACAGCGAGAAGTTGTAGCTATAAAGAACTTGGCAAGTATTTTTACGCATTATTCAAATGGTATGCCGTGTTTCGAAAAGAATTACAATTATATAAAAACATGTTTATATCCACCATGAAATATTACAAATAGGTAGTTATTGATTTAGCTCCAGCTTATTAAAACTGCTGAAGAATTAATGAATATAAATATTCAAACATAAGCTCATAAACAATATGCCGTAACTCGATAATAACATATTTTTAAATATTTTTTTTTAACAGTAGTATTATTTTTTGATTTTAAATTAAATTTCTTTGCCATAAATTCCGTATGCAAACTCTAAGATTCCTACGCTGAATACAAATCGCCTGATGTCCTGATAATAAACGTATATGAAGTGTACAGCGAAGACTTCTTCAATGTGCACATAGGACGCAGTAAACAGCTTTGCGTATTGTACAGTTAGGTATAACATAATAGTAAAAAAAATTCTGAGGTCTTTTGAAGAAGATGCATTATGAACGAGATAATTAAATTTTTAGATCAGTGTCTTAACAGATTGTCTTCATTAATAGTGATAATAGTAAAAATTGTTTTTACAAAGAAAATATAAATTTCTGAAGACTTAAAAACGATACAGCAGTTTAAGGCGTTTCGTAAAAGTTTGAGTATTTCCTGTAGTTGGAAACTCGAGGACAAACAATCATGGAACTTTCTATAGTTGAATTACTCCAGGAATAAGCTACATTAGTAGCTTACTATTATATTAGGTACTATAATATTATTAATATTACAATATTTATAATTCAATTTGAATAATTCTCCGGTAACTTGTGTAATTTCTACGCCAAGAACTATTTCATAGTGCAGCATATCTGATACAATATAATAGATGATTATTTATTATTTTAAATTATGCATTAAATATATACATATATGATATATCAACTAAAAGAAAAACTATTAAGAAAAAAACAGCTATCTGCTATACTGGATCGACAAGGAATAAAATTTTTAAAAAAAAAGTAGGTAAATGACTGAATATTATAAAGAATCAAACACCTACTGAAGATTTGTTTTTATAAAAAAAATAAACAAAATTAAATATTCCCAACAAAATTTGCTGTTTCGACGCGTTATTCAAATTTAAATAACACAGACATATCTAAAAACTGAAAACCTATAATAGTTTTATTTAGACGGGGTCGTCCAACCATATCGGAATAAGACCTAGAATAAGTGCCACATGTCAAATAGGTAAATATAGAAGTTACTAATATAATTTGATGCCAAATTAATAATGAGGCCAATAATTATATTATTCCTGGATAGGATTGAGTTCAGCACTCGGAACACATAATATTATACTGATAATAATGATATCTCTCAGTTAAATGTGCTTCTAAATATGTACACAAGGCGTTTCTGAGCAGTGTAGGTACACCTTTTTTTCATGGATAATCTCGTGTGATACGAAAAACGAAAGTTTAGATAAAACGGAGAAAAAACACTTGTCTCGTCCGATTTTGAAAGTCTTGCAATGAAGTTTGTTTGAAAACAAAACCGACGTATTTTGATTGATCTTGCGGGAGTTGTATTCAAACTATTTTAATACATATTACTTATAGTGCCAGTAGGTATACAGCAGAGCTGCAGGCTATTTCAAAATGTCCACCAAAACGATCGATTCGTTTATTAAACTTCGGTTGACCGTATAACGCTGAGTATACAGTAATTTATACTATCATCATCACAAATACAGTCACATGGACGATTCTATATATAGTACCTATAGAAATCACAAATAATTATCACACTAGTTCCTATATGATTCGAAATATTATAATTAGCCATGAGTTCCGTGTTTCGATGTGGACATGACGAGAATAATATGTCGAATCTGGGATCTTAGTAGAATTTCAATTAGCGGTGTACGTCAGTCACTCGATTGCACACCGGGGGATGGGGGGGGGGGGATATTTAGAAAACTATAAAACCGCTCAGGAAATCCTATCCTGGTGCCGGAGCTTTCAAAGTGAACTGCTGCGGACGGTCAAACTGGAGCTGTGAAAAATCACAAACTAGTTGTACAGACCATGATGTATCGTACACGCGAGAATTAACTCTATATGCCTATATTGTATATATATGTGTTTATAACTAGGTGCATTATAATATGCACTGCGATTTATACTATACCTGCACTATAATACGCGCTCGAAAATTAAAACTAAAATAACAACTAATGACTGTCGCGTGACAGCGGCGCGGTTGTATTATGCGTTACAGCCGACACATATAATATATTATATTACTATATCGGCCAACCGGCCGACGGGCCACTATAACATATAACATATTAATATCCGATCAATTAAATGTGTAGATACAAGGCATCCGTTACATATACCGTACACTAACTACACATAATATAATATAATATAAATGTAATATTATTATTATTATTATTATCATTATCATTATATATTGGTCAGTGAGCGTCCAAACGTTGGTATAATAAAAATAATAATAATAATAATATGTAAATTGAGACATTCGGTATATATTAATGGAACTGCCCGCGGTGTCCAAAACCACTACTCTTATATATGTTATACGTGGTACCTATCTAAGTATATTTGTGTGTGCGCGCACGCGTGCTTGTAAACGACGTCATTAAACGGACGTATATATACATAACACAAAGCCTAAACGAAGCGCCATGTTATTTTTCAATCCGTCTGTGCTGCAAATCGGCCGAAAACAACGACAACGCGTATTCGTTAATAAGGGATCTGGATGCAAGCACCTTCATTCGACATCATTTCCACGCCGATTTCACAACTCGTACACGATCATGATATTGTACCAGGTATATACCACAGTCCGGACAAAATAAGCGTTAAGTGGCGCGAACTACAGCACTCGGCCTATTTTCGTTTGATTTCATTTTTCTGAATACGACACACACACACGTGTGAAGTATAAACGTTAACCCAACGGGGAAAAAAGTAAGTATAGGTACTACCTACTCAATAGACAAAAAAAAAGCAGTGTTTCGGTCGAATAGAAAATATTGAGTGATGGATTTATATGGACAGCGCGGGAGATTAAACGTGTTAAGTAATTATTAATTAAATAGCAGCTGACGCCACTAGTGAACGGTAGCCAACGTTAGACGACTGACGGTGGTTATATATTGTATAAAAATTGCTATTTATAAATTACATAAAACTAATAAAAAAAAAAACACTTTTCAAAATATTTTCATTAAAAAGTTGTTAATATTATAAGATAATTTATTATGACACGACTCATGTATACTATTAGTATTAGTTTGTAGTTTTGTAGTTCATTAATATGCGTATCTATATTATAATAATGAGTATGATATCATCAAATCAAGTACATACAAAAAAAAAAACAATGAACATAATACACATGATGACATAGAAATCATTTAATAATAAATGTAGATCAACATCGTGTACATAGTATGTAATTTATCACTATACGAATACAAAATAAATTAAAAACCTAATAGGTACCGCGATCGACCGTCAAAATCGTTTACAAATTCTACTAACTCATTGGCCGACATTGATGATATTTTTTATAAAAAAAAACTTGTTCGATTCCTATTTAGTTTTAACAGGATATAAACAGGGAGGAAAGTTTTTAGTAAAATATGGTAGTAATGGATTATTTGTCTGAATAGCCAAGACCAACTAAAGTAAGAAAATGTCAAAAGTTTGTTGCACGTTTTCGAGATTAACAAAACTCAAAGGATTTTAATGTTTAAATAATTTTAATAATATACAAATTCATAATATTACAATATATCAAACAGAAAAGTATACATTTTTATAGTATGTTTATTGTATAAATCCTCAAATAACTATTTCCAATATAAAGACGTACGATTGTGCGATTGTGCCAGTAACAACTATTGACGATTAAAATAAATATTTTTGAATAATATTCAATTGTTCAGATTAAAAACGGGTTTAATCAATTAAATGTATATTAATGAATATTTTTTTATATTATGTATATTCTATAGCAGTAAATTATAATAAAGTTTCATAATTATAATAAGTATAGTACAATTCGTCATATTGAATTTAAAAATCCCACTCAAAACAATTCTGTGAGACACAAATATTGTTAAAATAAATTATAATCAAACATCCTCTCTTTTTATAATGAAAATAATTAGTACGAGTGCTCTCAAAATATAAAACAATTTATTGAACAAGAATAATTCCACATCCACCCTAATTTGAGCGTTGATTATACGAGTATGGTCTGCTAGTGTTTGTGTTTAAATTTGAACAAGATATCCAAAACAGTATATTAGTATAATATATTCTTATTAAAAGAGGACTATCTACGATAAACCAGAATTTAAAACTAATATCAAACATACTCGTAATCATGTTAAGTGTATAGTTAGTATTTGGTTAAATAAATTTCAAAAAATTCGAAATAAAAATTGCCCGTATCTAAATATTATATAAAAATTATTCTTTATAATTCGTAATGAATATTTAATATAGAATATTAATTATACTTTTAAGAAATCAAAAAATGTCGTTATGATTTATAAATTTTATATGGTCTTTATGTCCTTGGATAAGTACAATACAATATATATCGGTCGTCTATTTTATCTCGGACGTTTAACAGTGATAATCGAAGAGTTAAATTAGTTACCGATGACTTGAAGTCTTGAACAATAGATTAAATATACTAATATATTCAATCTATACTTGAACTACTTGAACTAAGAATGCACCTACCTACTTTCATATTTCATACATTTATATGGTATTTATTATTTAAGAGGATGTCATAACCACGTATTATGTTAACTCTGCAGTCTTACTATTGGATAACATATCAAATTTATTCATTTCTAATACAATTTATTTTTAATATTTTAATCGTGAGGCAAGTTATCTATGAGCATTATAAAATCGAACTATTTTTCAAATCAATATAAATAATTGTGTTTAAAATTTAACTGCATATTAAATTTAAATAATAATGTTAATACAATGATTTTTTTTTTATTGTTATTATTATTTTATTAGTCGTAAAGAGACTATAATATAATCGTCAAGGGACTCAATTAATTTCGACGCATAATATAAACTACCGATAAGGTATACGTACAGAGAAACAAAATTCCTCAAATATTAGATGACACGCTGCAGTCGGTAATATACGAATACGAAATCGCAGAGATATGCTTTTAATAATTTTAATTTATTACCAAAATGTGATCATACATTTTCACTTTGCGGTGTCTCGGGTACCTACAAAGGCTGCTGATAAAGACACTGGTATTCGAGATAAGACAGCAATAGGCATACATAATTCATGGCTCACGCGCCCCTCGCTCTTTTTTATCCAAAAGAAAATCTAAATATTATAGCATATAAGTATACATTATAAGCCAACGCACACGCAATCGGACGAGTGAGGATATCAAATTTTGCGCAGTTGACGAGGCAAAAATGTAATCGTTAACGACATTTTTGTCGGTGTATCGTTTATCAAAAACGTATTAAATATATATATTATTCAGGATTCAGATTGCTCCGGGGGTGATTTTAAAATCACGATATTTCCAGTTTCGTCGCAAAAAAATATTATGCAGTCGAACAATTGGTACGGTGAATATAAAATGATCAATAGACATTTTTTCTGCAGTTTTTATTTAATGCATAATTTTGCTCATTACATAAAAAAATATAACAAGGCAATCAGATGTATAAAGAATAATGCAAATTGAAACATCAACTGAATACTGTCTCTGTCGGTAGATATATTAATATACTACTTGCGTTGTACAACAACGTATTATTATAAGTAGGCACATATATTTAAATGTTTTTACTAATCCATCGAGTATAGTTTATCATTAAAATATGGGCTTATTAAATTGAATTCGGTATAGTCGGTACCTACACTGCAATGTAGACTGCATAGTACTTATTTCATTGTTTTCCCTTGAATTTATTAAAATAATGTATACTCTAATGTCTCTAAAATATTACGTAGCTTAACACAAAACCAGATCAATTTTTTCTTCCTTTTATAGAAATACTAATAAGCCAAGTTATACTTGCAGTTTTATTCTTAAAATAAATTCAAAAAAATTATATAGTTTATATTTTGATTAGGCATTTTGAGACAAAAGTTTCTTAATACATTTGTACATATATAAAACAGTTCAAACGATGTGCGATAAAGTAAAAATATTTATATCCAAACTATTAATATTCAACAAATAACAATAAATAATTTTATTTAATTCTAAATATTCTAATGGGTGTATGATACATTAAAACAAATATAAATATATTATATGTTTATCCTCGATACGTTATTATTAATTATAATTGAAAAAAAACACCTGATTTAATTATAGTGCAATATTTGGTGTTCACTTACAAATTCTTTCATTTAACAAGCATAAATATAAATTATGCCGTTGATTGATGGCTCAATTAAATAAATAACATTAATGTAGGTGTATAATATTTGAAAACAAAATGCCCGAAGAAACAGAATATTTTATGATCTACATAGAAATACCCACAAGACAAATGAATGAATGAAATAATAAATAATAATTTAATTGCTCAAAACAATTAATTATTTACTACCTAACAAGATTGATGATAGGACTGCGAAACGTACAACTCTAGTATTTAGCTTTTAGTATCCAACTTTTCCTCTCATGCAATATTTTATTTTTCGTTTTTTTAGGTAGAAAATGTGTTTATCTGGTAGGTTGTGTGCCTGAATTATATATATTTTGTAATGTTTGTTGTTATATTGTGTTCAATAACATAATTTAAACTGTTTATCAATGAGAACTGGACTTGTTAAATCATACTATATTTTATTTATGTTCTTATGGAATTTATGACGGCAACGTGGCTTAATTTTGTCCAATACAGTATGCTGATGGCTAAACAGGAACCACAGAATTATAGTTAACATATAATTTTTTATTTAAAAACGTTGATTATGACATAAGTCATTAATAATTATAAAATATAAGTTAATTTAATTTATCTAAATGGTTTTTTTTTTTAATTTAAGCTAAAACCTGCATTTTTAATGTCTTATATATATAAGAATAAAAAAAAATACACATATATCGAGAAATGTAACTATATATATATATATATATATATATATATATATATATTATACATGGTAACTTAATGTGAAAAAAAATCAATTAGGTATAAAAGTTAATGAGTGATTTTCAAGTGAATAAGACATCGCTTGAATTCGTTGAAATAAGCATAAATATGATTTGTATTTTAAACACCTAACTGCCCATGTTGAAAAAATACAATACAATTTATGTTTCTTACATAATAAAATGGTATAAATATAACTAATATTTCTTATTTTTTATGCATTTTTATTTTGAAATATGTGTAAAATTAGATGGAAATAAATAAATAGATATTTTTGGATTTAAGAAATGTAACTACATTTGTTAAATTTTTCAAAAATAAAAAAATTTTTCTTAAAAAATGTAAAATGATATTTAAGATATCTTAAATTTATTAAAATTATTAGTTGTAACTTTATCGGGTTCTGATTAGTGATTACTATTCGATGAATATTATGCATACCTATATACAACGTTTAAAAATAAGAAAAAGGACAAGTACAACAATCTTAATAGGTAATATTATTAAATTCTGTTATTATGCATAAGAGAGTCTAGATACAAATAATTTATATAGAACCCGAAAATAAACTACATATGAGTATAAGGGTTTATATCAAAATAAGGAAAGTTTGTAACAACCGTGGTATTTACTATTTGAACCATTTAGCTCATTATAGTTTAAACTCTATTACTGTAAAAATAAATGTCAGCTTATAATTAATTATAAAATACATTCTAACATTGATAATGATATGTTTATCTAAGAATGTGTGACATATATATTTGAGTTTTCTCAGCACAAAAGCTAACGTGACAGATACATTAATGAGCTAATACATTTGTTTAAACAGCGAGTAAATTTACATAAGCTATTTAATTGTGCAACAGCCCCAAAGAACGATCGCCAAATATGCATTCACCATTGGCATATCAAAATTTAAAAAATATATTTGAATCATTTTTCTTATAAATCTTAACTTCTCAAGACGATTTAAAAAAGTTCTAAAATCTATTAAATGGTTACATATTTTTGTGACGAATAAAAAAAGAACATAAAAGATTTTGGTTATCCTGTTGCAATGAAATGCCTTATCATTGTTAAAATAAATATAATACATGAGTTTAAGGTTTTCTGATAAAATTTGAAACTTTTTGTGAATTTATTTTATGTAAAAGAGAGAAAAGTATAAAAAAAATATATATAGAACTTTTTTCAAATTCATCTGGGAATACACGGATAAACTATTCGACTAAAGTATTGAACGAGAAGAATTGGTAACATTTTGGAGAACATATATAATTTTTTTGTTTTTTATAATTCGCTTCGCGTCTATGTAAATTATAATTTTCTACGCAATAAACACTATGTTTTATAGGACTATAATATATTGTTACTTAAAACGTTCTTGTATAATTCCTGAAAAAAATCAGACATATTATAAACAGAAATATAAAACTATGTAGGTAATTAAAAATTAAAAATGTTGTTACAAATAACAATGTATTTAATTTTAAAATATAATCAATAGATATGTACATCAGTTATCTTGTACTAATTATAAAATTTCATTTTTACTACTAATTAATTATTTATAAAAATTTATAAAACATAATAATATTAATACAGAATTTTGATTAGACTTTGTTATAAATCATGATTTTAAATCATTAAGGCAAGTGAAATTATTTGGAAGTGTGCTTTAAAGAGTTCAATGTGATAGATTCAAGTGTACACTTAAACTTAAAAAGTTTCTGAGTTATGTATAATATTATACAACCTGACTATCTAAAGAGCTTGAGATTGAAGTATTAAGGTGTAATTCCATACTTGATATTCTATACAGCCCTTTCTCGATTTACCTATTTGCTTACAGACTAAAAAATCTTCCATAACTAGTTGTTTGTTACTTCCGTAAACACGCATTTGGTAAAGACGTAATATTATTCTTTTATATATTTTGTATGAATAAAATATTGTTGAAAATTTGTATAAAAGACAAATCTACATTGTTATTTTTAGTTTAACTGCTGATTTTTGATTGATATTTGACACTTGCAACAATATATTAAGACCCACACTTATGAATCATTAGATAAAACATTTAAGTCCATTACTATTCAATAAATATGTTATTGCCAACTTAAATTGAAGACAAACGTTTTACTATAAGTAATAAGAAAGGAGGTGTTACCATTGGGTTTCTTCCTCATCACGTCATTCATACTATTTTATTCTGTTTTTATCTTATTTGCTTATTGTAATTACTGTGTAAAGATTGTAAATTGTCTTTCTTAATAAAAAAAAAAAAAAAAAAGTAATAAGAAAAAATGTATGCATATATTAAAATTTAAAATAAAAATAAATATAAAATAATAATAAAATCAAAGAAACTACTTTGAGTACCCAGTAATATCTGTTTTGAGTATTTTCATGAATTCTCTTAAATGATACATTGGTTCTCAGTTATACGAAGTTTCAACAAACATTCGTTTAAAAATATTCTGCATGAAAATTAAAAATTGTAAATACTTAGAAAAAGATATTTTCAATTCAAACTCGTTCAATTATACTTAATATTTGAGATTATTATTTTTTGTTTTAGAAAATATAAGTTTCAGATATTTAGTAAATTAATATTAAATACACTTAAGAATATTATTTAAAATAAATTATCTCAATGGCGTATAAATGTTAAGTAACTAATAATATTTAAAATTATCCGATGAATACATTTTGTTAGCTGGTTGAACGTGAAATCGTCATGCATCCAATCAGTTGGACAAGAATGAATTAGTGGAATAGTCAATTTAATAAATATATGAATATTAGTAATTAGCTTGATCATTAAATTTTATTTATGATTAGATTAAAACATTATGAGTCAGTTAGATATCTATTATAACAATGCCATTATAATAACTTGAAGTTTAAAGATTTTGAAATAAAATGCTTTAAGATTAATGAACACTTGGGCTCGGATAATAATTTAATTGTTTAATTTGTCATCTTTTTTTTCGGATTGCCTGATAAGGAGTTTTCTAAGCCGTAAATGTGTTTCAAGAGCGTGCTATTCCAATGTAGTATGTATATTGTATATGTATAAATCATTAAACATGTGTATTGAATATTGTATCAAATTTATAATAAAAAATGAAATGTATTTTTTAGAAACGACAGTAAAAGTTAAACGAATTTAATAACAATTAAATGAATAATCTCATAATAATAATAATTATTATACAGGTACCTACAACGATTTAAGTTTAAAATATTTTTAATTCCTTGGTGTAAATATATTGCCTATACAGTCCGCCGCCAAACTATTTGGTTATCGTTTTCTTCAGTTAACTAAATCCACGAAAAATATTAATTAAATAGTTAAAATAATTATTTGTTAACACATTATCTATTGCTCGATTTTTACGAATTAAGATCTTTAAATCATAATATTCTTTAATTATTAAAATTAAATTTAAAAATGTAATGTGAGTATATACTTTAAAAATGCAATATATATTATTATGTAAGCAATGCGAAAATTCTCACAATCTTAGGTTTATCAAACCCTAAAATAATTAATGATTTTAATTAAAAATGTAGAATCAGAAACTAAGATTATTTTCAAACTAAATTTACGTTAAGTAATTTTAATATTATGTTGTTTGTAAATATTTTTAATAAACATTATAACTCCTATTGTTTATATTTTCGAATATTAATATATCGCTTAAAAATAAATGTTTAAGTTATATAATATACCTTCCAGCTGACAATTTACTAATATTTTTTTAGAACTACCTATCAAATGCAGTCACGCTGGCTGAAAATTCATATTCTAACTAATCTTGATATTAAATGTATCGAAATGTACACTTTCGTAATAATATGGTATAGATAAAAAATATTGTAAGAATCGGAGAGAACATCACCATTCACCTAGTAGACAATTCAATGGGTACTAAATTACGATGAAATAAAATTATATCTTTTACTCGTGTATAAAATATATTGATTTGAAATCAAAAAAATGATTCATTTCACAGTGTACACAAAAAACCCGTTAACACTTCTAAAATAACATTAATAGTATTTGCGGCTCTAATATCATTACATTTAAATTTAATACAATACAAATTCTATATAAGCTATAAAAGTGTTTATTTATCTTTAAATTATTTTTTAATTTAATGGTAATACCATTAAAATTACATAGTAAATAAACTATAAACATTTTTATTACAAGATATAATTTTACAGTGTATAAATAAGTAGAGATATTCGAAGAATATTTCGATGTAAATATTTAAGTATAACTTTTTTATTAAATTTATATTTTAACTTTTATTAAATAATACACGATCTGTAAATATAATTTTTACAAAGAAATGATTCTAAAAAACTTGATTTAGGGGAGTATATCACTGAGTTCTTAGTGTTATTAAATAATAAAAAGTAATGAAACACCAAATGTAAAAAACCAAATTCATTTTATTCAAAATCTAAAATGACTAAAAATATATTTTTATTAATTAATTGGTAGTTAGTTATAAATTCATAAAAAGAAACTTTTGTGTCAGAGAATCTCTCCAAAACAAAATTATTAGAAGATTATATACGCATTGTACAGTCATCATAAATTCCATGTTAGCTCTTATAAATTATATTTGAAATATATTTCGACCGAAAATATCTTAATAATAATTATATTGTAAATAAAATTTAACTGTATACCTAAGCATTATTATTTACTTATCAGCATAGGTATTATAGTTGATACATATTTCGTTACAGTAATTAATTTTGACTTAATAAACAACAGAATTCGACATTATACTTTCAAAAATTGCTTTTAATGTATTTAAAAAAAGTTGAAAAAAAATAATGGCATTATCAAACGCAGGAGTTTAATTGGAAATTTGATTAAAAATTACTAATACTCTGTTGTTATTAATTCCATTACTGTATAGTGTATATATGTATGAAATATTGGCTGATGATATTAATGACAAATTTATACGGAAATTATAATCAATATCAATATTTGAATATAATATTATTATTATATTTTATAGCTATATGTACATAAAATTATGGTGTAAACATAATTATTTTAGTCTCATATACCTAATTTTATGAAGTAAAAATTGTTTTGTTTACAACCACTGTAACTTGAAATATTCTACAAACTTAACCAATATTGTACTTATTCACCTATATGTATTGATAGTACCTATTATAAATGTTTACCCACGACTTGAGAGACTTGGCGATTAAAAAAAAAAAAATTTTTATATTCGTAATAATAAAATTCAGATTCCCATTGCTGAGATACTTTTAACCGTTCGCTCGATGTCTGTGTGTTTATTGTTTACAAAGAACTCAAAATGGAATTCACTTAACGAAAACATTAACACTTTATAATGGGTAAATCATCAAATGGCTATTGGAATAGTTCGCGAAATTCTTAGTACTCTTACCCAATATAAATGGTATTTTCACAACAATAGTTTAAATTAATTTTCACCAGTGCTTTGAAACAATATCTGCAATCGTAATCCGAAACAACTGAAATTCCAAAAGTCAGGAAATATATTTTTATGTAATGCACAACGCGTTCACAAAATTGACTTGGCACCTTCGTTGTTGGACTTTGTGGACTTAATCGATTAAACATGTCAATACAATAATTAATAAACCCTCCAGCAATCATCAATTTAATGAGTGCATATTTTGGATATTATCACAATAATTATATTGCCATTAAACATACTGTATTCAATGTCATTCATCAGCTACAGAATTTTATGTAATTATTTAAGAACGGTACATTTATATATTATTCTGATCTTATTTATTTTTCAACTGTTTGCAATCTGTTTTGATATAATTGTTCTTGAAATAATTTAAATATAATTATTTTGCTTCCGGTTGGTCTATTATATTTGCACGAAAAAATATATAATAATAATAATAATAATGTGTTGAATTAGAATAAATATAGTGAACAGCCCTTATTATTGTAATTAAATTGTCACCTAAAACATGTAAATTTTAAGTAATAGAATATAATGTAAATTATGTATAAAGCATGTCGTCGAAGCTATATAGATCAATAAAAAAAAATAATAATAATAATAATGTCATATAATATTGAGTACTGTGTTAGTATTCGCAATAATAAATCCATTCGGTACATTCTAAAAATCATCACTGTAGGAAAATGTTCAAATGATTAACATTTAAGGACTACGATAAAGTGTTCCACGCACGCACAAAAAAATTTTTGAAAACGTTTTATAGATATGTGTTTGAAATAATTAAAGTTTTTTCGATTACAGGTCCTTTTTAATCTCGCTTAATAATATATATCCTTAATGACAACGATCACAAGCACAATGGGTTCAATAGCGATCAATCATTATTCGACTGTACTGGAACATTTGAAGTCTAGCTCTAGGGAATTCGAATAGGTATCGACATTTCGGTTCGTTCAAAAAACTGCAGAACGATATGAGAGTACAGAGGGACGTTATTCTGGTCCCGTCAATAGTCGTATTTAATTGTATTTACAGAATAGATAATATATTATGTGTAGGGCGTTGATGACGATTTCGGTGCGATGTGTAATTAAATTTTTTTCTAAACGTTTTTCTGAATTGTCTACTTGTTTATTTGACTGTGTTGTTTGTATTGACATTGACTACTCGAACAAACGTTTTGCACAGATAAAACTTAACGCTGTCTTCCACTGGTAGAACTATACTGCCAGTGCCATAAGTATTTGGAGAATGGTTTAGGGGTTCTACCCCCCCGCCCCACACACACACACACTTGAAATTATACGCCATTGTTTAGAGCATGACGTATTGTATTTGGTAAATATATTATTAAAATGTTATTTACAGTATTAGATAACTCGTAAACGCTGTATGCAGAAAATAAGCTACGACTTGCTCATTGCTGGCCGATGAAACTCCGATTTGGTGAGTGTGTTCAATTCTTAATCAACGCGTTCTCTGTTTCATTGCGTAGAGCAGCTGACCTGACATTTTTTTGAGCGATTGCCGGATTTTATATCATACACTGACATACAGCTTATGCTTTTGTTTTGTTTTTTTTTTTAATTTCCGTCTTTACCAAATCTGGCCAATAACTTCTAACTACGTACGTAAATCTAAGATTTTTTTTATTTTTGAAGGGTAGAAAATAGGATTTTTATATGGGTCACACAGTAGCATTACTCTCGTATCCCTTCTTGTCTATTTACTTTAACAATAGAAAACGTCTTCTTTATTATATATATTTTAAAGAGCATGAACATAACTTTTTTTTAGGGGGTAGCATAAAAGTATGAACATCTTTGTAAATCTTTTGCCACTCGACGGACTCAAGCTCTTATTTGTTTTCTCTATGAGCATACATTTTCTTATTCAAACTATAATAATTTTATTGTATTATTAAAAATAAGATGTATTCATTATTTTATCATTGTAAAAAATAATAATTGATAAGTATTTAACTATATGTAATGCATATGGCATATCATACAACATATAATAACCAATTCAATAACTAGTAATCTATATGGTATATAAATAATTTACTAATATATCATAGAAATTTCATGATTTTTAAATTTATAATTTTTTCTATTAATTAGATAAAGGAAATTGAAAATGTCCAATATTAAAAGGTGTACGTTTTTGTCTCCAACGTTTATTTTATGTGATCAATAAGTTTCCATCGTTTCAATAGTATGTCAATTGTAATACATTTTAAATAGGAAAATAAATATAATTTTGTTATTATAAATTGTATTCTTTCTTATAGTAACATACGCAATTGTTATGTTGTTACTAAACTGTTTAGTGTTTACCTAAGGAAAATCTTTTAATAAATAAATAATACAATTATATTTTGTCAACATAAACAACCTGTGATGATAAACGTTTAGCTACCATTATATTATATTTTAGCCATGACAAATCTCCTAAGAAGTAATAATCTACTAATAATCTATAGATATCTATAAACAAATATCTAGATTAAAATATTTATGAAATAATTAAAATATGTTTTTACTCTTGTTAGGTAGAATAAAATTAAACTCAACTAAACTCAAATCGTGCCATTAAATTATGTAAAAAAAAAAAAATGTAATTTTGGTTCATTCATATGTTCAACTAATTTACCATCGATATAATTGTCGATAAAATGCTGTTAACAGTCGCATTGTGTACTCCATGTTCACCCACATAACTAAAAATACAATAACCCAAATATGTTTATACCTATGTAGGAAAAACCTAGTGATTTGATCCATTGTGCACAGCAGACCATACACCCACATGAACTACGACTAATAACCTTGACCTCAATTAAAACCGTGCTATCGAAGTAAAATGATTATTGAAATCATAAAATTTAATATTTTAGGATAACAAAAATGCATTTGTCATTTGAATTACGAATATCACAACGTCAAGTTTATGATGGTAATGTTCCGGAAACGAAGAAGTGAATCGGAACTAATAAACAAAATAGTTATTTTTTATAAGGTTTTATTATTTCTTCTTACAACTTTGAAAACCGGTGTGGCAATCGCTTAAAACGGAAATCGTGTCTCTTTTGTGTACGCTAGGGTAGAGGATATTATATTATGCTTCCGAAACGTTCCGGTCGAACTTTATGGCAATTATTATTGTGTCGTATGAAAAAATAAAAGTTACACGTAATAAAACCTATGTATACGAATTTATAAAAATAATTCTAAATACTGTAGTGTTATTATTTCTCGCCTTTTATTTTTTACGACAAAAAATTATTATATGTACCTTATTCATATTTTTCTATCTATGTCTTCGATTCTATTTTGCGACATTATTTCTTACTCCACTCCAGACGTGTAAGCAATATTAGTATATTTTTTAAATGCTTAATGCATCATGCATTTGATAAAAATTCTGAAAGACTAAACCAACAATACATAAATAAAATAAAGAAATATAGGTTTTAAATTTCTATTGAAAGTACAAAACTCTATAACAAATTTACTTTTATAATGTACTTGTAATAACTCATTCAAACAATAGACCATAATATAAACGGTTTTGATTTTTTTACGAACTTAATTTTAATATGATTAAGCTTAAGACCATAATATTTAAACGTTAGGTGATTTTAATTTTCTGTGTCTTGATATAATTATATTAGGTACAAACAAATAAAAAATAAAAATGAAAATTATATTAGTTATTTTCAAAGATTTATTACGTTGTAATATTGTATAATATAATTTTTGACAATTTCAAAACTATAATAATTGGCAATTATTTTATAAAGTCTCATATTTTATACTATTATGTTTATGACTCAACTATTGCATACAAAAAGATTAGCAATAAAAAATCAAATGAATTAAAAATACAAACTCGGTGAAGTAAAAATAAGCTATTAAACTTATCGGTAAAATAAACTTTCTTATTAATTTATTTTTATGCATATTTTAATTTTATAGTCAAGATCAAACGGATAAAAGATGTTAGCTCATACATTAAGATACCATTTAGAATCATATTTTGTAAACACTCGCATCATTTAAAGCCGTGACGTGTAATCATTTCCTACATATTGCCACTGGCGAGTCTACAAAATAAGCTCATAGCATTTTAATCCGTTTAGGATTATAGAACCAATATGCATCTCATACTCATCAGAGATTATATTTATATTTTAAAACCAATAAAGATAACCGTCTTGTATTCAGAGATTGCTTATATTATACATCTATTTATATATACGCTCTTTTAGCATCCGATCGAAATAAATATCTATTTAAAATGTTCAACTCAAAGTAATTTCTGTTCAGATGGTTTCAATTTTAGTTCGAAAATACTAAAATTGAAACCATCTGAACAGAAATTTCTTTGAGTTTTTCATTAATCATTATACAATCTAACAGGTTGAACGAGGTAAAATCATATTTTACCAATTCCAAAATCATAATATTATAACAGTAGGTATGCAATTAACATCAGCTTAAAGGATCGGTTATCGTTAATCATGCTCGTTATCGTATATAGCATATATATATAATATTGTGGTTCGAGCTGCACTTTGTAATTAAAAATTATGTTACTCTGATTCTATACAAAATCCATACAGTGGCATCGTCAATTCACTATTCAGCCATTGACGTGAACACGACTATTATAATATTTCATGTGTACTGCGGCTACTGGCTGCGTGTACTGCTGTTGTGTAGGTGCTGCCGTATAAGAAGAGTAAACTTCTAAAGATAATTAATTGTTGGTGCTTGTGAAATCTGCCATCCACAAACTGGACGTTTCGGAGATTAATGACCCGTCGATTAAACGCAGTCATATAATATAATATATAACATAAAAGAGCAATTCTTCGATTTATGACTAGAAGTATTCGAATCAAAAGAATATGTACATATATATTATATTTTGATTAAAACAACGAACAGTGATATTACTCATTTTTGAGGTAAGACAAATAAGTTCAAATATTGCAGAAAGATGTAGGTAGAAACTGCGTTTCCAGAGAACAGATCCGAGAGAAGAGTGCAACGGGAGTATATAACGGGAAACTTCGATGAATAATAATGTTATTTTGTGAGATAATTATTTAAATACTATTTCTGGCACTAATTTAGTGACTTTGTATGCTAGGAGTCAGTGTTGTTATTAATGAATAAACATCAAGAACTAATAAATAAGTTATTTATATTTTATTACCAAACTCCGTCATTACCATGCAGATGAATAACGTAACGACATGCAATGATTGTACAACTTTGAACAATTTAAATACCATAATATTATGGTAAAAAAAATCGTATTATCAATTATGTACGAGTTAAACAGGGCCTTGGAAGCAATGGAAGCACAACAACAAATCAACTGTATTTATATCTATTGAATACATCAACATAGAGACTGCGCATGATAAAATAATATTGTATTAATATATTATGTTCTTATATAAAAATATACGTGAATCAAAATTCATGAATATTAAATTTGTTTGTTTATTTCTGACTTGCCGATAAGCATAGGCGCAATTTCAACTTTTGATCTTGGGGGGGGGGGGGGCTGAATATATTAAAAAGCTAGCAGATATTTATAATAAAGCATATTAAATTATATGTCATACATTTTTCGGAGGCTCCAAAGCCCCCCTCAATTTGCGCCTATGTCGATAAGTGAATAAAATTATAATTAAATAAATTATAAAATACATAAACAAACAAATAATACCTTGAAAATATTATTTTTTTCCGGGATTTTTAAAATATTTAATTTTTAAATAAAAAAAAATTATTAATATTGAAAATACTAGGAAAATCGCTCTGATTTACAATATAAGTTTCAAGTGCACTTCGTCATAGAGCAGTTCACTGTAATGAATATCATGTTATATTTGAATTTATTGATAAATCATTGTATATAAAAACAGTTGTGAGAATAGCCGGTCTTTTACTCATAAAAACTATATTGTATACATAATGAATATCATAAATCGACATTCACTAAAAAAGTCGAAGATTTATAGCCTATAATTAACAATAATATCACAAAAAGAATCAAAATATTTTTCAATATTACTTATATGAACATAAAAAAAATTTCAGGCAACAGTGTTACAGAGTCTGAGTATTGATCAATTTTCTGACTTCACTAATTGTCGAAAAACATCACAATTAAATTACTAATAAATGTTTACTAACAACTATAGATATTAGATGTTGGTAGAATTCACGTAATACCTTGTATGGAATTTCCAGTTAATCTTGGTAATAAATGTAAATAATATTGCACTTTTCAAATAAAACTAAGAGAAACATTGATTTTTAACCTAATACCTACACAATAACGTAAACAATATCTCACTAGTAACAATTAACATCTCCAAAACATATGGGTTGGAAACAGCTAATATTCTAGTGAAAACAGTCTTTGACTTTCACATAGTATCCGGTATTGCGATGGTGACAAAACTAGAGTACAATGAATAACAAAGTCTTGAAAAGACCAAGCAACCGGTTACTCAATATGCGATTTCTTCACTAATCCCGGTCCATCATCAAGTAGTTATTTTTGTTTAAATAAAAATCAGTGAAAGTTAAATGTTATTTGTTTTAACACCTTCCAAATGTGTTTTATTTAATAAGTCATAAAAATGCAAGCTATTTGTCAAAATAAATACATTTTGATAATTACAAAATTTTTGTACGAAATTAGAAACTAAATATTCTTTTTTTTTTACTGCGAAAAACGATGATAGAGAAGTAAACAAAAATAATTTTTTTTTTAAATAAAGTGTTTGAAAATAATTGCTAGCTATATTTTTTCGACTGTTATTTGTTTTTGATTGTTTGTTTTATTTTCAATCAATTTTACCCTAGTAAACCGTCACATTTTCAAAGCCATAAAATAAGACCAGAAACTTACATTTGTGTGTTTTCGAATCTTCCCTATACTACCCACTCCATCCTCCATATACTCATCAACTCCTACATTCAACGGTAAAAGCCAACTACACTTCTATGTATGTGTACATACATACAGCTCATCCATGCAAGAACCCGCGACTTTTATTAATGACAAAAAAAAAAACAACAGTAATAGACATGACTACACGTATATCATCGTACGCCTTCCCGTCAAACGGACTGCAACTACGGTTGCACTGTACAAAAGCTGGAAGCAGTTCAGAGTGTTGTTCGTGGCCAATGTGGCGAAATGATTCGAAGAATACATATTATAAACGTATTGCCTTTATGGCCAGAACTATTCATACGGCGGCTAATAGGGATCGGACTGTGCGCTGTTATTGTTATTATTGTTGGATTTCTTTCTTTTCGGCTTTTACCCGCTCGTTCAGTTATCGGTATATGGAACGAATTTGGAAAGAAAAAAAACAATGAAAATGCCCAAAAATATTTAATACACTATAACTGTATACATCATGCACATAGAACCCTTATGGAAAAACATTTCAAGTTGAACCAGTAATGTGGTATAATATATATATGTATATATATATTTATGTTTGAGAGTGTGCGCTCATTCGATTATTGGATTGTATACACGGCTATACAGACTACTCCAATGAGTATAATATGATGGGATAAGGGAGAGATGATTCAAAAGTTTTTATTCGATTCGAGTGTCGCTCTGGGTGACTCTAGTTTTATTTCAGGGAAATACAAACGATAAAAAATTCAACTCTTTGTCCACAGGTCCATGACAGTAACAAATTAAAATACAAAAACATCACGCATTAATCAGGGTTCACTGGTTGATAATTATCAACGTTTTTAAATAAAAGGAAAATCAAAAATTTAGATATTTTTGGCGATTCAGAGCATTAAAATAAAATTAAAATTGAATCAAAGTGAATTTTTTTTATTCAAATATACGTAGATTATATAAATAGGCTCACATTAGTATGGTAAATCTCAAGTTGTATAAACAAATTGTTTTAAGTCATCATTAATATATGTATATCATCAGTGTTGTTGAGTTCATTAGTTTTAACTTTTAAAAGAAGTGTATTATGTATGACAAGACTACCAAAAAAAAAAAGAATTCACCTGCAATGACATAATAGATATAATTAAATGTAAACAGTTTAAAACATATAAGCTAACATAAAAAAAAAATAAAAAATATTTAGCCTGAAATATTATAATTTTTTCAGTATCCTGATGAAATATGAAGAGAATTATTTTTTATATAGAATAATAATCTGATCAATACAGTTGTTTGTCTTTGTAAGCTACCAATATAAGCGTCAAATGTCTCAATAACTAAACATGTTTTTTACTATAAAATAAAGTAATAGAATATAAAGATAAAGAACATATACATCATAATTTAATATTGTAAAAGTATTATTTTACCATTAAACAGAAAATAATCAATCAGCGTATTGAAAAAATCAGCGTATTTAGTGAAATATATTTCACATAGGAGTGTTTTCAGAATTATCATTGTGTCCTGTCTACTTGTTTCTTTCATCAGATATTTTTTTCCTTTACCTTCTCAACTTATTGTTAACGACCATTATTTAATATAAAGATAATCATTAAATACCCAGTAATATCGGTACCTTAAATCTGAGTTAAGTTAATTTTAATGTCATATATTTACATTGTTGTTTTTGAGAAAATAATTACTCTACTGAAAGCTTATAAAACAATTTTATATGACGGGATAAAATATTTTGTTTTTAAATTAACCAATTATCTATACTAAGCTACTTAATTATTTTTAAAGTGTCTATTGCGAATAGATTACGTCATTTATTTTCTCTTGTTTTTAATTAATTAATTGCCATGGACTTGCAAAATTACGTATACTAGTACACTTCAATTTTTAACAAACAAAATTTAGTTATTGACATCTTTTAAATGGATTTGTTATGTTTTATACAATATTTATAACATATTTGAACCATTTTTTTACAATTTACTGCAAAAAGTTTTCATCAAATTATTAAATGATTATAACAATGTAATTTAGAAAAGCAATATATAAATACCTGCATGTACAGTAATGTACCTGCCAACTAGAGAGCAGTAAGTTAAGTATAATAGCTATTTTGAAAAAAAAAACTTTATACAATTTTTATACAAGCATATAAGTTTTTATTTTTTAGTTTTATTACTCTTCTCAACAGTGATTAATCGATTAATAATTACTTTAACGGACATTTATAATTAACCCTAAATTTTCAATATTGTTAAACTATACTAAAATGTTTAGCATCGATTAAACCTCATAGCTAACACAAATTTTCAATAATTGGTTAATAGTTAGTGGTCACGTTTAGCAACAATATATTTTATTCAAAAAAAGCAACAAAATCTCTATACAATAATTATAATTTAATGTACACAGATATATTTAAATAAACGCAACTGATTTCCCTTTAAATCTTCACTTAATAAATTATTAAGTCACTAAATTGAAAATAAATATAAACTACATAAGAAACAAAGGAACTGAAATAATTAAAAATATTGTTTTAATTATTATTGTACTTTCAGAAAAAAACATATTTTTGTGCTAATATATATGATTTAAAATTTAATTTATTTTAAAATACCTACTAAACAATTATTATTGTTAGCATACAATACAAATAATATAATTATTGTTGTGAAACGTATTATTAGGTAATTGTAACTTAATAACGACATTTTTTTCAAAGATCGTATAAGTTAACAACGAAAAAGCATTTTATTATGAACCTGTAATGAAAAATTGAGAGTTAAAAACACAGTTTAATATATGGTAGATGTTGTTTAACTTTAAAACTTGGTTTGTACTGTAACTGTTAAAAATTAAACTTTGTATTTAAAGGTTCACTAAATCTTACATTTCAAAAGAAAGTCAACATTGTAATATTTGGTAACAAATTTTTGATTTAGAAAATACTCTAGGAATACAAACAAAAGTATATTATTTTTTTAATCTTCTAGTAATTTAATATCATAATCATAAGCGAAATCTTTTGAGGTATAGAAAATATAAGACAATATCCATTGTACCTAACTTAAAATAACCAGCTGTAATCGATTATAAATTTACTAAAATGATTTATGAAGAGACTTAAATTATTTTAACATATTATAAATAGGCATATAGGTAACTAAGATGCTCGATTATCTATAAATATGTTTACGTATTTTATTTGTAATATTTATTTATTTTTAATCAAACTTTAAAGAATTCAAATATGTTTAATAGTTTGTTTAATATTTAAAACAGTAAAATTAAATTTTACAAGTAAATCTCAAAAGTTCACATTTTTATCCCTCGATAACATGCCGAGATCGTTAATTTTATTGCTGTTATATAATTAAATATAATGGTTGAAATTATAACAACTAATAATTATAATTAATATTATTATTCATTATAACATGCATTTTATTAACTCATTTACGGTGTACAAAATATAAACTGAATATATAACTGTATAATTATTCTTAAAACCATGGTACCAAATAGTAATTATTTTATAGATTTTATTAGTTTATGAAATAAAATTAATAAAAACCTACCTAAATATAATGCATTTAATTCAATTAAATAAAACTTATTTGATTCAATACCCAAAAAATAAATATATTTTTACCTACTATGATCATGATAATAGATTATTGATCTCACAAATCACCTAAGTAGATAAAGATAAAAATAAAAACATAATTGGTAATATCTAAAATAAAGATAATATAATAACGTATATAATTATTAATTATAGTTGTATTAGACTGACGAATCGTGATTATTTCACGGTCTGAATAAAAATGTTTAATTTGAATAAAAAAAAATTTATGACTTAAGATAGTCATAAAAAGGTTGATTTTTATGAACAAAATTTGATGTAGATATTATAATAATATTTATGATCCTCAGTAATTAAAATAAACTTCACGTCCTGTAGTTAACTGTCTATATTAATATTATATTATTATCATAACTATCAGTTTTTTACTATGCGGATCATACCTTATCGTTATTATAATAATAATTCACGAACACTGCCAATTATTACTTACAGCACTAAGTATCAATTCCAGAGATACATTTTAAATTTTAATCGATTTAGCAACGCGGAATTTGACGTGTATTAATTTATTGTGCAATTTATTTAGTAATAAAATAATATGATATTACCGATAAAGCGAACCACCAAACACAGTATCCGATCGGGAAATAAAAAAAATGTTAGTTGACAACGATGAACTTACTAATAATGTAAGGAGCAATCAAATATAATTTTATAATTTTTTTTTTTTTTATTAGAAATAAGCCTCGGCTGCGGAGGCCATTGGCTGACATAGTTTACATGTTAATGATAATTGTTGTATACACTATTTACATTATTTACATAAACATTACACATATTAATTTTATTATTGTATACCTACCTAATAATAATATTATTGTGAAAATAATTATAATATTTTACTTACAGCCTGTAGATTGATGTCCGCTAAGACTCGACCGACCACCACGTAGCTCTGCAGCTGAAACGAAACGCTTATATAATATTATTATATTTCACTGCTGTGATAGTTTTTTTTTTATTATTATTATTATTTAAAAACCGAATTTAAACAATAACAATCGACGTTCGGATTATAAAATATTATTTAAACGAAAAATAACCGCCAAAAAAAAATCACACCACGAAATCCACTCACTCCGACCGATGAGTAAGCTACCTCTGCGGGACTTTCGGCGGTGAGCACACACACGTGATCCACCGGCACGCCGCACGGAAGGAACGACTGGACCCGATTGCTACCGAACGCACGCGTGTAATAATAATGACGTTTCGCGCCGCATCATCGGGGCCGGCCATAGAAACACGGCGTAAAAATAATAATCGTAAAATTCACATTTTTTTTTTTATGGGGAGGGAGCTGCCCTACTACTGCAGCGGTCGTGGGCGCGTTTGAGATTGACTGAACCGTACCCGAAAGACGTACTGGGAAATCCTTAAAACCCATCCCCGCGAGACAAATAAAATATTTTTTTTTTTTTTTAAACCCGAAGACTTTGGAAAAATAGAGTAAAAAATTAAACGTTTTTGGCAGCGTGATGTCCAAAACGACGATACTCTATAATATGTCATATACTATATAATATGATCCACGAAAAATGCAATACTATAAAATATTTTATATTATTATTCTTATTATAGCCCGGCGAGATGTTTTTGTATCATAATGTATAATACCATATAACTACAATATTAGAATCATTATTATTATTATCGGAGTTACCTAGTTTCACATACAATGTATCTCAGCGATAAATTATTTTTATAATAATAATATTATGATAGTTCGTTGTATGCTCATCGTTTGTGTGTGACATGTGTATTATTATAGTTCATAAGCAACGTTAGGTATTCAGTGAAATGACACGATATTTAATTTTAAGACCTCGAATTTCCTTATGTAAAATATTTTAGAAAAACTGTTATCCTCCCAATTTAATCTCTACAGATAATTAACTTTATTATGGTAGGTATAATATTATTATTATGTGCATAATATACTAATATAAACAAGCGTTTTTTCAAAAACAACAGTAATCTAAGGCTACAAAAATAGTTAGACATTCCTTCATTAATGTCGACATATATTATTATTTTTATGTTATGAGTGTTTAGTAAAAAACCGGTCATAACCAGATTAATTTTATTTGTTATAGGTACCTAACTTATATTAATTATGAGTGAAATGTTGTAGAAATCAAATATTGCTGACCACAATATCAAAACATTTTTACCAAAAATAATAATATAATGACTGAATAATATTTTTTACTGGCGAAATCAAATAATAAGAAAATATAGTAATCGTTCTTATTATTATTGTTATTAAACGATCTACAAATTGTTTTGTTTAGTGAGCATACCTACAAATTCGGTTGTTAATAATTTCGTTATGTGGTATTGAGAAAAAGATCCCTCTTTAGTAATCATTTCTTCTGCGAAATTCATCTTTAAATTAATAATAAAATTGTAAATAATCTATTAATAATACTATAGCCTAGGGGTGTGTATGATTCAATTATTGTATGTATAATAAATAATAATTCATATAATAACAGAATATTAAATTATAACTTATAAGATAATACACATACCTAATACATATTAGGTAGGTATATTCGTACAAATTATAAAAAAGTGGGTAAGTCGTGGATGTCGTTTTGCTGTACAGTAAGTTACAAGTGGGTTACTTTAATGGATGGAATTAAATTTGAATCCAATGATATTATATCATTTATAACATTATATCAATTCTAAGCGGAGACGGTTTATCTGTCTAGGATATATTATTAAAAATTTTCAAATCTTAGATTTAAAAAGTCGCTCAAATGTTTCGAACATTTTAGCATGTCTAGCTAGGTAAGGCTAATATAAATAAACAACCCAAATTTCAAGTTTTTACGAATGTTTTTAACCGAATTACAACAAAAAAACTCCCAAAATTAAAATACCTATAAATAACTTCAAAACTACTATCTTTAAACCACAAGGAACAAAATTCAAAATACAACAAAAAAAATCTCTTGTCATTTTTCATTTGAAGCAATATTTCTGGTAGAAAACGTCGTCCGTAATTATTTAATATTATAAAATCGTGAAATCGTACGTTTTTTCTCCTTTTCGAGTACCGTTTATAAAATCGAAAAATACCTCTCTAAAGTAGTACCAGCTCAAGAACATTACCTTTCAGAAAAGATGCTGCACTTGATACTTTTGAGCAAGTTTAGAGAGGGAAAAAGTGCTTACAGAATAAAAAAGAAAAAGAAAAAGAAAGAAATATCATTGTAAACCCAATACATTCATTCGCTCTGCTCAGAATCTAAAATTTCATTTGTAAAATATTTTTGAATAGAGGTAACTGATTTTATTTAAGTATATTAAAATAAGAAAATAAATGGCTTGATGCCTAAGCCTAATACAATAATAGTCATAAAACCATTATTGTAATAATACTATGTAGCTAGCAAGATACTTGTATATTTAGCATATTTATGTACGATAAATAGAAAAGATTTTTTTTTCATTATATGCCAACCTACCTACTGTAGTTGGTTACTCTATATTTTATAAATCGCAAAATATGTCAGATTGCACTTGACGATGTAAACATAGTTAATTTAAAAATATTCTGTACAATTAATTAAATTAAATTTTATGAAGGGCATTAATTTTCGTATCGACCTGAATAATTATACTTAACAAACGCGTAAAACTTGATGACTTGTTAAAACGACCGCAATACAAATTTACTATTATAATATATGTACGTCCACTAAAACCATGTTCTTAGAATATGCGCCCAAACTTGTTTTGGGTAAAATCAGTGCAATGCACCCGGCTACCACCTCTTACCCCTGAATATCGGATGTGTCTTTAAAAAAAACGATTGTCACGCATTGTCGGCAATTGACTATTGATTTAAAACAACCATTACAATATCCGAAATTGCTTCCTAAAGTCATTGCAATTTATATCCAACTAAATTAATTACATATAGGAATCTGTTTTAAACAGTTTTGAAACATATTTAACATCACATTGAACTATAAAAAAAAAGATATATGGATGCGCACTATCAAACTCTTAAGGTAAGAAAATCAATTATTAAATTTTAATGTTCAAGTACTATTTTGGAATTCGTTTTATAAATGCATACAACTATAGATCAATATCAACTGAAAAAAAAAATCGAAAAGCATAAAAAATTTCATCTGTATATTATTTTTTTTTTTATGTAAGTATATTTAATTCAATAAACAGGATTTATAAAAGTGATTATTTTGTTTCTCATCTTGTGCAAAAATAAAATCTATCAAATTATTATTTTGATTGATTCGTCGCCAGAAATATAGTTAAAATTATTTTACCTATTAAATTTTATTTTATTTTCAAGATCATCATACAATATCTAAATTGAATATACCTAATTATATTTAAATATAGTGCTAATTAAATGGCTGCCTATCTATAATAATCTATACCTGCGAAATACGTAGGTGCGGCTTAATAATTATTGTTTTATAATGCATATAATTTACGCACATCAAATTACGTCGATCAAATTACTTTGTATAATACCACACAAATTGAATAAAAACAATTGATTAAATGATATTCATTGTTAATTTGGAAATTCTTAAGAGCAATATTCATTAAAATTTTGATTAACTGTTGAAGTAAAAAAATATAAATTATACCAATATTTACATATCCTATACCTATATGGTTATGTATGTTTTAATATTATTGTACATAGACATATTATGTAAAACACCGAAGACAAGAAGTAAAAATATAATAACACCTTTAGGCAACAGACTAGGTACTATTACTACGTTTTACAAAATCAAATTAAAGATGTTGTAGATATGATGGAACACATGTATATACATATAAGAAATTCAATAGGTATCAAAGAATCACAATATTTTAATCAAAATATTCATGTAAAAGTAGATATTTAACTATTTAAGAGAAAACAAAATGTTCTCCAAACTATTAAATACTCTGCTAATTATTTCAGTTATAATAATAAAGTTATCACATATATTTTTAATGTTTAAATCAATGAATTTAATTGGATATATATCCAATAATCTACTTGATGCTATATTATTTAAGAAAGAATAAACGATAAATAATAAAATATTTAGAATCCTACGGTTAAGTTTATATGAAACTGATAAGTTGCTTCCCAAAATCTATTTATAATGTAAATTGCGACTCCGGTTATTTTTTAATATACAAGTAGTAGCTCGTACATTATAGTTTTTTACGATAAAATTTGTCTTTTCTGCGTTGACAGACTTAGGGCTATCTTTGACATGAAAAATGTGGTTTTTTAGTTTCTTAATGTAATATCATTAAGTATAATAAATTATAATATGAATTGTATAAAAATACCATTTTTGCGGATATTATGTTAACACTCATAATTGAGGCGAAATTAGTGTAACCAACTCTAACTTTTATTACCGATTAAGGCTACGTCTTTAATATTATAGTTAAATATTTATGTGCATTACTTTAAATTTTAACTAGCAAAAAAGCCATAGTGATATTATTTATAAATAATTTTAAAATGATCAAAAAAAAATTTTAACGATAATAATAGTTTATGTATTTATTATACCCTGTGCGCAAAATGATGAACATTAGTTAACTCTTAATGGTAATCTCATAATTTGACATCTCAACTTTAAAGTTTATTAACAAAACATTCAAAAGTAATTATTTATGACGTTATGTACAAGAGATATAATAATGATGTTAACTATAGAAAGTTCTAAAATGTATCATGCGTAATAGAACTATAGAAGTACAAATTATATTTATTCTTCAGATAGTCGATATTAGATATTATGTCTACTGTTATTGTTATAACAATTAAAAAAGTATCTTTAATAATTAAATATCCTTCCACTACCTACTCTAGTTGCATAATGAAATTGTCAAAACAACTAAATATATTTTGTTCTATTCAAATTCTTTGTTGAAATTTATAAATGTATATAATATATATAATATTCAATATTTTCATACACATTCGCGTTATTTGTGGTTCCCTTTAAAAAGTTCATAAATTCAATACATAGGTTTCCAGTCAATTGTTGAAAAATCCAAACAAATGCGAAATCCCGATTGAACAATTATACCATATATTTAACGAATATTTATTTTTATTGATAATGAATGGAAATAGTGGTAGACGATAATATTAGTGAATTGTCAAAAAAAATTTTCAACTAAAAATATATTTAAAATTGTAATAGCCATGCTTACTTTTATACTTTTAACATGACATTTAAAATGTATGTATCTTATTATTAAATTTAATGTGTCAATAATTATGCTAAGTGCCTAATATTTTTTAATTTTTTAAGTTAAAACTTCTTAGGTGGCATATTTTAAATTGTAACTAGAGTGAACTGTACATCAATACACATGATAATCGTATACGGTATATGCATTCACTACATAAATACCTATACAGAACATAGGTATTAACCTGACTTAATTCATAATACTATGATTATCATTAGGTACCAAATGTTATTACTTATTAGGTAGTAAATATGTACCTATTGTGTATATATTGTGTCTCCGTTTAAATATGGGTCAAGTTTAAAACTTATAAAATTATAATGCATATCAATAAATCCAAAATATGTTAAAAGTAAAATTTTAGTAGAAACGAAATAGTTTAACATAACCAATAAAAAAAAAAAAAAAAAAAAAATGTTTTCGCCACTTTGAACCCGGGTGGTCGTCACGCGTCCAAGAATTACTGACAGTGGGCGGTGCGTACTCTCAATCACTTTGCCTGACTGATTGCAGAAATCGTGTCCCTCCAAGCAACATTGACGTTTTTTTGTCATCTCATTTTGATAAACAATGTCGTATGTAAGAATTATTTCAATCAGAGGCCATTAAATGAGGATAAAATGTATATGATGTACGTGTGCTTATATGGTTACAAATAATAGGTATATATATAAATAATAAATATATAGAATGATTATTTTAAAGCATACTCACCTTATTTGTATGCTTAAATTATATACATATGTATTAAAATTCTAATGTTTAGAAATTTTAAATAAACTTAATTACTATATTTTCGAGTAAGTACTTGAGATTTTTCGTACTACTTAAGGCAGGCCCGTATACAGAGGGGGGTTTTGAGGTTCAACCTCCCCCCCCCAGAAATTATTTTCATAATAAAGTAATATATTCTCGTATACTTACTTCTAAAAAAATTATATATAGAAAATATTGATATTTAGAAGGATGATCCTGTGACAGTATGCAAACTTCTGTTTTTAAAATAGGAACTTTGCTTTTTCACTTTTAATCAGTGATGTAAAAATGTCGTATTTTATTTTTTATTCTTTGCATAATATGCAGTGTATTATAAATGTACTGGTGTACCTATTAAATGTGTATAATATAGTATTTGAAAAAAACTTACAGTATTTACAAAGTTATTAAATATAGTTACACGAGTGCAGTAAGAAGATCACTTATAACTATAAATTAGATAATATAGTGATATTTGATCATTTATTCTGATTAAACATTTCAAAGTTTATGGTCATTTTAGAACTAGGAAGTTGTTAAATATCATGTATTTTTGAGGCTATTAAATGTATTGCTAAGTGAGCTTAAAATCATTTCCATAGCACTACGAAAACAATCGTAAAAGTTTATGGTGCATGTTTTTGCATATTAAGTGATTTTGTGATTTTGTATTTTTAAGGACATATTTCATAATTTTACCATTTTTTAGAAAATATATCATAATTAACGACAATATTTAACGAAAATATAGTCTTTAAGTATAATTAATAATTCAAAACATCAGAATTTGAGTAAATACATTATTATTTATTAAAGGGAAAATAGTGATGCTTACAAAGCACATCACCCTGTAGATAAACTTCCTAGAAATATAGTAAATTGATTAATGATAATTATTAATTTAGTTACTCTACATGCTGACATAATTGTATGGTGCATTGAATTATATTGAGATACAAAAATAAAATTCTCTAACAATTATTTAATATCAGATAATTAATATATTATTTTTTTCAATTTATTTTATCAATTAACTTTAAATAACCGAAATATTAGATATTTCATATAAAATAATTACACCGGTGACTAATAATCGAATGAAATAAAACATGACACGATGAGGTGTAAATACTATTTTTAGACAATACTTCAAAAGACTACCTATGTTTGAAATTCGTTTTACGATTAATGTCGAGGGTTAAAATAATATATCCATAAAAAAAAATATGGTACACTGGAAATATTAGAAAACATGTGTTTTACAATATTGAATGATATTCCTTAAATATTTATAATATATCTATATAATAAGGTAGGTAAATAACATTTATTTTTATCGTCATACGATGCATGTCATTGGTGAAATTAATTACAATTTCATACCATACATTTGATGTTATTCATTTTACTTTTGTATGTTGGACTTGTACGTAATTAAAACAGTAATAAATAATGTTAAATGTTTTTTTTCAGCTGACACAAGATAAATTTATAGTCTAACAGAAATATTAACTACAAATAAAAGATGACTTGGTTTTAAAAACTAAAGATTTAGTGAACTTTTCAACACGATGTAACAAATTCCCTAATGAAATATTTTTAAAACGTTAAATATGTGTTCAAGACTCCGTAGTAGTGCAGTATTTAAGAATTAGAGTACAATGTTTGATACCATAATTCATAACTTCATAAGATAAAAAATTACATATGAATGATTGAAGGGAGGCAATCATATTATTTAAAAAAAATCACTTTTGAATATCTTAATTTTTTGCTTGATAGAAACCGTTTAATATTATACCACGATAGTCACTAATACATTATTGTGTAATAATAATTTAAAAAATGTGAAGCCTATTCTTCATTTTAAATATGGATAAACAACGCTATGATATTTTAACTTAAATTTTTAAGCATAAATGTAGAATAAATATATATAATTCATTCAAGTACCTAACAATTATTTTGAGTATTAACTTTTGAAATAATGACACTGGCGATGTATTTTGATACGGCTGAAATTCGACCAGTGCGATTATAAACATAATACTATGTACAGAAACTAGGGATCGAATAATTATGGCAACCGCTTTTTTTAAATTAAAGTTCCTGATTTTTTTTCTTTCTAACTTACCTAAGATCATTTATTTTATCCTATAAAAACTTTTTGAATTTTAGGTTTAGAGCGAAGCGAGTTCTATATTTTAAATCTAAGTTTTATAGCGATGTTATTATTTTTTGTACATACTTTTGGTAACTAAAAAAAATTGTCCTTGACGTTTGTAGACTACTAATCGAATTTACTGGGACTTAAAAAATTTAAATTACGTAGTAATTTTTCATTTTGTTCAAGTATTTCTTTGAGCGCAACGAAAATTTTTTTCCTTACCATCAAAAAATGTTTAAAAAAATATTAGAAAATGTTTTACTTTAAAAAAAAATCACACAGTTCAGGTCAAAACTTTAATGAAGTTTTTAACATCTACCTGACTGAAAATGGTACCCCCCCCCCCCACACATATATCAGTAATAAGTGTCACGATGTTTTTAACAGAAATAGACGATATCTTCTGCGGAATTCCAAATCCCAAAAGAAAACTATTCCCAACTATTCCCCTACAGAATACTTTGTTTTATATAACTCGATTGAAGATCAATATATATAGGAAATATACCAATAGGTATATAGTTTGACGTCTAGGTACACCTAAGTACAATAACGTTGTACCTATATAATATAATATGATGCATTGATGCAGTGATGATGCAGAGCGTATCTGCAAAACGTCTGACCACGTTGGAATTATCATGACATTCAGACGTGTCAGATCGCAGACGAGGTAGGAACACACTCTGTACATAATATAGCGTACAACAATTTATTAAAAAAACCTCTTCACATTTTATCATCGTTTATTTCTGCAACCTCGACGAAGTAGGTTCGTAACTCGGACGGGGCGCCGGAGAATTAGACGCACATCGAAAATGCCGCGTTTGTCGGACGATTTTTTAAGCGCCATATCACTGGATCGCAATTAATCATCATCGATGTTCTTCGCGATCCGCGCCGCTATCATACATAATTTATATAACCGTCGCGAAACTTTTCGGATTTTGCACGTCATGTCATATTATGGAATATTAATATGATGACGTGGGACGATTATACCAATAACAATAATATTGATATTAAGGAACATAATATTACTTTTATTATTAAGTTTATCATTATACTTATCGCATGTGTATGCATAAGTGTGTGTGTGTGTGTGTGTTCGTGTGCTCGTTGACGATAACGTACCCGTTCGAGTTCGTCGACCGTCGGCGACTTGTTTTTGCGCTGCACCGACGAAATACCTATCTATATCCTCTCACACACACATATATATATATATATATATATGTATACGTATAATATTATATCGACGCGAAGTATCTCTGTCGCGCTGTGCTCGTATACACACCATGATGAGATATGAAAAATCGGAAATCAATATATTATTATCATCGTCATTATTACCATGATTAAAATATTATATCGACGAAGCAACCGCGAATTTTAAGCGTTTTGAAGAAGTAAAAAAATAAAATACGATACGTACCTACGACGTCTAATTTACATAGACCATTTATTATTATAACGTATAAATATTCGACAAAATAATAATAAACAGCTCACATATATATATTATTATATTTGTACATATATATATATATATATATATATATATACTATACTATACTCTAAACATTGTACGGATGATACTTACGTCCATCGAAAATATATTATACATAATACATATTATATAGGTACATGGTAGTATTATTATTAATATAGTGGTGTGCGAATATAATTGTGGTCGAGCATATAATATTACGTACGCTGCAATTAGAACGACGTATGCCATTATAATGTTTTATTACTATACCCGTCGGATTTTACGATCTATTTTAAATCTAATCGACGTACACCAGCTGCTGCGGTATGACTTATTTGGCGAATTCAAATAATTATCACTATACCGCAAATGTATTATAATTTATAATGTATGATATTATACATAAGCGCCAAACGGTATCTTACTAAACGCGAAACCCCTTCAAGAGCGAATTTGATTTCAAAAACGCCATATTATAATATATACAAGTTATTGCTTTATTACAGAAAATTGGTACTGATTATCGCCCTACAACCGGTTTAAATCAATTTATTTTTATTGCTCTTATAAATGTTATATACCTACGCGCTTAATATTTATCAATATTAATTATTATTATTTCTTTTTTGTTTTTGTTTTTGTTTTTTGCAATAACTCGATTATTGCGGTGGTTACCTGACATCAAAGTCCAATGTATAATATAATAATATCAGTTCTCAATCAGTATATTTGTTTCAATACCACCCAAAACTCCAAGACCAATTATTTCAAAACATAATTTAAAGATAATAATATGGAGTAATTAAAACAAAAAATGTATCCGTCGATGTATAGACATTTACTTTCAAAATTATACATACAAGATGATTTTAATGTATTAAACTATTATCTCTGAAATTGCCTACATACTTATCAAATACAATATGTTTAAATTGCTTTTTAAAGAAATTTGTTTGTGCAGTTTATTGAATTTTCTATTTAGTATGTACTATGTTTATAGTATGAAAACCTAAAACACTGCGGTGTAGTATAGTGTATTTTTATAAATTTGTATACCTACTTGATGTATCAAATAAATTTGCAAATTGACTATTTGAAAATTACAATTTTCTAACCTAGACAATCTGTCTACAGCATTACAATACCATTATAATGTAAAATTATTCAATAGATATTTGTTATTAGGTCATTATTTCCGGAGCATTTTTTTTATGTACAAAAATTGCAGTTATTATCTCAATTAGCTCAACATTTTAATACAATTTGATAACCATACCATTTTACTACAAACAACATGTGTGACTGTTGCTAAACTACCAGTAATTGCAAATGAAGGTCTTAATAGGTTTCTTTAATCGTTAGTTTATAAATAATACGTTATTTTTCATTTCATTAGTTAAGATCACCAATATCGTTGGCAAAGGGATAGCTCAAGGGAGATGAATCGATTCGATATTCTCAATTAAAATATATTTATTACTTTATAGCTTAATTTAATTTCGTAATTTCTGTCATAAATTTGTTTTAAGGTGTTGATAGTTTTACTAATAAATTATAAATCATACCCTACATTTATTTTGACCGAATTCATAATTAATGTTATTGTGTTGTGAAGTATGAATTCTGATCAATTAATAGAGAGAAAGTTATGCCCCTGTGTTTCTTTTTGAATTATTATTACCTAGCTTTGTAGTTTGCAGCACGACACGACATACATGCTGAGATCTAGATACAGCTAACTCGCCTAACCAATTATTCTTCCACAACTTATCAAGTGATCAATTTTCTCATTATATTAATCACTCACTTAGACTATAAAAATGTAGACATTTTTTTTTTTTTATTTACCGAAGCGTGAATCGTTCTCAATGTACACAAACAGTATATTATATAATAGAATAAATTAACAAGCATTAGAGCTTTTATATAGAAACACACTTTTTCCTGTCTCATGAATAAACATTGATATGTTATTTATTTACTCATATGCAGCTAACAGATAATAACATCTAAACATTACGAAAAACATTAAACAGGGTAGTCCATTTAAGTGGGTACACTAATTATCTCGAAAAGTATTAATTTTTTTTGAATTTTTTTTTTTTAAACTTCTAGGTTTATGTTTTTCTAAAACCGTATAATATTTAAATTTTTTTCACCCTGATATTCATTGACGAAACCACTATCAACTTTTCATTTTCAAATGGTAACATATAATAAAAATATCATGAATTAATAAAATAATTTTTATTATGAATTTACGGTTTAACATTTTTATTTTTCGTTGATTGGTTTTTGAGGTACAGCTCCTCAAAGTATTGGTGATTGAAGGAGGTTTTATAATCACGATAAATGCAGCATTTTTTATACTATTTCTTCATTTGTAAAGACTAGGAGCTAGAACTGATAAATTCGATACCGTTAGACCTAATAGGTAACAATATTGATAAATATTCTAGTCGTTATGTAAATAAATGATTACGGTTCAAATACAATCTTAATCTTTAATTAATCGTTATTTATGATGTAACCTTGGATTCAACGATATCGAATTTATCTTTAGCTCCTGGTCTTTACAATTATTGGATAAATAGTAAAAATCACCAATACTTTGAGGTTTCAAAAATGGTTTCATTAATTTATGATATTTTTGTTATATGTTACCATTTGAAGATCAAAAGTTGATAGTGGTTTCAACAATAAATATAAGGGTGAAAAAAATTAAAATATATATGATTTTAGAAAAACATAAACCTAAAAGTTAAAAAAAAATTTCAAAAGAAGTTAATGCTTTTCGAGATAATTAGTGTACCCACTTAAATGGACTATCCTGTATAAAACACCAAAAAAGGTTATATCAATATTCAGTTATATTTCTATTCACAGTTCTCTTATCATCACACGATATATATATGATTTTTTGTAATCAAACTTTTCATAACCTGGTTATTTATCTTTTTCGAAAATAAAATATTTTTAAATAACAAAATATAGTTCATTAATTTTAGTAAAACGATTAATTTAATAGGCACCAGTTGTTTTCATACTTGGTAAACATTTGTGCACTAAATATTAAAGCTGCCATTATTTTTAATGTACTCGGGAATGTTAACTAACTACAAATATTCGAAATGTACATATATATCGAAACTACTTATTATTTATTCGCAATGCGTATATTGGTCTATTATATTATAATACATGTATATGTCTATGCATAAAAATGTATACTATAAGGTTAAATTTAACTAATTTAATAGCTCGATATTTTAAAATATCCAAATATTATCGATTAATGTAAGAAATTTAAATTTTAAACTCTAATAGAGAAATTTATATGACACTTGAATTAAGTAGAAACGTTTAAAATACAATCATATCATGGAATACATATTTTACTTACCTATTTGAAAACAGTCTTTTTATGAATACCTATCCATATTTTGAAAATAAATTATGAAGTGTACATGGTCATGTTATGTGACATATCCACATAGTTAGAAGAATTATAAAGAAAAATAATCGTAAGAAAATTAAAACTAAGAATCAATGTTAAGTCTTAACATAAAGTTAATCTCAGTCTCGACAGGTTTCCTAATATAGGCTAGATTAGTGAAATGCCTGTATAAATTATCTAACTAGTAAATCCTGTCCTCTAGCTTAACCAAGAACTTTTATTTTATTTTTAAGTAACATATCGAACCGTACCAGCTGCTTATATTAAGAGCACGCATTTTTTGAAAACGTATGAAATATGTGTCTATCTTCACTAAAGCTTAAACCAAAACAATGATATACATTTTTTTTTTAGTAGAAAATATCTTGAAAACCATGCATGTATTTAACATATTTACTGACTAATATAACAACTTTCTTTATTATAGTTGGTTTAAGTTATACTTTACTGTGTAAAACAAATATCTATAATAATTTAAGAATATTCCCTAAAATATTCACTCAAATTTTCGTATAAATAATCCAATAGCCGTACGAATTTATTTCAATTGGAAATGAAACCGATAAACTTCTAATTCATAATTGAAAATCTAAGAGGTAATGTAACATTACATTTAGCTATTAGCATTTAGAATCATCACAATTTATATGCGTTCAACAAATCATTGTAAACTATAAAAATACCTTTACAACATTTCTTCGGAAAAAAATATTTTCACCCGATTATTATTTTTTTATTTCGTACAATTCAATATGAAAATTTGAAATAAATTAAATTCGTAGTATACCACTTGTGTACAAATGATAAACTTACGCAAAAACAATGAATAGTATTTTTATTTTCATTGACTATGAGGATCGAGGATGTTGATGTACATACACATACAACCTTTAACATTGTATATTATATTATATTATACATAAAAAGAATATAACAACTCACAATATTTAACTAGGTAGAATGCTTGGCGTTACCAAAAAAGGAACTTTACACACGGTTCTGGAAAAAAAATACCGGTTTCCGGTAAATGAATAAAAAAAAATAATAATACACATACACATAACCACATAAATGTGTTAGTGTGTATTAATAGCCGCTCTAACAGTCACCGGCGAACATAATCTGGTAAATTAACGATCTATAGAGCACATAATATACCGACCATACATTGTATACAGTAGCGCTCCACATGGCTTATTGTACGACAGAATTTTCTATATAGTTATTAGTTCTCAAGAATAATGATAATATTATTATTGTACAAGAAAAACGTTATTATAATCAGCGATCACAATGAAATTAATATGTGCCGTCTCGTATAGGTACATTTTTTAAATACGAAAATATAATAATATTGTATTTAACATAATATAGATATATACACGCATGCATAATATAGTATATTTTAATATTTTAATCTGATAATAGAGTAAACATAATATTTATTATTATGATATGAACATTAGACACGAAAAATGAATTCATCGTAATATATTACTTACGCGTAAGTTTTAACCTGAAATTTCAACTCTTGCCTACAAATAGAGTAAGTATCTATGTATATTCATGTAAAATTATTGCTTTACACTAATGAAAGAGCTGAATGTGTAAAATAAATCTAAAGGATTATACATACTTCACATTGTAATGTAAAAACCAACTAAACTTCAAAGTTCAAATTTTTTCCACACAATTATAGATTACATAATATTATATGGAATATGGCTTGAAAAAAAATGATCAAGGCGATTGAATTTGGATATAAACAAATTCTCACCATCAAATACACTTCAATGTAGACCGTTGATTTCTTAATTTTTTCACAATAAAAATAATTTATAAATTCTCGTTTAACCGAGTCATTATATGTTTAATTGTTAGACCGGTGCCGCCGCATGTTAGACATATAGGGGGATTATTTTTACTCATTAGATGACTATGAGTGATTTGTGTGTGAATATAGTCTAGTTAGGATGATGTAATATACGATGTAATTATGTATATGTTGTAAGATATTATTTTCTTTTTAAACAATAAATGATGGTGGCTGGGGGGGGTGAAATGACTAGCGTCGGTTCCACCCTCAGCTATCGATACTAAATGTAAAAATAGTCTAGTTAGGATAACTTCGAACTTTCTAAGAAGGTATGTGGAATGTGCCCATATGAACACATCTTATTTAAAAATTTTATATTCATAACCCACATGAAAATTTCAAAAGACACATATCTTTTTCTTATTCTTCTTCATAGGTCATTATTGGATTAAAATGGTTCTTTTTTACTTTTTCCATAACGCACTTGCATACTTTCTATATGACTCAGAGATAATTCACTATTACAACAAATATCATATGCATTTCCCGGCATTGGGTAGCAGGATATTAGGTCGTATTAGTTCTATCTAACGGCGGCCGATCACAATTTTTTACCGCTTATTAGCCATATTAAATAATAATTATTAATTATGATAATGCATCACCCATCATCAAGCCAGTTACTCAAGCTTTTAAATATACATATAAATTAATTTACTTCAGAATGAAATTATTTTAAACAAAAAATTTAATTTGATGAATTATACAATTAAATTGCTCAAGTTTACTATAATAATTATATGGTATTGTTTTTAATCATTAAGTAAATAAATCATAGTAGGTAAACATTGAAGGAAGGTAATTAATTCCTAAATAATTAACTTAAATAGAATACTCAAAAACAATCATAAAATATAATGAATAGTATTTGAATAAATTAATATTTCAATCAATTAATACTGTGATGATCATTAACATAAACTATTGGTACTAATTGAAAATTTTAAACAAACATAATTGTTTATGTAAGCGATCAAATGTAAGTACAAACCATCTTGGTATTTCTATAATATTATTCGATATTTTTTTTATTAATTAATCCTTGACAACATAGGCCATTGGATGGTTATTTTTAGTAGGTTTTTTTTAACTTTAGTGGAGGGTATGGTTGGTTTGAAGCATGTGCGGCAAGCTTTTTGCCACTAAGAATGCGGGCGGTCAACCATCCGGGAATTTGTGGCACTAGGTGCACTTAATCACGTTGCGTGAATGATTGCAGCAATCACGCCAAGCCAAGCCACTATTCAATGTTTATATTGAATAACAGAGACAAACGTAGATTCAAAATTATAATTGATAAATGTATCAATTGAGTTTTAATATGCATAGTTTATATATATATATATATATTTACTCTTTATTATTTAATATTAGCGTAAAAACATTTATGATATCATCAGATTGCTAAACATTAGACCTAATAGTTCATAAAGCATTTTACATGTTTTATCGAAATCTAATAGCATATCTAATATTAGAAAAAAAAACAATTAAAAATATCTTTGATTGTTGCAAATAACCGTTAAACATTATATAATTATTCATAAATTTACATAAAAAGTGTCTAAAACAATAAAAAAAATATAATTGAATTAGAATAAGTACCTAATAGTACTTACCTATGTAGTCAATATTTACATTAAAAAAACCGATGTATAACATATTATATAATTATATTTACGATTTAAAAATAAAATAAAAATAAGTTCTTTGAATTTACTATGCGTTTATGGTTGCTTGAAATTTGCATCTAAAGGTAAAATGAAATTTATGAGAAGCAAATGACTATTTTATAAGTATTGCAACGCATTGAAAAAAGCGTTAGGACATAATTGATCAACGAGTGTCATGCAAGCAATTCGTCGTACAAGCTTATAATCTATCTGATTTTCTGCCAATGAATTGAGATGTAACGAGATAAATCATACGTGTTCAAACCACTCCAGTAAAATTAAATTAAAAAAACAACACACGTCATTAAAAAAATTAATTCATCACTTCGCTCAGAATCTAAAATAGTGATCAAAGTGTATATATTGTATAATATCATTATTATTTATTACCTATGCCATAAAAATAACATACGATAGCAAATAACAGCTGTTTTAGTATGCAAATGTTTTATATTAATCAGAGTTGAAACTTGAAATTAGATACAGAAAAGCCCGTATTTGCGTACAAAACGTGTCTGACGACGATTCATAAATTAATTCCAAGGTGTAGGCTAATGGAATCACCACATTACCTACCACTTTAAATTAGTGTAAATCTTCAAAAAGATACGCCATATACATTTACATACATAAATCTAAAAAATTACGCTATGTAAGGTACAGCACTTATGTAGCTACAGTGTCGGCGGGATTTAGGATTATTTGAAGCGATTGCTTCATGTCTGAAAAGTGAAAGCCCTTTGGACACTGCTGCTAATTAGGGGAGGTGTCAAAAATATTAAAAATAAACAATACTTCAAAACCTCCACAATTTTGCACCACCACTGTGTAGGTACTTAATATATAGTTTAAAACTGTGCACTTAATTAATATATTTTTTAATTCTACAATATCAGTTTAAACAATAGAAATGTTATGATTGTTATTTAAAAATGTGATGGGTACAATAATTCAAGTCCTTAACCTAATTGAACCGAACCGAATGGAACCGAACCGAATTGAACTGAATCGAACCGAATCGCACCCTCGATCTTCAGTTCGGTTCGAAATTTGAACTTGGTAAGAAAAATTACGAACCGAACTATTAAACATCTTTTATTGTTCGAAAATCGAACTTGAAAATATTCTTAATCAAACAATATCTAAAATTAATTTTATTCTTTATTTTGAAATAATTAAAATTTAAGTATAATAATAGTATTAAACTATTAACTATCGTTTATATATTATTACGATTAGATATGATAAAGTAAATAAAATGCTGAGTTCTAATCTTAGTCCGATAAAATTTTTTTAATAGTTCGGTTCGGTTCGAGTTCGCAGTACTTTGACAATGTTTGGTTCAATTTCGGTTCGTCATCAAAAAATAAGATTCAACCCATAACTAATATTGTAACATTAGACATACTAAAATTATATAGTAAAATAATTTCGAATAATGTACCTAAGTTTTATTGAGCGTGAAGTAGGTTGAACATGGTTTAAATTTATGTGAATTTTGTACTTTTTTATGTGTTTAATTTCGAACTAACAACATTCAAATATTTGACATTTGAACGTAATAGCATTATAAGTACTATGATTCTAATAAACTACACGGTAACATGATTGTCAATTTGTCATACACAGCATTATATTTCAACAAGCACGCGTTATTGGTGCTATTATAATATTAATAATTACATTTAACTCGGTAAAGTTCCATATCATTAATGCTGTTATAATATTGCATGATTATACACTGTATGTATAGATTGTAAATAAACTTTTATCTTCAATAAAAAAAAAATAAAAAAATATTGCATGAACAATCACAACGCATTTTAGTCCTTTTAACAGAATTTAGTAACCCACGATTAATCCATTAAATTTTAGTGAACTAGTAAATTAATTGATTTTTCACGTAACCTGGTACAAGTTTTTTTTAAAAATATTTTAATGTAATCTTCTAAATCATGTTGGCGATATTTTTTGAATCAAAAATACGCGATAACGGGCCCGTTAGAAATGAGCATCCAGTGTGACTGATTCTACGATCGTAAGCAGTCAAGTGTCGAAGTTGTAAGATTCTGTTGTCGTCGTCGCATTTGGCCACCGATATTTCTCTCACGAACTTAAGTATTTCCGTAGTTATCGGTAGGTATACGACATACGTAATAATAAATGGTTTTACATTTTAATAGCTACCTATCAGCTCTTCGGAGAAAAACGCGTGGCACATATTACATGTGTTTCTGATGAAAAAATATGTATAAAATAATTACCCATTGTATCATATTACTTTCTAAGGACGTCAATTTGTGAGGGGGGGGGGGGTAATGAGGTTGTGAACATTTGCGATCAACACGTTTAAATTGTTTTTTACCATTTTTATGTCGGATGCCTTAGACCTCAGTACTCTTTTCCAATTGCTCTTCAAGATATCGACGATTGATTGTCGGCTGAAAATGTGTATAACTTCTCTTGTAGTTTAAACAGTCTCCGTCAAGTGCCCGCTTGCATTTATACAACTGGAATAAATATGTTAAACAACATTCTTCATAGAGACACAACTGAAATCTAGATCAAAATCGTTTATTATTTTCTTTATACTATCGTATGTTCTAGCGTTAAATTTTATTTTTATTTTTATACTTGTAACTCACTGGGTATTTGTTATTTTTCGTCAAGTCGGCTCATTTCTATGTTATGACATTGATTAATGTGTTAAATTAAAACATGATATGATTCATTGTCAAAATTTTTTCAGGAAGCAAGTTTTTCTCACAGATTTTGAAAACCTCTTCTATGAAATGACCAAAATTACCGAAAACGGAACCTTGTACTTCCGGTAGTATTACCCTAATTGTCAGTAAATCTGTAGTGTAAAGAGTCTCATCTACACTTCCCATTCTTGAACAACAAAAAATGAGCAAATATTATTCGTATTAGTGGTACAACATCGTTGATGATATACGCATTATAAATATAATAATGTATTATACAATATTTTTATAAATATTTTATTTCAGTTTTACTACATCTGTATCGAATCAATCTTTTACTCCACGGTCGTCACTTGCCGCAATCTTCGGAGAATACTTCTCAAACAACAGTAATAATACTATAATAATTGTTATAACTATAACAAAAAAACCTAGCTTAAGCTGTTCAGCAATTTTCAATTTTACTTTGTTGTCAGTATATGCTCCCCATAGATTTGATTGTATTGTTTTCAGTCATAAAATCATTGTGATTTTTAAATTTGAAATTAATCGAATCCATATTTTGTTTATAATTGACAATAATATGCATAGCTATAACTTTTTTTATAATAATTATTATTATTTATTACCTATACTAATCAAATCTATTGTAAGCTATCTCGATGCAATTTTTCCATGGGCTTACTGAAATATTTAATGTTTATTTTACACATCTACAAAGTGTCAAAGTATTATTATTGGGGCTAGGATTTAATAATGTATAGGTATGCAAAAAAAAAGTAAAATATGCTTTTTATTTTAAAAAAACCCATAATTCTATCAAATATTTAATATTTTTCATATAACAATTGATCGCAAATAATACAATTAAGTATTTACCATCAGTTTTGAAAATTTCACAAGACAATTCTTCATAAAATTGTTCCAACTTAGTACCTTCACTTCAAAATTTGACATTTTTCGAAGTAGTTTATATAAATTGTACACTACAAGTTGCGCAAAAATATAAAATTGTATACCTATATAATAACTAATCAGTAATAGCATATGTTTATTTATTGTTTATGTACTTACATAGTTACATGCAGTGTTGCAGTAGTGAAGTATATGATAAATTTAATCAACATTATTTCGGCTAATTTATATTTTTGCGTGATAATATATGCATAGTATTGTGAATTGGAGATTGAATCATCACGATAAATTAATATGATTACCTATAGTACAGTTGTTATAACTTTTAGTTTGTTGTTTTTTTCTCTTTCAAAATTATTATAACAATTATGAATACGTGTTGACGTGTATCGTAGTTTATTAGATATCTGATATTTTCCATATACTGCAGAGTGAACCTACAGCAATACGACTTTGAGAATTTAGCGATATCGGTGTACGCATCGGTGTTTTATGTAAATTATATTATAAATAACGACTTGGTTAAACAACCATGATGGGCCATATGATGTTACCATATCATTTTTGTGTATATAATTTTATGTATAACCGAACCAGTCGTGTATATTACATAGGTGCGAACAAGTATAATATATGAAATTAAGGACCGATCGAAACGTACCTATACATTTTATAATAATATATGTATGCGCGAGTATCGTCCACACGGCGTGTAATCATATTTCGGAGAAAGGCATAACATTTTAATATGTACAGTGCAATTTATTATTATTATTATTTATTATACACATTGAGTTGTGAGAAGAGCGCGGGTGACTCCGACGAGATGGAGATATTATAATGTGGAAAAAATATAATGTACACAATATAATTTGATAGCCTCGCCAAAAAAATAATATTTTAGTCGCACGCGTACATGCCTAATAATAATAATATGTTAACATTATAAACATTGTAGTAGTTCTCGAAATAATGTATATATGTGCGATATGTAGATAGATATTATAGTATGTATAAATGTTATGTACACATATTATAATGATATATCGTGTATAACATCATGCGCTGTGGAGTGGAAAAACTCAGGTCCGCGATCGTGGTTCGTGTTCGTTCATAAAGCTGCCGTGTTTGGGAGATTTAATGTGTTCAACGAGAGAGATCACTGCTAAGTCTATTAAAATAATATTATTATTATTATGCCCCGATGTATCGCGCACGCAACAAAACACGATAAGCCATCATCTAAATATTAAATGCAGCGATAGATATCGCTGTCGAACTAATAATGGGTATTATTAACACCTTCGCACGACTTGCACAAAAAAAAATTATTGTTTTTCCAGTACTTGTGTGGTTGTCACGGGCACAGATATGGTTTTGGCTAAAATGGTTTTTCGTCCGACGACCACGACTACTATGCACTCGTCACTCTGTGTTAGACTAAGGCCGCGCGCACATTGTGTACGAATTTGTTTCGTACGAAAACGTACGAATACTGGTCGTACGAATTGATTGCGCACATTGAATACGTTTTATTCATACGATTTATTCATTTATCCATTGCCGGCGTACGAACGTTAATGAAATCCGGACAAGTTCGGATTGTTTTCGTACGTCCAAGTTACACGTACGTATACGTACGAACAAATCGCACCAAGTCTGCGCGCTCACATAGTATTTGGTAGATCGGGATCGTTCGTGCGTGTACGTACAAGTTCGCACGAATCAAATTCGTACGAAAACGCATTCAATGTGCGCGCGACCTAACGCTGTTAAGACTTTTCGACGAGAATACAAAAATATAATGTGCCTCATATAGGCGTATCGTTTACACATTGTATTTCTATTAATAAATCATAGCACGCTCGATAATTTATCAAATCTAACTGCAATTTTATGATTTATAATATACCTCAAAAGTCTAATTATTGTTAAATTTGTGGTATCTACAGTATAATATAAAGGTACCTTATAGTTTCTATAAATTACTGAATCGTATCAATAATCACTTTAAACATTTATTTATTTAGGAGTAGGTACATATAAGGTACGCATAACCACAGGCTAAACCAAAAAACCAGTAAGATTTTTTTCCCAATGCCATAAATAAAATTTATGTTCAGTAATAAGTAGGGGGTTTCACCCCACAACTCGCCACTCTGAATACTCTATTTAAACTTAAAAAAAAAAACTCTATACAAACATTGTGCGCTCCGAAGTCTGAAATGTACGTACCCTTAAAACTAAAAGCGTGATATACATAATTATTTTTGTCGTAGCGCAATAACCTATGAAGTATAAGCTCCAATAATTATTAATTTATGAATAAACTATACTTTGCGTTCATCACTTCATCATCCACTAATTTATATAACCAAATTAACAAATACAACTATTGTGTATTCCGAAAAGTTGGGAAAAAATAGCCGCTGTAATGCACTATTCATGAACAGTCATTTATACACGAACCGTCACAAATTAAAAATAATAATAACATGACATATAAGAATACCTAATTATTAAAAATATTATATAATCATTATTTAAAGCTTTTTATGTTTCTGATAAACGAAATTCAAAAAGTGTTACTAGTAAATAAAATTTATAGAATGAGTGAGGGGAGCAAAAATAAACAACAATTCTAGGGGACCAAAGCCCCTTTAGACCCCCCCCCCCCCCCCCAATTCTATGCGTTTGGCCTGCTGCGTCAATACCAGTCTATTTTGACATTTTGAAGACGTTAAACACCGACGACAACGTGCGAGTCGTCAGCCGATGTCGCCGTCGCCGTCGATGATTTTATGCAACAAAATGATATATGCATTACTTTAAATAACTTCGACAAAGTAAATTTTTTGTATTTCTCAAGTGCACATATTCGATGAGTTAGCTGCAAATTTCAGATTTCCTAATGCACAATTAGTGCAGTCCTACTTCAGTACCTAACAATAAAGTCGTATGGTACGTGTAACAGACGTAAATGATTTAGAAAATGTCGTCAGACAACGTTATGTCTTACCAATACATTGCATCCATTTCCATTTTACACTAATATCAATAATTTAGAATAGTTTATGACAAAACTAAAAATAGTAAAATCACATAGAACATAATTGTATTTCGGTAACAACGTAAACGTGTGGTTTTACTCTAATGTAATTCCTGCAACGTTTTATTATTCCAGTCGGTAGCCCAAGATTTTAGCGAGGGAAAAAGTTGAGAGTAGATAACAATATAAAACTAAACTACTTAACAAAAACTTAAATTTTGAGATATACTAACTTTATGTCCATAAAACATTCGTCGCTCCAGTTTTATTTCTGTTCCATCGCTACTAGTAATTTATATAATAAATAATAAACAAGCGAAAAAAAATTATACACATTTTCCTTATAATGTGTTAACTTATTTGGAATTGTTCCAATAAAGCAAGGCGATGTTTTTATTAGACTAAATGTCATTGAAAATGTATGAAAGTTATTATTTTGCATACTATTATGCACGTGATTGTTGAAATTTCAAAAACAAATTTCACTACGTGAAAACACTGAAAACGACGATACCTAGATTGATTTATAAAGTTTTATCCAATAATATGTTTTTTTAGATTATAATTTTGTTCAGATTAATCGAATTTCCATAAAACATTAATGATTATATTTCTAATCAATTTTAGTTACTATATTTTAATTCACAACTATGGTGATAATTATTATAAATCTATTATAAAAAAAACACTGTGTGTACATTTTTTTAGGACTTCTCTTTTATACATAATAAATTTATAAATGTATTAAGATTAAAAAATGTGTGTGTGGTTTTTTTAGGAAAAAAAAAACAAATAATTTAAATATATATGTTATATATTGACATGTTACAAGTTCATTAAAAATACGATATTGTATCATTATTTCTCGAAATTTATCAATGCAAAAAATAAATCATAATATTATTTTACAAAATGTGGCATTGGAACATATTACATTATGTTTTTATACTTGTCATGCTATGGTATTATTGCACAATATTCAATTAAACTACTTGGGTAGTTAGGAACTAAAACATAATATTATAATACCATATAATAGCTTAGTATATCAAGATATAGATATGAAAATTATTAAATGTTTGAAAATAAATTGAAAATGTTACAATTTTTAAATAAAACAATAACGAAGTACATTTATAATATCATAATATAATATCATATAATATAATAATATAATATAATATATTATTATATTATATTATTATTTATATTATTATATTATAATATTATTTATAATAAATAAGCGACAAACTAATATCTTGAAAATGTCAAGGTACCTAATTTATAATATTTTAGATTTAAACTGTAGCTGTAATTAAGATGTTATATAAAAGCTACGACGCTGCATATACCTAATAATAATATTATGTTCACTTTTTCACAAACCAAAAAAATCTTTTCAAATACACCTTTACTGCTTTTAGACACAAACCATCGGGCACTCGATAATAATAAATTAGGAAATTCCATTGATGCTGTATCACCGAAATAATTTCATGAATGGCTCCTGTGTGACCTTTAAAATCATTATTTTCCGTGTATAAGGGATGTATGCTGACAACAGCAAAATAGATTGATCGATGTAAAAGCTGTTCACTATACATCATATATAGTGAAAGTGTCCTTTGGTGCTTTGCTATTGTGATTTGTGACCAAAGAAAAATCCCCCAGAACGGTACTAAAACGAAGGGACATTTTCATTTTCACTTTAAAAGAAAATCCCGTGATCATATAGGTGTCGAGCGTACAAATAAATCGGTCAATTGGAACGATATATATATACTAATATTATTGATTTATATGACCAGTTTTTTTTTTTTTGAAACTATGGTTCTAAATTAAAAATTAACTGCATATCGTATACAAAATTTAAGCATCGAAATAAATACATTTTTAATTTATTACCGGTTGGGGCGGTGGTAAACTCTCCCGATATTTAAAAATAGTTAACACTCCCGATGGTAAACTCTCCCGGGTTAATATTATGTTTACCTAAAGTAAATGTGTAAACTCTCCCGGGTCAAAATTATTTTTACCTAAAGTAAATGTGTAAGCTCTCCCGGGTTAACTTTATAGTTACCTGTAGGAAGTATGTAAACTCTCCCGAGTTGTTTTAAATGTTAAAACATTGTTTTAGAAAAAAAAAATAGATTCCCTAACTCTTTTAAAATCTGTATGTTCTTATTATCAAATACAATAATTTTAACATTTTTACGTATATTTTGTATTTGTAACTTATGTCATGATTATTATTATTATTATTGAATATTTTTAAAGAAACTTATATGTATATTAGATTTTTTGAAATTTTATTTTTTATTGTATTTTGGCTATAATATTATAGCTCATAGCAGCTAAAGACATTAATTATTTATATTGTTATTATTATTATATATGATTGACTGCCATTGACTATTTTTAAACGCAACTTAAATGTAAATTAAATTAATTTTATGATTTTTACTAGACCCGGGAGAGTTTACATGTTTCCATCAGGTAGTACAGGAATAGACCCGGGAAAGTTTACATACTTTCGTTAGGTAGTACAGGAATAAACCCGGGAGAGTTTACACGTTTCCGTCAGGTAGTACTGGAGTAGACCCGGGAGAGTTTACCATCGGGAGAGTTTACAATCGCCTGCCGGTTGTATGTGAATCGTAGTTAAACGGTAAAATATCCACACATGTGCATATCAAGAATGAAGAAGGTGTGGTAAAAGTCAGTGGTCCGGGTATTATAAACATATATTATACGAATTTACGACACAATCTGTCAAACTTGTTTGTACATGCTGACTGCTGAGTGCATTATACGATCCATCGATTTAGTCTATGTCAAAAATTAATTTTCTGAACGTAAATTCGTCATCATCGCGCGACTATGCGAGTTTGTTGTTCGTGAGGTACCTACGTCATACTATAATAGGCGTATAATAGCTAAATCGTTTTTTTTTTTTTTTAAATTCTGATCTATTGTTGAATTTTTCTTTGTCGGCGGTCTCAATCAAAAGATTACGCTCGGTTCCAAAACAAAAAAATAAAAAACCAAAGAAAGAAATAATAGGTAAAACGCCCAGATTTGGATAAGCGGTAGGTAATTATCTCGGGCCGACCGTCACTCGAAGAGCCACAGGGAACCTGTCAAACGAAAAAAATTAAATAATCGTCAGCGAACGCCATATAGACGACACACAGGCAATCTCTCCCTCTTTTAGACACTCACTCGACCCATCATGAAGTATAATTATTGTTATTTTATATAATATATATATATATTAAAATGTACTTGCATCTGCAGTGCCTATATAGCAGCATAATCGCATATTGCTTAGCAATGACCTATCGTCGTCATTATCGTACAAGTATAAATTAACGCCTATTCATTAAATAGCATAACTTATGCAATGAACACGGCGTACATAAACAATACATTCAAACGCTTAGAATAATATCACAATACAATATATAAAGAGACATAATATATTAAAACATCGTGTCGGAGAGAATAGGGCCCCTAGATTGAAAGTTGTAAAAAAAATCTTCATTGATCCTCATAAATAATAAATTTAAATTACTATTGTTTTAATTCCCTAGAAAAACCGTAAGCAACACCGTGTTGTAAGCTCTATTGTCATTTTCTAGATAATATTAGCATTTCGAATTTTGACGATGATGGTTGGAAAGTTTAGGGTGAAACTGTGTGCAGATATTATAATATTATTGTCATCGTTACAATTACACGAAACTGGTACCGATTGTCTTCAACGTGAGTGATTTATTTTAGTGGAGTTCTGTGGTTTTGAACTTCCTTGTAATGGCTACAACATTTGAATTTTGCACCCTCTGTTATACCTATTATTATATTTTTATCACACACGCTCGTCAAACATGATATACTTATAGATAACTAAATTATTGACTTCTGCAGAGATGGTAATTTTTTGAAATATCGTATCACCGTAAAGTCAAGCGTAAAGCAAACATTAAGACTGCATTTTTTTTTTAAGTGGTTTCAAAATAGAAAAATTGGTACATTCTTAAATTAAATTTTAACGACTCGCTTCTGGAATAACGCTTGACATTTTTCGTATACGTTATAATCGATTTTTATCTGGAGTGTCGTCACTGCTTCGTATGATCTTAATAATATTGCAATTTACCTTAACCGGGGTACAACGTTAAATTTCAAAAGTTTGCGTCTAGAATAGTTATACTCAACGTAGGCGCATTAAATAACGAATATATTGCGTGATCGCGTGTCGCCGATATATCGTACACAAATAGACAAATAAAGGTTATAAGAAAAAAAAAACAAAAATACTATTGTGCATGTATACTGTCCACCGCCAATTATAAGGGTGAACTTTTCATATTTTTCCGTGGTCGCCACGCCGTTGGGGCTTCCTACACTGCTGCAGTTATTAAACTATTCGGTGCATAAAAATATACGACATAAGATAATGCAGTCGAACTGCACACAGGCTGCACGTGGCCCACCCACGTGTTATTCACACGGAAAACAATGTGTGAGGCCTAACTAAAAAAGCCAAAAGGTCACGGATGAAACAAAAGGTTAGATGGAAATCTCCGGGCGTGTAAACAAAGTATTTTGTTAGCTACGGTCGCCGACGCAACACGTTTATAATGTATACGTACCACGTCGGTATAGGTACAGTCAATCTCAAACAGTCACTCGTCGCTGGTTCGCTAAAATGGGATAGAGTTTTTTTTTTGTTTTTTTTCAATTTTAAACGGTCGTACCTCGAGGCTTCAGACAATTTATCACGTAGATACATTTATTTGTTGGTATTCGTTTGTCGGAATATATAAATCAATATTATATGGTTTTTTTTCTACTTTATTTTATTACAACGATTTGATTTCAAAAATATATTATATGCCTAGTCTTTTACTCGTCGAAAAATAATTTTTGGGATAAGTAGTAGGTATTATTATTATTATACAGTTACTGCAATAGTCGTGAAAACACTTATAATTATTATAATATGTGTTATAGGCTGCACATACATAATATTATAATAGCACTCTTCGAGCAACTTATAGATATACCATCTATATAAACGTATATACACAAATGAATGTTTGTTGGTATATCTCTTATGCCTTCTTAAGTCATTCATCCGATCGCTATGAAACTTTAGGAAATTGTGAATTACACTTCCGCCAAGGTTTCTAGCATATTACATCCTGGCGTATTACGATCTGAACTGGGTCACACCAAAACCGAGATAAACCAACTATTTATAAAACATGGTATTTCGTATTAATCGTTAATTTTTTTCCCAGGTGAAGTCGAGTTATACGGCCATATCAAAAACAGCCGGATGGCACATTAATCTCAATCCACCGTAGATTAAGTAAAAACGACAAACTTGATATAACTTTGAAACTTAAGAGTTGGGAATTATACACCTACTTAAGCATCCCGCGGGCTCCACAATCCACCGCAGATGGATTGCGTATCTGATAAACGATAATATACTTTTCGCATAGTCACATGAAAGTATCACGGACATTGCTCGTCGGGATGGACATAGTGCGTAATATTTAATTTTAATAACATACAGTCTTGGGCCCAAAACAAATGAGATATAATATAATAGGTATTAACAATAAATCAAATGTTAAGTATTAACAAATATGAAAAAATTAACGATCTATCAATAATAACTAAGAGTAATATTGTTTAATTAGCAAAGACCAAGTTGAACAATATTTATAAAGATAATTAAATGTGGAGTCTTCATTAGCAATTGAGAGAGTAGAGTAGAGCAGTCAATTGCGTTAGATATTAGTTTTTTAATAATGAAATATTAGCATCGCGTCTTTGATCAGTAAGGCTAGATAAATTTAAAGGAATACGGACAAATAATCATGAGGAAGACATCAGTGGGGGGTTTTTTGGGTGTCTGGACACCCCCCTTGAACCGTATAATAGGAAATTTATATTTAATTATATTCAATAACCATTGAAAAAAAGTTCAATCTTTTTTAAATCTAAATCTAGTGTTATAATTTATAAATGATAAATGTTACTAAGTCTTTTGTCCATAGTTTATCGACAATTACTAAACTTATATGTAACTTTAATCTAAACATACGTGTCACGTACTCACGTGATATAAATTGTTTATTTAATAAAACGTTGGACGTCAGTAGTGTATTCAGAAATAATTATGGTGGTGTTTTGATTCAAATCGTTTGAATAAAATAATACAATAGGTAAATATTTAATAGTAGTCGTGACGACTGTCACTTGTACATAGTATACTAACAAATTTGGAAATGAATTGGGGAAATACTGTATACGCTACTGGCGGACACCCCTCTTGGAAAAATCCTAGTTGCGCCACTGAAAGACATGGTATTTTTACTCAAAAAACAGCAAATTATAGGAATTTAGATAATTGAGGATCCCAAATAACATATCCATATTCTAAAATAGGCCGGATTAAGGGGCAAAGTCCCCTGATGACTGAGTCTGAGACTGAGTCTCTGATCAACAAAGAGCCTAAACAATGGTAGTTTGTTGCTTGAACCATGTAAATGTGCACTAAGAAAGTGTTTTCCAAAATTCATATTTTATACTGGTACTTGCACAACTATTTTAAGATTCAAAATGGCCGATGAAAATATTTAAATTTTGAACATCATTACACCGAACATTGAATAACGAATTGAACACATTTTGAATCATATATTTATATACATACTGTGTTCAAGTTAAGAAAAGTACTTGGCGGCTGACTACGTATCTTAACTTGAACAGAGTATAGAATTGACATTCTTAACGGGCAACAGTATCTGCAAGCTATTTTTTGTATAAAATATTAATACCATAATATATTTCTAGTAGGATTTAAAAAAAAAATCTGGATAATATAACGAGGAAAAATTACTTTGGGTAATACATTATATTTATGTGAAAAAAAAGCCTAAGAAATAAAATAAATAGTAATAGTTTGTTAAGAATTAATAAGTTTTTAGTAATTTAATATTAATATTTGATTAGGATTCAAGAGAAATTAACATTTTTACAACCAATACTAGATTTGTAGTTACCCTATTATTTTAACTTTCAAACAGTAAAAATGGGTAGGAAGATAATTCATACATAAACAAACTTGTTTCAATTACAATTTTCTAGTATAGAAATTTTGTCGTTCTTTCAATAAGTAAACTATTGCCATTTTAGTTTAATTTTTTCCAAACAATTTATCAATAATTAATTTAATGTGACGCACGCTGATCTGGAAACTTGCAGTATTAAACAATCATTTTAACAATACTTCTTTCCCTTATTAGGTACAGATGCTATTAGTAATTTATGCGCTTACAGCATAAATAATACAATTTATTTTTATAAAATTATTCATTTTGTGTTTAATGTATACTTCACAATCCCAGTACCGTTAACTTTTTTCTTTTACCCGCCTAACTACAACCTATTACAACATTATAATATTTTTTAATGATAATTTTGTTTATATTATTTCTTGACTAATTATTGTTAAACTTTAATTTAATTTCTTCGTGTATGAGCATTCTTTAACATATTACGAACAATTATTACACAATACTTTTAAAAAATTCTAGAAAAAAAATTACCATAAAAAAATATTTTAATATTTTTTTAGGTTGTGAGAGGTGATTAAAAGAAAACACATTTTCCACGCTGTATTTAAATCCAATTACAAACAATCTTTATGAATAAAATATTATTTCTCAGTATTTTAATATTAAAATATTCCAAGTACATTCACAACTTACAATATACTATTTACATTGTCTTTTTTTTAATTATTTATCTTTTTAGTATACACATTAACATTATTATGTAGAGCAATTAAATAATTTTGTTCACAGTTGGTTATCTTCAAAACCTTACGTGTACGTCACAACGAGTAAATGTCCATATATAATTATAAAAATCGTAAAATGCAAATTCACATAATAATGAAATTAATTGCTCGTGATATTATTAGCATATATTAAAGTTGTAAATTATTATTTTTTAACTTAATTAAAACATAATATACGTATATATATAATATACTTCTGTGAGATTAGCAGCTCAATCGTTTTAGCTATACACAGACCGTTTTACGAATACTTTAATATTAATAAATAATAACCATATACAGGGGCGGCTTAAGGCGTAGGCGACGTAGGCACAAGCCTACGTCGGCATTAAAAACATTATTTTTTAAAAGGCGGCATTTTTTGACATGAAGAAACACGATTAGTATACAGGGGCGGCAAAATTAAGTTTTGCCTACGTATAAACAATCACTAGAGCCGGCCCTGACCATATAGAGGTAGGTACTGTAAATTTATTTTATGAGATATTTCGAGAAAAAAGCCACGGTGGTTTCCGATGATATTAAAATGTGCATTTTTCATTATGTGCATACATTTTTTTTTTATTTTTAAGAAAAGGGAAAGAAAAATTTTAAATCTTTATATAGGTACAATAATATACTACAAATAATATTCATGATATTATATTAACCAAAATAACTTGAATTTTCTTGTGATTCATAATTGTGTACAATTCTAATTTAGTGTGAGTATAATAGGCATGTTGAACAGAAATCGATAAACTCAATCGGGTGAAAAAAGTTTAAAAATAATAATATCTAAGATTATAACAAAATTTGAAAACTAAGTGAAAAAAAATAATTTACATAACCATACTATTATATAGTATCTAACTCTTTGATTAGATTGACGATCTCGGACGCTGTTGTATAACGTTGGCAGTATTTATATTCCAAACGCTGGTCAATATAAACGGAAGCTCTGAAGTGTCTATCTAGCACCACAGACTTGTCTGCAACCGGAATTCCGTATGTTTCGATCGACATGTGTGATATGACGTATCTCGGTGGGTCGGCCACGATGCTCAAACTCCACGAGGGCATTGCTTTCGAAATTTCTACCATCGTGTCCTTCAAGTTGTTTTTTTCGTAGGCCGCGCTATCTCTGGTAGGTTCGATCTTGTACTCGACATTTGCAGCACCGTCCGAATCCCACCACGACACGTGTTTTCCGTTGTTCGTCATCGAAACCACAGGCGATACCGTAACCATAGAAAGGGTTACCGTATCCGAGAACTTTTCGCTGAACACCGGAATGGACTCTCTCTCAATTATATATCGGAGGGTATCGCGCGGGACGTTGAAACGATTAGAAATTAGTGTAATTTCGCGATCAAACGTATCGTTGTGTGACAGCAGTTGTGGTTCGTTCGGGTCGTCAGGCAAAACTTCGATGAATTCAGATATCGTGGCGGACTCAGATTTAACCGACCCCGTACCGTCCATCGATAGACATAAATCGTTATCGACGTTTTCGACATTGAAATTTGACGATTTGATTTTAGTCCGTTTCCTTTTAGGTTTTGACGGCCCGTGGTCGTGATTGCTACTCTCAGGTGTCGATGTACGATCGCCTTCGTATAGAGTTGTCGAATTTGATTCGTATACGTCCAGTGATTTTTCATCGGGTTCAGGAAAACCCTTTCCGGTTTTCTGTCCATCGATCTCGTCTTTACAAAACGTATTGACTTTGTCGGCGGCGTCTCGTAATAATAATTGTAGTTCTTTCTGCGGCGGGCGGCCGCGTTTCCGAGTCAACTTCATTATGTTATCGCTGTTTTCGTGCTCGATATCGTTTACATTTTGCACCGTCGACACATTTTTAACAATCGAAGGTTTAGAAGAAATTTTATTTTTTAAGGCTTTTGGTAAACTCTTTACGAGAGTTTTTTCCTCGTTATATGCAATAGTGTTTATAGAAGGTTGAATATTAGACACATTGCTGAGTTCACTTGAAGCGTTTGTTGTAGACGTAACAGAATCTCGATTATTGTATTTTTTTCTGTCATTCTTGGGAGTCACAGATATTTTCGATTTGTATTTATTTGATCTCAGATTATTGCATAGTTTACCCCCCTCATTTGAATCATCTAATCGATCAATGGTTTCAACAACGGAATTTTCTTTTAATGTACGTTTTTTGGAAAGTCTTGCAGATCGTTTTAATTCAGTAATATTTTTACTCACATCACTATCCTTTGAATCTATGGAAACGATATTCACACTATTATTTACATCGGTATTTAATGGCGGTGTTTGTAATATTATATCATCACAACGCATCAATGATACAGTACAGTTTATACCTGAACTTTCCATAGTTTTGGCTACAGCTGAAGCTTGGATTTATGATTGGTTTATCTAAGTTCAGAAAAAAAGTTCAAAATTAATCAGGTTTTATCTATTTTTAATATTACATATGTAAACATATGAATATAGGTAACTTAAACACTTACGATGACATTTTTCGAACACATACACATTAATATAGTTTTCAGGAATTTTAGAATATTGCATGTGTACTCTGAAATATATAAAACATTATCTAAATGTAAATATAAATATTCAATACATTTTAATTTCTGTTAAAAAGTTTTGTTGTTTATTGTTATCTACGTTGATTTATAGACTCTAAATATATTATTTATGATAAATACGTAATATCAAATATTTTAGTAGGTATTCAATTTATTAACCCCCTCTTTTTTTTACGCTGACGTAATATAATCAGGAACAGTAATATATGGATATTTGTTTTAATTTTTTTATGCTGATACAATGATATAAACTTAACACTTACACAAACAACATTGTAATGTTTTAAAACTCATCTTTTAAAATGTCAAGTATAAATATCTTAACAATTCGTATTTTCTCTATCGAAATAATTACATTAATTATATTTTTAAAAATTTTAATTAATGTTAACGTATATTAAAATTTAAATAAAGATTATTAATTCTACTAGTCATTAACTTTAAAAAAATAGATAGACTCAAAACACAACAAGCGTATAAATTAAATTAAATTTCTCCTTGGTTTATTTTTTTAGTTCTTATACTCGCAGACTATTATAAGATATATCTTATGAGCCATGATTTATGACGGTAGACCAATACCGACAAATGCAAAAAATTTTACATCACACTGCTATATAGTTTCTTTAAATGAAATAATTTTAGAATTGTACATTTTATATTATAATTTATAGATACAGATTTAGCATGAAAAAAAAATACAACTGTCATAATATATCCACTTCAAAAGAAAAGGGGGTGTCTATAATGTCTACCCATTATTGTTTTATTTAGTAACTTGAAACTAACACCTGAAGATGTTAAACACACATAATGATTTATTCTGCGATTATTAACAAAATCCCAATCGAAATAATATAAGTTTCATAGTAAAACAGCTAAGAAGATAAATTGTACACTTACTTATAAAATTGAATTTAACGTACTCTAAGCTACTAACCTAACTATAGTTTAACCATTCGGTAGTCTAGAGTATGATCATGTATACATGATATATACATAGCGCATATGCGTGTCCACCACAGTTAATTCGATAATAATTAAATAGTATAAATAATATTTTAAAATCACTTTTTATTTATTTCACATTAATGCATGGTGAAAATAACAAATTTCATCAATGTACATTACACATTACTCACTTGGTGATTGTGTATGATTTGAATATCGAATCACCACATTTAAAAATGTGTTAATCTTAAATGTTAATTAATAAATAAATGCGGCTTTTAAACGCCAAGTGTGAATAATAATATTGGAAATACGTGGTTTAATTTAAGAGCGTTCTCCCGAAATTAAACTATTGGGGTTCAATGAGACAAAACTCCTTCGTACGCCATTGCTCGAAAATAAAAACATTAAAAACAAGTATTAAAGCTTTAATCAAATCGACTAAATTTAATATGTTCTTTATGTAAGCCATGAGGAGTACGATCAATTTAATATAATAAGTATAAAATAAAATGTATATCTAATGGAGTCAAAATAATTATAAATTAGGCATAGCTAATAACATATATAAGGTGATTCACCAAGCATGATTACCCCCATTTTTCTTTTAATAATGAATTTATTCAAATTCTAATTTTTGAAATTTTTAAATATTCTCAAAGACCATATGTTTAAATTCTTGAGACTTTTTTTACCCTACTTAAGGAGTGTTTTGTGGCAATGCAAACTTCTGAATTTCAAATGAGAACTCCCTTTTTTACTGTAAATTATTTATTAGATATATTTTTTTTAATTTTGATGGGTGTTAAGATATTGGTCATTAAAATTAATATTAATACTGATATTAATCTATCAACATAAATAATTTGTAAAAACAGCCTGAGTATTATACTACCTAGCTAGTTTCAATATAGCACGTGTATTTTATACTTTAGTAAAACGATTTTTAAGGACTATTATCCTTAGCACAAATATTTTAATAACTAAGAAACTACTCATTCAAATTTGAATTGAATACTTCAAAACTTAAAAAAAAATCATTTACTAAATAATATACAGTAAAAAAGGGGTTCTCATTTGAAAACAGAAGTTTGTTTCGCCACAGGACACTTTTTAAGTAATAAAAAAAACTCAAGAATTTGAAAATATGAACTTTGGGTATATTTGAAAATTCAAAAAATTTGAATTGGAATAAATTCATTATTAACGGAAAAATGGGTTGAGAACTATATATATTATAATATATAACAGGTAATAGTTTTAGTGTGACTTCTAGCTTGACGTTTTCAGATTTTAATGATTAGCAAAATGTGAACAGCCGTTAAAAATATTACTACATTTTTTTAAATGCCTCAGATCGATGCAAGTTATGAATGTGATTCTGATTATACTTCCATTAACCGCGTATTATAACTATAGATACTGTCGGGTGTATAGCCGTATAGGTATACGTTTAGTTTACATTTCTGTATAATATTATTACGTACATAAAAACACATTTTTTAGTAGTGAAAAAATAAATCGACGTGAACAGCGTGGACTCCGTGTGACCACAACACCTCCTCGAGAGAGAGAGTAAGTATACAAATCATTACATGGAAATGTTTTTATGATATTTGGAGCAAAAGGTGGCGGGTGTAGGGGTGTTTTTTCGGCGGCCTCCCACAGACGGGAACCTCGTAAAAATTTACGATCGCCAAATTCTCCTTTATATTTGTTTGCAGTTGCACAGTGACGACTGGTTACATAGTTCAGATACTTTTGTCTGAATACTTGGAGACTGGTGGCGGTAATTCGGTAAGGTAGATACGATAATAATATATACTACATAAGAGTAAAGAGTACAGTGACAGTAACTGATCCGATCGATGTGATGACATCTAAACTGCAAAAACAGGTATCTACTAGTTGCGTGTTTTTTTTTTTGCTCCCAGTAAAATATTTAATTCACTTCGCACTAGATAATATGTAGTTGGAAATAACTGAAGGGAGTTAAAATAACCGAATAATTGAACAATAGTAAATTACATTTAATGTGTCTCATATGATATTGACCAAATATGGGTACAGGTGCATCTATCTACCTATCGTACTTTTTTTAATATTTTCAATGCGTTCACCGACAGTTAAAATTAATGAAAGCAATGTATTACTTTTTCATATTTTTGCAATTATATAAGAAAAAATAAAATAAACTAAAAAAACAATCGTCAATTATAATTTATATCATTTGTTGTGAATATTTCAATATAATTGCAGTTAGATACTTTAATATGTATTTGTCAATTCTTATTGTATTTATATACGAATATAATACGAGTATAATAATTGTATACATACTTTAATCAAATGTCATGGTTTTATTTTAATCGCACTTTTATATGAATATTTTAATACTCGATTATATTATTTCTGAATTATTACTCTGATACTGTACTGCATAATTTAATACGTATCATCGCTATGATTAATAATATAGTCGTCCTCCGTAACCACGGACGACAGAGCACGATGCGCGAATCTATGGCAGTATCATAAACGTACATCATTCTCGAGCACAATCAACCATAGACCTACACACAAGTTCAAGCGATCAACGGTGTTACAGCAGTTTCAACCTGCACGGCTGCACGTTGAATGATATTAAATCATCCGGGATAATGGTTACAAATATTTTTTAATGGTAATATGTTTTAGTGATCTATGCGAATATAACAACGGCTGCAGAAAAACAAGAACTGCGAACTTTTGTTTCTGGTCGTAATAATATTCTAAATACTTCTTCCATAATAAACGTTATAATTATTGTTTCTAATTTATTGAAATTTTACCTACTTACGGAATTAAAATATAATATGCATTTAATTAATTTTGGAATGTGTTGATATTACATTTGAAAGTCTAGCTTTTCAATCCCAATAATATCATACTCAATTCCTATACATATGTCAGAAACCTCAATTTCAAAAGTTTTCTTTATAATATATTATATTCATGATAATTAAATAGTCAAACGACATTACGTATAGTTTTTTGTTAAAATTGTTAATCTTTAGAGCTTAAAATTAATTATGTTCGTGAGTTACAGTTTTATATTAATGTATTTAGTTTTTATACAATTATCTGTTTTTTTTTTCTAAATTCAATTTAATTTAGTATTAAAATAGTAGGTTATATTATATGATATTGACCTTACCAATCGTTTAGACCATTTTACTCTGCTTCTGAATAACACGAATTAAACAGCATGTAACCCATTGGTGTTACTCAACCAAGTTGCTTAATCTTAATTATATGATTCACTTTACAAAAGTATGATAATAAATGAATAACCTTATTTTATTGATATCCTCCCTAACTAAGAATATGACAGTTATATACAATATCACCTTTATAATTAAGTTTTCATACAATAAGTTTAATTTGACATCATTTAAGACCTAGATAGTAAATAACAAGATAAACTATACGGTTAAATATTTATACATAATATTGTATTCGTAAGGGAACAGTGTACACAGCATTTAATTATAATAGCAATATTATTATTATTTTTAAAGGAAAATCATATCTTTTATGGTAGTACATCATAATTTAAAATTCTATGTAATTAAACTAACTATTACATCATCAAAAAATAAAAACAAAAAATATAAAAATATGCATTCTATGGATACTCTTCTACTTTGTACTTGAATGTTCGCGAATATTCTTAATACCTATTAACATAATATTATATTATACTTTGGCCTAATAATTATATTTGCAATGGAACAAAAACTGGCTGGATTACTTTTTTTTTACTCTGTCTTTTATAAAATGTTTAACTACGATAAAAATATTGATATAGCATATACAACATACTTTTATAATATTAACCATGCAGAACGGTAGTTAAATTGTTGGCGGTTAATGGGCACTACAAAATTAATGATACTCAAAAAACGTTTTTTATAATTTGCAAATAATATATTATACTGTTAATATAGTATATTTGCTATTGTTTTCTCTTTTTAGGTATTATATAATATAGACATCCGGCGCTTCGTCGTCTGCAGCTCGTCTTTATTAAGTTATAGACATTAGACATACGGATATGGTAACAGGTAGAATAATTAGATAATTCACGATGTATAATTACGTTACACGTTGTAGTTCGGAATCAAATCATCGTCATCGTGTTTCATGAGTGGTCAAACTCTTGACTCATGAAAGTTTTATCGAGCGTATCACAACTAGGAATACTCGTACAAGTCATATAGAATTCTGATCTGATAGACATGTCGCCCAATCCGAATTAAAAGCATTTTTAATTTAAAATAATTTACATACTTACATTAATCACTTGAAAATTTAAATATCGTAAAAACATTGATAATGTTATAATAGGTTATATGTAATAGGTAAGACAATACACGTGAGTGTGGTGTCGCTCTTTTAATATTTAATATCCTATAATTAATTGATATGAGTTCTTATTTACATTGTTGTTTTTGTTACAGTAAAAATAAGAAAAAATTTATACTTACATATTTTATTATTTGAATAATTTGTTATTTTATAATAATATAGTTATATATAAAATATCAATGAAAAGTAAATTTTTAGTTTTTTATATTTTAAGTGCATTTTATTTGTTTATTATTGTTTCTTACAAGTAGTTACTACTTTTGGTTTTTTTAACTGAATTAAAAATAATCAATTTTAATTTAACGACAATGTTGAACACGAACAGTTTCTAGCATTAACATAAATATTACTAACAACCGAATAAATCTTTATTTGAAAACTTAATTTCATTTGACGGATTGTCAGTCTACAGTTGGTAGAATACTAGAATATCAATACATTTTTAATTGTAGTATACACATGGTCAGTAATGCATTTTCAATTATTATAATAAAATGTTGTATACGTTTTGAAAACGCATAATAAATGAGCTTTATTTTTTTTTCAAATCATTCCTACAAAACATATCTGAAATATTAAAAAAACAACAAACACTTTTTTATGTAGATTAGGTTAATCTATAACACAATTACACGAGTCATGATTTAAAATATATATATATATATATATATATACGGAGATTCACAAGATATTAGAAAAAAATGTTACATGGTAAAAACATTAACGATAACAAAGTTAAACTTAGGAATGTAACTTTCACCTTAGCTTTACAAGCAAATTTCTTTACCTAGAGAGTTAGGGAGTTGGTATATCTATCAATATTATAATAATGTATGAGCTTAAAAGGCATAAAGAACTTTTGAACGAGTGAATAAAATATATCGCTCCCCAAAAATCTTTCACGGAATACGTATTTTCATTAATGTCCTCGTATGAGTCGTATGTATAAGGTAAATTATTTTCCTAATACATCATTCCATAGGTATTCATTGATGAGGATTTCCTCACAAAAAGTGTTTTCAGAAGCAAGAAAAACAGGTCGTCCGGTCCTAACATAAAACCAATACTATAAAGCTACCCACTGTATACTATGTAATAATTTAATAATGCGTATACCTATAGTATATACTAGCTACATCACCATGTCCATAACAATATATATATATTTATATTATGTATATATTATATGATTAATACATAAGAATCGGTTCAACCCAAATCCTTATACGCGATATGACCATTTTTAATCAATACGCATATGGTATACAGCTGCAGTCTGCAGAGTCCCTAATACCTACCTACATAATGTCGTGCAGAAGGTAATCTGTCAGGGCATCGAGCACGACGCGTGACGTGTCGAAGTTTATATAGTGTAATGTGCATATACACGCATTTATATAAAAAGTCAGAGCAGTCGATTTCAAAAATGTCACCAATAATGTATTATACCGTGGTTAATATTATTTATTTTCGGTACCTAAGATGAGAAACATCTATCGTACAACCACAACAACTGCCGTTTATCGACAATGGTGCAAACTGTAAGTGACTTGCAGCAAGTCGTTTATGCTCCGTATAATGATGATTTTATGAAGCTAATTTTTTAGTTTCTGAGCGAGTGTGTAGTAATTGTGTCCATCGACTTTTGGAGCAGGAGAAATTTCCAGAACTTTACTTAAGAATTGAATGGAAAAAAATAATAGGTAAAACGGAGTATTTTTAGACAGTATTGATTTTCTTATTTTTCTGTGACTCAAAAACAAATAGCCGTATAATATAAGGACGGACTTTCAGGATTTTGTGGGAAACGTATCAAATTAGTTTTAAAAAATTTAATATTACATTTTTGTACTGTAGATAATTTTTCGCCGGGTTGACTGGTGGCACGGCTATCTCCATAAATTATGTTTATTTTTTCTTATTATTATTTATTTTACTTAAGTACCTACTTGAAATTGTTATGAAATATTTAAATGATAATTTCCTGCATATGGTAAATATTTTAACTGCAGTTGAACAATTAATAAAAATTTAACATTTTAGTTTTTTTTTTTTCATATATTATATCGGTAGAAAACTTTTCACTTGATCAAAAAGTTTTAAAATTTAATATAGAAGACTTATCATCAGTTGCAATTATTTCTGTACAAAAATAGTAATGAATAATAATGCATAGACACAGTTTTTTGTAAGAAATATTTGAAGTTCAAATTTGAACGAAATTAGATATTTAAACGCAGAATGACGATTATAGTGCCAACATTCAATTGGTTACAATATATTTATTGTAATCCAATTTCTGTGGGGATTTGAAACTTTTGCGTAGGTCGTTATTATAATACATATAATTTATATGGGAAATCATGACATTTTCAAAACTGCAATATTTTCGACAAAAAGAAACTTAACCTACTGTAGTATAACTAATTATAAAATAAAATTACTGCAAAAAACATACAAATATACTTGGTAATATTATAGGCTGACAGGTTTTCGTTAAGAAAAGTTTTTCATATGCAATGATTCAAATTTAACTCATATACAGACATTAAATGTGACTACTACTCAATGACGAGGTAAACTCGACATCTATAACAATACAGCAGAGTGGTTAAATACTTCCCTTTTTTTAACACTGAACATCTGAACATTTATTATTTCAAAAAATAAGTTTTTTCAATTATCTTTTTTGAACATTTTGGACAGCCGGCAATTTCAATTTTTTAAGTAGGTATATTGTCCTGTTTATTTACCCTTATACTTTTAGGATTTTTTTTTGCCCATCATCATCAACTTCTGGTTGTTGGTCGCATAAGGTAAAATAAAATATTATGAGCATGGTTAGATAATGGAGGTGAATACAATGTGACAAGTATTGCAACAGAGATAGGTATAAGATTAAATGTATAGTCCTATACCTATACATATACGTTTCATTCATCTAGACTTTAAATTTGTACAAATAAAAATAACATTTTGTTCCGTAATATTTTTTTAGCTAGCTAAGGTACATCGGCATTTTCAGAAAAATCCCATCCGGCTGCTAAATGAAATCTAGAAACATACCTAATGTATACCGCCATTTTGTGAGGGTAAAAAAAGTACAACAGGTACCTATTTAGCGAGCATCCTTATCGATTTAATGAGGATTTTTTGAATTAAGAATCACACTGTGTATAGTATAATATAATATTGCAATGTAAGAGTCTGTTTAAACACATTTCGTTCGCGGGTTTCGTGTCACATATGAGTGCACTGGGCCATAGCAAGAACCGCCCCTGGCCGAAAATTAAATTTTCAACCCCCCCCCCCCCCCCTCCCATTCAATTACGCTAAATATAAACGACAGATTTTTTTTGAATTTTGTAAATTGTCAATTTGAATCGAGAATGCCACTCGATAAATTCGCGCCTTTCGTTTATTGCACCCTTGGAAATTTTTTTTTTTTTTTTTTTTAATTCATCGTAAATTAAACATTTATGCTGGGAATTTTTGGCCTGCCGTTAAAATAAATATTAGAATGCATCGCACGCAAAATGCAAACGCCGTACGCTTGACCACTGCAACCATATAATTGCCCTAGGTATAGGATACATGGTATAAATGTATATCATAAATGTCAGATATCGCGTAGGTAGCCGCAAATGTCAACTACGGATTTATTAGATCTGTTCACTCAAAGTTAAAATATAGCATTAGGTATAAATGATGGTAATAATAGCATATACCTATGTATAGTTTATAATATTTATGTGCATATGCGTGTTTATAATATTATTCACGTGAGCCGCCCAAAGTCACTCTGGTTGGTTTTTTCCCCTACTCCTCTATACACATTATAGGTGTATTTAACTAAATTTTTTAGGTATGTCATACGTGTCTAATCTTTAAATGTTTTGTTAGAAAAAATACTGAAAGAATAAGGTAACCTATGATGTGTATGTGTTCATAAACTCTATACTCTCCGTGCGTATAAAAGTGAAATAAATCAATTTTAAAATTTAACCTTCTCGTAAATCATAACAACATACCAAACTAACTGAATAGTATTATACTATTTATAATACATCTTATGGTATATTACATTATAATAATATAAATAATACATAATATAATATATTCATTTGAACAGTTGGACAATATACCAATGTACAATAATAATGTTGAATTAAATGTGCTTAATTATTTTTCAACGTTCTTTAACCTATACTACGATATTTAAATGATTCAAATGCATTAATAATTATAATAACATAATATTTAAAAATTTGTTTTTCGATTTTAAATGTAAATTAAGTAACCTATACGAAAAACTATTGATTTTATACACCATTATACGAGTACCCTACACAGAAACAAATCAATATTTACATAATAATTGAAAACAATATCAGATAATATGTTATTTACAAGATTTACTAGGCAATTGAGAAAAGAAGAAAATTGAAACTGACCATACAAATTAAACTTGATACTGTTCTGCTAAACGAAAATAAAAGAAATCAATTATTTAAGTCTTAGTCTGCCAAATCAGAGTTGTTGTGAATTACCGGTTTTATGATGTATAGTTGTACTGTTGTAGTAAATTATCTTTTAACCTTTCTTTATAGTCTGCATATAAAGTAGAATAAAATATATTTTATTTTACTACCATATTGGGATATCTTGAAAATAAGAAAAGATCTTTTTTCGAAAAATCGTCGAGCAGACAAACTACAGATTGTCTCTTAAAATATTTTCTCTAAGTCAATACATACTGTTAGGTCTTAAGTGTATCATTGTCCGCCATCGTTTGTGTGCTCCGAATGAATAATGTGTCAATTTAATTTATTATATTCTGTTAAAAAGGTAAAAAACTAAGAAGTATTTATTATACAAACATTTAAATTTACATTTCACAAAACAACTGAACAATAATGTTGAACGATAGAGATGCATTCAGTTACCATAATATGTATAAGTATCATTTTTTATTTTAACATAAAATTGTGAATATAATAATCGTAACAACGCGTTGACATAAATCGTTTCCTTAAAAACCAATACAAACATACAACTAATGATTTTTAACAATTTGCCATGTTTATCATAATTCATAGGTAATATAAAAATATATAATAATTATATAGTTGAATTTTAAAAAGTATATAATATTAGAAACAATCGAATAATTTATTTTGGAAGTGTTATTTTACAAGTTTTGAGGGGGCTAAGCCCTCTATTCCCCTCCACTAGTTTCACCAATTGAATGCCTCGGTGCAAAAACCAGATACCTACGTCCACATTTTTCAAAAATCGTTTTTTGTTATAGAAAAGTTCAGAAAAAAAATCTCTATCGATGGGTCCAAAACCGAAAACGTCCGATGAATAGTATTGAAATAAAATGATAAAAATTGATTTTTAAATTTCTGTTGGGTGCAATAACCAGATACGTCCGGACGTATTCATTGAAATAGTATATATCCATTTTTTGCTCCCGACACTCCCATATAAATTTTGATTTTTCATTGATTGCAATAACCAAATATAAAGAGTTGTATTTTTATACATTAGCATAAAATTAATATAAAGTTGTATTTTATTTTATTTTAATATATTTTATTGTCTGTTGGAGTCTTCTGGTACAGCTTTTTGGTGATCATTAAGTATTGTTATAATGGTATCACTGTATTAAATCAAATAATATTTGATACAAATTCACATTGGTGTATTATCAGTTCAAATATTTCAAAAATGAATTCTTATTTCCTGGTTGTTATGTTTAGTCTAGTGTTGATAGTTATAACAGATTTTATAAAAGAAATAGATTGTGTACTGTTATTTTGCGGGTACATTAAAGGAAGGTGTATTTAATAATATAAAAATGGTCTATATTGTTCCCTTGAGTTATGGCATAATCACTAATTAACAATTTAATTAAAAAATAACTTTACAACATAAAAATACATATTTGTATTAGTTAAAAATATAGTAGGATTATTATTTGACATCATACACAATAATAATAGTGGACGTATTGACTACAGTAAAATATTTTGTTTGATTAGTTGGTTGCAATAACCAGATACGTTCCCAAAAAAAATTGGACGCATCTGGTTATTACGACCATTGAAAATCTAATTATCATAATTTTTTAGTTTTTTATAAATATTTGTATGGATATTAAATTCAAACCAAAGAGAACTTGTTTAAGTTATGTATCTTAATCTTACAAAAAGAACAACACCGCGTTTTTAATTTTTGGTTCATTTCCCAATTTTATAGATAGTTTTTTGTGTTTCCTAAACATTATGAAATATGGACGTATCTGGTTTTTTCACCGAGGCCTTCAATTAGCCTGACCACTGCATAATAATTAATGCAGAAGGTGCCAGGTGGCGTCCCTCCCTGTAAAGTCAGTATAAGACATCAACTATCGGAGAACTTTATATAAAAACAATACAACGATTTAATAATAAGTTATTGAAACATCAATGAAAATAAATTATTTACCGGTACCTAACCCAGAATTGATACGAAGTTTTTTTTTTATTTGTATACAGCATAATTAAAATAACACAAACAAAGTTTAACAAATATTTCAAATTATATTAATATACCTATATTATATTAGTACATATTATAAATAACTGCATGTAGGTGTCGAATGTTTATTTTTCGGTTTCATTGCGTTCACGATATATCATGGTAAGCGTGGTAGTTGTACGAAAACTAAAAGTCTTTCGGTTAAATTTAACAAACAGTAAAATTGTTTTATCACTTTACTTCATGCATTGAATATTAAAATAAATCAATTCGTCAAGTAGGTAGGTAGGTAGGAGAATAAATAAATTGCCTTAGGGTTATTGGAAATCGTCTAAATATCAAAAACGGTTATAACTTATAACCATTACAAATATACTATAGAGTATAACACTATATAGGACATAGGTAATATTATATAATAATAATATACACAACCAATAAATCGTTTGGTTGATATAAATAACATTTGTTGTATACTTTATTAGCCACCAAAATTGTCGACAGCATATTAAATTCTGTAGGCATACACTCGAATTTGTAAATTAAAAATATAAAAGTTTCTCGCGTTATATTTTTAGGATAATGCTCTTGTTATTCGTTTTCAGAGGAAAAATAACTCATAAAAATTACGCTTAAAGAATACGATTTTTTATTACAATAAATATAAAAAATAACACCTCGTGAGATAATCACTGGTTTCGTTGAGATTCACGCATGCTGCATATTATTAGTAATCGTCCTGTAAGTACACTGGCCGCACGTTATTTATTACGGTGTATACCTAAAGGTATAGCCGTAGAGGTACCTACAAACATCTACAAAACTCATCAATCAAACATGTGTTTATATTATATACTTATATACCTGCTTGTATATACATCGTGATACACCTATACGGATATACATAAATAATATAATATTTATTATTATTATGTATAATGTATATTATGTATGTATACATAGGTATTATATATATACCTACCGCGAGGGATTCACTTATTTAATATAGCTGATACCAGGTAGGTATAAGCATACCATCGGTAAAGAAATACTCAACTGAATTTTAATCAACTTAGGTCTATATAATAATAATAATAATAATAATAATAATAACAAGAACATACTAATTATAATACCGAATCAAATTTATTGAAAACTCATTTCAATTAGTGTCAATCAAAATGTTCTGTTGTTATACTTATAATCGAGTGGGGTGAGCATAATATATGGTCATATGAAGCACGTTTTCCATAATATAGAATGTAATTAACATACAGATTCATTAATTATTTTCTAAATAATTATGCTGATTAGTATCCTAAAGGGTAACTAAATAGTTGCCTACTTATGTAATTCCTATGTACGATGTAATGCAACCGAAAATAATGTACAAAAATTAATTTTTTTTTTTACAATCTTTACGAATATCAATCAATTTTATTAATAGATACCTATTTTTTTAAATTGATATGCAAACCATACCTTTAAATCAGAATTGTGGTTTGACTATAAGACCTCCAGTAAAGTCACATGGATATATTATGTAATAAATAAAATGAGAGCATGTAAGAATCACCCAAACTATAAATTCAATTTAGAAAAAACAAAGCTTACCGTAAAATGTTATAAATTTCAACCTTTTACTTAAAGAACCGAGTGAACACTCGTATGACTGCATCAACAGCATAAGAAAATGCATCAGTGATTATCATTTGTAATGATAAATTAAAAATTATAAATAATACAGCTAGACGAGCTGTTAAATTAGTTGAAGACTTGATTACAAGATTGGTTTAAATAATGAATGACAGAATCAGTATATTCTTCAAGTTATCACGAAATACAAGCAACAATATTCAAATTGAAACAACAGCACTGTTATTAAAAAATTTAAATAAATGCATATAAAATAAAATATTTACTGAAATTTATCGAGAAAAAAAATGTAGATATTATAAAAATTTAATTTTTCTTTAAAAAATAATTAAATTTATTATTCAATCTTTCAAAAATATTAACAATATTTAAATTTTGTGAACTTGGGGCACGTGTAAAACCTATCCGATTATGTTCAAATGTTATAACCATCTCGGTTTTTATACATACCTATTGAAACCTATAATTAGAGAGATCAGTCACAACAATTTAAACATTTGAAAATAAGAACCACCCTAATCACCAACTGAATGAAAAGTATTTTCTTTTGTTTAATTTACATTCTCGACAAAACATTTATTATATTTTCAAACAATATATGTTCTTCGATATCAGACGATCATGATGAATATTGGTATGGAAACTCGAAAAAATTCCACGATCGAGCAGGAGTACCATTTTAAAAATTGACTTTTAATTCAAGAAATTATCGGTAATCTTCTCTACATTGAATCTTATTTAATTCAATCGTGCGATTTTTTTAAGATACATTCAGTAGTTAAATTATTTAAATCTTAACTAACTTTAGTGTCTTGGAGTCCATGTTTGAAATTGTTATGATTCAATTTTGGCCACGTTGATTGAAATTGTTTAAATTGTAGAATGTTGAACCGAATTGGTGATCAAAAACGCTTCTTAAAATTATCTCATAAACGATACACCTATAATAGTTGTTCACTACCATAACATTTTTACAACAGCTAGTTGGCAATCCATCAACAGTTTGTTCACCAGTGAAATCAGCGAATCCCATTGCACTGCAACTGTTGCATTCAATTCAAATGTTGAAAACGACTTACGAATATTGTCAGCTAAAACCATATGTGATTACTCGCGATATCATGAAAAACCTGTCAAAAACAACTAAATATCACTATAAACTTCAAGAGCTTTTGCTGCTCCACCAGTGCTCTATTACAAATGTTATGTGTTTGTGTCTGTGTGCTCTACCACTTCACGATGAAATTCAAAACGATTAATATAATATAAAGATGTTCAATACAAGCACTATCAGTGCGAGACGTACACGTACCTACCTACCTATATTATTATATATCTATGTCACATTACCACGACTGTTATATTTCCAAACAGTTTTTCTTAAAATAAAACTATCTTTAGATTGATTTCATCAATATCTTATTATTAGAAAAGTATATCCAACTTTTTCCCGCAAACATTTACCCATTGCGATATCTCCCGAAATAATGGTGATATCTAGGGCTCGGAAGTTGTAGGAGCTAAAAAAGGTAAAATATGTATGCAAATATGCAGGAAAAAATTGCAAAATATCCATTAAAAATGTTAAATATTCAAAAATATTATTCTGAATTCCAAAAATATACGCACTTTACCTACTAACAATACGACGTCTAAAACGAAACTGTCACTGTCAAACATCAATCGTGTACAATCAACAGTAACGATACCTAAACGAAGAAACCATCATTATATTTACAATAACTTATCGACGATAAGATAGTACTACAAATAAGTATTTCGGCATACTAGCGTGATAGACTAAATGCGTATCACATCAGTACATCACTGTTATTAACTCCGTAATTGACTATGGCGATGACAATAAATACCTTCGTTGGTCATTTTGAGTTTTATATTCAATATTAGTTGAAATAAACAGGTTAAGAAAGAAAAAAAACAATTATTTTTAGAAAAATATGAAATATGCATAATATGTGTATAAAATTAATGAAATATGCACTTTTTAGCTAAAATTGGCAAAATATGCAAAATATGCATTTTCAATTTTACAATTTTTTAACTCGCAATTGTATATTTCAAATTTCTAGCTAGGTCTGCTGTAAATTGAGATCATACACAACAATATGCAATTCCTACAACTTCCGAGCCCTAGTGATATCGAAATTCTGGTTTTGTTATAAGACTCACAGGGATAAGAACTACAATTATTTCATATTTTAATTTATTTTAATGTTTTTGTAAAAAATGTAAAAAATATATTTTTTTATTTAATTATTTTCAAAAATATTAAAGATAGCCATTTTGTAGAGTTTATTTTTCTGAAAATATTGACGTTTCAAAATTTTATTTTCATTAATTTCCTGATTTTTATAATTTTTTCTAGTTTTGGAGAAATAAAATATGATTATAATTTATAATTATTAGGAACACGGAGATATTTGGTCGGCTGTATGGAAATGCGCGCAGCGCGGCAGGTCACGTCATGTTTGATAACATTACAGTGTTCAATAATTCGCAATTTTTCTCGAAACTAAAAAAAATATTAAAAATCAGGAAATTAATAAAAATACAATTTTGAAACGTCAATATCTTCAGAAAAATAAACTCTACAAAATGGCTATCTTTAATTTTTTTGGAAATACATAATTAAATAAAAAAATATATTTTTAACTTTTTTTACCAAAACATTAAAATCAATTAAAATATGAAATAAATAATTGTAGTTCTTATCCCTGTGAGTCTTATAAAAAAAAACAGAATTTCGATATCATCATTATTTCGGGAGATATTGCAATAGGTAAATCCTTAAGGGACACCCTGTATATTATACCTATAGATATAGATAGGTATACGCCTAAATAATATTGTCGTATTAAAATAGTGTTAAGATTGCCGTGAAGGTCTTTAGGCTTTAATATATTATATAATATAATATATATAATATGACATAAATGTAATATATAGCCGGCAAGCGTACATTGTAGGCCATTGTACCGGCATTGTACCTACCTATATAATATTATTTTTTTTTTTTATTAATTATATAAAAGAAATTCACAATTTATATATTATACAAGTTAATATAATAAGTAAATGTGACGACATAATATTACAAGACGTGAAAACTTGAGAAAAGGGAATGACACTACTTCCAATTTAAGCTTAAGGGATATAAAGTAAGTAGTAGACATTTCCCCTATATTATTATAGACTAAAATATACTACTTTTAGTCTTCTTGTTCCAAGTCTAATGAAAGTTTAACCATTGGGTACCTATATGGGCTATATGGGACAGAGGTCCGTGGTTTAATGCTTGAAATAGATTTAAATTTTAAAATTTTAAGTAGGGAGATTTGTATGCCTTCAACGAGTTACAAAATGTAAACACACATTTCATACAGTCATTCAATCATCATGTGTACTTATATACGTCTATATACCTACCTACATTGTACACTTGGCACTTAGTACGGCCTGGGAACAAATTTTCGTTTCATTAGGTACATATTTTTCGTTGAGTAATGATAATACACATCTGATTATGCATAATATCATAAATCATGATAAGAATATTGAATAAATTATTTCAAATCATGTAACTGTTTACCTATTATTGCATATTTGGCCATACCTACCTACACGCCCATCATGTATTATTAATTATAACATATAAGTATATTTCATAAACGTCCGGTACGACGTTAATAATGTTTGATCGGTAATTTTTTTTTTTTTTAACAATTTAAATCTTTTGTATCAATCATCAGTCATTGTTCATACCTATAACCTAACTTAACCTATGTACCTACTGGTCAATAATATAACACGTTATATACCTACGCATATTATAGTCGACTCACTGCAGTATAAATGCTTAAATTGATTTGAAACACTTTATCAATTGTTTTATTTTAAAATTTCACAATCTATGCGCGCAGTGCATTTATGTACCTAAGTTTAAAATATGTAAAAGTGGATGCAACGCTACCACGTAAATCAGAAAATCAACAAAAAATTATTATAATCTTGAAAAATACAAAATTGTAAGACAAAATTAATTTCAAATAGGTCAAAGTTGTACTTGGAATAAATAGGAGCTCAGTGGTGTCTATGTGGGATGAGGGGTGGCAGCAGCGATAGATGGATTGTCCATCATTTAATTTTTTTTAGCGGTGCTGTTTTCGTAAGTAACTTATTGTCCTTGAGCATGTTAAGAGGACGTCGCAGTGTCGTATATTGTGTTGCCTCCGTCTTACATACATATCTACCTACGACGGGAAATTTTCGCTCAGTTTCAATAGTGTATTAGTGTGCTGTTAGTTTTGAAATTAGATTGAATTGACCACCTATAAAACTTTTAGGTAAGAATATTATATATGTTCTATCGTTGGTTTTTTACGATACTTTAATTTTTAATTGAATTATGAGCATTTTAAAATATTAATACCTACATATTTTAGATACCTACTCATAACAGTCATAAATCGTTTAAAAATTAAAATATCGTAAAAAAACTAACGAGGGGACGAGGATAATGTTAGGATAATGTTATGTAACAAAACTAACAGCTCACTATTGTAATTAAGTCATTTTTACGTCAACCGAATAACCAGCAACTAGTTTGGCTCTTTTAATAGATAATTTGTAAACCAATATAGGTAGTTACGTAGATTGAAACGGAAATCCAACCAATCATATAACAATAATTGGCAAATGGAAATGGAAGATCTATATTTTCACTTTAAGTCTTTAAAAATGTTATTTATTTTTACTTACATTTTTAATTAATATAAGTCAATAAGAGTAGGAAACAATATTGTACCAAACCTGTGGTGAACTTTTAGCAGTAAAACATCTTCTTGTTTACTGCCAAAACACACTACACACATAGGTAATAACATTTCTGACAACTTAACACTTATATGAAGTCTTGAATCTTCAAGAAGACAACTTAAAGACATTTTTTTCTTTTCCAAAAACAATTAATATGATTAATTGATTTAATTTGTACACTATAGATATCTATAGGTAAGTATACCTACCTACCTTCATTATTCCATATAGATACACTTTTGTAATTATCTAGTTATTTATTTTTATAAGCTTAGCATTTAAATTTGTTAGATGAATAAAAAACAAATGATAATAATAATTAGATAAAATGTATTAAAAGATAAATCTGTCATTGAAAAATAACTGTTGACTTTTTATGTGTGTGAAGAGGGGTAAATTGTGAGGCTCCTCATAATATTTTGAAGAAAATTACTATTTTTTTAAATTGCTTAAATCAAGGGATGTCATTGGTTAACTACTTCCTTAGTTTTAGATACACCACTGAAAAATCTAGTACCTATATACCCACGGACTAAGATAGTATGGACTGGTATCGACAAGGTTGGGGGGTAGTAGAGGAACGGTCCTCAAATGTTTCGACACCGCCATTCCCCCGTCCTAATAAGTAATAGGCCGCCGAAAGGTACAACTAGGGGTAAAAGCGCTCCTAGTCATCATGATTCAAATCATACTATGATTTTCGTTCATAATGTCGCAAACGATTAAGTGTTTATTGTCGTGGGGTGACATTGATAGTATTATTGGGGCGACTTTGATAATCTTATTTTTGTTTATATTTCATGTATTTAAATTATTTTAGTGGTTCGTGTGTACAAAAGAAAAGTGGGCAGTCGCCCATATGCTAATAGAAGAGATGAAGTTGTGGAAGAAGCTCTTCAAAAAGTTACTGATAGGAGACTTTCAATTTTAAGAGCGAGTAAAATGTATAACATTCCTTATGGCACATTACACAATCGTTTTAATGGGAAACATGGCAAAAAACCTGGAGGGCAATATTTAGTGATGAGGATGAAAAAAATATGATAGCTGCTGTATCAAAATGTGGTGATTGGGGATTCCCTTTAACTTTAATGGATTTGAGGTAAACATACACAGTTTGCTTATATTACAATTAGTCTTAAAATTAATTATAATTATTTTGTTTTAGATTAATCGCAAAAACATCACTAGACAAAAGAGGAATAATAGTACAAAAGTTTAAGGATAACCTTCCAGGTGATAATTGGGCACGGAGTTTGTTAAAAAGACACAATACACTGACTCAAAGAATCACTACAAACATTTCTCAATATCACCCCGAGTCTCCCCTGCTACAATAAATTCATATTTTGATAATTTGTCTTCAGTATTAAAAGATAAACCTCCTGATAATATTTTCAATTAATTATAAAAAATACGGTACTCAAGCAATATTCATATAAAAAAAAAAACTAAATGGACCATACTGGGTATAAGTGAACTAAAAGAACTCACATTATGAGTAGTGACAGCACTTAGCTACTTAAGCAATCAGAAATTTGATTGCATAATCAAGTTTTAACTTTCATAATGGTTTATTGCAATGCTAAAGAGACCTCCAACGCCACTACTTCTAGTATGGATATTGTGTTAGTGTGTTACACCACATTAGAGAAACCTATGTTGGCCAATCAATAACCATCCATTAATGAAACATGGTATATGTTCAGCACACTGTAGATTGGAAGATGGAACATTGAAGTACATATATTAATGGCAGTTGTTCACAATTCTCACAAATCACAATAATAGATATATAGATAGGTACCTACCTACGTGTCTTATTTGGTGAATAAACCATACAGGGATAAAAAAAATGGTACCTACCTACTGTTCAGAACATAATATGTACAATATTTGCGCTCAAGTCTCTTTGTTTATAACTCAGTAGATTCTGAAGGAGTTGAAAACTGACATTATTGGAGAAAATCACCACAGATTACCACTAATTTTAGCAAGAGACTATGTTTTAAAACACAATACATTTCATATATTTGGAAACAGTGTAGTTAATATTATGAATTGGGAATAAAAATGTCAAAAATCAGAATGTAAATAATTTTGTTATAATAACAAAAAAATGGAGGTGAGCATGCTTGGTGATTCACACAGTATAATGCATACACTTAAATATTGGTAGATTTTTAGATAATAATGCACAAGTGTCTAATTACCTATTTTACAATATTAAATTGTAAAACTTAGTTTGTTCTAATTCAATATCACATAATTACAAAATTTTCATGAATATTGTTTATTCACATCATTATAGTGAGAACTAATAAGACAATATTATTTATCAACATAGAATCGCTTTTTTAAACCATGTTTTTACATAAGTATCAATACATAAATATTGTTTAATATTAAATATTATATTTTAATTTGTACATCCACGTGTTATATAAAATATGATGGCATAAAAGACATTATTGAAATAATAATGGTATTATCAATGTTTTAAAAATTATATCATACATTTTTTTTTACTTATTGAGATTTTTTTTAATATTAAAAGAAACAAAGTGTGATAATTACTTAAAAGTATACTGGACAAAACAATAATTATTATTTAAATGTCATACATATATTTTATAGGTTATAATATTTAAATTACACAAAAACAATTATCCTGTTAAATTAAAACGCAATAATTAATGTACTACTTGTTTTCTCTGTCCAAACCATGTACCACATACTAAATTTGCATTCAGTAAAATCAATTTTATGCTATTAAGCTTTAAAATTAAAGTGAATCATAGATATATTATAACTTATATAACTATAGAATTTTATGTCTATAAAATAAATTTAAATATTATCAACCTTCAAGTAAGGAATATTACCTGAATTTTTGCTTAGGTTTTTTCCACAATATTTCAATTTAAAATTTCTCACATATTGCAGAAAATTTAAAAATCAATGTGACAATGTGAATATTCAACATGCTAACATATTCTTGGCTTTAAATTTGGTAACAGATAAATTCAATCCTATATTAAAGCTAACCCCACAAAATTGGTTCTGCTGTATACAAATTTGCTAGGTTGTACATGGTGATTAGAGAGAAAACAAATAGTGCTGAAATTGTTTTAACATATGGAATTAGATCATATAAATTAATTTTTAATTCACATGAGGTGAATGTGAGGTAAATAAATCAAATTAATCTTAATGCACATCAATGAGAGCATATAAATGTAATGAATAATTAAAAACAGATTAACTTAAGTATTGCATGAAAATACAAATATTATTAAATGTATAATGATCTAAATTATCGGCTTAAAAAGCAAGATTGATATTTTACATTCAAATATTTAAGATTAATCAGCAATATTATTACTATTTTTTTGCAGTTTATTGACATTTGACTTGATACTTCTTTCAACACTGACTTGTGAAGCAGCATGTGCAAATTGTTTACTAAAAATATTTTTAATATGTTAATTATATGAAATACTTAAAAAAAAATATAGAATGTACTTACATTAAAAACTCTTTATTATATGGTTTTTGTTTTTCTTCCTCTTTTTTGTCTTCTTTTCTATAACGTTTTACATTAGAAGAACGTTCTTTATCTCTAATTTTAGCATTTTCAATCATTTCTATTCTCATTTTCTCCATTTCTTTTTCTGTTAATTTCTTTTTCTTGGCAGGTGGTGTTTTGGGTCGAACAATGTTTGGTTTTTTTTTATCTTTTATAAACACCGGACTAATAGATGACCTTTTTACAATGTTACCTTTAGGAACCTATTAAATAATTAATTTTTATTGATTTATCTATTGTATTAAAGTAAATTTCAAGACACAAATAATATCTAAGGCTAAAAAAAAAAAAGGTATTCCTCATAACTTATTGTTATTGAAATCCTAAAATATTTAAGTAAGCATATTTTGGTACTCGTTTAGTTGACGCCTGCCACTTAGGTTTAATTGACGTCCGACATTTATATTTCTCGTATTTTCTATAAAATTAGGAACTAGGTATTAAAAAATAATAATAACTATAACATAATATATACAAAAGTATGAAAAATTATATTAAATATTTTATCTATGAATCTGTTTGAGGAAATACTGAGATATATTCGAATTTTGGCCACCTGCATAAGTTTATGTATTTTTAATTTTAACGATTATTTTATAGTATCCGTAAATAGAATATTTAATATAATTTTTTATACTTTTGTATTTATTGTGTTATAGTTATTATTATTTTTAAATACCTAGTTCCTAATTTTATAGAAAATAAATAACAGAAAATACGAGAAATATAAGTGGAATGCTTCAACTAAACCTGAGAGGTGTGAGAATACGCGAGTTGGAGGACGTCAGCTAAATTAGTACCCATACATTTTTTATAGTTAATTCAAATTCAAATTTTGATAAAATGTACATTTTCATAGTATTTTTCCTAGTTAAAGTTTTAACTTTATTAATTCTAGAATAAATTACTATAATATTATTTTTCAATATGAGAAAATATACCACCTCAATAGTATAGTCTGACAGACCTAGCACTGCTCCGAATCGTATTATGTATGCAATGATGTATCCTTGAATTCAATTAACACATCTATTATGATCACCTACTTAATGATGAGATATCATCATACTCCTACCATAAATCAGAGCGGTCACTTTCTTTCCAACCATGATTATTATCCAAATAACAAATACTAATTAAATATTTTAATATTATTTAACTTCACTATTCTTTTAGTATTGTTTAATTTTAAATATACATATAATTTAATATTTTTAGCATCAACATGGTCAAAATGTGATACAATTATTTTAAAATATTCAAAAATGAAAAAATTACAAACATTTTAAATGACTAGAACTGAGTAGTTCTAAAAATTATCTTTAAATTTGTATCTGATATAATTATCAATTAAAATAATTAGTAAAAAATTACTAACTTTTATATTTTTACATTGTAACAACTTATGGAATCATTTTAATTGCGCTTTAATAGAAATTACCCATCACTACCTTGAGATATATAAAACAGTTTTTCTTGGCTATTGATATACAACTAAAACTGAAAGATTTAATTAATTTGAATATCTTACTATTAATCCATAGTTCATGTTTCCTTTGTGTTCATCTTTTTCAGTATCTGATTGAAACTTTGGACTATGTCGTTGTTTGGAAGTCTGCTTCATTGTATCATTATTCTTTTTTTCATCATCTGAACTTGACAAACTACTTGACTTTTGCCTTTTTTTATCTTTTTTAATTTCATTTACTTTTTGATATTTGTTCCTTTTTGGGGGACTCTCTGATGATCTATTTCTATGGGTATTTAAATGTTTACGATATCCATCACTATTTTTTGAATTTTTGGTAACCTTTGACTCATGGTCTTTGTCAGAACTGTTTGGTCTGTGATGATGGTTATTACTTTTAATATTATATTTACTATGTTCAGAAGCATTTATAGGTTTTTTCCGTTCCAGTTCTCTATCTGAACTTGATGTTCGTTTCCTTTTATTATCATGTTGTTTCTCTCTACTTTTAGATTCTTGTTGTTTATATTGTTCATCTTTTTTTATATTATCACTGTATTTTTTTTTATTATCTTGTTTGACATAATGATTATTTCTATATTTATTTTTTGAAATTTTATCATTTTGATCATATTTTTCTTCCGAGATGGATCTGTTGCGTTCACTTCTTTTTTTTTTTAAATTTTTCTGATTGTCATCGCTATCATCAGTACTAGTTGATCTATGTTTTCTACGATGATCTTTATATTTATGGTTATCACTTTTATTATGTTTATATTCTTTTGCTAATTTATTTCTCTTACTAGAATCTTCATCATTCGAAGATGAAATTGACCTCTGTTTATCCCTTTTAATTTTGTTGTCTTTTTGCTTGTCTTCTCCATATTTGAGAAATTTTTTATCATTTTGCTTTTTGTCTTCTCGTTCAAAATTTCCAGACTTTTGTACATGTTTTTTTTTCTTATTAGACAATTTTTCATCATCTTCAGAACTAGAACTATCAGTTTTGTTTTTTTTTTTATGTTCTTTTTTATCTTTATGTTTGGTAATTGACAAAATTTTTTCAAGACCTAATCCAGCTTTTTCATATGATTTCAAACGACTAACTAGTATCATATCTAACTGATGATCATCAATAATATGTTTTTCATTTTGGATATTTTGTTGTTTTTTCAGGCGCATTGGATTTTGAAGAATTTTTTGAGTGCATTCAATTTCCCGCTTTTTTATATTAACCAATGGATCTTCTGAAATTTTTTTTGTCAAGTCTACTTGAGAAAATTTGTCTGATGAGCATATTTTTGGTGGCAAAATTGAATCTAAAATACATAAATAAAGTACAGTATGAATTATGAATATAAATTCAATTCAATATATTATCATGATGAGTAAACTAAACTTTAAAATAAACAATTAAAAAAAAAAAATCAAATTTAAATTTATTAATGTTTGATGGTACCTATATGGGTTATATCAATTTAAAAACTAAATATAATGATCAGCCAAAAACTATGTGTCATACTAATTGATTGTCATCATTAAATATTTACAACTAACTTAATATCAGTTTTATTTATTAATACAAATATAGGTATTCCGGAGGAGATTGATAATTTATTAACTCTAATTATAAATGATTATGATACATTTATTTAAATTTTAAAGTGTAATTTCTTAATTAGCGACTTATGAACTTATAGTGTTTATGAACGTTGTTCTTTACAACCACTGGAACTGATGTATTTAATGTAAGATATTTATAACATTTTAAAAATAAACTTAAATCAAATTTGAATATCAAAGCAATTTATAAATAAGCTATTGATTATTGAATATGAATAATATAAAATAAATTATATGTGCAACAATTCTTTTGACAATTACCGTTATCTGTGCTTTCTCCATATTTTCTATCAATTTTTTTTCCCAATAGATAGTCGTCTTTTTGTACTCGTGTACCATCGTACATCCAATCCATGATTGATGATTTCAACAAACCTTAAATATATTAGATTTTAGTGAATAAAAAATAGCGGACTTATTAAATTGAGAATTAAAATAAATGATCAATTGTATATACCTATTTACAAGTCAAGTTTAACGATATTATACAGCATGAGGTGTATCACACTTATTTTGAACATAAAATGTACAATCACTTTTAACTATGAAAACGACAAAATTATGAATCTGTTCAGTAATATTCAATTTATTAAGGTAAAAGTATTCCATTGACAATTATAATGATCGAATACAATTCACAATAACAATTTTAAATTGCACGCGTTGTTGTTATTGTAAATATTGATATTTTAATTTATTTTATCGTTATCAAAAATAGATAACAACAAAGATTTTCTCTGAAGGAGTTGAAGTGCATCGATACGTATCGCTGAATCAGAATGACTAAATACATTTATTTATTAATATTATGATTTATGAGTCATGTGTTGGTATCGGTACGTTTAAATTTTACACAAAATATTATAGAATATTATACATAAATTATGATTTATGAACCAAGGCAATAGGCATTAAATATTGCATACCTACGTCCTACGAAACGGAAACGTCTTACGATTACACGTTTATCGATGAAATTTGGTTTATTGTACCAACATAGAACAAGTACCACTCAGGAATGACTATTTAGTTTAGGTATCATTGTATTAACAAATTTAATTTTCACATTATTAGTTATTACTTATTTAATAATAAGTATCACTGCGTCTAAATCAAAACCCAAATTGCAAAACTTAATATGAATGTAAAGTTTTCTTCAACAAGAGTGTTTTCGGATTTCTGTAGACGTTTAAAAATAATTTCTATCACTATTTGAAAATAATTTTATTTAGCCCTCACCGCCCCTCCAAAAAAAAATCCTGACAAGTTCCAATATAGGTAGGGTTACCATTTTTTTTTAGACCAAATCCGGACATCAGTTCTGTTTGGGGGGGGGGAATAAAAAAAAATAATTGTTCTTTCATTAATACAATTTTATTTAGATCTATAAATTAGGTTAAATATGTTATAAAATGTGTTACGTAATAATTTTTATTAGTTCATTATTTAGTTCGTGCTTGGTCCTGATTCGCAATATTCTTCATCGTCTTTTTTCTTTTCATATTTTTCAGATGCGTTAATTTTCTTCAGAAAACATTTGTCAATTTTAATTTTATCATGAATTTGTGAACATGTCAAATGAAAAAATATGTATAAAAATAGAAATTAGATATATTCATTTATACAGAGTGAACCCAAAAATCTGCCACCTGATATAACTTTTTATATCAATTTAACCACGTTAAACGATTACCTTTGTAAAATCCGGACATTTTTCAAATCCGGACATGTGTTTGAAATCCGGACTGTCCGGACGAAATCCGGACGTATGGTAACTCTAAATATAGGTATAAGGTATAACCATATGATGGCAGTTATTTAGTCGGAAATTAACAGCTTGCTATTACTGCTATTAGCCACTAATATTTGTGACTAATTAGAAGTAAAATAATAATATTATAATATTATAAGTAAAATATATTTGACGTTTATAAACTTTATCGTTTTTAGCTGTTTGGATTTGTACATGATGGTCGTTTATTTATTTCAGAATATTTTTTTACCGATTGCCATCATATCTAACTGAGTGTCTCATAAATAAAATATTTTTCTTCTTTTACTTCGCCTTCTCTTCCAACTATTTGGGGTCGGCAACCCTCAACCCTAGTCCTCAATTTCCACTTACTAAGATCCTTAGCATCCTCCTCACAAACACCAATCATTCTCATATCGCACTCTATAACTTCATACTCGCGGTCGACTATCACAGATAACAGATTATGAACCCATCGCCTAAGCCCTAAATACAATATATTAATAGGTACTATACTACTATAGATTATGAATCAACTACAAGTAACAAGAAACAGTTTCAAACAAATAGTTATAGTCTACAGAATGATGTCTATTGCAGTAATGTAGGTTGGTGTGAATGTGTTAGTCAGTATCTAATTCGAAATAATATGCAGTTTTTTTTTAATGTAATATTAATAATATATAATAATATGACTAATCTTCCAGCTCCTTTTTAAAACAAAATTTAAGAGACGCTTATAATTCTTTTTATTAAAAAAAATTATTAAAATGGTTATAATATTATGGTTGGAATATTCATTTATACGCGAGTAATATTGTAATATGGAGAAAAAAACAATTTGAAATCTGATGAATTTTGAATGAATGAAATCAACTTACCTATGTATTAAAAATTAAAAAAAGGCCACCGCTTGTTTTTTCTCTCTGGCCCACGCTCAACAAAAACAAAACAAATTTTCGTTTTTTAGTAATGAACATTTTGATTTGCCATCCTTCAGAATAAATTCACCCTTTGGCCTTTATTACAAAATCTAAAAAACCTAGTATTTCAAAAAAATATTGGCCTAGAATTGCCGCCCTAGACAACTGCCTACTTTGCCTGACTAAGCGTCCACCGCGGCGATAATTAAACTAGTTAAGTCAAATAGTTTAAAAAAAATATTTTTAACTTTTTAACTAGTGATTGCCACCCTTTGACATTTTGATATATGGTGGGATGTCTAGGCGATAGCCCTAATCACATAAATGACCGTTTTTATCTAGCGGGACAATTCATAGCATAATAGGTATATTATATAAAACGAATAATAAATCAGAATGAAACATTTTATGAAAAAAAGGTAGGTAATTCTGTTTTAACGGTAATGCTGATATTTTGGCTATAATTATTAAAATATTTTCTTGAATGTCTTATTGTAATCATTTCGAAACCAGGCAATACACTAAATCAATAAATATATATTCATTATTGACATCACGTGTTTGGATATTTTTTATTCCTGTGTCCTTTATAATCCTAATAATATTGTGAAATTATGTGTAGTACGGTAGGTAGGTCGTAGGTGGTAGGTGTGTCGTTATCCGGTAGGTAATGAAGTGACGGAAACGGGACCAATACAATATAATATTGTTTAATTTTTTTTTTTTTTTGCCGAACTACTATTTACTACAATTTATTGTGTTATTCGACTTTCGGGTTCTAGCACGCTAACTAGGTACCCTATGGGTGAAGATATTTAGTCCAATAATTACAATAATTAAATAGAAAATAAAAATACCTAGACATTTTCGTATCCCCCTCCCCACAGATCAGTATAATATAATACTAATGTATTATTCAATAACCTGCCAAACAACAATATTTACTTTTTAATAAATTCCAATCATAGAATAAATGAAAATGTGAGATTAATTTAATCTAAATCTCTGTTCCAAACTCCCAATTACGGCCAATCGTCCATGGATTACGACCACTACGTTAAAGTACCCAATAAATTATAATTATTCAATAATATCATAATTTATAAATATAAAAATATTAAATATAATTTAATATTCGTAATTATTGGGCAATAATGTAGGTAGTCTGATTTCTGGTAGTATAGTAATTAGTAGTTATGATGTTGGGTGTACCGACGTGCCGTGGCGAATGGATGATATACGGTTCTATAAAATATAGTTTAATATTTTATAATTATAAAAGATATATTATAACCTCTCGCTCTCGGAAACTGTGATTGTTATCGTACCAAAAAAAAAATATTAAAATGACTGTCGGGCAGTGTTGGCTGATGCAGTACGTGGAGTGATAACTGATAATGGTATTGTTTTGGTTGGTGGTGAGAGATGATCTGTATCGAAAATATTTGCTCTTCAGTCGAGCAGCAGCAGATTCATATTGCACCTATTACATGGCAAATTGGCAATTTAGTTGGTAGGTGGAGTGTGGACTGTGAACGTGCTGCTACATCTGCAACAGTGCAGCTACGGCCGTCATCATTCGTCGTCAATAACGAGACCGATCATCGCTTATTTATAGGTTCCTACTTCCTTACTACCTTAAATGCTAATTAATGGTAAACATTTTTTTCAAAAATAATCGAATCCCCGTTCCTCTCCGCACAAGAGGCACGACGCTCAATCATATTATTTTACTCAAAATCTAATGCGGCCATCATCAGTACGCAATACTAATTATTATCGTTGTTGTTATTATGTGAAAGTGCATGTCCATGAGAAATTGTTTTAAAGATGACGAATTCGACTTTGTTACTGCCTCAATACCACAAGTATCTCAATGGTGCACCAGTGCCGTTCAGCAGGCGGACGCGGAGGAACAGCGAACTGTGTCTGGTCGTGCTGGTATTCATCTCCCTGACAATCATCTGCTTTGGTGCCGTGTTCTATTTACCTGAGTTTAAGGCGACTTACGGTGGTACCATCAACAATGTGTACAAGCACATACAGAATGCAGGGCCCGAACTGTTGTTGCCAGCCCATGGAAACTCTAGACATGATGGAGTATTGGAGGACCCACATGCCGCTTGGGACAAGCAAATACTCTCAGCTAAAATTGATGAGGACTATTCAGACAAACGCAAAGTGTTAGAAAGACCTGATACAGGCAATACTATCAAACGGTATATTATCAGTAACAGTAGTTTCAATCCTGAAGTAGAATCAATCGCTGAACATGTTGATACCAGTCAAACTTATGAGAATTCCGAATTGAGTAAAAGGCGAAACAAAGTTAAAGAAGTGAGTAAACTAAATGTGTTAAAAAAGGCTACTAGCTAGGTACCTATGTGTTTATATTATAAAGAAACAAACTGTCAACATTTAAATTCTGGCCAGGTATGTGTTTGAGGTGTGTAATACTGTCTAGCTTAACTGGACAATAAAGTTGTATGTGAATTATTTAAAATAAATATTGTTATAAATGTATATACATTGTCCATATATTTTTTTTTTTTTAATATTATTTAATATTTTAGATAAAAATTTATAAAATGGCAATACAAATGTAATATATTATACTATAAAATATATTTTTTAATTTGAATAATGTGTTTTATTTAATTTATTATTACATACTTACTCTAATTTGTTTCTTATTTAGATGATGAAGCATGGCTGGGATAATTATGTTAAATATGCATGGGGTAAAAATGAATTAAAACCTGTATCAAAACGAGATCATTCTGGAAGCGTATTTGGATCTGCAAGTATGGGTGCAACTATTGTCGATTCATTGGATACATTATTAATTATGGGCTTACACGATGAGTATAAACTTGGAAGAGATTGGGTTGCTGATAATTTTACTTTAGAAAATGTGGTAAGTAAATGTTTTTGGTCAGACTATTTCTTTTATTCAGTCAGTTTTCTAATATTTATTATTTTTACCCTCTTGTTTTATAATAATATTCTATTTCTATAATAATACGTTTACAGTGCAATAGGTAGGTACAGCAGTATAATATTATTAATAAATGTTTAAAGTCAAGTTTATCAAAAGTTAATGATCATATTTTTCCTTGGCTTTATGGTTCCCTACAAATTAAAAATATCCTAATAAATTGACAATAATTAATAACATTACATTAAAAAAACTTGCGAATTATATTTATATAAAAACATTGTTAAGATATGTACAAAAGTCTTAATATAACAACTATCTACCTACCTATGTTGTGTTAGAAATTAGAGCATATTTTTTTCTTTTGGCTTTTGGTACATAACACTTAGGTACTATTATAGCATAAAATAGAACTATTTTATATGCATTTAGTTGCCTAGTATGCTCATAAAAATATTATTTTCCTCTCCCACTCATATTTGTGTAGGTATTTACAAATTAGTATTAATTGATATGCTATTATTTTTTTCTTACAGAAAATAGATATATCAGTTTTTGAAACAAATATTCGATTTATTGGTGGTTTTCTTACTTGTTATGCTATGACTGGTGATACTATTTTCCGTGATAAAGCTGATTATGTTGCAAAAAAATTATTACCTGCATTTCAAACTCCAACTGGTATCCCATATTCATTAGTCAATCTAAAAACTGGGGTAAGTATTATTTTTAAGTTAGTTTAATATCTTTTACTATCATGCAGTGCTTGAATAATGAGTTCTGAAGCCTGTCTGAAAATTTTAATTTAAGATCGTTTGGCCCATACTATATTTAAATAATTCCTTTTAATTTGTATCAATATATTCTTAACATACTTATAAAGTAATTTAAATTCATTATTGCATATTAAAAGGTTTTTTTTTTTTTATAAATTTATTAATGCTTCGACATCAAAGGTCTTAAGCCTGCATTAAATTAATATAAATAAGTGAACATAATAATTATTACAAGTATTTACATGTGTTTACAATTTATGATGATATGTTGAAAAGGGTTTTATAGTCAATAATAAATTATTGTAAAAATATTAAAAATCATCCCAAATAGATGAAGATACATTACTAAAGGTTAGTAAGATATAACATTCAATGTAAAATGTTACATTTAAATTTCAACTCTTAATACAAGAACGAGATGTATTATAATCAAAAAAATAACATTGTTGGTCAGAATTTCTAATAGTTGAGTTACAATATAGTTTTCAATCTCATTTATTCAATGCCAAACATTTTTTTGGTATAGGGGGATCTAAAGTATTATAGAAAGTGATAATTAAGTAGCCCACATAGGTATAACTTAACATTTATTATATCAAAATTTTAATTATTATGTTTAAACTAGTCTAAATTTAAATTTGTAAGTTGTCATAACTGATAAGTACGCTTCTGCAATTATTACTTTTTAAGTAGGTACATTTAATATTATTTATTTTTATGTGAATTGATTATACACGTTTGGAGTATTTTGCATTATAATAATAGTTAAATAATGAAATAGGTAATTATGAAATTCTAATGAATTTCTTACTATCTGTAGTTTGTATATGTAAGTTTGGTAACGAAGACTATTCTTAGCAATGAATTAACATGTTTAGGCACTTAGTGGTGTTACCTGACAAAAATGAAACATAAAAAATTATAAAATCTTATTATCTACACTTCAATTATTGTGACTAATATGAGTGAAGTTTAGAATGATTTGTAAAATGTTATGATTTATTGTTGATAATATTAATTCAAATAGAGGAATCAATTATTTTCAAAATGTTTTTAATATAAATTATAAAAATTAAAATTAAAGGATTGATATATAAATATTAAAGATGGTACATTTTTGATTCTAGAAAAAGAAAAAAATAATTGTTTTCATTTTATAGGGCTTGATAATTTTAATTTTTGGTAGGTTTAAGCACGAAAACTTCTGATCCTTAGCATATCTATTCATTAATTTTATGGTGTATTATGAAACTATATAATTATTTTTACCACTACATAATTATATAGTTTTGTTGGTTTTACTTTTTTTAGAATAGCAAGAATTATTTGTGGGCAAGTGGTAGTAGTAGTATACTATCAGAATTTGGTACGCTACATTTGGAATTTCTATACTTATCTGATATCACTGGAAATGATATTTATAGACAAAAAGTTGAACATATTAGACAGTTTGTAAGGAGTCTTGATCGACCTAATGGATTATATCCAAATTTCTTAAATCCAATTACTGGAAAATGGGGACAACGTAAGTGTTTTTGTATAATTTTTAAATTGTTTCTGATTATTAATATTAATTGAAATACAATTTAGTTAAGTAAACAAAATTCTACTAATGTATACCTTATTAAATATTCAAATACTAAGTAAAATAATTATATCTATATCTACACTATTAAAAGAAATTATCTGCTTAGTTATTATAACGAAAATAGGTTAGTTCTATTTTGAAAAAAAAGTTTAAAACATCACAGGGTACCCCTTAAATGGAGTAAAAAAATCAAATTTCTTGAAAATAGATTTTTATAATAAGTTTTTATTCTTTTATTAGTACTTATATAGTATTTATCTTGGTACTTATAGTACTTATTAGATACTTAAAAAGCCTAAATATCAGAATTTGAATAAATTAATTGAAGGTTATTTGAACAGTGAACATGCTTAGTAAATTGGCAATTGGCATGAATATTTTATATAATATTATATTTAATTGAGTATCATCACTTGGTTAATTGAGACTATACTACTGAGTACAACATATTTCACTTAATATTAATGTTTTAATAAACAATCTTAAACAAATCATGCTTATCTTCAATTATTTTATACAATTTAGAAATGTTGGGTTTATTTTATATTATCTTATAAATACTTGCTTATCTTCTGTGCTAGATATTTTGTATTCATAGTGTCTTCAGTCTAAGAAAAATAATCACCTTGTTAAAAATATATAATTTAAATGTAATTCAAACTAATATCTACAATCAAAAGACAGTTTGACACTTCAGATTGCATAAAAAAAGAAACAATTAGTAAATAGACAATAAGCAGAATTGAATCAGAAATTTTTACCTATACTTAACTATAATTGTTTTATCAGGAACCATACATAACAAGCAATCAATTATAAAAACTTAAAATGTACTATTATTTACGTGACATATTTTGTAATTTGTATACATTTAAATGCATTATTTTTAAAACTATAAATCGGATAAAATTAAACTATTTAACTTTACAGATGTTTGTCTTTTACATATTTTTGAATATAAAATAATTATGACATGACTAAATTTTTACAGCTAATATTTATCATATTATCTACAATCTACCTGTGCATAATGTGTTATATACATATTATTCATGATTGCATTGTATAATTTCAGGTCATGTATCATTAGGAGGCCTTGGTGATAGTTTTTATGAATATTTGCTGAAAGCGTATATACAATCTAATGGTAAAGATTTAATTGCACGTGACATGTTTGATGATGCCATGGCAAGTGTGATGGATAACCTAGTACAAACATCTTCTACTGGACTAACTTATTTAGCTGACATGCGTTTTGATCGACTTGAACATAAAATGGACCACTTATCATGTTTTGCAGGTAAATAATATTAAACATGATAGTTGATTTTTACTTAACACCTGGTCGTTAAAAACTCAGTTTTGTCTAGATTTTATAAGTATTTTGTAGAAATTCTTATGTCTTATGAAGTTTTTAAAGCATTACTTTTTTCGTTTACTAAATCTATACAAATTATCACTAAATTTTCTTAAACATAAAATATTTTCTAATTTTTTATTGAATAAAATGTATGAACTAAAAAGTCTAAAACACTATAATGGCTTAAATTTTTGAACACTCAAATAATACATGGACAATTATAATTAGAGCTTATTATTGTATTCAAAAATTAATAAAAACTTAATTTTATGCTTATGTAATTTCAGGTGGAATGTTTGCACTTGCTGGTGAAACTCTTGGCAGCGATGCATCTAAACACTATACTGATCTTGGAGCTAGTTTAACAGAAACATGTCATGCAGCTTATGATAAAACTGCTACAAAATTAGGGCCTGAAGCTTTTAGATTTACAGATAATTATGAAGCAGTCGCAGTACGTGGTACTGAAAAATATAATATTCTTCGGCCTGAAACAGTTGAATCATATTTTGTTTTATGGCGATTAACTCATGACAATAAATATCGAGAATGGGGATGGGAGGCCGTACAAGTAAGAGCCATTTTACTTTTTCAAATGACTGCAAAAGTGCTAATAGATAATTATTATTAGTCTCAGTCTTAACATGGTTTAATACATTTTGGTTTTATTGTATTAAGGCTTTTGAAAAACACTGTAGAGTATCAGGTGGATACAGTGGAATTAAAGATGTTTATCAAATAGATTCAATTAAAGATGATGTTCAGCAGAGTTACTTTTTTGCAGAAACTCTCAAAGTATGTTATATTGATTAGTAATTTAGATAAAATAAAACAATTATAATTTTACTTATTTATAAATTATGTTCTAGTATTTATACCTATTATTCAGTGATGATAACCTAATTCCATTGGATAAATGGGTATTTAATTCAGAAGCTCATCCACTTCCTGTTAAAGGACGTAATTCTCAATATAGAATGCATCAATGAGTTGTATAATTGTCGTGATTTATATGTTTGGAATGTCGAGAACTTTGTTTATGCATTTTTATTGTATGTTAAACATTTTGAAAGGTAAATTAATTTTTGAAATTCGTTGACATATATTAGGTAATTATGTTTTCTATCTTTATTTTTTATTAAAATTTAAAATATGTATTAATATACTATGGATAACCTGCTGCATATTAGTATACAGAGTTGATAACATTTAATGTTTCACAAACATGAATATTCTATCTGTTAGTTTGTAAACAATCACCATTATATTTTATGGAATGTACAATTTGAATAACTTAGTATATTTAATACATATTATATAGATTTTGTTTTGTTAAATCTAACTATTTGAAAACTACTCTCAATGATTCATATAATTAATTTTCTGTGATAATAAATTAATTTTTTTTTGTTTAGCTAGAATTCAAATTTTAAGCAAGATTCTTTGTTATTGTTTGCCAATTTATTTTCTTACTTAACAACTCTCAGTAATTTTTTTTTACTAATAAACATTAATTTTAGTATTTGTTATCCATACATTTTCAATACAAATAATGATTTTATAGATCTATTGTAAATGTTTAATTTTGATATATTTCAAAAATTGGCAGCTATTAATACTTTTTAACTCTTTAGGATTTTATAAATTTTAATGTTTACTAATTCTATAATGGCATTGGTATAATATCAATAGTTAAAAAATTATTTAAACAGTATTTTAATTTTAAGTTGTAGAATTAACAATATATATTCTATAGATATATCAATAAAAACATTTTACATTATGACTAAGGTTCGGGACATTTTGCACTAATAATGTTCTAATATAAATAAAAAATACAAAATTAAAATGACCAAAACATTTTTTTAAACATTTATGAACAAAAATATGATTAAATAAAATAGTAACATTGATTATTAATTACAATTCAGGATATATTGCACTTAAAAATGCCTAAATTTGTCTAATCTATATTTTTTTATAAAATATATAAGTCAATTTTTAACATAACTATACAGATTGATCTACCAAAAAATAAAAAATAAATGCATTTAAGTTAGAACCTTAGTTGTGACCTACCTTTTTTTAAATATTCCTTTTAGATAAATAATAATGATTATACATATTTCTTAATACAGTTGTATTTACTTTTAAAAAGGTGATCTGATTTAATTTAATTTTTCACAATATACAAGAATATAAGTGTTATAGATGTTTTGGAATTTTTATTTTTAAGTTAATGGTGGTTTTGATTACTAAATTATTGTTTTAATATGTTTTTACAGTAGTTAATTAATTTTCATGCACCTGATTTATAAGAAAATTGTTTTCTTAATATTGAGAATACACTCAGTCACTCAGACATTATGTTTCATGTAATTGATGTTTGTATATATTATACCATAAAATAGTATAAAACACTTTTGTATTGCACTTAATAGCATACAGATAATTACGTCTACTAGTTTCACAAATGTTCAAAAACATCATATTACGATCAATATACCTACTTCCTAATTTATATAGCTAACATTAGTATGTTAAAATCACATTTATATTTTTCAAATGATAAAAAATAATTATAATTTAATTTACCATCTGCTACCAGTATTTGATGTTATACACAAACACATCAAATTGTTTATTTTTAGACAAATGATGATAATGTTAAAATGTTTTATTGATCAATGCTGTATCAATAACATTATATGCAATGGTGTTTTAAAACTATAACAGCATTTCTAATTTTGTATGATTAATTGCATTGGGTATTAAAATATTCATTTGATTTACTTTACAATATTTATGTTAAAAAATGTCGGCTATTCTACTTTTTTAGTTTTTGAAAATTTCATGGCTAAATTAATATCTTTTATATCTCAATAAGTCTATTTATTATTTTCATAAAATTCAGATGTATACCATTATTTTCTACTTATTTTACACTTATTTTACCATGTATTGTTTCACTTTTATAGTTTTAACTATATAATATATTAAGACGTGTTATAGTATTATATTAATATTATCCAGGATCATTTCAGTTTGATAGGACTTTATGTGGTAGATTCATAAAGTTTTTTTCGCCACAGAAAGTCAAATATACATAACAAACCATGATTTGTAGTTTATAGCAGTGATGAAGCTTCATAGGACACAATGATTGTAGGGTAATTGGAAAACAGGCATAAATTATAACTATGCTATGAGCATGTCTCAGGATTTTTATTTTTGTTTTTTTTTTATCTTAAGCAATCATATTACTCAGTTACTGATCTTGTGTTATCAACCTCCTCAAAACTCTTTATTGTGGTTAGTTTATTTCTAGTATGACATTGTCTAAATATTAGTATCAATAATATTATCATTACACCCAATTTATATTTTTTTTTCGACATCTCCCCGAGTATTTAGACTCATACCTCTCCACTGGTTTAACTCCATTAGATTTAACATACTATTTAGCTATACAATTTTTGCTTTAAATGCTTACTAAATCAAACGTGTACCTACTTGTATTTTATGTACTAATTATTAATTGTGTAAAAACAAAAAACAAAAAAAATGTTAAATTAGGCCATAAATAATTTAACCGTAAAATATGTTTTCCAGTTAATTGTACTACCATATATATTATTAATACTATTAAACTATTGTTTGTATATTATAAGTCATAAGAACTATAAATTTTCAAACAACATAATATGATTTATATATTGTTCCATCTTTACAAATGGGTTTTTTATATAAACTAATTTATTTGATTACTTAATTAGTAGATACAATCATGTTAAAAACAATTAATATAATATATTATATCACACCATTCGCATTTATTTCAAATTGTAATTTATTTGTACAAACCTATGTGTATGTAAATATAAAAATATAGGTAATGCCAATAGTTCACTTTTGCAGTGACATATTTGATCATATTGTCATAATCACTTGTTAAGTGAATAAATTATAAATAATGTTATGTGTTAATATGCTTTTAGTTGAGTTTAGAATAAATTAATTTAAGTGTGTTAAAGTTTATTTGTAAGATAACAAAATAATGAAAAAATATAGTTGTGTTTTTTTTGCATTTTAAACTGTATTCAATTTTTTAAAAGCTCATCCTATACCCAATGTCCTCATATTATATCTTCAAGTTTGATAATTATCAAACTATATTATATGCCCTGTACCTATATTATGCAGTTCTTCTTAGATTTAGAAATTAAATTAAATGAGCAATAGGAAAAAATAATGCTAATTCACATGATTATTTTTATATTTGTTTTATTTGGTTGTCTATAAATAATAATACAAAGATAAATAAATGTTTTGTACTATGATACTAAAAAAAAAATCATGTTGGAAAAAAAGCTTAAAATGCAACACAAATATATACATTTTGTACAATGATTGCTATTAGCTTACTCTAAACATTTATATTATTTCATATCATAAATTGGTAAAAATTTGTGATGGGCATAATCGAATGATTAGTAATCGAGACATTTCCATAATCGAGATATCACTCAAAATAATTATTCAAAACTACCAAATTCCGATTGAAACATTATTAATCAAGATATTGCCATAATCGAATTAGTTATCAAGACTTTTAACCAAATTTTTAAATAAATTGATTTTAATTGGTAAGAAATATAGATTCTTAGCTTTTAATGTTTATACTACAGAAATTGTTTCGTTATTTCTTATTATGCTACTGAGTACTGAATAATAGAAACATTTCGATGCGTTATAAATTTATTTAAACATTTTAATTTTTAATAAAATAGTAAAATATTTTTACACGTTTTATTTAATATTTAAACCTTTGAAAAATATAGAAATTCATAAAAACATTAAAAACGGTAAATAGATTAATACAATTAATTACAACTCGTAATATTTTATACATTATTATATGTGTACAGTGGCGTGGTGAACTTCATTAAGTTATGAGGCACAGTTATATTGTCAGACCCATAGACCAACCACCCACTCCACCTATCACAAAAAACATTAAAAAAATGTCTTAAGATAAAATATATTTATTCATTTAAATAGTAATGATTTTTTAACACATCAGATGATCTATGAGGACACCCACCACCTCTAAAACTGAGGCATGTGTCTCAAATATGGTCCGTCACGCCACTGTACGTGTATAACTATAAACATTAAATTAATAAGTATCTACTTATAATTATAAAATAATTAGTAATCATTGTTTTCAAAATAAACGAGATATCATCGAAAAAAGATCATTCGATTATTATATAATCAAAATTCAAAATATCTCGATTATATGATCGATATTATTTTAATAATCGAGATATCTCGATTATGCCCATCACTAGTAAAAATTATGAACATACAGGAAAATCCAACAACCACTTTAATTTTTTTTACAATCCTGGCATTATATAAGCGATATCGTCCATTAGCCTCGACATTGTTTCTTGGGAGTTCACATTAATTTCTGTAACTTGTTGAGTAAGACAAAGTAGAGGTCCCAAGGCACATAACAGAGAATCTAGAAGAACCGATACACTTCCATTTACAGCTATCTGGCCCTGAACACACAACATAAATACATGGTTGGCAATAAGAAAGAAAAAGTATTTTAAAGTTAGTCCTACTAATCTGCTCACCTGATGTTCTTTCAGTCTTTGACCAATTATACCCAATGATTCACCTAGTAAAGCCAAATGAGCTGCTACATCAATAGGCTGCGTCGATCTTAGCGGCTCTATTTTAGGTTTATTTCTGAATATTTTAAACAATAAAATTACAACACATTTAGACATCTAGTGGCTACTCTAATGTATTATGTCAAATTGTATTTACTTATTGCTAGCATCTATTGAATTATCAATAATTTCTGAGGTTGGTTTTAAAACTGTTATTTTTGAATCATTTGTACTATTATCATCCAATCCTTCACGTTCTAATAATCTCTTGGCCTTGCGTACCCATCGCTACAAAATTAAAAATAAATTATTAGATTCATAATTTCATTAACTGAAACTTACACTTTTATCTTCAGTCGGTACAGATTTCCACATGTCTCTGAGCTGTTGGTTAATTTGTGATGCACCTTAATAAATTGATTCATAGTTAAAAATCAATTAACAGCAATTACAAGATATTGCAAAAACTTACTAAAGTTTGGATAAGCATTCATCAAAGTCTTACGCACTTCTTTAGCCCACAATGCATATGCCACAAACCCTGGCTCTTTCATGTTTAAATTTTTGAGAGCATACATAAACTAAACAAATGCAAAAAAAATTGTATTAGGCATATACAATATATCTGTAAAACAAGAAAGAAAAAATATACTTGATTGTGTTCTCCTACTGATACAGAAGTACCGCTGGGTTCAGTGTCATCTATAACCATTTAAATTATAATGTTTAAATTTATAAGTGATATCATCAACAGTGAAAGACAAATTTTAACCATTAAATAACATAATTATTGTTTGCAATTGAAAAATATAATTCATAATGCACATATTAATTGGAGGATCTTTGCCCTCAATCACAATATAGATACATACTTTATTCTTACTAAATGTGTTTATTGTTATGTACTCACCACAATCTTTGGTGTCTACTGTCCATTCACCGCTTTCGGTGTGTTGTTGATCTTCTAAAAATTCCATACTGTTATCGTCTTCATTAAACTGAGAAAAAGTGTTACTTTATTATCCGTAGTTATTACTTATTTTTTTATTGACATTTAAGAGAACATCATACCTGCACATGTTGTGCCTATATTCATAACACATAGAATATCAAAACATCCACAGCACTACAGCAGTTCCAATTTTGTGTTGGTAGCTTAAATTTTAGAGCAAATTTTCCTATTATCAAACTTAAATTTAAGAACATTATCCATGTTCTGAAGTTGGTTTTAAATAATAATTAAATTTCTAAGTATGATAAGTAAAAAATAAATATTTGAAAATGCTCAGAGTTCACTTAGAAACTAACAAAGTTAGAACTGTTGGTCGTGCACGATACAATATCCTCTTGACGATATAATAGGTACGCGGTAAAATGATACGATTTTTATACTCTAGGTTTTAAAAAAAAAAAACAAAAAAAAAAAATACAAAATACTGACTTGATCAAGTGGCTCGTGGTTGGACGATTGTCTTTTTGAACTTTGTTTCGACGACTTGGGCGTTTTTTCTTTTTCTTCTGCAAGACAATAGTTAACATTTTGTAAAACACACACATAAAGCTAAACGTTCGTTTTTGATTATTAAACGATTTTTTACGTACGTGAGTCCGACGATTCAAAATCAAGCAATTTGGAAGACTTCTTTATGATTCGTCCAGATCTCGAAACCGCTGTTACTTCCGGTTCGTCTTAAACATTGAACACAGAAAATGTTAGAATAATAATGTATGATAATATTGTTATTGACAATTACAGTGCACTAATTCATCATTTGGTAACAAATAAGTTTAGTTACCATCAATCGAAAATTTTCGTTATCAAATAAAACCTTAAAATATTGCACAATTTTGAGTGAGTAACTATGGACGTTGGACAAGACAGGTCAGTCGATCAATCTAAATAAGCAGTAATAAGCCGTTTCTATTTATTAAGGTGTAGAATGTAGAAACATATTTGGATATTACAATAATAGTAATTTGTATTTATAGCTAGCTTGTAGAATTGTACATATTACAATACTTCATTGTATTTCATCGGTTAGTATTTTAGTAAGTTAAAGTTAGCAACTTTTAAAGTAATAACAGAACGAACAATAATTTATCATTATGACCAATATTTCAATTAAGATTCTATTTTTGGAGTATAATATATATATATTTCCGTGGTCGCCGTCTTTTCACAGAGATAAAAACCGTTTAAAATGATAACTTATGATAACAATAAATAAGCTACTGAACTTAAAGGACGTCGAGTCGAATAATCACTACTCAGTTGTATCTATTCTGTGGTCGAGACGGTCGAGTATCGACTATCGAGTTTAGTTTAGTTTACTATTTAGTAATAAATAATAATTAGTATTATCTCACACTGTGCTCAATTTTGTGTTATGTCATAGTGACACACTGACACTCGTGATTAATTGTGAAGTCTTGATCAAAAATCAAAATATACTTTCATGGTTTCATTAGGTGCTTATGGAGTGTACTACGTTAAATTGATTTAAACTTTTAATTAAATTCATAGTGGATGATCAAAAATTATTTTTTTTAAATTTTAAATGTAAAAAAGAACCAAGAAGCCGTGTTTTCCTGTCTAAGTCTATATAGTGAGTATTATAAGCCGTTTTGAATTCAAAACATTTGCATGTTAATTAAAACATTTTTATTTCTTTAAAGTTAGTATATTTGTAGTAGTATAGCTTTATAAGTACGTAGATGTAACATTAAACTACTTTTTCTTCAATATATTATATATATATTGCTCAATGACAGTCATATAAATGTTTACATCTTTGCTAAAAAGTACAACAAATAGCGTTGTTTGATAACTTTAAACTGTCATTCGACATATATGTGTTTTAATAACTTTATTGCTTATTGTATTTAAAAATTTATAGGGGGAATCAGATTATAATGATTATATAATTTTATTTGCCTATTTAAGTGTTAGCTGACCAGCTAAAGATTTTGTCACCGCCAGTAATTAGTATTTACTATTATTTATTATACGAAATATTAAATTTTATAAAATAATAATCAAGAAAAAATACGAATTCAGATTTGTTTTGCAATACATTTTTGTTCTCCAATGATTTTAGTGGTACTATTATTTTTAAAATACAAGTTGAACTTTTCTTACAGTTCTAATACACATGATGAAAAGTTTAGTATTGGAATTTATCGCATCATTAAATAAAAATACAACTATTTAGGTTAATTTTTTTATTTACAATCGAACAATCACTGTTTAAGAAAAAATCGTGTCATCTTGAGCCCATCCATCATTTAATGATAGGAATCTTCGCTTGGATGCAGTGTTCATATAAGGTCTTAACATCCATTCTGTATCTGCGGAATCAGCTGATTCTAAGGTTCCTAATTTTATTTGGTAAAGTTTCAATTGAAAACGAGGACCAACTTCACTCATTTCAATTTTGTTACCATCCACCTAAAAACATTTTCCATTAAATAACTGAAATGAAAGTATATTATTGATTAAAATAAACCTTACTGTCTTGTAAGTATGGTGTCTAAACGATATATAGTCATCATGGTTGGCAAAAGAAATGACTCTCTTGCTGTCTTCTTTAGGAACCGGGTACAAATACTTTAAAATGTTCATTGTTCTTTTACCGAGCGGGGTTTCAAAATTGTGGAAAATCAAATGTGGATACTGTTCAGACATTGTACCAATATCAGGCACGTCGTGCCTCATGACCACATCTGTTAAGTTGAAATATGCCGTTGGGCCATATGGCATATGACAAACGATCAATGTGTCCGGGACACCTCTGTGCTCGTGCACAACAATGAAATCGGTAACCTCGTTTGCCCGACAGGCTTGGACCAATTGCTTGATCTCATAGTTACCACGATTCATTCGCTGGGCATTTGGAAATATCAGCCTGAGCTCCTTGACGAACTTTTTCAGCCTGGCCGACGGGTCATGCGACGTGGTGATCATGATTTTCGGGTCTTCGACACCGGCCCAACGGTACTCATCGTCCTCGTGCGAAGTGCCCGCACCGCCCTCCTCGCCACCGCCGATGGCCGACAGCCCTGGTGCCCCGTCGTCCCATTCTAGTTTTTCTTGCAAATGCAATGCCTCTGCGCGCAAGTCATAATGAATTGGAACGTTCTCGTCCAGACAGTGTTTCAACCGTTCCTTCTTGTCCTGGATCACCTTCTGACGGGTTTCCAAACTCTTCCGGTACAGGTACTCGCGCCGGAGTCGAGCTTGCCGGCGTAACATGATTTTTGGTGACAAAATCGACGGAAATTAATTTTAATAATTAATACTGGCGGGGTAGTGGCAGCAATCGGTGTTCACCAAAATACGATAAACATTCAAATATTGTGTATAGTGTACGTCACTATTTATCGAGAGTCCTCCGTTCGGCGTTCAGTATTGTTACTTGACGTGAGGAATATTATACGAATCATAATCATTATTTCATTATGCACGTGGTTGTGTTTACAGAAGATAACAGATCGCCTTATCATCAACCAGTCGTCGGTGGGTAGTCTTTCACAGGTTGTCCTCGACGGCTCGACGTCCGCTTCATCCGGGTACACTGTTCGTTCTGTTGTTTTGTTTACATATTCATTTTTCAATATTTACGATTTTTTCGTAAACATAACATATTCAATTACGACCATCAAAAGTAAGTAATGTCACGTCTTACTTCTTATTAACTCAACATTCTGGATCATAGTTCACAAAAAGTAATACGACGTTCTAAACCGTATTTTATCAAGCGCGTAAAACGACAGCGGTGGAGAAATTAATCCCATTTATAACCCGACGAGATTCGTTGCTAATATGAATACACTTTTAAAATCGTACTAATTTACTAACTACACTACTTACTTGGATGTTTCTGATCAGATTTTCGGCCCTTTTCCCTGTCCATTATGTTTTTCACAGTGTTTTATTTCCACCCTGTCAAGTATTTACATCCAGTTAATATTTTTATCACTGGATTTATTTTCTTATCAAAAAATCAAATACCTGTGATTAAATTAATTTTATAAACTAGGTGAATAATGATAAGAAATTTGATAAAGTGAGATTGAAGCGCCTAATTTTGAATTTTGCCGTCAAAAGTTAAACGTATTGAATTTTAAAAATTATTTTGAATTAGGTTACCTATTACTTTTATTGTAAATATTTATACATTTGTACATTAGTTGTATATTTATTTTAAATAGTTATATCATCTGTATTTCATGTGTATAGCAAATATTATGTTTTAAGGGTAATATTATCTCGACCGTTTAATTTACTCAACTAGTTATTTAATATTATTTTCCATTATATTATGTTTAGTAAATTTAAGTGAAAATTATTTTTACTGTGCAATTAACTATAGTTAAAAGAGTTTTCAGACTTTTAATATCCAACATGTTACATGCGTATTGCTACCTGACATTTCTAACCTGATATTTATAGTAAAATGTTTTGGTTAAAGTGTTTATAATCAATTATTATATTTTATTAAATTCATGATTCCTAATACTTTTTATGTACCATTCAATTCACTAATTAAATCTGTTTGTATTTAATTTGTTTATCTATTAGATTCGAGTGATATCAAAATATAAACCTGCGCGATGGCTATTTCCAATATAGAAATGCACAATCGTGTAACTCGTCATTTGGAGAATTCTCATATTATAATATCATCCGAAAACGAATGGTTTAAGCAATGTGTGGAATTCTTTATGTCTGATAATCCAAATGTAATTAATGAAAAGATATGAAAATAAGTAAAATTATTAACAGATAACTTTAATTATTTTATTTTTAGTGTGATGCAAAAGGTTTATCGGCAATGGTGATTGAACAATTAAGTTTATCTGATTTTCAAGAAATTGCATTGTTCAGTTTACCAGCCAATTTAAATAATTGTGATAAAAAAGTTTTAACCGGAAAATATTGCCTTCAGGTATTTTGTAATTATATTTTATCCATACATTTAATAATTTTTGAGTGAGTATATTTTATTTTAGATTTTAAACAAAACAACTAATATAGATTATTTTTATTTTTTATTATCTATTTTTATGATTTTTTCCCAGTGGAAAATGTTGTAACATTTCAACGTAGGCTTATCTATTTATTTTATAATACATATTAGTTGTTTCAATTTTCTCAGTTTTTTCTGTACGTGTAATAATTACAGTATCAAAAAAAAATATCAAAGTAAGCTTAGCAAGCTGCAACTCTGAATGGATGTTATAATTCATTGATTAATTATTGCTTTTAATGTTTTTATTTTACGTGACAATACCTAACTGACATACTACTGCTGCGTGTTCGATTTCTTTTTACTTTCATTATATAAATTGGAAATCTCCAATACAAAAAAATATTTCTAATAAAACTAATTAGTACAGCCAGGTTAAATGCTGTAGTCAAGAATTTAAATTTATCATAGTAATAATAAATATTAAATATGAGCCATTCAAGGCATCTGGTTTCCATATCTTATCCAATAACTTTATTCTTAATATCATTGTACAAACATGTTCTTAAACTTATAGGTGAATACCATTCTAGATGTTGGCCAATCATGTTATTCACAATACAACATATTAGTAAAAAGAGATACTAGTAATACTGAAATTGGTGATAATAAACCAGCCCCTTGGGAACCTAAATCACATAGAATGTTAAAGATGATGTGTTCTGATGGTCAACAGGATATAGTAGCTATGGAATATGAGCCATTGCAATGTCTTAAAGAACCATTTATACCTGGCTTCAAAGTATGTTCTAATTAAATTTAAGTAAGCTGCTCTGTGGATGATAAATAGATTTTAAATTGTTGTTTCAGATAGTGGTTGTTGGTCCAGTTGAATATAGAAAAGGAGTGTTACTATTAAAATCTAGTAATGTACACTTCATTGGTGGCGAGGTTGAACATTTATTAATTAAAAATGCACCATTAAATGTATTATGTAGGGCCCTGTAAGTATTTCATTGCAAACTTTGTAATCTTTATTCATTTAATCTTACAAAATATTTTTTTAGAAACAAACCCGAATTAGAAAATCCATACATTTTTTCAAATATTGAAGTCGAAAACGCTGTTATGGAAGAACATGAACCACATATTATTCCACCTAGACAGATAGAAAATGTTTCTGCAGTTGGTATACGAGAACAGAACTCTACAATACCCCCAACTAATACAAATCAAAGTAATAATAGCAACCATATTGGAAATGGAACTATTACAGTAAGTATTCAATATTATATGTTCATTCTAGGTATTTTATTGATTTTTTTTTATATATTTGTGAAGTATGATGATTTTTTTGATGGTGATGATGATTTGTTATATCTGACTCAAATGGCAGAAATTGAAACAAGACTCACTCAATCCAATGAGACAAATTCAGTACCATTACAAACATTTAATACACCCCTAAATAATACCAATGTCAATAATACTAAAATTTCAGTTCCTAAAAACAACATAACAAATAAGAAGCCAGCAGTTACTGGAAGACAGACTAAAATATCTGATATGTTAGCTCCAAGTACTTCAACAGCATCTAGAAGTTCAGTAGCTGAACCAACTAGGTTTCAAAATGATAGTAGCAATAGCATGAATGTTAAACAAATATCAGGGAAACGTATTGCTAGTTCGCCAGTATATACTGAAACTAAAAAGCCATCAATTGAACTGCACAGACCAGATGATGATTGGGGTGATATTGATATGCATATTGATGTTTCAAACCCATTGATTAAAGTCATAAATTCTGCTTCTATTGTGAAGAACTCAAAAATACAAGTGAAACAAAACGAATGGATATGTTCTGGTATCGTGATGGATGAATCTAAACATGAAGAAGCTGAATTCTCATCAGATGTAAGTCTAAACTAATAAGTAAAAGTAAAAATTAATTCTAATAAATATAATAATACATAAGTTTATATTTTAAATTAGGTCATGAATGTCTTATTAGTTATTATCATTTTATATGCACACAGAGTAAAGTATATGTATAATTTTTCTTTTAGGTATTGGAACATTTAATTGGAATTACACCAACAGAAGTTCTTCAGTTAAAAAACAATCCTTTAAACTGTGCCCAACTAAAAGAAAAAATTGAAAAAGTATGCAAAATTGTGTAACTTATTCTTAAACTATAAATATTTACCTGAAAAATTTTATGTTTAGGGAATTAAAGGGGCGTATAGAAAGTTGCACTTATTCAAAGGTAAGATAACTTTGACCTATTCATTAGATGAAAAAAAAAAACCAATTATTACAGACATGGTAATAATATAACTATATAATATAGTACATTATACTGTAAAAATTTATTCAGTATTTAATATTAATGATTGACATTATTTTATATTTATAGTATGTTTTTCTGAATCCTAAGTTGTATTATATATTATTTTATTTTTGATAAATATATTTTTAATATTACTTTAATTCAGTAGTAACTATTTATTTAGTATCAAATGTAATTTGATTGTATTTCAAGTTATTACATGTATAAGACTATACATTTGTTATTTATCACTGAAAACAATGTATTTTTAAAACTAAATTATTACTCTAGTCTGTAGGATAAAAATTAAAAACAGCCATTTATGTCGCTGTTAATAAACACTACAAATTCCAAAATATTTTAAATTCAATTTTACATGAATTTGAAATAAGTAAACATAATTACCTTTATTTAATTTAAATTGTATACGAAAGAATATTGGAAAACACACAAAGTGAAAAAACAAAAATATAGTTTTATGAAATATGCAAAAAAAAGCCTTAGATATAAGGAATAAAGCACGCCTGAAGGTGATTGAGAACCAAAGGAATGAAAACAAACAAACTCTAGCAAATAAACAAAGAGAGGCAAAAAGAACTATAAAAATAGTGAAGAGGAGACAATAGGAAAAATAAAGAATTACGGAAATAACAAACAATAACAATCACAAAAGTTTTCTTCGAAAAAGTGAATAATGTAATAACAGGTTACATGCCAAAATCATCTATGATAAGAAAGGATGATGGAACTATTTTAATCGAGATTTTAATAGATAAAGAAAAAATAGCGAACGAATTTAAAAATGTTTGAGGAAAAGTTGAATCAACCAGAAAATAGGACCACAGACCACAGTAGAAGTTAATGTACAGTGGAAAAATTTTTGGACAAATCAACAATACAAGAAATAGAAATGCTCCAATGATTGATGAAATAGTTTCTGAATGCTCAAAAAAAGGAGGAAAGTAGCGGTTTCAACGATTTCATAAACTAATCACTGATATTTTGGAACAGGAAGAGATTCCAGATTCATGAAGGATATCTGTCCTATATGCTCAGTATATAAAAAGGGAAATTAAATTGACCCAAAGAACTATAGAGGAATTTCTCTGTTAAAAATTTCATACAAAATATTATCTAAATGAACAGATTGAAACCGTTTATTAAAGAAATTATTGGAGAATACCAGCAGGATTCATGGTAGGTAAATTGACTATAGGTGATAATATAAATATGGGATGTATTCATTTTTCCCGACGCTTTTGAGAACTACTGAGAATTTGAAATGTTGATCTCTTAAACACTAATACACCAATTAGACTAATACACTAATTAGATTCACTTTCACACCAGAAATGTTATTGAAGTTGAAAATCAAAACTTTATTTCGACTACTTATGGTGTGAATGCACGCAAATATAACTAAAAAATACATTTAAAGATCAATACATTATTGTATTACATGTTACGTAAGTAAAAAAAAAAAATGTTTGTGTAAATAATTTTTTTTTTAATCATCAAATTCACCCAATGTTAAACTGAAAATGTCTCAAGCATGTACCATATATTTTTAATTTTTATAATTAGGTGCATGTATTAGGTAGGTATTACATAAATAAAAAATATAAATTTATTTTAATTTCTCTAACTCAAATACCAAATTCCAGTGTATTAATTACACATTCAAATACATTTAAGTTAGGTAAGTATTCCATATAACAGTCTTAAATTACATTTTAAAATTCAAATTATTCATGTTTAAACAATGATGATTGTGCTTGTGGTTAAACAATTCAATTTACGAATTATATCAAATTAGATAAATTAGGTAGAGTCTATGGGTAGAGTACATGGTATTGTATTACAAATAGCTAAAGTTAAAACAAATTAACATACATCAAAAAAGTACTTAATATCCAAAAAAAAAAAAAAAAATAAATAATAACAATAAGCAGAGCAGAATGCATCTGCAAGCTAAAGGCAGATGTTTTTCTTAAAACTAGGAGTTTTAGAGTAGGTATTAAATCACTTAAATTAAAAATAATTTATTATTATAAATGTGAAGTCACTTTATACGTTCATAGTTCCATATTAGGTATATAATAGTACACGATTGCTCAATTAGCGGTCCACTGCAGTATTATACGAACATGATGTTAATTTCGTTATAGGATTATAGTTTTCACGCATGCATATTTGATAATAATTAATCATCATGTGCATCAACTCCACCGCCCATGAAATCTTTGAAGTCCATTGCCATTTTGTGCGGATAACATCTGTAACGAGTTAAAACAACAGACCACAATATTATAATATGTATTTTAGTAGGTACACAGCTTTCGTTGGGCATTATATTATTACCAAATAATTTTAATTTACCTAAATATGTTATTGATGACGAGCAATGGACTCGGGATGGATTGTTCAAGTAAGTTCTTTTTGACGGCTGATATTATCTCTCTCGCTGTCGATTCGGGTGTTACAAGTGGTAACAAACCGGGGAAACTATTTACAATCGTTTTATCAGTAATATACGCGTTTATAAACAGCGTACTGTTGTACCACAGATTATATTAATTTATGTAATATAATAAATCAGATTATTTTATATAATCCGTGGTTGTACATAAATATTGTGTACTTACCGAATTATAGGTTTCTTACACAGACCGGTGTCCACCATGTATGGATAAATACAGGTGAAACGGAGATTTTTAAAGCCATCATCCCTACACTCGTCCATTATCGCTTCTGATAGACCTAAAACCAATGAAAATGTTTAGGTGATGACCGCTCATTATTATTGTTATTGTTTTCAAGCTGACAACCACTAACCTCTCACTGCGAATTTAGACGCACAATAAGGCACCAAGTTCTTCAAGCCAATTATACCAGCCATCGACGACAAGAACACAACATGTCCTTTGTTCAGAGCTTTCATTCCGGGTAAAAATGTATCCAGCATCTAAACATGTAAGACAAAATTTATTAATTCGTTTTAGAAAAACAATAATATTATATATTATATAGGTATCAAATCGTTGAAAAAATAATTATTCACAAATCGGCTTAAAACTTAAATGTATAATATATTTTAATTAATAATAATAGCTATTATAGTACAGTTTATAATTAAAAAACGTATTACTGTAAATTCTTGAAATTTTCACGGTATATTTATCTTAATATTTTCTAGGTACATTTTAAATTGTCAGCTAGTGTTATTACTAGACATTTTTTTTCCCTAATCAAAAAGTTTGAAAATGTAATACTAAGTTCCTCGTAATAGTTCTTCTTGGATTGAAAAATTAGTTCACCGTTGAGCCAAATTCATTTTTTATGAGCGTTTAAAGTTTACATTTCGGCAAAATAATTATATTATAGTCAGCTGTTACCTACTATATTATATTACTAATTACTATGCTGTAATGTTAGCAATGATTACATAATTTAAAAACAAAAATTAATAATTAATAATCAATATGCTTATGGTTCCTTTGTATTTTTTTAACTTCGATTTCTACAGAGTACATGTAATCTTTCTCTTTCCCTTTCACTCGTCTCTATTCAGTACCGTAAATCAAAATGGTTTGATGTTATTTCTATTACAATGCAATTATAATTTATATAGTTCCTACCTATATCAAACAATGTCTACAATAATATTCAAAATTATAACACCAAATATTTAATATAAATATTTAAGTAAATTATTTTAGTTTTTTTTTTCCGGAAATTATGCTTAAATTCAAAATATTTTTAAATTCTAGCTATCTCTTGCTTTCTGTATATTATATAATAGTATAATACACATCGTGGACATATTGTAAAAAAAAGTATAATACTGTAATAAGTTATCATCGGTTGGCTTGAACTTAAGTTTTTTGATAGTCATCATTATTACCTACCTTTCTACTTATTGTTTTTAACTGTATAAATGATCTGCTTTGTAGGTTAGTAATAACAACCGTATTACTGAGCTTGACCAATGTCTAGATTCTAGAACTTTGAACTATATTTAATACTTAAGTGTACAGTTTTAGATGTATGAAAAGAACAAGAGAATATACTACTTAATTAGGTCATTCAAAATCGTAAATGTTTATGATGTTTAATGTCATGAATGTACCGGTTCTTAAATTCTAATCTCCAGATTATTATTGTTAACATGACTACGTATTACTGTTGTTGTATAACTGTGATTTTTAGCCATTCCTTTAAGTCGTCTCATTAATAGAATATATTATGTATTACATAACGATAATTATATTTTAATACACCTAAGCTAATTATATGTACCGGTATCATTGATATCGATTCGACTTATTTAATGGAAAACATTGTAGGTATATACTATTATACTAATATAATTTAGAATGCGCAAACTAACAAATTTTTTTCAACGAACCGATTTTAACACGCTGTGTTTACTGTGCTAATATGATTCATGGAATGAATGTCTTTCTTTAATCGGCTGAAACCTTATAAAGTTATTCTCATGTATAAGTATACCGCCTAAATATAATCATACTTCATTGATTATTAATACCTACAGTATGTATAATCAATATTTGTTAGGTACCTAATCGTATACTACAAGGTGTAACAGAAAAAAAAAATGACAAATATAATTATAACTAAAAATGTAATAACTTTTATTCCAATTAATGAAGGAAAAAAAGATATTAATGAATATATTAATTATAAAAACACATTTTCAACACTATAATAAAATCAAAAGAAGTTTTGTACGTATAATTGGTTGATTACATTATAATTTCGTCATCTATTTCTGTCGTATTTTGTATGGTTTATAAATTAGCACATTTTCACTGATATTTTGTGACCATATCACGTACATAAGTACTCATTATATCATGCAAAGTAGGTAGGTTAAAAAATAAAAAAAATTGAAAAAAATACTAATAACTATATAAACGGTGTTTTAATAATATTAGAATTTCCAGATAGTATTTATAAGTACAGCATTATTGTATTTCTTATGCAGACGCAGATATCGTATAGTTTCCAAGTTTAAATGTGAATGGATTTAATCATTTTTGTAGGTACGATAACTAGTCATTTTGTCAATTTTGATGCATCTTGGATACGATGTAAGTGCCGTATAGGTAAAAGCGCATTTTTCCAGTGGTTTATGCAATGTTATCACCTTCTTGTGCTTGTTTACGAAATTATTAAAATAAATATAGTATACCGGTATAAGCTTCAGTCTACAAAACTTGTTATATAAAATATAGGGCACCTATAGCTGATACGGTGAACTCTATTGATAAATGATAATTTATCTAAATTATTATCCTATACTGAACATCATTGGGGCGTAATTACAAATAATAAAAATAACAAATCGCAACGTGTACCTATAATACTATTACCTATTATACCTACGTCAGTAATAAGCCACGAAATCATTAAATATTATAAAGACCTAATTAGAGATTAGTCGGATAAAAACGTGCACTATAATTTTTTATTCATCATTATAGCACGGATTATGGGTATTAGTATACTGTTGTAATTCACGGAACCTTTGACTTTTTTGTGATTATGGTTTTTTGCGAATAGGTAGAAACTACAATAATAAAAATATATGTATGAGCAAATAGATATATTCGTATGTGCGCCTAATGTCTATATATACCTATTACTGCAGCGTTATTGCTTGGAAATATAATCGACAACAATGTAACATATATATATATATATATATATACGTCTATTATACACAGAATATTGGTAGAACATTTTGTGGTTGTTGAATTGTTCATTATAATTTCTAAACTATGAGAACATAGTACACAAAAGAACACTAGGTATTTCGAAAACGATTTTATTCTTATGAATCCAAAATGATAATCGATATCGATTGACAACACCGGTTTTTTTTTTCATTTAAGTAGAAAATATGTAATACAATATATAAGCACTATTATAAAAATCAAAATATTATGTAAATATATATGTTATTTAAATGCAAACAAAATGAAAGTCATGCAGTAGATTACAATACAAAATTGGACTAGGTATACATAAATATTTTAATTTGTCCAAGAATTATTCTAAATAGCACTTTATATGCTATAAAGTGTTATATATTATGTGTGTGTGTGTGTACGCACATAGTGTACCGCCAATATAAGTTATATATACAATTCAATTTTGATTAGCACGTGCAAGCATACATTTTCAAAACGACAATTTAAAATTGATTCTATTTTGTTAGGTTAAATCACCTGTATAACACCTATAGGTATTTGAATACTTTTTTTTACGTTAAATAGATAGGAACACTTAGAAAAAATTATTGAAAATAAATTTGAAGTACATTAGGTTTACGTGTAACCTAAATATATTGTGTTAGTAGTAGATGGTAGTAAAAACAAAAAAAATCCAAATATATCCATACTTGTATCCCAACTGTCTGTGTCTCAGTCGAATTCTCGTAGTTAATACAAAACATGATCACCTATACTGAAATTATGTTGGTACATATTATTTGCTGTGCAGTCGTATATATCTCTCATGCTATACACGAGATGGTAACCTATATAGACAGTATGATTTGTAATTAACTACTTATAGTTAGAGTGTATGATGTTATAAATTAGAATTAAATTTACTAGCAACGAATTGAATTGAATGTATCAAATTATATCTAATCTGACACGCATGGCACAACTAGGGAGATTTTTCTGGGGGCTAAAATTGTTTCACCAAACCTAACCTAACCTAAGCAGACCCTAATAATTTTAAACTAAAATATGATTTAAAACTGCAGGGGACCAACCCGTCTAACCTAACCTTAATTGGGCCTATATTCTGTAGTGATGACACGCTAATTATTTAATATGTTTGCATTCACACTAAAAATCATGACAGTAATTAATCATATAAACATGGATAGTATTTTTTTTTAATCATATCAGTATACAAAAGTACTAATAACATTATTTCATTTCTTGTAACACAATATAGGTAGTGGGTGCCGCATGCGGTAGGTTGGGTAACTTAGTGTGTTGGTGTCACAAAAGTATCTGTAAAATAGCGCAGAACAAAATTTACTTATTTAATAATCAACCATCACTCGTATTCGATAATTTTAGTTAGTCAATATTACCGTAATAATTTTATTCTAATATTTTGCATTTTGAACGAATGGATTTTAAATTTATGCTATAAAAAAATATATCAATAACTTACAACTTTTAACCAAGTTAGACATTTAGGGAATATTAGAAATCAACTAATGCAATATTCTAATTTTATTAGTTTAATAATAAAGCAACTTAACTAAACCGGTTGAATAAACTTGCTCAGCTTTTGTTAGTTAGATATAAAATAATAAAGTACCTAATACGTGTTATTATTGATTTTATAATTTTTATATATTATAAAATAAATGGCGTTACATAAAAATTTTCATAAATACAAACATGAACCTATCTTTATTTGGTAGCCATATTAATAATTGATACTTCATTGATACTCCTGTAATGGGAATATTTAGCGTCTTAGCCGAACAAAATATTCGAACCATTCAGTATAATATGCTATTTCAGTTTAACCCGTCGATTGACAACAATGTTATGTAAAAATGTATGATTACGTCTATTATTATTGTAATAGCCAATAATTGCAGGTTGTGTTATACCCATCTGTTATTATATACATATAATATATTTTAATAAAACAAATTACTAGACGGTCAATGATTGGGCAGTTATATTATAATAGCGATAGTGCTTATACATAGTACGTCCAAGAGCAATTGTAGTTGTAATTTTTACTAATTATATGACCCATAACGCCAAGGTTTAGTTTGTGTATAGGCACCAAGTCAATAAATTACTGCCTATAATGCAATCATTTTGAATGCTCTAATATTTACAAAAGTACGCTTTAATAATGATCTGTCATGTGTATTTTATATGTATAGCTATTATTATAGATGATTTAAAGAAATCGATTATATTTATAATGTATCAACGCGGAAAATAATAAATCATGCATAAGTACCTGCATATTAGGATATACAATAAACAAATAAAATATAAAAATTAATAGTATAATTTATGTGCATTTTCGTTTAATCATCGCGATTTGCAAGTGTATTAAAATTTATTATTAATTTATTTGCAGTCTTCGCGTCTCCAGAACGAAATTTTTATTTATAACATAATCATGTAAAATGTTTAGAGGTTTTAAAATAGTAATGTACGTCATATAGTACGTTCAGTCTTCATTCACACGCCATAACTCAGTTACTTATATAATAGGTACACGCAATACCCTATGTATTTTTTTTTGTTCTGGTTTGCGGGACACGAGGCTAAACTACAATCTGATTATTAATTCTTAGGACTAAAAATTTTACAGCTCTTGCAGTGTTTTGCATAATATACAATGTGTAACTTATGTCGTTTGGCACTTATGGTTTCAAAAAATAAAAAAGAAGACGCATGTCTTTATTTTTAACCGGCGATTTTGTTTTAACTTTTTAAGCACTTTGATGTACGGTATGATGTACACTAAATGAAATTACATAATATTTAAATTATTAATTCTAAACAATTTTGTTTTTCAACTAGGTATATTTTAATGCAATTTCATATATTTGTATACACTATTAAATCGGAAATCTAATGACACAGTCCACCGAAAAAAATATGTATTCAATGTCGAGAAAAATATACCTACAAAGTATAGTTGACACTTTTGGCATGCATAGTTCAATATTTTCATGTTGCAGGATATAGACCCCCTAGGATTACAAAAAATTTAAGTCATAGTTATCGGTGAACAATTTCCTTCTATAATAATAAAAAGATACTGATGATTGACTTGTAACGCAAAGACCATTATTATATTATTAATTACGCTGTTATGCAGTCACTGCCTGCATGTCGGCATATTAGGTATGATATCTGTTATTGACTGTTTATATACGTTTACGAACAGAAAGTTGTTACGTTTAAAGTTCATGCAAATACTAATATAGTCAACGTCTCTACGATAGAATATATTATTACTAATTATACATACAGCTGTAACTTCAAACCTGTGAATAATACATGTTACATGCATGAGTATGAAGTACTATTCATTATTATTAATTGCAGGTAATATGGTCCAAGTTCTACGTAAAAATCATCAGATTCAAACATTATTGAAGTCTCAAATCATAATTATCAAACTCTCAATAATCATCGTTACTCGTTAATCAATAATAGGTAATAGTGCTTATATTAAGAAGACGCCAGACGGGCATATTTTGTTTTCTTCGTCTTAAAAACGTACAACATGGCAAATTCTAGATTAAAAATAATACGTTTTACCCTGTAATTTCTAAAATATCTCCTATACATTTTATAAAGGCAAGAATGTTATCTTGGACATCTCGGAGGATTTTATTGATGTTATTATTTTTAAGTAAATTATGATCGTTTTAAAATATACAAAAACAATAGTTTAAAAATGGTCATAACTTACATAAGATTAACAACATCAATAAAAATACTCCGCGATACCATAGATAATATTCTTGTCTTTAAATTTTATTAGAGGTTAATTTTATTCACTCTAATTTTATAAATTACAGAATAAAACGTATTACTGTGAACGTAAAATATGCTATTTTGTACGCTAGTAAAACGTAGACAACAATAAAACGAAATACGTGACAAAAAAATCAATATACGCCATAGATATAACGTTCAGTAAATAAGAAAATCAATTTTCATCATCACTTGATAATATTTTAAAGCCGACAACTTCCGCGTGTGCCTGATAATGTAGGTCTATAAAACGTATAGGATTTTTAAACTCATTAAAATTTTAAAATTTTACTTCCCCGGATAAATGAAACAGTAACTCTTCACCCATTGAACAATCTGTACAATTACTGTAACATTACTGACAATACTGAAATAATTTCTAATATGGATCGAATATTATATTTCTTGCTAAACAGCTTTCATAAAAACACAGTACACACACATAATACAATTATTATTATACAGTCTTTTATGCATTGTTTTTATAATACGTGTGTTATCCCGTGTTTTGAGATGCGTATTGTTTTTATTCATTTTTTATCATGGTATTTTAATTTGGTAAAATTTAAAAACAAACTAATTACGATTATTAATGATAATAAAATGTGATATTGTTATTGTTACAATACCATGCATTAATTTATTATAGTATTATGCATATCAGTATTCAGTAGGTACGTAACTATAAACGTGATTTTGATACATTATTTGTAAATACTGAAAATATATTTATTTCAATTCAGTTTTATTTCATTTAACAAAATTTAACAATAGATGACTATACATTTGAACATGTAAACAACAATAAAAGGGGACAATAACAAGTTACTAACCTTTGAAAGGAAAGGTCCTTAGGAAAATATATCACCCTATTTACTATATACGGCGACAGGGCAATATGAAAAGCAAACAAATGTAAATATTGAGATATTCTTAAATGGACTAAATATCCAAAAATGTATTGTCTTAAAAAAACTGGAATGGACCGGTCATATATGGAGACATAAGGAAAGTTTGATGAGACGAGAGTACTAGTCATACAATTTCATAAAACACGTCCCAGTGGGAGATCACGCCAGCGCTGGTTAGATCGTGTAAAGGCAAATCTAAGCTAAGTGGAGGAAATGCAAGATGCAGATAATAGAGATGAGATATGGAAGAATTTGGTAGAAGCAGCAAGAGGCCTTAATGACCAGTAAAACCTTGTAAAAAAAAAAAATAGTATTTATTTCATTCGTTGAAGAGATATAATTTCCATTTAAGCATGGGAATATTTGGCGTCCATATTTTTATTATTTTATTTTATTTGTCGCATTTATATAGATAATCCGACGAGTATATTAGATACTTACCCAGAAATGAGCAAACACGTTGATATCGAAAATTTTCCTTATGGTTACTTCATCGTGAGCCTCAAGAGGTTTACATGGCATTATCCCTGCGTTGTTAACCAGAATTGTAACAGTGCCAACTTCGCTCTTGACCTTCTCGCCCAGCTCTCTAACTTTTTCTAATGTCGACACGTCACATCTAAAAATCCAGTTGCAAAATAACATTTACCATATAATATTTGTATACCAGAAAGTAAAAATAAAAATAATAATGATAGTCTGTTTGAATAAACACTAGCGTTTAAATGAAGCTATATAGGGAGACACCAAATCATTCATCACTCAAGTCTCTTCAAAAATCGTTTTCAAAATATAAACAGAGACGCTATGCGCCCTCAAAAAACAAATTGTTGTAATATAAATCTAAATTTGATCAGGTGATTGTCAGTTTTCACTTTTAATTAGACTTATCTATAAGAAAAACTCTATCGTTATACCACTATAATAGAACACTAGTCTATAGTCTATACGTTTCGACTGTAATAATATACACAGGCTATAAATATTTTATAGTATTAAACTATTAAATATTCTATTCTATAGGTAGTAGGTACCTATTAATAAAGATTATAGTAATTGTAGGTATAGTAAATCGTACAATCAACACTATTATATGACAGACGAAATCCGAAAGTATTTTAAATATTAGAGTACGTATAATAATAAACAATAATTAATCACATTAATAATATTTATGACATGTTATTTATTTTAAGTGATAATATTATAGTAACCACTTTGGAACGTTTATCTGTATAGTTGTAAAAAAAAAACCCGTTTATTAGTAATGAAAATCGTATTACGCATGAAAATAGAATCATACATCCATGAAGTTCCGCTGTCGAGTTGTAGTCCGCTATTGAATCAAAACTTAAAAGAAGTCTTTTGTAGATTTCACTAATGGGATATCTTCATCTCACTATACTTACAATAATTGTATACAGATACTGGTGTCTGACGCATTATATTATATTAAAATATTAAGTATATTATAATAGTAAAAATAGGTACCTATATAAATATAGTACAACTCAACTGATATTCAAACGTTCAGTAACAAACTATTATATTATATACATAATATGTGTGTATCATAATTATAGACATTAGTCATTATAAGTACATTTACGCTATATATATATTATTGAATCTCTTTATTAGATATAATAATATTATATAATTGAATCTATACACGTATTCCATTTCGTTTAAATATTTTTGATTTATATTATGATTTTTAACAATACGCGTAAGACGTGTGCACTGTGCAGAAGTAACGTAAGTTTTCCTTACAGTGTAAAACGGTGGAACAGCAGGGCGTCATGTCGTCTAGACACGGACCATGTTTCCGAACCGGTAGTATGGACGCTAATCGACGCGTCTAGACGCTGCAAGTTTAACTCGTAAGTACCTTATTAACAGTCAGTGGCGTCAAAATAAGAGCAAAAGTCTATAGCAGTGGTGCGCAACCTGGGGGTAACAAAATTTTATTAGGAGTCTCCAATAGTTTAACACCGAACGAAAAACTTGTACACTATGCAATATGCATATTATATTATATAAAAATACTATACATTTACATAATTCTGGTAGGAATGAGGTCACCTCGTCGAAATGAATTAATTTGAGAGTCTTGGATTAAAAAAGGTTGTGCCCCACTGGTTTATAGTCTACACTCTATACCAGGGGTGGCTACTAACCTTTATTTTGGGAGCCGCAAATTTATGAAGCTATTTTGAAGTGAGCCACTTTGTTAAGATAGGTAGTAGGTATGTTTATATAAAATGAAAATATATTTTTGATTTTATAGCAAATAAAGGAACATTCATTTTTTACACTACACAGAGCATAATTGTTCAGGTAGTAAGATAGTAGGTATTAATAAATGGGATTTTACTTTTGAGGAGTATTTTTTATATTATAATATGAATTAATTTTACTCTAAGCTTAGTTTCAACTTTCAACAGTCACACGTGACTCACTCGGAAGCCGCATGCGGCTCGCGAGCCTCGTTGGGGCCCCTCTGCTGTATACCAACCTCGAGATTTCGTTACTAGTTGATAGTTCACCAATATTTTGTATGGTAATTATCTTGTTATATTTAGCTAAAATACCACGAAAATATTTAATGTCTAACGCTCATTTATTGCCACGCCTGTAAAGCTATCTCTGCAGAAATCCGTGCACCAAAATATTAGCCAGTTAGAATAATATGTGCATTGTACACTCACGTATAAGCGAAAGCTTTTCCTTTCCACTTGGCGTTGATTTCCTTTACGGTCTCCACATTAGACTTCTCGTTGATGTCAACGCACACCACTTTGGCAGACACGTCGGCAAACTGCATCGCCAAACATTTCCCTATTCCGTGCCCTGTGCCTGTGATCTATAGGTACATACAAATACATAGTATATTGTAAATGAGTTAACGCACTGAAAAATGCAACAAAATAATTTCTCGAATAATTGTAATGAAATATTCTTTGTTTAAATTATATAATAAATTGCTAAAAAAAAAAAATGATTTAAGAGCATTATTTTTTTTTTAACTTAGGTAATACAAATATGAAAAAAAATTTTGTTTGCAATTATACTTGTGGATACATTTATTTTAATTGTTTCTTCGTACAACATAAGTTGGATTTTTTAAGTCTTTTATTTTAGCCTGAAATATTTTTGGAATTCAATATAAATTATCCTGTAGTTTGTTATTGATTATTATTAAATTCTTTAGTTTAATTTTAATTTTATTGCATTGGACATTTGAACAGTAACTGATTGTGGCTAGTTAAATACATTTGTTTTTAAATATTAAATGTAAAATATCCCCGGGGAAAAAATCACCAGACTGCAATATTACTCACAACCTCATGAAAATGGTTGCAGAACAAATATTTTAAAACGTCCATTATTATGTATAATTAGGACATTATTAATATTTAATTACAAATACATTCAAAAATTAATATTTAGTAATAACAGAATATTAATGATAATATAAATAATTGTATTGATATTTTGTTTTATATTCCGATAACACCTACTCACAGTAAAAACATAACATATAAAAATATTTCGAATAATTAATGCGTCAATAGTACAAAATATAGATAATAATAATATTATCAAACAACAATCATTAAACGTAGTCACCTACTGATACCTACTCACAGTAAAAACATGGCATATAAAAATTATGATATTTTATTTTGGGGATTTAATTTTTACAGACTTATACCAACATAAAATTAGTATTAATATCGTAATATAAAGTGTTATTGTTAATTTTTAGAATTTTATCACTTTTAATACATATAACTCATAAACTTCTCTCCCTAAATTCGATTTTTATGAATCAAAATACTTAGAAAAATATTCTGCTTTGGAATATTAAATTAAAACTCTATGTTGTTGTTCAAGAAAGTAAAACACTTAAAAAATTATAAGAATAAAAAATATAATTTTTTAATAAAAACGTTGTTTTTTAACAACTTGAAACTAGGTAAAAAATTATTTTCAAAAACATCGATACTTTTTAAATAATGAGTGGTTCATGATAAAAGAATCACCCTTTATATTAATTTATTGAATGATATAATATAATATACGTATTATAATTAAATATTAATAATGCGATAATTATAGATACTAATTAACGTTTAAAAAATATTTGTGAATGAGATAGTGAGTAATATTGAAGTTTGGGGATTTTTTTTCTCAGGGTCGGGGATTTTTTTTACTGATTACCGGTCTCGTATACCGTAAAGTAAGTAGTCATTAATCGTTATTATATAGTCGACATTACTGTTATTATATTCATTAGTCATTACTAATTTACCTTTGTTATTATAACCTCTAACTCTCTAACAGTCAAGCCGTCGTTAATAATCTATTATATGAATACTCCAATACTTTTAACAGAGCATGAAACAAAAACAAGGAAAATGTTGATACTAATTTCAATGATTGTTGTTTGCGTACAAATTATTAAAATCTTGCAGAAACCATTGTTGGTTTTTTATAACATTAAGTGGATATCTGATCTGCACTTACCAAAACGATGTCATCGGCTAAAGATTTTTCCGGTAACGGCACAAACATGTAATAAATGGACTCGCCAATGTAGTAAACGCTTTTAACCAACAGCAGTAACAGTTCCGTCAAGATGCTTTTCCACTTCATTTTGTCCGTTTTATTGGTCCTGTGCGGTAAAAATGACATGTGTATAACGTTTAAAACTCACTGCGTAATATAAGAGAGGAATTTTGGGTACTTGTGTAGTATATGCGCTACCTACCAAAAACTACATATACCTATAGTAGGTACCTAACTACTAATAAAGTTTAGCGGTATTTACTATTTTCACATACTAACATACTGATTAATAATAATTTATTTAACTGATATTTATACTTGATATACTGTGGACATATAGATATATTAAATGCCTAGGTATGAGGCATGAGTGGTATGACTGTGAATGAACATCATTGTTGAGTATTTTAATATGTTATAAATTGTTGTGTTGTATTTAGAGGCTAAAATATAATTTTTTTTCATAATACACACTATATTACACTTGGCGTTGCAGCGGTGGACTTCAGCTCTACACGCTACACCCCTAAACTCTAAAGTGTATTTAATACATAAAATGTCATATACACATAAACATGGAGTAGCAAATTTCTATTTTTCTTTATCTACACTCTACAGAGTATAAAAGTAGAGGCTATACATCACAACAAATAGTATCAAACTATATCAAGCTTGAAAGCATATATGGTTCATTCATTATTCATAAGCTATTATAGTTAACAATAAATTACGAATAATATATTAGGTTTGTAATTAATTTATGTGTATACAAATTATTTTTATTTGATTTTGAGCCCGACAACTATGGCCATTTTCTACTATTGTATAGGGGTTCGGTTGGCATGGTTGATATACGGTTGGTTGAAACACGTGTATGTGTGGCAAGGACGCGTACCACTAGGACTAGGAGGAACCCGTGCACACATCCGGGAAACTAGTGGTATCGGAAGGTGCTGGCTCTTAGACACGTCTTGTGAATAAAAGTCAGACACCGTATCACAAGCATTTATTTTATATCTGTACAAGTCAAAATTGAAAATGTATTAATACATTTCAACCAATTAATTAAAAACGAAATAAAGAAAAATCTGTGATCTAACAAATTTGTTGCTCAACACAAAGAGGACGGACACAACACAGACTAAAAAAATAATTTAATATTTAAAAGTAAGTTTATTTTGATGGGTCTTGACAAACATTTATAGTATTAATTATTTAAATATTATAATATTGTATAATGTTACATGTTTTTTATCTTAATAACTCAAGTCACATGTACTTTTCCGTAAAATAGGTAAAATTAAGCTGCATGTTACACCGCGAGTATCGAATTGTAGGAATATTAAACGCTAAAAAAGGACAATCTGTAGCGGTGGTGAGTTCAGACATTTTCTATGAAGATGGATGTTTTTACTAATGATATATTTAAAGTATTTAATTTTAATGTTATATAAGGATTGTTATTTATTATATATTATACTCACATGATGAACGTTGGATACTCTAAAATATGGCGGGCAGTTGTGTAGAGCTAAACGACGATGGGAGATCTGAAATCAATATAATTGCGACGGTGTTCAATATTATGACGACTGTTGCTTAATGATACGTGACTATAGCCAACCAGTGAATAATAAATAATGAGGATGATTAGGCTTGTGATAGTGGATTTCCTACAATAAATATTAAGCATACATATTTATATCATAATACATAAAAATATCAATGCACGAGGCTCAACAATGCGTGTGCCTAAAAAACGATTATCAACTGTTCGATCGATATTATACAAATTATTTTCTATAATATATTATACTCTAACATCAAGATTTTTCATTCATAATATAATACACGAAAGTTAATTTTAAGTGAACAGATAATGTAAATGTATAATTATTATAATATATTCCTATATTTTTAGTTACACATATTATACAATAACACAGGCTCTATTATAGCTGCTATGATGAAAATCGAAAAGATGGTTTTGTGTTTCAACAAAGCGCAAACGAAGATCTATTAATATCTTTAAAAAAAGAAAACAGTTTTTATAGACACTACCTATACGGGTTTAGATAGATAATAGTTTTTTAAATTAATTTTTTTAATCCCATGCATCGCATACAAAATATAATATAGGTGATGACCATTCACACATATCGTACTTATCCGCATTTTCATTCAACCACAATCCTACAGTTCATGTGACAACACACGCATTTACATATTATATATATATATATATATGTTTGTAAGTATAACTATAATATAATTTTTAAACAACATCGTGATCTTGTGTGTACACTCTATTATTGTCGTCGGAAAACTTCCAGTTTTCAATAGATACACTCGCGATCGGACGGATAAAATGTTCGTTTATTGACTCGCGCTTTTGCGGCGTCGAATGTGCAGCGGTTTAAAGTTCAAACACTTTCGTCCACTATCTGTAGCTATATATAGTTCACTGTACCTATGTAAGTATACACCTAGTGTTTTACTGTTCTATATTATCATTTTTATGTGGCGATAATCATAATAGTAATAATATATAATAAAATATTATTTCAATACAACAAAGAGATATAGATTATAGAAACAAAATCTGTCTCCGACATAGCGCGAGATTGAGTTACTTTGGGTAAACTTTGAATTCGGGACGCATTTTTACGAATATTACGAGTCTATTATATTATATAGACGTGTTATATACCTATTACGACTGTAAGAAAGATTGAAATTCACGCTCTGTTAATATGCAATAGTTACCAGCTTCTACATATTACCTATTATGATAATTGTTTTAATTAATTTGCGAGTTAAATGAGTTGAGTAATAGCTGCTAGTTGTCACTTATAATGATGTATATTATGTTATGAACAAATGCAGCCGGCAATATTGAACAAATATTCAAACGTTTAAAATGTTGTACTGGCTAAAGATTTTATAATTAGCTTGCTCTCTAGATAAGAAGTACCTACCTATATATCTGTGAATTAAAATTGGTTATGTTAAGGCCTTAAGGGTACTAAGATAAGAAGTTATAATTTACTTATTAATATAATAATTGTTCTGATTAGGTTCACCTACAAATTATCAACGTTTTAAAAACGAGTTCACGGTAATTCTCATGATTTACAATTTTAAGTCATCAGATTTTGTAGCTTTTACTTTTGAATTACTGAAGAAAAAAAATACAGTTGTCCACTTGAACAATCTATCGCAAAGGTTCATAAACTTGACGGCCTAGAATAATCTTTTAAATTCTGAGCAGAGCGATGAATGTATTGATTTTACGATGTTGTGGTTTTTTTGTGTGTCTGTGTACACGATAAGCTATCGAAATAATGCTTAGATTTTCAACTTCAGTAGCTTTTTTGGTTGAAAAGTGAATCTAGTTGATGTATCTAACGGGATTTAAGCGATAAGATGCGTTAAAATATAATTATATATCATTAAAACAAGCTAGGTACTGACAGTTATTTAAATTATACATAATAAATAAACAAAATAAAAATGCATTTAAAACCAGAAATATTATTTATTTGTTCATAAAAATTAGAAAAATTGGTGGGTTGTTAGAAATAATTATTTAAATTTTTATTTATTCGTACATGTTTTACTTTAATGGCATTTTAAATGTATTTTTATTTTGTATACAAATTTAAATAACTGTCAGTAGTTTGTTTTAATAATATATATAATTATAATTTTTACGCAGCTTATTGCTTAAATATTGTGTGTCGTGTATTGATCAGCTTTTACTAAGTCAATTTGTCTATCCTAGGATGTACACAACGTGTTTAGTAAAAGCCCGAATAAAATTAAGAATTTCAGCATTAATTACTGAGTACAAACAGTAAAACCCAAGTTTACTAGTGATTGGGCATTTACAGTAACATATACATGATTATATTGATTTCCTTTTTCAATCTTCAACCTATATAAATTGAACAATTTCAGTTATTTTGTTGCAACTCAAAAATTATTCGTAAGATCTTCAAATTTTTCGCCACAATCTACAGGCTATTAAAATAGTTTTAAATGATAATGATTTGAGAAATAAAGTAATTCCTATTTTAATTGAGACCATTGCATATAAGATTAAATTATCCTTGTTACATAAGGTTATTTAATAACTTAGAAACTTCTAAATACTTAGGACCTAAGTATGGTATGAAATTATTTTTTGACAATGTCTTCTTAAATTGAACAAGATTACAATATTTATTTACCAACAAATAATTTAAATAATTCACACGTGAAAATAATATTATCATCGAAAAAATTAAACATAAGTAATAATAACGATTAACCTACCTATATATACTTTGTATAACCTAATTTATTTTATCTGTTTTTATACTTTTAATCAAATGGCCTCTACAACATTCGAGTTAATTATGATAAATAGTTATACAATAATTATACGCGTAGTAGAATATGTACGAGATGATAATATGTAAAAACCAATTGAGTGATGTAGGTAATTATTTGTATTATCGTTATTTATATTTTATTAGAAATCGGCTCGCTACAACTATTTGCTATAATGTATGTGAGTAAGTACAAAAAGAGTTTTATAGGTACACTATTGTAAACATTTTATAGAAGTGATTTATAAAGTGTCCAAAGATTAATTTGTATTAATATGTACTTTATTGAATATAATTATTCATTTTAAGTTCTATATATAGGCACCTATTGTAGAATAAAATTGCAAACGGGACTTAACATCCAATTATCTTTACAATTATTGCTTATATAAAAAATGTGAGATTTTATTTTTATTTATAATGATACGAAAATTATCACTAAAATTGAAAATTAAAATTAAACTGAGTATTAAGTATAGTTGCAATATATAACTATATATACGGCTCAAGCACAAGGGCGCCCTCGGAAATATATAACCATCAGTGGGAGAGTGAAAAATCTTTGATAGCACAACACATATATTTTTGATTTTTAAAAGTGATAAAACTATTTATAATTAAAATGTCGGGGGTCTGAACCCCTGCACAAACACGAACTAATGACTATTTTGCGATTAATTCATCATAGGGTACATCTTTTCGAGAAGGTTCTGCATAAATGATAAACTAAAATACAATTTTTGCACATTAAATATGTATATAACTTTATAACTTCAGAAACAAAGACTGTCAGGTCTCAAGTTATATTATATTTTACATTTAAAGTCTGCAAAAGGTCTAAGGCGTTGACCGTGTTGACCTGTCTTTTTTAGTTTTTTAGTTAAAGATTTTTTGTGAACAAATAACATCTTACCAGACTACTCTATTGCACTATAGGTACACATATGCCGAAACATCATCGATAGACGTCTAACATGGTCATCTCATCTTAAGGACAAACGCAAAAAACTCAATACAATTCTTCACCTATACTAAAAAAAAAAAAAAACCTATACTAATAGGCCACTTCTCCGCTCAAACTTATAACATTACCATTTAAACCCATACTATATAGAACTCTCCAATAATCGCTCTAGTTACTAGTTAAGTATACAGAATAGTTATACATGGAGTTCCACTAAAACATCAAAAAAGAGAACTATCCAAGTCTTCCAGAATATCTGGTGTCGTATAATCACTGTAGCTGCACCCTGGTGGCCTGGTATATCTATATCAATACAATAAACTCTGACCTAAAATTCTGTTCTCTCAAAGAAACTGCTATACCCTATACTACAGACGCTTCCACGTAAAACTACAATCCAACCCCAACCAGCTAGTTCATCAGGGACCTTATTACCATACCGAAAACCCGACCATCAGACGACTCAAACGAAACTGCAGGTGCCGTGACTTGAAAACTGTACAAATTGTCAATTGTAAATGTAAATGTAAAGTCATTAGATGTCTCTAATATGAGATTTCCAACCATGATACATCATTCATTATTGAAACCTATGAACAAGAACCTTTAGTGACAAAGCAAGATTTCTTGCCAGTGAAAAATTCAATCATCATAATGTGAAAATTAGGAGACTAAAAACCAGGATCATGGCTGCTCAACCTATTTGAATCTGTCAATCCGTGAACTTAAATGTCGGCTGGGCATTCGTTTTATATCGTCTGCAGCAGTTTGTCGCTAGCCACTATAAATATTATATATCTATATTATTTATAGTCTAATATAGATATATTAGGTGGAATAATTTCGTCCGAATAATATATTATACCATATATAAAACACATGGCCAACACTTTTACTTTCCTTTCCGGTGTACAGCAAACAGTATTTTAAAACGGTTTCCGTGTTGAGTTTATATCATACAGCTACATTGGTTACTGATACTTTCACTTTTTTTGTGTGCATATTCCTACCAAGAAATAACTACTTCCTATAATTTAATAAAATGTAATCTCCAAGTTAAACATTTTGAATCTACCTAATAAAAAAATGGATTTAAGATTATTAAATAAATAATTACTAAGATAACTTTATAATTTATTAGGTATTTAATCAGATTAATAATGTGTTTAGAAAAAAATTGACAACATATAGGAAATCAGAAAAAATTGTTTAGTTCTTGCACTGTGTGTATAGTTTGGAAGGTAGTAACGATAGTGTAACTTAGTATTTATACACTATTATATTATTTTGGCCCTAAAATAGTAGACGTACTTCTTTCATTTCCTATAGTTAATCACGAGAGCGGAGGAATTGTTAAGGGCTTACAATGAAGCGTTATTTTTTTTTTATGCACAATTATTATTACTGGAAGAAATTAAAATAAATTATCTAAACATTTAATAAAACCATTCATGTAAATTGAAAGCAAGACTACAGTGGAAATTATAAATGTCATTTTAGAAATTTAAATTAGGATTTAAACATTTGGCATTTCAAAAATTTTTATAAGCATTTAAAATTTTATTATTATAAAATCATTATTAATAGTCCGTAAATTATAATACATTTGCGTTTTAAACTATAAGATCTTTATCGGCAGTTAATTCATTAATATCCAAGCTTCACAATATTTATGAATAGGTTTTCTAAGATTTAGGCCATAGAATAATATAGTTTTTCTGTAATAAAATTGAGATTAGCTATCTTATTTCAAACTTCATGAAATCATAGTTATTTAATATTTATATACAATTTTAATTTATGGTAATGAGCATAATATTATAATTATAAATATACCAACTACATTTTTAATGTTGAAGACACTTAGTGGTTTACATTAAAAATTAAAAATAATTAAGTTTGTTTGCAAATCGTAATATTCCGATTCACGTGCATGGAACACAAAATATTTCTCAGGTTGATAGTTTACTGTTTTAGTATTAAGCAGATGGATAGAAAAAATGAATAATTTAAATTGTAAAAATATCAAGTACCTGCTAACTGCAATAATTAAGTATTACCTATTATAATCAGTGACGTTATACGAACATTTTATATATTAAAAGCACATCTTCCTAGTTCCTAGGTAGATATTTTATAATGATTTTTTTTATTATATTTATATTATTTAAAACATAAATAAAATAAATGTACTAGTACTACTACTACTACTAATACCTATAATCAATAGAGTATTTATTATTATAGGATAAAACGTGCAATATAATATTATCTTCCAAGTTTCCTTGTTGGTTGTTACATACAACAATAACACAGCATGAGTTTTGTTACCTAAGTGCTGAGTTTTAAACTATAAATCATTAAACTACACCGGCTGTTTAATGCTAATTTACCGCACTAAATTAAACCATAAAATAGATTAAGCAAATGTTAAAATCGACAAATTACTTATTTAATATAAATCAAAAAATGATAGTTGAACATGAAAATATTTTACACCTTAACAAAATTGCCTACCTTAATATTATTTGTAGTAATTGGCGCCAAAAAATATGTTCGTGGCGCCACTGATCGTAATTCTTAGGCATTGGTTTTCAATAGACTAACGAAATTCGATATCACGTAGATTATGGCACACCTTAAATTATATATATATAAAAACATTGAAATAACTAGTAATTTATGACTAGTTGTTTTAAAATGCGTAAACCTAAGCGAGCACAATATACGAAAATATTAGTATAGGTAGAGAAAAATACTATTTTTTTTTTTTTAATGCACGTGGTATATTGATCGCGATGATCGCGACGAGTCATTTTTTACTACGAGAAAAACTAAAAATGAAACGCACAGTTTATTGCCTATAGTTTTTATAAACAGATACACAAATTATAAAATATATATCACAATTCACAGAAATATAACACATATTGTAAAGATAAACTGCAGTAATTACTTATTATTATTAGAAAATAAATTAAAAACTCACCTTTCCACGTGCTGAAAACACGTAGGTATAATATAATAATATATCAATTGTATTATTTGAAATAGGTACAATAATATCGCATCGACTAACGCACGCGGGTAGGTAGACTGTAGTACGAGCACGACGAAACTGCGAAAGTGCCGAGTGCGATTGGAACACTTGAAGCAGCTGCTGATCGGTCCTCACGCCGGACACAAGACAGCAACAACAACAATAATAATAATAATATTATGTAAACTCCGAACAGCTGTTGTCGCGCACCGCCCTCGGGTGCATACTGAATTACTGAATAGTGAATTGTTACTCAACAGTGGGTATACCTATGAAGATATTAAAAAAAATATATATATATCACAGCCGCGGCGTGTAAAGCAATAATACTACTAGCGCCGAGGCACCACTACGGTAGACACACACTGCGGTTGCGCGGACGGCCGGACCGATGTATACTTACGATGATCGTCACGCAGCAGTGTAAAAATAATAAATAAATAAATACGAAACCGCGATTAAATTATGTGATTTATGCCGCTATCGAATTATCGTTTTCTAGTCAGACAAGCGCGTATTACTATTTTGATGATATTATTACTATATATTATATATAATACTATAGTATACTAGTATACTACTGAGTAGTGACATATATAAATATATATATATTCTTTATTTAAAATTGGGTAGTCACTAAATTGTATCATTTCATAATGTGCATGGTAATGGTCTAATAATACTCGATTCAACAAAATAATATGATAGGAGACGAACAAATGAACAATTCGAATCAGAAAGAATATGTAAACGAGAAGAAAAAAAAGTTTAATATTTACCCTCAATTCTATACCTAGCTATACACGCGTTACCAGAACGTATAAACGGAGTAGGAGATAAAACCTCACCAAAAATTTTTCAAAAGAATATTAATTTCTTATGAGATGTATTTTTCTGATTAATTTTGATTATTAGTAATGAAAAAGGAAAAACTAAAATATATTAATCCCCCAGCCAAAAAACAAAGAAAAATTCAGGTTCAAGTATGCCATTGTAGTATGGTATAGACTATATAATAGACACATTGAGGTATAGAAAAAGAGAATATTGTCAACTACGATGTGAAAGTTTAATGTACCATGGTTGATACGAATACACCAAATATGCAATGATAAATTAACCTATTAAATAAGTATTTAAATATTCACCTTCATCATTAAAACATCCAAAATATGATAGGACGCATCAGTGAATTTAAATTAAACGTAAGCCTTAATAATTTTAGGGTCCACATTCGCATTCATGATATCCTCTAACACGGCAGATGACGCTCATCCTGTTTCTCCTGTTCACTATTCAAAATTTAACTGAGGACTATGGCTCTTATTTATTTCGAGAATATATGACATATTATCAATGATCTTGATTTCAAATTTACTAAATAGGTATCTCAATCCTAGCCCAACTGGCAACTGCCCACATATAAAATATTGCGATCATGTGCTGTAAGACGTAAGTCATTGAAAGTTTTAAGCTTTGTAATAACTAATAAATTATAGAATATAGACTCTTTTGAAATTTTGGCCGTAGCCATTTTCCTTCAAAAATGAGATACCATTTTGCTCCACTGTCCATTTTACACCAAAAATATAAAAAATAATTCTTGAACATTTTCCTCCAATAAATAAAACAACAAAATAGTTAATACAAATAACTTATGCATAGCCAAAAAAAAAATATTTGTCAGGTATTATGTTTAATACAAATAAATCAATAAACGCCGCTTTTTCAGACATGTTTAAATTAAAATTCAATAGACACAAAAGAACTATAAACACATCCAACACTATAGACACTATTCGATGTACAGTTCGCTACTTAAAATATGTGTAGTCTTATTAATGCGAGTATATCGTATACATAGGTCCAAATAGGGGGTGGCTTAAGCACACCCAATTTTAAAATTAGCATCCTCAAATAATGTTGTTAATTATATGTATAAAAAACTTCTTACAAAAAAAAAAACTAAAATGACAAAATGCATAGCTTAAGCATCCTTAGTTTTTTTTTATTGAAACTGCGCCTTTAATCCTATACATTCGTGTGTCTGTCTCACTTAATGGTGTAATCATAATAATCACTAACAACTGATACCTACACAATAAAATATATATAAGTATATACGTATATTCCCGTATTTTATATAATGTATACAGTAACAGTATACGTATCTTTATTAGGCTTAACCGATAGCTAATATAGATAGCCGATACCAGTCACCAGAATGTAATCATCAACCGATAAGCGTAAAATGTGATCCTAGTTTTACTTTATCTTTTTAAAACAGAATGTAATACTACAAGTCTACAACAAAAATATTTGCTAAAATATTGGAGGAAAATGGAAACTAACCTTTTTTTTGTGGAGGAACCCGATATCTCGAATTTCAAGATATAAATGGAACCTCTCAAAATTTTAATGGATCTTGACCATTCGACGGCAGTACATACTACATAATATATAGTTAATACCGGACGATGTCATAAACACGGTACGATTAATGATTATACGTTATTATAGCTACCTCTTCTATTTCAGTTTTATTTATATGGCGTGGTTAAAATCCATAATTTGAATATGTTACACACACATATATATATATATGGCTAGGTTATGCAATATTATGGATTTTTTGTCCAGTCCCGTCCACATTTCGAATAACCGTCCACGCTAATCACGCGTCAATGAGAATACTCATTACAATAATTTATAATATTATTATTGAATAAAATATTATTTAAATAGATACATTGAAGACCAAAAATTAAAACTGTAACGGATATTAATTTAATTAACCGCCAATGTAAACGGTGTATTGCAAACATATTACAATAATTGGAATAGTAGCTAGCGAGGTCTCCCATATAATAATAATAATAATAATAAACTATGACATCAAAGTTTCATAAATGGCATAATCATTATTCATTATGACAATACACCGGGGTCTGGGTACAGATGACTAAATAATACGAGTACCTATATTACAAATTTACAACTAACATGATAATTATTTGTAATTTATAAGGAAAAGGAAAACTTGAACACCTAAGGATTCATTTTATAATCAAACTATACAGCTGACCCAGGGAGTTACGTACTGCCCAACAATCAATGAATATATAATATAGTGATACACTGGCACATTGCGGATACCTTTTAGTTAAACAGTAAACTATTAATTTATGACATAAATTAAAGTAGAAAATTGAATACAAAAAATGTACTATAAGTTCAATAATTCATTAAAATCATATTATAATATATAAAAATTAAACAATTTTATTAATATAATTATATAAATATAGCAGACTGCTCACTCTGTGTGCCTTACGACACAGACACACAGTTTACCGTTCAATACAATTGAACATGGCTTATAGAATAAAATTTAAAAAATAAAGAAATTAAAGATCTAAAATAGTACCTATAGAAACTAGATGTGCATATTATGGTTTTTAACTTGTGAATAGTTGAAATAAATGAGAAGCTATAAACCTATATATAATATTAGGAACTTATTTAATATAACCTAATAACTATAACAGTAGGTAACTAGGTAAAATAAAATTATAGGTAGGTAAGTAATAGGCCAATAAGTATAGTAGGTATGCTATAAATACATGTATACCTTCATACTAAATCAGTAGCGTCATCTCAGTTTTTGAGAGTGGGGAGCATAAGTTTTGACTGGCTCATAATTAAACTGAAAATAATCGCTTGCTAACAATTACATTACATTACAATTACAACTTACTACAATAATTTGTTGATATACTATCTTAAATCGTGACATAGACCATAATAGTACTTCTATGATCTATTAATTAATATACATAAATATTAGAAATACATTAGGTACAGACAGATACCCACACCCTACACCAAATTTTTTACGTGTATTAGCACGAGCCACGAATCTTGGTTAAATTTTATTTAACAATGAGTAATGATAGTTGATACGAATCATGTTTGCGGGCTAACGACCCAAAACTAGCCCGACACAAGCCCATACCCAGTCCAATAATGACAAGGAGGGAATGCCACCTTCCCCCTCCAACCTTAACGATGTCATTTTACTAAGTTGGACATATTATTTACTTAGCTAACAGCTATGTCTACTCAATATAATCATCAATATCTCGTACGGCTCGTACGGTTCTATCATCATTTAGCACACTTCGATTATAATATGTATACTATAGTGTAGGTATAATATAGATATAATAATATATAATATAGATACTACTTTTTATATTATGGTCTATGGTTCTAACAATATTTGCATTATTAAAATATTTCCATGTACATGCTTGACCTTGGAACTTGAATAAACAATTAATCAACATTGAAAAATGAAAACATATATTTTTATTACTATTAATGTGTCATGCTATGACGATGGCTCTGGGACTAAAATGTATTTTAAAACATGTGGAATATGTCCATAAGTATATATGGCGTTGAGGAAATCAAAGTATATGTGTAGGTACCTTAAAAAAAATAACTAAATTATACGTCATTAGAATAAAAAATTCATATAATAATTTAATAGGTACACATAAAATGTGCAACAACAGTCAACAATATTTAATAGGTAAGCCATAAAAAAAGGTGACTAATATAACAACCATTATCAATATTATGTAAAAATATATATGATGTTTTTCAAATTTAAATAACAACCCGTTTATTTACATATTAAATATAATACATTTAAGATTTTAAGACAATGATTTTTTTTTTTATAAGTGTTTATTTGAAGTTTAAACTAGGACTAAAATTTGTGACATAACGAATTTCGGAAGGAAGAATTTTTAAATGAATTTCGTTAGTCGTATAGTATATTATATTAGTCATTAATCATTATATTGACAAACAATCATAATGTCATAATTTATGTAATATATTTATTTTTAGCGTATATCTATAATATTGATTTAAGTTGAAAAATAAAACTTATAAATAAATATGTATAGTAACCCCGTGACCACTGCTATAACATTGACTATGAATTGAAATTTAATTTATCCATTTTATCCTGTGGTAATTCATTGACTATTGTAGCATGTAGAATGACTATAGAATGCCACACGGCGTCAAATGTTTTATCAAATTAAATAAAAACCTGCTAAGTCGTTGCAAAGTTGCAATACCAATTTTTTCATCGGAAACTATAGACAATTTATTTACTTTATGTGTGGGGCAGTAGCACAGAATAGATTAGTAACAGTAGTCCAGTCTCTAAAATATCCAAATGTTCGTAATACACAATACACACATAGTCCCAAATCAGTCAAATCTAAATTATACATAGTACCTATCAACCTATCAATTAATATTAATATGTATTTACAATAAATAATTTTATTTAAATAAAGTAGAACTTCTATTTAACAAATTTAAAGGTTCTTTAAACAAATTTGTGAAATAGAATTTTTGTTGAAAACAATTTTTTTTTAAATATAACTCATCATTTTAAGTGTACAACATTCATGAAAATAATAACACATAATATCAGAAATAAATAAAAATAAATTTAAATTAGGTATGCAAAATGTAAATATTATAGTTTTTTTTTATTCTTTGTGGTCGAAGAACTTTCTGATATCCTGTATTAATATTGTTATTTTAAAATTGTATAGAATGTATTATTATAAAGGTTTAGTGTGAATAACCAGAATAACACACTTTTAAATTTCGTACTGCACACTAAATTTTTCGTACTACACACAATTTTAAAGACTGCAGTAGTCCGGAAAGTTATGAGATTCCTAGCCAAAACTCAATGCATAGCATAGACCACGATGTATAGAGAAGATATCTATATCCAGTGTTGTAAAAAATACTTTTAAAAAGTATTTAAGTAGGTAATTACTCAAATACTTATAAAATAAAGTATTTAAAATACCACCCAAATACTATCTACAGTAAAGTATTTGACATAATTTTCAAATACAAAACAAAAAAATCAATTTAATTCTGAATCATTCATAATATATTAATATAAATTATAATATTAATCGAACATTTGTGTGTTGCATTTTAAGAACATAATTTGTTCGAAATGCTTAGCAGTCATATTAGTTCTTTTTTTGGTGATTGTTGCACCACCAACACTAAACACTCTCTCTACTGACGCACTGCTAGGGTAGTAGGTACCGATAACGTACCGTTGCGAATTGCGATCGTCGTCGACGATAAACAGACGGTTTCTTGGAGTAAAACATATTTAGTTAGGCTATTAATAGACGAAAACTAAAACCTATATCGAATTGTTCATAAATGATAAAATAATATTATATTTATAATATTATTATTTGACAATGAATAAAGAATTATAGGAATAAAAAAAGTATTCAATAAAATAGTATTCAATACTAAAAAAATGTATTTAAAATACCGTTCAAACACTTCAAAAATAAAAGTATTTTAAAAAGTATTCAATACGTAAAAAAGTATTTGAATACTTTTATTCAAATATTTTTACTCAAATACTCTACAACACTGTCTATATCGTGGCATAAACGTTATATTATGCATAGTATACTAATATTGTCATGAACATATCTTTATGATTATATAGTATATACAATACTATCTGATACCCGTGCACTTCGTTGTCCATTAAAAATACCAACTAAAAACTCAATATGACTCAAAATTTGTGTTTAATTTGTCGTCCAATACCTCGTACCCGGTGTAGCTAGTGATGTACAAAACTTCCCGTGAATTTACGCCCATTTTTTTTTTTAATATCCATTAAAGAGGTTTTACAGTCATTTAAAATACAGGACGAAAATTACTGCATTCAATCATAATAATTTCTTGCATTCTTAGATCGTCGTTTACTCGTTTATATGTGCTTCAATATATCATTGGGATATCATAGTATATGATCTAAGGGGTAAACGGAAAAAAAACCAAGTACAAAAAAAACCACGGAAAAAAAACTAAAACATTAAAACCAAAGGAATAAAAGACCACGGAAAATAAACCAACTGAAAAAAAACCAAATTTTTTAATTTTGCTTTATTATGTCATATTTCATTGGACATAGGTTTTAGTTTTCTAATTAAAAATTTAGATTAATAATCCAACTTACCAGGAATAAAATATAAAAACATAATTCAAAACAATTGTATAACATTATAATAATATCAAATCAATTCAATTTTTAAAATTCTTATTCTTATCGACACGAAGAACAACGATACGTTGCAGATAACTGGAAAGCCGCAGGCAACCGAGCAGCACAATTGCACAATACGTATTGGCAGTGAATAATTATAATTGTTAATATTACTCCATTAAAACGCAACATTTTTGAAAATCCATTTTTCTGGCGCGGTGGTTTTTGAGTTACAGCGATCAGTGACCAAGTGGTATTTGGATTAATTGGATTTTATGTGTATAGATAATCAATATACGAATAAAATATAAGATATTTATAGAACATAAGCACTACCGTAATGCTTAGATGATCTAAGCAGTAAGCACTAAGCACTAAGCACTAAGCTGTAATGTTCATTTTTATTGTATATTATTATTATGACGAGACGTCGTGGCCGCATAAAATTTGTTGCCAACATAAAATTTGATGAACATATTAATTAATACGTCTATGATATTTTCAGATCTGCCCCTGATAACAGTTATAGCTGATATTCTGATAAGAGCAATCGGGTAGTTAAAAACTCAAAAACACGGTTTTAGACGATGTTTTGAAGCCTATAGAAACTAGAAAGCCAATAGCCATATCTAGATATTTGAACAGAACAATCAACAGTACCTATTTTAACAGTATAATATTATTATAATAAACTTCTGTTCATTGTCAGAACACTAGCTTTTAATTACATACATATATACATATAAACCATTTTAATAATTACATTGTTATAGGTAATTGTAGGTAACATTTGTTTGAAGTATAATATTTTTCTTGGAAAATGATTTTTCAAAAATAATTTATGACATAAATGTGCAGTTATAAAATTAATATAACATTTTTTATTGCCAAATACTAATAGAGGCAATAACTTTCTTGACATATCTTCTCATTTAAAATAACTAATACTTAATTTATGTTTATGTTAGGTGTATTGTTTTTATATTTTGCTTCTACAAAAACCTAGAAATTCAATCCAAATCAGATGTCCGGGCTAATATTTTGTACTTAATATTATTTTGATTGTGATCTACAAATGTTGTTCAAAGTAAAATGTGGTAAGTAATGTATTGAATACAATATTAAATTCAAAACCAAAGCTATATTTTTCTGCATTGCAGAATTATAGAAGTACCTATTATTAAGTTTTTTCATCATATATTTCAATATTATGATTTTAAATACCTATTAAGAATTTATTGTTAAACGTTTACAAAAAGTATGATGCTGTGGTAAATATTTAGTACTAAACTGTAAATAGTTAAATTTCAAGGTCTCAATTATTATAAACGTATTACCTATTATTTATCTAATAACAATTCCTCAATTATCTATGTTAAAAAGCAGAAATACCTTATGTGTTATTATATTATGTAAATTATATATTTAAACTATTTTTTTTAGTTAGTACTTAATTTATATTTAATTTGTTTCAGATGTTGTGATGTGATTGGTTATCACACATCGGTAATGTTAGTTTTGAAGAAATAATGTACACTCTAGTTTTGTATTAATTTGAAATCAATCTGAAATGTTAAACACTACAAATTTTATACTTACTTGCCATAAATTAAATACTTATTGGCTAATAGCATAATTCAACGAATTAATTCATCAGGTACATAATTGGTAGGAAGTGGTTTAGCATTTACTGGGGTCAACAGTACTCAATTATAATGAGTTAAACGTATAGCTTTTTAAATTAATTTACCAACCATTTGAGATATTATGGGTAGTTAAAAATATAAACACTTGGTACAATGTTAACAAAATAAATGAAAAAACAGAGCATATAATGCCCCTATAGCCTATACAAATGCCTCGTTCGGTCAAATATTTCTGAACTATCTAGGTCCTACTTGTTTCAATTCTATGAATAATTAATTTAAAAATGCAATATGTGTATCACCTAATTGTGTGAAAACAATTATAACTGATTGGCTGTTTACAAATATTGAAATATAGACAAACTTTAATATATTATTCTAGGGTTAATAATTATTATGAAACATTAAGCAAAAATATGATAAATGTTAATGTTTTCCTGTGATGATTTTTATACCTAGTTGTTATATTCTGCTTGTATTTAAGTTTTGTTTCTGATATTGTATTTTCTATTTTTCTTTTAATCACACTGAAAGTAAAAATCTAATATAATATGTTTCTATGTTATTAATGTTATTAATGTTATTTCTATATTATACATAATTTGAAGTTAAAAATTAACGTTTTATAACTCTTTATATCCAACACAAGCATAAGCTTTCAGGAGATAGATAAATCAATTTAATGTTTATTTAATATGTTTTTTGTCAAACATTTTTCTGATTTAAATTAAAAAAAAATATATTCAAGTTAGAAATTGAGCATTTGAGCAGGTAAATTGGTAGAACAAGGAGGGACATTTACATCAATTGATAATAGTTAATTTTAAGATTTAATCATACTAGGCAGTACATCACTAAACCTTGTTTTACATTGATTTAAATTTCAATATTTTGATTTCAGTGTTTAGTCCTAGTTCATCCTGATCAATTTTATCTTTGCGTTAATTTAGTGCTCCCTGCAATAAATTGTCAGCTAATTTATAATTATTTATGTTTATGTTTTTATTTAATAATTTTTAAATTTGTTTTGTGTTTAGGTTATAAGTTTAATATATACATAAATATGGATCAGAAAAATCACTTTAAAGTTCAAAATCAGCATTTGATTGACCACAATTATCACATTCTGCATGTTAAAGAAGAAATAAAATTTCCATACCAGATAGTTGACCATGACTATGCTACACCAATCATTAAGAAAGAGGATTACGATGAAGATGTTCCTGATGAAGATGTTCCTGATGAATATTTTCCTGATGAAGATGTTCCTGATGAATATTTTCCTGATGAAGATGTTCCTAATGAAGATTTACCTGATAAAATAATTGTTGATGAACCAAGAGTATACAGAATCCTCCCCGGTGTTCAACGCAATACAAAAATATATGTAGATGATTTGGGATATAAATATTATAAGAAAAAGTTACTAGTTAATAAAATAACCTTAATATGTGAGCGACAAAGAAATCGAAGCCGCCCAATGTGTCATGGTACAGCATCTATAAATAAAGATGAGACGGATAAACGAATTTTTATTGGAACTCCTCACAACCATGAGCCTCAAATAATTGACATGAATGTTCCATTATTGAGAGATGCTCTGGCTGAAAGATGTCTAGATCCAATTAGAACACAGTCTGTTCGAAGTATTTATAACAGTGAAATAATCAGGTAAATTGATTTTTATTCGATCAATCATATTATTTAGTATGTTAATACTTTACTAGTCAATATTTTTTTTCGAAGTTTGAATTAATTATGAGATTTAAAATTATTTTTCAAGTTTAGTTTGGTTGGGTTTTTAAAACTAGGTTTAGGTTTAGGACTTTTAACAGTCCGGTCTACCTCTTCTTAAAATTGATATAAAATTTAATTTGACTTGGACTTATTCGTTTAAAATTAATTTTATTGTTTCTTTTTGACTGAAATTTTTGTTATGATACTCTTAAATATCTATTTATTTGTTATCATTTTGGGCAGGCATCAAGAAGCAGCTAAAAATTACTCATTTAAACAAACACAAGCAAGAGTGAAAAGAATGAGAAGATTACGATTACGACGATCAGTAAGTTGCATTAATATATTTTATGTTATCATGAAAAACAATAGTTAGAAAAAGGTGTCATTCAGTGGCATAACTAGGAGGGACTTCATCTCCCATAATTTTAAAACAGTGACCTATATCATGTCATTGGATTGGAAATTTGAATACCCATAATTATGTTGGGAAATGCTAAAAAACCCATTTTGTTATAGAATTTTGTTTCTAGAATTTTTTAGTTTTATTTGTTAATGTCGCAACATCCCACAATTTAACATCTTTGATATCCTTGATAGTTGATATTCTTGAAGTAACACTTACCATAGTAACAATATACAAACTGACAACTGTTGTATCGTTAACTGGACTGGGTAAGTGACAGGCCAGTCATTGATTTTAAAATGTTGAATTATCTTTTACCGAAAATTAAATATTAATATTTATATTATAATAGTAAGCCCGAGTGGCGTAGTGGTCACACAGTCATTGGTACAATTCATAGCAAAGTGCAAAAAAAAAATTGCGTGGTTTTACGCGATCACCAATTTCTCGTGCTGTCGTCCGTTTGCGGTTTGCATCATCCATCATCCAATTTCCAACTAAGTCTCACTCTACTGGGAGAGAAGACTGCACATGTCTCCTCTTGGTGAAGGGGGGTAGTATCATGTATATTATGATATATATTATATACATAGATAAATATATCACAATATGATCTCCCTACTACCCACTTGGCCACTTGTGATACGCATTGACAAAGATCTTAAGATCATTTCAATGAACAAATAGAGAGAAAAAAAAATATTAGTTTGATATTGGGTATAGTGCAAGTATACCTGTGTTAGGATTTAATTTGGAACGAAAATATAATACATTTATAAAAAAAATAAAATATATTTTCATTCATTTTCGGTATACTTCGGTATATTTTGTAATTTGTATTATTCAGTGTTCTTAATTCATCATATTATAAGATGCATTTTTGTCTGTTTTCATATTTTATTCTTAAAAATAATGTAGAAACAAATTATATAATACGGTGGACAAGCCAGTCTCTGATTGCTGACTAGTAGATGAACTCATCCCCGAGTCCGTCTTTTATTTTTATTCAAAATAAGACAATAGATTTTCAGTTACAAACATTTTTTCACACTTTTTCATCCGCCTTCAATTTTTTTCCCCAATTCAAGCTCTGCTTAATATAAAATAATTTTAAAACTAGTATCAAAAATTATTACTTTAAATACTAATACTATATTAATACTATACTCTGCTGTGTGTTTAGTATTTATTGTGTATACATTTATCAATCTTGGTTTGATACTTCTATGATTAATAGGTTAGGTTAGGTTAGGTTATCTTATTGTTCATTAAAATTTGAAGAGTACTTTGGCGTAAAAAATAATGTCATATAATTTTTATGTTGTAATTTAAAATCTTGTTTTTTTTACAGGAGTGCACATATTATTAATAATCAGTTAGTAGAATTTCAACAGCGATCATCATGATCTCTCGGTAATTTCCAATATATATTATTTTATTATTTTATTTTATGATGTTAATTGTTTGAATTCTGATTGAGTATATTAAATTCAACTGTTTACTTTACTACGATGAAGATTGTACATATTACTGATACAAACAAGAATACACAACCAGGCTAATAAGATAATGTGTATCACTAACAGCATATCCATGGAGACAGTGATTTGTTAAAGTTTTTGAGAATTGGTCATCCTAAAGATGCTCATGTTCAACAAGTCCCCCTGAGTATGTCGTTTTAATAGTATTCCATATTAATAATTGCAATTAACTTCTTTGAAAAATGTTATATTTGATGATTACTCATCAATAAGATGTTATGATTTTTTTCCTACTCTTTGATTTATTTAAAATGTTTTATCTTAAATTAAACTTATTTAGTTATTTAATCATTGTTTATTGGTCTATTAATGTTCAGTGTTATAATAACCTAACATTGATTTACACTTTTTACCCAAGTTTCATACTTGGTATAAAACAATTACAATTAAACACATACATCAATTTTTACATCTTCTTAAAAATTCACACAGACTGCAGCGGTAAAGTCAGTCCAGACAGAATTTACTGCGACTGCTACAGAACTACCAATACAAAAGAATGTTACCGCCACCATTACAGTGTGTGGGAACCTCAAAGCAGCTGCTTGTGTTAATGGTGTTAAGTTCTTTAATTAGATCAGTCCTGTAAAGAATACTTTTAAAAAGTATTTGGAATACTTTTCAAGTACTTTTGGTTTTTAAAGTAGGTTTCTAATGATTTATCGTAATATAGACACATAGTAAGTTTATAATAATTTTTATTTTATGTATTATTGATTGAATAAATATTTGTTAAATTTTAAGAACATGATGTTTTCAAAATGTTCATCAGTCATACTGCTTCTCTTTTTGGTCATGGTTGCTCTACCCAAACTAAATACCCGTTCCACTGAAGCACTTGGCAGTGAAGTATTGAATTTAATGAAAAAATAAAATGTTCGAAATAAAAAAACCAAAGTATTCAATACAAACAAGTACTTAATATAATAATACTTAAAAAAGTATTTAAAATACCATTCAAAATACTTCATGCTGAAAGTATTTAAAAATGTATTCAATACTTAAAAAAGTATTTGAATACTTTTACTCAAATACTTTACAGGACTGAATTAGATGTTGTATAATATAAATTATAACATGATGTAAATTTTATGAAGACAGTCGAAATGACAGGTTCTACTGCAGAAATAGTTTATATTTAATATGTTTATAAGTTATAACACTTGGTAGTTGGTATCATCTTTGCAAAAAAAGGTAATACTAATACAATACTTCAAGTAGTAATAGGAAATCTAGATGCTTATTGATTTTAATTTTAGTATTTTATAATTTAAATACTAATAATAACCTGTTAATGTCCAATTTCCAACAAAGATTAATGAACTGTTAGATTTCCTTTAGATTATTTCTTGAGGAAATATTAGCATCTAATATTATTCATACAAAAACATGCAATATTCAAAGTAGTATTTTCTGCCCATGATTTGCCCATACAGACCTTATATATAGCATCAGATAAAAATAAAAATTACATAATGTACTTAATAAATGACTGGTCACTAACAGTACTATAATGCAGCCATGCAGGGGTCAGTAGCCTTTTTGATTTCAAGGGCCAAAAATTAAATATACATCTTGCACGGGCCATAGTTTCAATTAGCAAGTGGCGCTATTTCATCGAATGGTATTTTTAATTAAAATATGATAATTTTAATAATATTAATTAATTAAATAAATAAAAAATATATATATATATATATTAAATTATATCTAAGCAAAAGGAAGTGCGATCACTTGGATGGTTTCTTCCCTCACTCTATTCAGGTTTTTCCAAATTAAATTGTAGTAAATATTCTTATTATACCTTTGTGTGTAGATTTCATATTCTCGAAAAAAAAAAAAAAAATGATAAATTAAAAAAAATCTGTCGTTTATTTTTAGCGTAATAGGATAACAGGATGAAGGGTACAAATTTGGTTTTCTGGCGCTACTGGTTCTTACTACTGCCCTATTAATAATTTTATGTTTTTCAATATGCTTAATTTTAGTATTTTTTTAAATATTAATTCAATAATCTATAGAAGAATAAAGTCAGACTATATGTCATAACTCATAAGTACCTTACCTCAGGGGCGTATTTAGAAATGTCTTAAGGGGGGGGGGGCACAAACAAAAAGTTCAAATTTACGTACATGGGGTGTAGAGTTGTAAAATTACTCATTTAATAAAAATAAGTATAAAATACGGTGAATGGGGGAGGCACGGGCCCCATGTGCCCCTCCCTTAAATACGCCCCTGCCTTACCTATATCTTAAAATAACTATGAATGAAAATATAAAATATTTAATAACAATTTAAAAAAAAAAAATGTTATTAATTATACTATCATGCCAAAACATTATAATTATGTGTTTGCAAAAAAAAATATGGTAATTTGGATTTAAATCCGTCACCTCGCGTTTATAATTTGCACGAGATCTCGCAATAATTTTAAAGAGGTATTATTCAATATTATTTTACTATTTAAGTGATAAAATTCAAATTAATTTTTTTTTTAAAGTATATAATTCGGTTAATAATATTATTTTTTTATATAGTTTAAACTATATTACCGTCGATAATTTAATTCAAGTAATTTAAAAATAACTTTATTATTTTTTAAAAGAAACAGTCTGTGGATAATTCATTCATAAAAGATAATGTTATTATTTTACAAAGTTCTGCCCACGATCATGACAATGTAAAGAAGGTCTTTTCTAAAATGTGATGTTTGTAATGCGAATTTAGGTTTTTTTTTGTTTTTTTTTTCACTACTCGAATTGGGGGGGGGGGGCGCATGGGAATTCGGCTCTTATACTACCTTTTGATTTTAAATAGCGTTCCCATACTACATTTTTCTAAAAGAACGCACGGGTACGCCGATACGAGCTACGCGGTATTAAATGCCAATGAATATTTTTATTTTGTATTTATTCAATCTTATAAAATATTAAATAGATACCTACTGTAAAAAATAAAATAAACTCGTAAGTGTTGGAGAATTTAATTCTATTCAATACATTATTATTATTTTTAAATATTAACATTAAGAGAAATAAAATATATAAACTAATAAAAATATAGTGATACTGTGGTAGTAATCATGGGAGTGTGGGGGACAAAGCCCCCCACGGGTTAGTACTCTATAAATGTTTAGTTGGAACGCTGTTTTTTGAATTTTTTACTTGAGTTCCCTTTCTTTCAATTTTCCAATTCGAGCACTGGCCACAATAATTCTGCTGCAGGCGCTGCAGCATAGATATACCACTTTAATATTAAAAACTCACATGTAAACAAAATTGGCAATTTGGATCGACTTATAATAAAATGGTTTAAGTTAAGAACAGTAACACGTATCACGTAAACGTAGTAAATATTTATAATTCTACGCTCATGAACATTAAATATTCTGTAATGTCATGACCCACGACATAAAACTTCCAAATTAAATCTAATTCATATCAGCTGGGTTGAATTTGAATATATATATAATACAATATCAATTTTTGGATATTTTATTAGGTATATAAATAATGTGTAATTACTACTTATATTATTAAACTACATAATACAATATTATATATAAATTATTATATATTTTCATTTTATTTTCATAAATGATGAAGGTAGTAGTAATATATTATTTTATTGTATTAAAAATAAAATAAATATTGTATATTATGTTACATACCTATAAAAAATACGAATGTATTTTTAAAACATCTTTTTTTTTTTTTTTTTTTTTTTTTTTTCTGTTTTAACCGACGACGCCGCGGGATCTGCTTTCGCATTGCTTCCGCGGCGCCGCCATCGTTTATTGACATTATCAAATATTAATTACATTACAAGTTTTACTTGGCTTCTTCCTGTTCTTCTCGGGCTGACCGGAGTCCGCCGCCCTTGAATTCGCGTGCCTGTCATCCGATTGGCGAGCCGACCGGAGTCTACCACTCTGGATGTTTCGTTCTCCATCAGGGCGGTCGCACGTTCCCCTATGCCCTTCGCAAGGCCTCTTCCTCGCGTTCATCCTTTTCCTTGGTCGACAGAATCGTCTCGACCATGCGGATGAACTCCAGGCGATTAGTTTCGAACTGTTTAATAATTCTTCTTCGGGCTTGGGCGTCTTCTGGCAAGTCATGTGACAGGGGACCACACAGGATTTTTAAAACATCTACCTATATCTCTTTTTATAGAAGTTGTTTATTATAGGAAACATATTATATTCGATCGAGAAAAATTTAGTCTTAAAATAACTTCTATTTCATGAGTTGCATCAATGGGAAATATTGGGAATATAAAATATAATATTAAAAAATTAATAAATTCCTTCTGCTGTAGTGCTGTTCATATAAAAACAAAAACATCATTAATGTTCTGACACACATTCTGGTGGAATGCGTGGCAAATGGCAATGGCGAATGGCACAATGCGTCGAATGCGATGATTTCAGACCATTTTGATATGCATTGTTCGGCTTCCTTCATGTTCATGTCTATTTTTCTTCCATGATGTACTGATATTAACCGTTTATTTTCTAGCAATGATATAATAATAATAATAATAATAATAATAATAATAATAATAATAATAATATGATAACAAGTTCAAGTATTAACCGTTTTTTTTTTCATGTTTATAATAACGAATCTACTCGTCTGTCGTACTACTGCTTTCTGAATTTCTGATTCCTGGTTAGTGGTTTTACCTTTTTAGTTATTACTTTTTTTTAAATATGAAAATTGTATTGTCTGTACTCTATACAAAATAGTAAGTATAAAGTATAATATATTGCAGTTTGCAATTTGATTTTTAGATTACAGAGTTTAACGTTACAAATATAACTCGCATTGTTACTAATACAAAATTCAAATGTATAAACTTTATTGTTGTTTGTGGGTATGAATAATGAACCTAGCTTGTAATTATGTAAATTGTATTTTATAGCTTATAATTCAATAATTATTGAAATTTCAGTTTTTAAAAACGATTTAAGTCATTATTATTGTTATTATAACTTGTTTAATTATTGTTGTATATAAAATAGGTACCTATTAGAAATGTCACATAATAATATGTTATATTTGTTTCAATAATATTATTAAAATTTCTATTCTTCTTTGTTTAGATTGAACATATTCAATGAAATAAAAACATAAAATAATGAAGAAGGCATCTTTTGGAAGACGTTCGTCAGCAGCTGGGCGAAACACTTTTGGCACATTTGGACGACAGAATTCATTTGATGGAAATGATATAAAGTATTCATTAATTCCAATATTAGCTTCTTATTGTTTAAAGGCTATTAATATTAGTTTATCATGTTAAAATAGTCAAAAATCATTAATCTATCTATGTCCATATACCTATGTAAAAAGCCTAGACTAAGAGCATCTAATATTTAAAATAAAATAAATTTCATTTATAAACCAATTTTACAATACATTGTTGTGTACAGTGGTGTTAAAGTGCTTAAAATATATTACAACATTATATATCAAGAGACCTACATCATAATCCCATTTTTATAAGTTGATTATCAGATTCAAATCAAAGCATCTAAAAATAAGAAATGTAACGTGTAATCGTATGCAATATCTTATAGTGGCCTCCCATTTAAAAAGTCTACTGTTACATGTCATAGATAAATTAGGTGATCGGTGCTACTAATTGTGAAGCTAATTAGCTATGCAATATTTTATTATAGCTATGATTAATTTTTTTTTTTGAATAGATTGAGTCGTCGAGAAAGTCGCGGTATGGAAAAAAAATCACTGCTTTTGAAACCTGGATTCTCTGCAAAAAAAAGATCTGCATCCTCAGACAATTTATCTGCACATGATCCAAAACAATGGTCATCAACTGTGAAAAAGCCAGCCAACCAACAAAGGAATACTTTAGTTCGTTCAACTACATCCATGAATATTACTGGTATTAATTTAGTTGCATCTACACCATGTGTTACACCTGGGCTTAATCCAAATTTACCAGGAATAAATTCTAGTTACAAGTAACTATATTATTTACTGAGTTCTAAATTTAAATTAACCAATATATCATGTGATAAAAATTAATATTTTTGTAGGAATCGAAGGCTAAGCTCAGAATCACGTTATAGTAACTATGGTGGTGTACTTAAGAATAGAAAAGAAGTGCGACCATTGACTGAAAAAGACTTTCAACAAACAGCTATATATAAAGTACTAATTATATAATTAATAATAAAATATTTCTTTTTATTCTGTCTGAGATAACAACTTATTTTTGTGTTTTGAATAAGTTATATTCATATTTGTTATTTTTATTTAACAAATACACCTCAACTACTAGGGTTATTGGCGTTTCAAAATAAAAATTATAGTTTACTTAATTTTTACAAAATAATAAATTGTAAATAGGTGAAAAATTGACACAATAAGTTTTAAGAGAAATATGTTTACATTTTGTGTGATATTTTAAATTTTGTTAATGCTATTATATTTTATGCAGAAGGTGTCTTTGAGAAATTTTAAAAGTGATGATGTTCTCTCTTTGTTTGGTGCAAGTATTTCACACAGATTGTTGGGGAGGCATTCAGTTAAAAGATGTTTTACTGTGATCGCGGTATTACATGAGGTGCATATCCGTTGTTCCTTTTTGTTCATTAAATGCTCATGAATTTATAATGTGTGGCCAATTCGTAGTCTGTCGGTGATGATTTAATGTTTGCATGGTAGTGACAAATCGTGCATCCAAAAGAGGTTGGAGGATTTAAGTTCTCTTAATTTGTCATTTTGTATTAATCTCCAAGACATGTTTGATTGAGGTTAGCATTTATTTGATGTTTTTTGTCGAAATGGGTTGTAATATTCCAGAATTCGGTTTGTTCTTTGGTTGCTCTTTTGGCTATTTCGTCTGCAATTTCATTACCTGGTATACTGTTGTGTCCAGGTACCCATATATAACTGATGTATTTTTGTATATGAATAGAATGTTCAATATATGGGTGCACACATGGGGTTGGCCTTTTTGGGATTCACTAAGTTTTTGAGAGCACTTAGAGAGTCAGTGTATATGATTGTACATTGACTATCCGAGGTGGCAGCTAATTCTGTGGCTTTTAAAAGAGTTAGATATTCTGCTGTGTAAGTAGACTTGTAAGCTGGGATCTAAAGTGCTGTTTGAGAGTTTGACTGAATTAATGCGATTGCAGTTCCTTCTATGTTTTTGGATGCGTCTACATAAATTTGACAATGTGGTGGAAGGCTGTTTTATAAATCTAAGGAGTTTGGTTTGTGAATGTTGGAGCCGGTTTCTTTTTTTACGTATAGAGTTAGATTGAAATAGATGAGAGAATTTTCGGTGATCCATGGGTGCTGCTTAGAGACTTGAAGGTTGAGTTGGTTTATAAGAATAATTTTGAGGTCAGAGGCGTAAGTGGCTGTACAAGTGCCAAGGTTGCTTAGATCATTAATTTGATATCTGCCAATTGAGTTTCTTAATATTGTGCTAATCAGATTTTTTGTAGCTATTATTGTTCTTGAAGAGTATTCTAATGTATATTTTATTCTTCTTTTTTCGAGTGATTTTGAACCTGTGATGTTTATAATGCTGAAAACTGGGCTGCTTTTTAAAGCACCTATTGACAATCTTAGGGCTGTATTGTGAATAGGGTCTAATGTCTTGATTGTAGTTGAAGTTTCACCTGCACATAGTATTGAGCCGTATTCTAGTGCTGAGAGAATTATTGAGTTGTGTATTTGATGTAGTGTTTTGCTTTCTGCTCCCGATTCGAGGTTACTTAGTGTTTTTATTATATTTAACTTCAATTTTTATTTTGGATATATGTGTATGCCATGAGAGCTTTGAGTCAAAGTTAGGCCCAGTATTTCTATATTGAAGACTCTAAGAATGTTTGTGTTTTCCATTTTTAGAGGAGGGTTGTAGGGGTGGTTTTTCTTATAGAAAATGATAAGTTGTGATTTAACTGGAGAGAAAGTAAAGTCTGAGGTTTTACTCTATGATAGTAAGTTGTTTATACAATTTTGTATTTATTGAATAATTGTTGGTAAATTATTGCCCCTACAAAATATATTGATTTCATCTGCATGCATTATGATTTTGTTTAGGGGACTTATGATAGATGGGAGGTCATTGAATGCCATCAGAAAGAGAGTTGAGCTTAAAGGAAAACCTTGAGGACTGCCATTTTCAAGAATGGAATGAGCAGATTGGATTATTATTATATTATTATATCTATTATTGGATATAATATGGATTATTTGGATTTATTCTATTTATGAGATAATTTATGGTAAAGTTAATAATATTGCCATTAAGATTCAAATATTTCATATATTTAATAAGTTTGTGCCGCCAATTAGTGTCGAAAGCTTTTTGTAGGTCAAGGCTGACTAATACCAAGTATTGAAGTATTGCTTTTTATTGAAGGTTTTTTGATTTCATTTAAAATAATTGCTAGAGACCCAAAGAAGAGTTATTTTTGCGGAAGCCGTGTTTTAGATTTGAGATAGATTGTTAGTTTCTAGATACCACATTAATCTTGTGTTAATAATTTTGTCTAGTAGTTTTGTCATGGAGCATAATATAATAGTTATGGGACGGACAGGACGGTAACTAGATACATGATTTTCTACCGTTTTTTGGAAGGTTAAGAATAAAGATTGTGGGTATATTGTCTGTTTCGCGTGCGTTGCTTTTCTTGCTAGTTGCTACCAAGGGCTGTTTCTATTTCTTGCATAATGAGAGGACTGTTAATGTGTGTATCATCGTGATTATGGCAGAAACATTATATTATTATTATGTAGTATATGTATGTAATATTTGTTTAACTTTTTAAATTTTTATATAGTACTTAAGGTTCTATAATACATAATATAATTAAAATAAGTCTTATTTGATACTGTTTAAGTATTTATTTTGTAGATTCAAAACTATTTTTTGACTGCTCCTAATGCTAGTCACATTTTGAACAATGGTAGTATGAAGCCAATGACAACTACTATGTTTACTGATATGTGCGAGTATTTATTACATAAGCTAGACCGAAATCAAGTATTAAATAAAAGCAAATACATGGAAGAATTACCCAAAATAATGAAAAAGTATTATTATAAAGGAAAAGTGGATAAATCATGGCTTATTACTGGTAATATTTATTATGCTTATAGAGTTAATATTTGTTTTTAATTTATATTTAAGTTTAAAATAATCAAATAATAAGTTTGATAGTTATACTAGTAATGTGATTTCTTTTTTTAAATTAATTATTTATGTATTCAACTCCATTTAATTTTGAAGGAAATATAATATTTTCTGTTAGTAAACTATAGTAGTACAATATATAGTCATAATAGTGACTTGATTAATTTCAGCTATGATTTTTAAGTATTAAGTTTAAACTAAAATTTAATCATGATTGGTGTAACACTAATTCTTTTGTTAAACCTTTAAATATAGATTTATAATAATGATTCTTTTTTATTTTATGTTTATATAGTAAATGCTAGTCATTCCTTTCCTCAAGTAGTTGGTTTACTTCTCTGGTTAGTAGAATTATGTGAAACTCAAAATCGATTTAACGTTATGGATACATTGTATCCAACAATTCTTGATCCAGACGAGTCTGAAGATGAAGATTATGAACAAACAGTGGAATTTAAGGTGCTTGCTACACTCTTATTTTAAGTTTTATAAGTAAACTTAAATTATTGTTTTGTTATATTTATTTAAATTATCAAAGACTTGGATAATTCTAGTCTTTTATAAAACATTTGTTTATTTTATGTATTACAAAAGTATATTTTTAATTAGTTATTATTTAATAAATGTAAATTATGTTTATAGATGTACTTGCCATTTTTATTAAATTCATATCAAGTTGAGAGTAGAGGATCTAATAAACCTGCAGATCAAGAATTCCTTAAGAAACAAGAAGAGCTCTTACTGGAAAATTATAGTTTGTTAATGTTATTTTATTTTATGTTATTGTAATTATAAAACTATATTATTTCTTATTTTAATTAGAAAAAACACTCGGTGTTGATGAAGAACTATTGATTAAACTAGAAGCAGAAGTTAATAGTCATAAAGAAGAGCTAGATTTACTAAATGACCTTACTGAAGAACAGAAATTGGAGGTATGATTAAATAAACTACTTAAATGCTATAAATAATAATTTAATTACTTGAAAAAGTAAAGGTATTGAAAAATTTAAGTAACAAAAAGTACAGTACATTGATATTATTATATGAGAATTATAAACTTGACATTTCAATATATTAATTATTAACCTTCTACAATGGTTATGGTTGTTTTTTTTAATCTGTTTTTAAATTACTATTTAAATTTCTAGTTTTTAGTTGTATTTATAATGTTAAAAAAAACTCTAATTTAATTATACACATTATAAAAATTTTATACCTGCTAATTTTTACGCTTGACTAATAATGCAGGTATTACACTCTTAGTAAAAGGTAAATTACCTAGCTATTTGTTATTCATTTTAATATTATTCTATTAGTTTTTAATAGAATATGCAAAGCGTAATAATTAAATTATAAAATAAAAACTAATCTGTCTAAGTATGTTTATTTATGTTAAAAGTCCAAGGAATATATTAATTAAAATATGTTTGTATTTTAGGAAATGAAAGCTATGAAAGTTGCATTACAAAAAGATATTGTGAACTCAAAAAAATATATCAAAGATTTACAAACTTGTCATGGAGAAGTACTGGAATATATTTCAAAGAAAAAAGACGAACGTGTTTATCAAGGTATTAAATTCAATCTTAATAACTTATTTATTTATGATATTGAGTAGGTATAGTGGGATAACATTTGAATTTTGTTTGATATTTTATTTTTAACATAATTTTTGTTAATATAAACCTGATAAATTATATTATAGCGTAAACTTTTTCAAAATGTATTTGTATTTCAATTTTATGTTGGAATTTATTATTGAATTCTGAAGTTAAACCTTAGTCAGTGCAATAATAATGAGTTATTTATTTATTTTCATTGATACACTGATAGTATATTTATATACTATTTCTCATATTAGAGTTACCTCAGGCAGCAGGCTTTTGTTCATGACATAGGTATTTGATGTTGTTAATATACACCAAGTATTGTACTCTTAGAATCCTCACTTTATTATTTCAGCAACTGCCTAGCTCATATATTGATAAGATGTATAAGATGAATATTTTGAAATTTGTGGCTGATTGTTTGAAATATAATCCGGCATTAATAAAAAGCCAGTTAATTGAGAGGTGTGTATGACCAAACTGCACAAAAATTTGTGGCTGCCTTAGATTACTCTTATATGAGTTAGAGTATAGTATTTTTTCTTATGTTGCCTTGAAACATTTAAATTTGTATGTTAACTTATGTCAGTTACAGACAAATAAACTAAAATTTGTTAATTCATATTTTTTACATTTATATTATTATTTGATATTGTTTAGAAAAAGATATTGAAAACTTACAAAGGGAATTAAATGCGGTCAATAGTTGTATCAATGGTCAACAGATTACTCAAGTCGATAAAAAAAATATTGAAGAAGATATAATTAGTCTGAAACAAGACATACAATATGAAACAAATTGTTTAGAAGAATACTCAAATATAGTGTATTCTGAAGATTTAAATGTTGTTGATGTTAGATTAAAAGTTAGTATTAGTTAGTATTTCTTTAAAAGATCTTTCTCAAAAAGTATTACCTATTTGATAGGTTGTATTTAATTTAACACTCAATTACTAAAGAGCTACTAATTAGTATTACATTCTGTTTTAATTATAGATTATTACTTGCAAATATTTTTTTTTACTCAAAATCTATAATTAAACACATAGTTATTTTATTTACTTTTAATTAATTATTTTCATAAACATTTTAATTATATTAATGTTTTTTTTTTTTTTTTATTGATCAAAAGGACATCGGCGACAACGGCCATTAGTCTTAAACTTTACATTATTGATTACATTTTTTTGGTATTTTAAATATGATAATTTTAAATTAAGTCGTATTAATGTTTTATAGCTGTTTATTTTTTCTTTTTATCAGTTATATTTAATTATTTATAGAATATGGTCTAGTAACAACTATAATTCAATTATTGTAATTATCTTGATTATAATTATTTAACTTTGTATTGTTTAGCTGGACAAATTATTCGTACAGTACAATAAACTGTGTGCAGAAAATATTGTTGTATTACCTGAACTTGAAAATGCAATAGCGGATAAGAATGTACTTGCTTTGCACATAAGAGAATCTTTGAAAGAAGTTGATGAATTACTGAAAAGTTTAAAAACTAAAAATGTTGAAAAACTGAAAGAAGTTGAACACAAAATGGCTTCTATACAAATAGAACTGGACTCAGTAAGTTACAAATTTAATGAAAATATTAAATAAGTATACTACTAACATATTATTATGCGAACCTAGGCAGAGCTGGAGTATAATAAATTGAAGAAAATAGCTGAAAAATTAGGTCCTGAACGTGATGCTGATAAAAAACGCCTGCTAGAAATCACTGATCGTCAGTTTGAGGTAATTATGATTTTAATATTCTAAATGTTCATTGCCAAGACAGCAAAATTAAATTTATAATCATATAATCTTTTTAGTCTCTAAATTATAATTATTAATAAGCTCAATTAAAAGTAAAGAATTCTTAGAACTTTTCAAAATAATTTATCTATATATCATTATAGTAATTTAAAAATATTGATCTTTTTTAGTTTTTTTACAATTTACATTGATAAAAAAAAGTTTATAGATCAAAAAGTTTACAATTAATATAGTAAAACATCTTCATAAGTGTTATTTTTGCAATAATTTAAAAATATGAAAAATAGTAAGTACCATCAAATCTTAAATAATTTGTACTGCGCTTAGTTTTGAAGCGTAAAGTTTGTATACTGTGTAAGAATATTTATATATAAAAAGGTTGATGTTGGTACTTACAAATAATAATAAAATAACTAAACAATAAACCTTGTATCCCAATGGCCTATGTCAATTAGGGTAAATTTTGTTAATAAAAAACAAAAAAATTATCAAAAAAATATATAATTTTTGAGAAATTGAACTCGAGTTAAGCTTGATCACTCCATACTCCCATTTAATAAATATATTTTATTTATGCGATTATACATGCATAAAACCACATACTTTTGAATGAAAATAATGTAAATCATAAACAATGTCTATTAGTTGTAATTAATTTTAACTACAACTTTTGATTAACTCAATATAATTTGTCCAAACACTATTGCACTATTTAACCTCAACTATAGTCTGTAACTCTTAACAATTCTAATAGTATTTGGTATTTAGGTTTATTTTATTTGAAAAACTATTAAATTTGGTGTTACGTATAAAAATATTCTAATTATTTGATTGTCGCTTAACATTGGTAGTGTCCATCAATAGTACTAGTAGTACCACTATATTAACTCCAATACTTCATTTGGATTTATATATATTGTATTTATTTTTTTATTTTTCAAATTAAATTTATTAAATTACTATATCCAATGATTATTTTAGGAAAAACAAGAGCACGAAAATAGGTTGTACGAGATTCAAGCTGAAATGAAAAGTATTAATCTCGATAATACTGAGATTAAAGTAAAAACAGAAGAAAAAAATAATTTATGTCAGCAGTAAGTTTAGACAGTATAGGTGTTTGATTGTTTAAAATACCTAAATATATGTTTATTATAATATTATTTAATATATTTTACACTTTTTTCAGGATTTGTGAAATGGAGGAAGAAAAGAAGTACATTTTTACAAAAGCCTTTAACTCTTTGAAAAAACATGCTGAACTCATTGAGGAAACAAAAGAGTTTGTTAAGGTATATGGTATTTATTATTTATTAATAATTCAGGTGATTTTCACTAAGCTAATTAACAATAGACTCGGGAATTTTTTTCTTATGGTACATATGATCATTTTTAGTAAACAAATTAAAATAATAATAATATTACTCTCATTTACTCTCACACGGAACCTGTGCCCTAATATGCATATTCAGATAATATGTTGTAAAGCTCTTAAACTGCTAGGTTTCATAAACCGTGTCTCTTCAGACTTCCACTTGCTCTCCCCTCTGAAAACTCTTTTCTGCTCCGTAGTGCGTCCCATCCTTGAATATGGTTCCGTCCTCTGGGACCCGTCCACCGCTTCCGCACGTAGCATGATAGAAAGGGTTCAAAGAAAATTCCTCCATCAAGCTGCTTACAAACTAAAGATAGTCTGTCCGCCTCACGATTACACGCCAATCCAACGTCTCTTTTCCTTAGAAAGCCTCGCCGATCGTCGTCATTCAGCTAACTTGACATTTCTATTCAATCTTCTTTCATCTAAAATTGACAGTCCTGAATCACTATCCCATGTCTCATTTAATGTCCCCTCCCGCCGTACACGATCATCTGTTCCATTTCATATACCTTTCTCTTCCTCAAACTACTATCTTAACTCATCGATCATTCGTCTTATGCACATTGCCAACACTGACCCTTCATTCTCTCTCCAAAATTGAGCCTCGTTTCCATAAACAAAACTATTATTATTATACTATTATAATCATGTATTAAAGGGTTCGTCCCGTATTGTAAAATAAATAAAATAAAAAAAAATTATTTTTTGTTTGTTAAAACTATATTTGACAACACTTTTTTACGTTGTTAAGATTTTTTTTTAATTAATATTTTTCTATATTTTCCTAATTAGTACCTCTGATAACCTTTCCTTTTTATCTCAGCAATCTATGTTTAATACTCAATTTAAGTCTGCATTAAAAGTTTTGATTTTTTTTTAGTATCAACATTATATTTGGTAGATTCTATAAAGAGCTACCAAGTTATAAAGGAAAAATGAATTCATAGACTCATTGATTTAATATAATTTCTATAAAATTAACTTATAGCCCAATCAAATTGGAAAAAAATGTTGCTTCAACTCAAAAAATTATTGCCAAAGTTAAATGTTGGTACTTACCATTATAGGTTACAAATAATGTATAAAAAATCTACCTAAATATATTATATTATGTACGATCTATTCAAAAAAGATCATTTTTGTGACTTTTGACACGCACAATAAGATCTCATGTTAAAATTTTCACACATTGTTTATATATAAATAAGTACCAAAATTTAGCTTTATATTAATTTTTTCGAAATGAAAATCTATTTGTCTGGACTATCATCAATTTTATATCTTAATTTAGATTAACTAAGGGTTCTTAAAAGTTGTTCACTCAAACTAAAATATTATAATTTAAACAATTAATAAACCTATTTTAAATACTATTAAGTTTATCGAGTTGGTCAAGTATTCAGATAATTATGTACTCATTTTATTTATGAATGAAACCACCTTTTATGATTATTTTTATTAAATATATTAATATTTTATTTTATGGTAAATTTACAGATACACAATGACCAGCTATTACAAAATATGCAGTCTATTAAAAGTAACTATATCCAAAAATAAAGAGAATACTTGTGTAGATTCATATAAGTTGAACATTTACACTTATGTAAATTAATTTAAGAGTAATTTTTATATTTTTTTTAGTATCACGCTAATTAGTAAATAATATTTTTATGTTATGAATTACAATAAATGATTTAATAATGAGTTTATTATTTGAACATTTAAAATTGTTAATTATTGGTCAAAGAAGTTATATAGAATTTAAAATGTTGATAACTCGTCTTCATTTTATGATGTTTATTGAACAGTGTTGTATTTTTTTTTTATTAATTATGAATTTGAATTTTGAAAGCAAAATTTTAGACAAATGCATTCACATAACAAGTAAAAATGTTTTATACTGTTTGCAACCATTGCATATTTGTAAATCATTATTTGGAGTTCTGAAGAAAACAATAATAAAACCACTAAATAAAACAAATATAATATTAGATTTTACATAGGTACATTATTTTATTATAAATATTTATAGTTATGAATTAAAAAATTAACAATAAATATATTTTTCTTTTTTTATTTCTGTGTTTGTCACATTATATTGTATTTATAGTTATATTGTCATATAATAGGTATTTATAACAAAAATGTAAGTTAAATATTTTTATCAGGCTGAGTATGTGTTAAATACAGTATTATGGTATACAATTTTCATTAATAGGTTGTTATGGTTATCGAGTATCGTTATGAGATACTGTAAAATTTCAATTTGAAAGTTGTTAAAGTCTTATCGCAATAATGGCACTTAGATTTGGTTAGGTATCTGATTTATGTATTTAAAATTAATTTTTGTTCTTATTATTTGGATTTATAATTTTTTTTTTATATCGGGAAGATACTTTTTTATGTTTTTTTTTACTATCTAACAAATTTAAATAGGTATTGTATTCTGTCAACTGTATCTCCGCGTGTGTTATGAATAGTATATTATTAATGTCCATTATTTTTCGTTAGATAATAATTTTCAATTTTGGTTAGTACCTATTCAGTATTCATTATAATTAGTGATTATAATTCAAATATTTTTTCTTATTAAGAAACTTCATTGTTATCTAGTTGAATAAATTTATTAGGTTATCATTAAGTATTCAAATTTTTATAACTTATGTTGTGTTTATATTCGTTATCAAAGATTAATAGTTAATTCAATTACTCCGTTCGATTAACGGTTGTTCATTAGAACATCACAAAGAACAGTAGTATACTTACTATTCTTTAATTAACTTTTTTGTAAGATTTAATATATATAAAAAAAAAATTATAATTTATATGTATATTTTAATTAGTTCGAATTCGGATAGGTACATTTTAAATATTATGATATTATATGATAAAAATAATAACAAAAATTATCTGATTAGAATAATAATCGTATATTAAAACTAAAAAACATAATATTTTATTATTTCTTTTTTTTCATTCAATATGACGTGTACAACGATAAAAACAAGCGTGTTTCAGATGAAGTGCTCTTTGTTATATCTTTAGTTAACTCGTGTAAGGAATAATATTGCGGGCTTAAGGATTATGTTATTACAACTTATACTCGTGGCATTCATATACAGAATATCTGAAGAAGAAAATGACCACATTTTTTGCGTTTTTAAAAAAAGTCAATAACGAGATAGCTAGTGTTCTTTCATTTGCTTATTTCTATAGGTTAGTAAGTTAGTTTTGATTTATCGTGTAAGTAAATCTGCGCACAATATAAAACTGAATTTTATAAAAATTGACAGGTATACTATATTATATAGATTAAATAAAAATAAAAAACACATTAATATAATATTTAATATCCGTTTAGTTTTTCTTTAGATGTGTTTGAACGCTCGATAATGTACTTTGGACGACAAAAGAGGTATAAATAACATAGGTAATATGGCATGCTAATACATAGCTGAAGTATATTGTGTCATAGTTGTTCGTAAATTCAAGTTTATGCAAGACTATGGAAAACAATGGCGCTTAATTGCTTTTAGAATAATATAAGATCGGAATGTAACGTTGCATTATACAGGTAGGCTTATAATATGTAGGTTTCTACAGTATAAAATATTACCTATGTATTAAAAATTAAATTTTTCTGAATCTTAATTAGAAAAACGGACGGCTTAAACGTTTTTTTTATTTTTTTTATAATATCATAATTATCATATCGTAGGCATATATACAGGCACACAGCCCCATATCTATATTTATATACGACGATAGTTACGCGATTCCGGCTTTTCGTCTTGTTCGGAAATTGGTGTTCCACTGGTCCCCGTCTTTGCCCATATAAAAAGCATACATTATGACGCACGACGCGTAGGAGGTAAGTTCTTAACTATATAATAATATTATGATATCGTAAAAGTCGTTTGTCCGCCCACGGATCGCTGCAAATAGTCGATTTATTCACACCTCACACTTGACGACATTGATAGTATTACGCGATCGCTTGCACTACCGCGACGAACGATCGAGAACCATCGCGGAAACCGCGCGTTTTAAGGTCGTTTCCTGTCGTGACGTATAATTATATATTGTACGTCGTCGTTATTTGGAAATCCGATGTTACATACAATAATAATAATAATTAATAACATTACAATAAACTGAATTTCGAGCCGCTCTCTATTTTCAGCTCTATATTTTATCGCCCGGATTGACTTTAAGACGTACCCAACACACAACAATTGCGTACGAGACTTAAACGTGAAGACGCGGGCTCTACGAAACAATGTGCCATTTAATCGTACATGCAATAATTATTATGACAATAATACTTGCACAGTGAATACAATATAACAGTGGCGTATTTACAATTTTTGATTAGGGGGGGTGTCATATCATAATACAATAATTTATAAATATAATTATTATTATAATATTTAAATATTTAAAATTTAAGGTTTCCAGACGCATTCAATAATTCTTTGGGGGGGGGGGGTGGTGGAAACCCCCAGCACCCCCACCCCCATAAATACGCCACTGCAATATAATATTAATATATCCATCTGCACGCTTTCGCCGGGTTCTCTCTTCAGGATTCGGCTACATTATACAGGGTGTCCCGCGAGGATTTACCCCTTGCGATATCCACTGAAATAATGGAGATATCAATATTCTGGTTTTGAAATAGAACTCGCAGGGATAAGAACTACAATTATTTCATATTTTAATTTATTTAAATGTTTTTTATAAAAAAGTTAAAAAATATATTTTTTTATTTAATTGTTTCCAAAAAAAAATTCATAATAGCTATTTTGTAGAGTTTATTTTTCTGAAAATATAAATATAAATTATAGAGTTATGATTATGAATAATATGACTTCAGTTATGCGATGTCGAAAAATGTACATAATATCCTGCCACAACAGTGACATGTAGCTAAATAGCCTATCCAGAACGCCGTCTCATCTTTACAGTATTATTGAATTAATATAATATAAAATGTACAAAATCCATATCACGAAAAACAGGAAAATGATGATTTGGGGGGGGGGGGGGGGGTTGAGAGGTAAATGTCAGAAATTTCAATGTATAAATTACTGTATAGTTAAATTATTGAAGGCACAAGAGGATCAATTTGAATAAAAAAAGCATAATTTGTTAGGTTCATATTATTATAATATAGATACAACTGGCAGTGTCTCCAAACGCGGAGGTTAAAGCTTCATTATTATTCATCATAACATTCATAACTATGTCCATACAATTTATTAGAGTTTCAAAATAATGAAAAGGTCATATACCCTAGCATAGGCGTGCGCAGAGTTTCAAGTCAGGGGCAGCGAATATTTTTACTGGCCCATACATGGGTATGAAGTAAACATTTTTAAGCTCAAAATCAAAATTTAACCTTTGACCTTTAAATAAAAAAAAATTTTAAACTATAATCATTGGTTAATCATAGATTGTTTTTGCATCAACACCGGTATACCATATCATAATTATTAAAAATACATCAAATATCAATAACACATTATTCTTTATTATTATAATACGCTTATATAAGTATTATTATGTTATGTTATTATTATATAGTTCGGCCCATACAAATATATTCAAACCGTCCATCAGGGGCAGCAAGAGCACATCTTGCTCGACGTTTGTGTAATTTGAATATTGTTGTTTTTTTTATAAATACAGGTGTTATGTTTAACTCTTGGTCAGGTATAAATTATTTAAGAAGTTTTATTCAAACATTGCTTGTTTAAAGATATATTTGTATGGTATATACTAGTTTTATTTTTACAAATATAAAATTATATTATATAAAGATATAAAAATATTGTTTATTATATATTTAAAATTATTAACTTCTTTTAATTTTTTTAGTATAGTGTTTTTCTTTTTTAAATATAAACAACAATTTATAAATAAGTTTTTTATAATATTTATACGAAATCAACTTGTTGATGGGGTAAGTTGGCTTAATTTTTTTTTTTTTTTTATAAATACAGATTATTTTTGACGATCTTAATAGACAATCTTAATTAATCATGTAATTGACTTCAAGTTAGTGAAATTTATGGTAAATTCTAAGCGTCAAAGTTACAAAACCCAAAGAATAAAATGCAAGTATAAAAAGTAAGCTTTCATGGGGTGTCGTCATTTCGTCAATGGGTGTTATTGCAGACAACGCATATTTTACCTTATTTTTATCGCACACCCATTTTGTAGAAAATGAAATTAATATTTTACCGACTTATAACCCTACCTCTAATCAAATTATTGTCATATTTATAATTATTAAAAATGATATAAGTTGTATGCAAATACATCATGCATAGCAGATTCGAGTTCTAGCTAGTGCTTAGCACAATAAATATTTAACAGACCTGTTACTGACACGATACTATTATTATGCATGTTTGGCCATCACATTATTTCTGGCGACGATAGGTACTGTTATCGTAACAGTACCGGAGTGATCGTCTCGCCAGGCGGCGCGGAAAAAATCCACTGATCCATGACCGGAGGGGCGGCGCGGGTGGCGCGAAGACCGTCCACACGCCGCGTTCGTCACGGGGTTGTTCAGTGCCGTGTTCAGCGCGGGGGGAACGAACGCCAGTCAGTGTATCGCTGGTACAGTCGTCGTCTACAAGCACGTGCCACTCGCTCATTAATCGAAGTCGTCGATCGGCAAGTGGTCGCCGGACACGAGAGGTGAGTAATATGTTTACATAAACTATGATATAATATATTTATTATCGGGTTACAAAGTCATAAATACATATTCAATTGTAATTTTTAATTAATAATAATAATGGTTTATTATGCGCGAGGGGATGGCTTGGAGTTTTGCATCAAAAATACACGATTCTTCGCCACCTGTTGCGATGTTCGTGTCAATACTATTCCGATTACCAGAGTGATTATTATACAGCTAAGACATTAATATTGAACAGCATATTTAATATATTATTATCATTTAATTGCTATATAGTGTATGTAGTAATTATTCTTCACAACTGTTATTATTGTTGTTGATGTTGATGTCATGACAATACATAGTTTAAACGTGTTGTATGTGTATAGTATAATGTCATACATATATTATAGCTTTATTCTATACATATCGTTCTAGTTTAATGACATGATAATTTCTAGTATGGCGGTAGCTGACTAGGCCATAGGCATTATGTTATACTATGACAGGGCGACGTTGTTTTTCATTTTTACACATTAGATGTCATAATATTTTTTAAATAACACAACAAATAAATCCAACGATTCTTACACAACGTTTATATCACAAAACAATATACAATAATATTATTATTATATATTATATACATATAATTTAATACGCCCGTAATTTCAGTGCGCTCATACCACCTACGCATCACTCCGTAAGTTTTTGTCCATTGGTCGGTGGGCGGAACGGAGCGCGGCGGGAGACGCATCAAGGAGGGGAGGGGACCACCACCCTGTACTTATGCGCTCTTTTATAGGTATATTGTTATCAGTTTATCACACGAGACCTCGAACATTATCGCAATTAAATGGGTTTCGCCTCGAATATTTTAAACGTAGGTTGTCTGATGCGTTAAACAATTATAGCATGTATGTACCTATACCACGCGTGTATATATATTGAAAATATCACGAGAGATGATCATGGGATCGCGAGGAATTTCAATCATAGGGTACAGGACCAGTTATTTTAGATGATAACAAAACTACTACTGATTATAGAACAAATTTTGGATGTTCATATTAAACCGTAGTATATTATTTTATTACTTTACCGTTAATATGAATTTACATCAAATACCGATTGTACGAGACTCTTCCTAAATACGGCCGATTTTTAAACTGTAATTTCTGTGTCTGTGGTAAGTATTGGTGGCTAGAATGCTTTTGTCACTTTGCAGCCATAGCGAAGGATAGAAAACATTACGTGCATCACAAAACTAGAAAAGTGTTCTAGGAAATTGAAATTATTAACGGAGTAAATCCATCGTCAGATTCAGATGGTGGAATATATAGAGAGACTTTTCAATGAAAAATATGTAATCAATTCTCAATATCAAAGAGGATTAACATTGTTACAATATTTTTTCATAATCTTGTCCATAACGTAGAACGTTTTTGATTAAAATCAATCGTGATAATAATATGCTAATATTGTCATAAATTAAAAAAAAAAATAATGTAATTATCTATCAATAACGATAATTATTCAACAATTAATATTATTAGTAAACAGATTAATAATTTTCTTAAATAATATAATAATTGGTTCAAGTGAGTTGTAATTTTTAAATGATATAAATTTTTTTTCGAGTGTTCCAAACGAGTTTTGCCTTTATTTATTTTATTACGGATATAATTTTTTTCGGACTATTCTTGTACCACTTATCATACATACCTATGTCTGGACATGAACACAGTTTATTATTTGTATACGAATGGTTTTCATTTTAGTAGTTTGTGACAGGTATTATAAGAACAATTTGTAGATACATTTTTACATTTTGAAATGCATACGATATTTGCATATCTTTGATGTATTTAAGTTTGGTGGTAAATCTGGATTTAGTATGTAATTTTTATCAATCAAACATACCACAGTTTCAATAAAATTATATTAGAATTATCAATTGCACATTTTTTATTAGTATTAGTATCACGGAATTAAGTGGATTTTTCAGTTTCAGTGATTTTATTTTCGTTAGGGAATTCTTTAGTAACTTCTGTTTTGCATTTATGAAAAAACAATATAACATAATATTACTAAAATATGTACTATAAACTTTTCAATCTTACATCCATTTATCAAAATGGTTTATTCTATTTACTTTACGGACAAATATGTAAATGTGTTATGTCTCGACCTCTAGTCATCACTAATGAAATAATTTGTATAAAATTGTTATTAAAACTTTATAATTACCTGATGATTGTGAGCTTGAAGATGAACTAGTTACAACAGTAAATTTATGTAAACTACCACGCAGTTATTTCTTCATTACGTTTTAAAAAAAATTTTCTTTTAATCGAAAAGCCTACATATTTTTTGTACTTTTAAGTTATTATTATTTATTTTTTTTTTTTTATGGTTAGGGCTTCGACAACTGAGATCATTAGCCTGGGGAACTGTAGGGGAAGGTACTGTAGGTTTTAACACTTGGGTTTTTGGTAGAATTTTGAATGGGCACCCGTGGGTTTCTGCCATGCCCGGTGGGGGGCCGGCGGCCTCTTTCTCCAGACACCGCGAAATGCCCAAAGAGCGATGCCGCCCGTGACCGAGATTCGAACCGGCGACTGCGTGCGTCGCAACCGACGCTTTAGTCTACTCGGCCACTCCACCCCCTTTTAAGTTATTATTTAACCGGTAAATAGATATTAGTATAATACGACTCACGGTATCTACGTCAGAGTACCATGCAAGACAATAACATATTGATATAATATAATATAATATTATGATTACGTATAACTGTTATTATTTTGACGGAAAATGAATTGTAATTTATAACTCACTAATAAAATCAAGTAAAGGCGAGTTCTAACCAATGGTTATCGACGTTATAGCTGTTCGTAGACACCGTAGTAGGTAGGTCGGTACCTATTTTACCATGCGATTAAGATTTGTCGGATACAAAATAAGCTTTTACATTTACTGTAATATAATGGCGATGTATTGTATAATAAAATATGAATTTATTGTTCACTATAACTTTTTTTGTACCATTTTTGTTAATCAATCAACATTTTGTTTCTCCCTAATTATTACGATTAACATGTATGCAACTAATTTTGTTTGCTTGTTTTCGGTGGGTCCCTCTTTCGATTGCGCTCAGTAAATTTTATGTTCTTGCATAAATACTGTTCAAGTAATCACATTACCTAATATATCATACTATTAAAAACTGAAAGGTATCGTTCGAATATTCGACTCGTAGACGTATCATGAAAGATGACATTGTAAAATGCTTACAATTATACGATCTTACTAAAAATTTGTTTTTTTAAAAAAAGGATTAAAATGTACACAGTACAGATGTTTAATTTAACTGACTTTTTGGCGTCAAATTTTGTTTCATTTATAAATTGATAATTCAATTGAAATACATATTAATATTAATATTAACCAAAATAATACGAATAATATTTTTGAACTGTAAATTGTTGTTTAAAAATGTATATCCTCTGTTGTAATTTATAATATGCTGTTATCTTTAAAAATTAATTAAATTTTTATTTAATAATATATTTTCCAATGCAAATTGTTAAAATCGAAACTTGCATAGACTTAAAATTGTTGGCATTTATTCTTTAGTATGTACCTATAAAAGCACGAGTATCTATGATTATAATAATGTTGTAATTATGTGACTTACAATTGAGTTGTATCAAGAACTGATTACACAGTATTATGACGTTTTGTGATCGATGATTATCGATGTACACTGTACGTACAATGTAAGTTCTTATATAATATATACGCCACCATTGACGTCATACATAAACATAATACCTATGCCAGCGTAACAATTGGAAGTAATGATAGGTGTATAGGTGTACTTAGCATTATTGAGAAAGGATAATCGTGAATTACATTATTCATAATATGTAGAAGCAGCGCGTGTTTACAATGTTCTTATCATAATACTAACATTAATTATTTATTTCTATATGAATAACTAGTCAGATTATGGTTAGATCTGATTATCATTTGCATTGTTTGGTTACTAGTGAAATTGGATCTTCATTAAGATTTAGGATCCACTTATCGTTTGGTTTAAATAATAATAAATTTCCTTAGCGTTAAACTTACAATTTGATTTTTGTGTTGGTGTTTTAACTACAAAAACATAACTAAAGATTTATTTTTATTCACCACTTTTTATCAAAATTACTGTTGCAGTCGTCGTCGTTTGCTTTAAATTTGAAATTAACGTTTTTATTAAAACCACAAAAGTTTTTTTTTATGCATATTAAGTTTTGATGTATGCAATTTTGAAGAATTAGTTTCCACTTAAACTTTTTTTTTGAAAATAAAATGTATTATGATGTTCTGTCTTTAGGTACATCATCAATGAATGTAGAGAAGTATATGTATTTTTATTGTCCTTAAGTGATTTTAATATGTATAACGGCGCGTTGGTTATGCAATATTACTACATGCATTTTTAGCACGAGTAGTTGAAGCGGCCCATACGAATGTTATCGACTTGTGTTTACTTGTATTTATTTTAAATTGGCAAATTGTACCAAATTATACTAGGTTTTTATTTTAAAGATTTTTTTGCAATCAAATTTAATACAATAACATAAAAATATTATATTATAGGTAACAATAATATAAAAATGTGGCTTGGTGAGGGGCGGTCGTATGCTCCATCTGCGGAAACGCACTGAGCGTATATGTACCGGTCGTAGTTGCTAGCTCCTGGATGGTTGACCACTCGGGATTTTTAGCAACATATCTTTATCATACATAAACAAATACGTGTTACAACCATACCAACTTAAAAACCTACAAAACAAAATATAAAAAAAAACCCTGCCGTATCATTCCAGACCCTATGAGGCTATGACCCAGATCGCTGAGATTTCCTCCTAATAATAAAAAAAATAATATTATAATTTGTTTATATATATTTTAGTAATTATTAGTAATTTATTATACTTATAATAAATGAAGTACATTAATGGATTCGTGTGTATTATGCGAAATATTTAAGACTTATGTTATAAATAAGTTAAATATGATTTTTAATTTCAACCGTAATTTGTGATGGCAGATGCCAGATGCATGTATTTTTATTACAATATCTGTATTTTGTTATTATTTTACAATAATTTAATTTAACGATCCATTTAATATAACAATATAATATAATGATTATAGTATAAATATATTCAGAGTATTATGTATACATATATTTTTATTCGTCTTATAGACTAGATAAATGAGCATTGGCCTATATATATATATTAATTTTTTATTGAACAATATTTTAAATTATTTTTATGATTAATATACCATAATATTTTTTTTTAAAAGTAATTAATTAATATGATATATATATTTAGTTTACTATAGGCATCTACGTTTTTTTGGAATGAAAATATGAAATTTATATTAGGTACATTATCAATTATCATTCCAAAAAAATAGTATTTAGTAATAAATCAGAAATCAAATTTGGCACATATCTAGTGTGATATTATACTAAAAGATATTTCTTTAGAGCTCAACTGGTTCGGCATAACTAACGTATCATTTTCACCACTGATTGTTACAATATCAGTATATCGAATTCATAACGTTTTACCGGCTGATCTCAAACCTGATGATTAATAATCGGGTTACCCAGTTTGGACGTCATCGCTACTGTCGATGACTAAATGACAAACGACTATTAATGGAGGATAAGTCAGTAGTCTTTCGATTTTATCACTTTTGGTGAATCAACTGTGTTCACCTACGATTTATATTTTTCTCTGCTGTTGTGACTGTTGAACCGATCTCATTTATCAATTGCAATGTTTATCGCGACATCGTGGATCTGCTCAACGGACTCTTCAGAAAATCGAGGCTTTGTCTCGTGACCGTGTGACTTGCAACAGTGGTGGCACACACGTGATACTTCTACATCCTTAACAGCTTTGCCACCTCGGTTCTAAATCCATGGGATTTGTATCAAACTATTTACTTTGAGACCTTTGGCCTCGAATCATTGCCATTTACTAAACGTATTTTATTAATTGTCAACATAATATTATAACAATACATAATAACGATGATGAGTTAAGGTCAAAAATATTTAACAACTCAAAATCGCTAATATGGACAATAAATATTAAGTTGTTTTTCTATACTTGTATTAAAAGTGTGATTTAAATCTACCAGAAATTATACTACGTGTATATTAAATTATAGTAAAAGACATTAGACTAATGTTGAAATTATTTTTCAGTATATTACATGTTTTTAACGAATAATTTGTTACTAGTATAACTATGGTATCCGTAGTATGTTAAAGTTAATTTAAAGCATTACCTATTAGTTACTGATGTTCACACCAAATAAAACAATTTAAATTGTATAGAAAAATTATTTAGAAAAGATTCAATTTTATATTGGATAAATAATAAATATTTTTCATTCATTATAATTTAAATTAATATCACAATTAAAGTCAAAATCAAAACTAAAAGAGTAATTGTTATCTTTTAACAATCATTAAAAATTTACAATATTTAAAAATGTGTGCAGATATTATTTGTTTTACAATTTAGAGATTTGTGACATTCAGAACTACACGTTCTACCCTACTGCTGCACTTATTGTGGTTTTGCACTTAATTTTTGAGTGACATATTTGGTAACCTATTGCGTGTCTATTAGACTGTTACTGCTTGCTGTTTCCCTAAGTATTATAGTTTTGTATTTAATCTAAAACTGTCAGTCACAATAATTGAATAATGTAACCATACAAATGAGCAACAAACGGAAATACCGCCGTTTGATGGGTTTGAACTATACAAATTTACAAACAATTGTAGTAGGTGTAAATTAACTACATATTTGTAGATTATAGAGCTCAGTCATACTATATAATTCTATACAAGTTAGTTCATGTAAATATTTGAAGCGACGTTTCAAATAGGAAACAAGTAAATACTTAAGCAATTAATGACAAATAAAATTAGAACATAAATTAATTACATCGAATAGTATTTCCACTATATGTATCATTTTCATTTTCGAGTGAAAATTGCTTTTTAGATAGTTAGTGATTTTATTGAAAAAAATTCGTAGTAAAAAAAAATATTATATTTAATGAAAAGAAATAAAAATAAACAACATACATACAAACACGTCATAATACAACGGTTATTGAGTCCTTATAAACTATAATACTCTCAAATAACTTCCGAGTAATACACTCTATCAATCCGACTTTTATCATTTTATGTATGAATAATCATATACAATTATTTTATTTTATTGCTGCTTGGAGTAAAGCCAATTCAAAGTATATAGGAAGATCTTTTGGATTTATTTTTTTTTGTGCACGATGTATTGGTTTACAATGTGATAAATTTTGTACAGAGAAACATAAGAAAACGTATAATTTATTATCACTATTCGTATTCATGCAATACAAATTATGATAATATATGAATACAGCAATTCATTTGAAATACATATATGAAGTCAGTTTATTTGTGGCTGTTTGGTTAAAGGCTTCTCTTAGTTTTCTAAATACTGTCCTCGTTCATGGGTTTCTTTAAAAGTCTAATATTTCTCATTGGTCGTACAACGACGAGAGTATGATAATTTTATTTTCTCTTGATAGAGTAGTCCTGCGAGTGCTCTAAAAAAATCGCATTGGACGTTCAATCTATTGTAAAGATTAAACACACATCGCACTTTAAACAGGCCTTATTTTATTGATCATCTCAGTGGCTCAGTGGCTAAACGAATGAACTCAGCGAATAAAGAGATTATGGCCAAGCCAAGAAATAATGTACATTTTTTTGTTCAAACAAAGTTCCAAGTTGAGTGTCTGAAATCTAGGAATTATATTTTGTCCCCTCCTTGTTAATTTCTATACAATATGATAGATTCATAGATTAAATTAGCACTGTGCAGTATTAAACTGTTATTTTATGTACGATTTATATAAGTAGTGGTAAAATATTGTAATTATTTTTTACGATATTTTTTTTTACCATTAGTAAAAAAATGTGTTGAATTTGTCAACATCAGTAATATTACTCTTTTGTACATATCCATAGTCTTTAATATGTTTTCTTTAAGTATATTTTCTAAATCTGTATACCTATTATAAATAACTATTACATTATTATTATATTGAAATCATTGGCGGTGATCGATGCTAACGAAGATATTATTAGACGCTTAAATTCGTCGAACATTCGAGAAGTTGCAGAGTGTGTAGTTTAATGCTAAATTATTATGCATCAGAACAATTCAGTACTTTAATATTGATACTCATACACAACTAAACACGACGAACATCAAAATTAATGGTATTAATTAATAATTGTCATTAAGAAATTCCAATTTCAGTTTCAGTTTCAAATTTCGAGATAATTTTATTCACGACAAATATATTTCATCAAGCAACACATTTTTTGTTATAACTATAATTTATTTCGTTCAACCGTTGGAAATAAGACCATGTTATATGAAACCAGTAATTATACTCAGTCGTCATTAGTATAATGCAATTTAACTTTTATATCTAATTAAAGAATAAAATATGTTTTGTTATGTTAAGATATTTTAAGTAAAATAATAACTGTAAAGTCTATGTAAATTATTCACAATATAGGCTTACAGTTTTATTTTATTTTTAATTGAGAACAATATTTACGGAAATAGAACTAAAACAGAACTAAGAAAAACCCGTTATTTGATATATAGTATTTTATTGTCGATGAAAACCTTTCACCAAAATCAATTTTTAGCTAACCCATTATTTTGTTATGATAACGGGAAAAACCAATTTAAATATAATATTAAAAAACAATGGGACAGGGTACATATTACACAATGTTGTACTCCGTGCACTTCTCTTGTTTCTTTTACCTAGACGCAGGATAGTGATTTATTATTTATATTAATACGAATTTATGAATAATTAATCATTATATTATTTATATTAGAAAAATAAGTTAGGAAAGCTGACTCTGTTAGTGTTAAATTCGCAGTTTCTAAAAGTATTTTTATGCAACGCAATACACTATAATTCCATGCTGTTATACAGTTTAAAAATAATTTTTTTGGTAACTCATATTTTGGTAAATATTGTTTAATGTTGGCTAATATGAACTTATATTAAATATTCATTGTTTGAAGTTTCTTAATTTTGATTAGTATTGAATTTAAGTTTCATAGAACTATGGTTATAAAACATTATAATTGTTTTACACACAAACACTTGTAACTATAATAATCTTTATTTTATATAACACATTTCCAATTTCAATTTTAAAACTTACAGTATAATACAGTGTAATATTTACATAGGTTTATAATAATAATAACAAATAATAATAAATAAAAACATAATACAAATAATGTAAATTCAAAAAAAATTAACGCCGGCTCATAACTTCGTTGTCGATGCCGTAAACAATTAATCATAATAATATATCTAATTAAATAAAATATAAGTAGGTATAATATATGGTACTGTATAGTGATAAACGATAAGTCAAGTGTGAGAATATAAATTTAACTAGGTATTTGAATAAATAAAATTATAACGAACTTATTACTAATAGTTTTAGACAGTTATATAGTTTTTATGAGAATTATTGATAGATAAATTGAAAAAATCTAGATCTTTTCTATTGTTACGTAGTTCCCTTAAGGCATTGTATAGATACTTTAATAGGTAATTGTTTGCCTAAAACCTTATAAACGGGTAACTAATGCACAGATCGATTAATTGACACACCAGAGCGCCGGTTGTCGTTTGCGCATCACTATTGTTAATTTTGACCTTTTTTGTAAGACAATTATATGCATCGTTCGATTTTTGGGTTATACATCGTTTGCGCATTGGCTGTTTAAAAGGTTCTACATCATTTGCGCTTCATTATTATTTAACAATATAAATGAAAAAAGGTGTACACCTAAAGCGCAAGTTGTTTTCTAACTTTGGTCTTAAAATCTCTAAATAATATTCACATGATATTAAATTTCCAAATATTGCATTGATATATTATATAGAATTAAATTTTCGATTTTTGATGAATATTGTCGAAATTTAACAAGTGATTAGATTCATCAAAATGTTTTATAGTTTTCTCCTTATGGTAGTTAATCGTTATACTTTAGTAAACTAAATTTTTTTGTTTATTAATAATATACACGATCGGCAAAATAAGAGTATGAGCTAATCGACAAAAAAAAAATTGAACATTTTTAATGAAGAAGCCACCCACCAATAATACTTTCGTCTTGTTAATATTATGAAGAAACTACTTAACAAATATAAACTTATGATCTCCTAAGAAAACCAGTTGACTTGATTTCAATTTGATGGATAGGGCTACTAATTATTTTCTTTTATCACGGTAGAAACCCAAAATCGTTTTCATGAAAAATAGGTGTCTATAGTTATTGGTAGGGTTAAAATATATCAGGAAATCTAAAAAAATTAAAATCTTTAATACATAATTGATTGTGTTTAAAGTTTAACGTACCTATATTTTTAAGCACTACATACGTTTTTAATTTTAAAAAAAAAATGACACACAATTCTAGCCAATCGATTGTTAATTGATACAAATGTTACCATCATAAATAAAATCCAATAATTATCATTTCATAAATTTATTGACGACTGGAGTCTATTAGCACTTGGATACGTATGGTGTTTGATAAATTCTGTATTATGCATCTAATATTATAAATTATCGACAGCTTAGGTTTTTAACAATTTTATTGTGAGTACAACACTTTTTTTTAAACTCACCTAACCTAACCTTTTATTAATAAAATGAGAATCCTTTGATATTTAATAGAATTATTATAACACGTCCAACCACCCATATAACTTCCGGGAAACTGAGGGGCAAAAAATTTTAGGCCACTTCTGAAAATAAAGGGAAAAAAACAATGAACGACTATATTAATTATTTATGATAACATAATATTTACATTGAACTGGGAAGTATATATTTTAATATACCAATATAGGTATAGTTTTAAACTAATTAATACGCATTTGTATTTTAATTTTTAAAATTTAACAACATTATGCGGTGAATTCAATTCGCCAGCATTTTCAAAAACCAATCAATGCATAATTCGTGTCGTTTGCATAACATAAATATTTATGGCGAAAAGAGAAAAAGTATGTTTGAGTGGATAAAATTAAAAAGTAAAAAATCGAATTCACCTACTTTATTGTGACGACGTGATTAAAAGAAAAACATTAACTGTTTAATAATATGATGAGGAAAATTTACCGCTTAAAACCAACACAATAATGTCGATGTTAATTTTTTTGGAATTCAGCGTTGGAGGGGATTACTGTAGTACCTACCTATGTGATTTCGTTGATAAGTTATTATTATAAATAAGTATGGTAATATTATATAACGAGGAATAAAAAAGAATAAGGAAAAATGGACTTTAATCGCATAATATAGATACATTGTTATTGGGTATATTATATTACATCGTGACACGCAGGTGGTACAATTCACGCTTCCGAAACTTATTTGTTTGTAAAAAAATAAAACGGAGTAGAACTAAATAAATAAAAAATGTGTGGTGAACCTTATAGACAGCGAGGTACGTTGACGGATCTCACATCGTTGGCCATTCACCCAACAGCACGCGTGGGTAGATACTTCAGAATCTCCGTAGATTAAAATTGTGTTCGTTCATATAAATTATTATAAATAAAATAGTAATAAACGACGTAACTACGAGCAATCTATTATTTTCTCGTATACTTGTAACTGAGTACAATTTTATGTTATGCTTTTAATGCTAGACGCTAATTATTTTCTCATGTTTGTTTTTTTTGTGATTCTGGAAAATAATATTCTCATAACAGTTATAACACTAATTATTTTATAATGTTTTAGTTCCGAAATTACCGTTTGAATCTGTTAAAGGTATATGGAATGTATTGGTAAATAATATGGAATACGTAAGATGTTGATTCCGGTGTACTCCTATACCTATAATGTTCTACGTGCATTTTCATTGCGAATTAAAATTAAATAAGGGTACGAAGAACCACGTTTAAGTTCATAGACATTTCGATGTGTATTTATGTTCAGTCACACCGGTCTATATGAACATTTTGCATTTTAATCAAAATGAAAACATAATACCAATATTACAAATTTAATTGTATGTAAAAAAATATCTTAAATTATAGGAACAAAGCGATTTTCAATTGTAAACAAATGTAATTTCAATTTTATGATAAGTCATAACAGATAGGTAGTGTGGCTATATCTATCTGCTTGAAAGAATATACAGGTAATTAAGTTACGTTAAGTACTCGTTTCCGAGAGTCAAAAGTAATTAAGTTATTTTACTCGCTATTCAATTAAAATTGTAATAAAGCACTTTATTTGTTACCTACTTAAATAAATTAAAATATCAAAAAGAAATAGATTGAAAAGAGTTAATTAAATAAAAAATAGTGCAAATAATTATGGTGTTAAAAACATAGAAAAATAAATTGTGACGGTGAACAGTAATGCATTACTTTTTATGCGGTACTTGAAATGGTAATGCCAATGCGTAATAGTAAATATTCGAACTCGTGTTTTGATGATATATTAATCGGTTTGTTTACAAATTTAAATTAGGTAAATTATAATGTTGGTTAAAATATGAATCAAATTATATTGTATGAATAAATTTCACTATAATCGCGATGATTTTTAAGTATTGTTGTTTTTATTTCATATTTGGAAAAAAAAAATACATTGAATGATGAATTCCGATTTTTTTAAATTAAAACCAATACAAACTAAGAATAGATGAATATTTTAGTGGATTAACAATAATATCATTTTTATTTGCGAGAGTTTACACATGATTAGATTAAGCTAATTTGGGAGTTCGGTTCATTTAAACTAAATTTTTAATACGCATATTAAGCTAATGTAGTGAAGTGCATTATTTATTTAATACGATTTATGAAATCGAATTAACTCTAATCCGCATACAGGTAGGATTAGCATAATCTTGAGTGTGTATTGTAGGTACTTCTTAACAAGAGTAGCAAGTAGGCGATTCGTATTTTTATGTTGCGTTTTATTTTTGTTTAAATTGAACATTTTGAAACTAGTGAAATAGTTTTATCGTCTACAGTCAGACCGAATAAACACTTTCATCGTGACAGTTTTACTTTACTATTCTTACTAAAACAGTGGAAAATCATTTATATTATATTTTAAATTAAAATGGTTTTATTTTATTTCGAATTCGTGTTGGTTTTTTATTTTTGTTTTTCACCACTGATGCAAGTCTTAAAATTCCCGTGATAACAAAATATTACAATATAAAAACTCTTCAATAACTTCTAATATCTTAAATCACGAGTGTGATCAAATGGTGAAATAATTTTTATGGAAAAAAGTATTTGACGTAATATCGTACGAGTTTCATGTTTAGACGAATGGCTAACAAAATAAATATATTAGACGCCATAAGCCCATTTTACGATGAAATGTTTTATACGCTACGAGCCGTCCCATGTAAAAAATAAAAACCCTATTATAATGTTATAATAAAAGAGATTGTCTCGAGAAAATAAGTTCAACAATACTATTTGACAGTTTAAAACATGTTGGCAAAGAAGAGCATATAGTATAGTGTTATGTGAAACATGACGATGAAAGATAATAAAATATGTCACGTTTAAATTTGAAATAGACGAATGCCAAAACTATCGAACATATCAATATTAATAATCCAAAAGTATGTGTACACAAGATAAGTGCCTGTAAAGTTATGCAATAAAAACATATTTTATATTTTATAAGTATGATAATATTACCTACTTATAATATTTTATTACACAACCCATAACGAAACTAATCATTTATTACGTCGGTCGTTTGACTATATATATTACAGAGCTACGTGTTTCATAAATTTATTTCAAATGTCATGTTTTTGAAAAATTTAAAATAAATTATGACCGACAATGCAAGTTAACACGTTTAAAGTGTCTTTGAGTCCTTCTTCATAGCCTAAACATATTATATAATATTAATATATATATATATATATATATATATATATAGGGTGTCCCACAGAGATCTGACATTCTGACAAATGAAATAACTTTTGTTCTAACCAATATTTTTAAAAAATTTCTTTTAAATATAATTCATAGACACTTGCGCTACATTTTTAGAATACATTTTTTATTTTTTATTTTTTAATACTGAAAATAAAAAACTTAAAAATTGATAAAATTTTTTTTGAAATATTCAATATAGCCAATTTGTAAATCTGATTTTTAGAAAAATGTATATGGTAAAAACACTTATTTAAATCAAATGGCTGATTTTTTACAATTTTTTTAAATATAAATATTTTCGTTAAGTAAATTACGATCTTATAGTTTATGTTAGAAACCTTGTAATTTCAAATAATAATAAAGCTTTTTAAAAATATTTTATAAGAACATTTTTAAATAAGTGCATGTTAAAATCTAATTATTTGTTTTATTGTATTTATTTTAATAATATGTGATGTATAAACTATAAATTACTATAATTTACCTAACGATTTTATCAATTACTATATCTATTTTATCTAATCAATTAGATTTAGGTACTTATAGTAACTTTTAACACTAAGAAAATAAGACAGTTTAAACTTACAAAATTAAATTTAAAAAAAAAAACAATCTTTATTAGTTGCTAACAAATATTAGTGAATAATGATAAAAGTGGTACTTAACTGATAATATATTATATAGGCTATGAAAAATGATTAAAGATAATTAATTAAATAATAATAATTGTTATTATTAAATCCATGGTAAGAAAAACTATGATGATATCACGTATTTTTTGATAAAAACGCAGAACGTTGCAGCGTCCCTTGCGTTCCACTTAAAAATAAAGTAGAAGTACGCCAAAATACCTGAAAAATTTGTTGGGGTACTCTGCTCCACTGCGTCCCCCCAGAGTCGAGCACTGTAATGATAAATTTAATGAATTTATAATACATTACTGTCAGTTGATTGTCAGCGGAGTCGAGGTTTGTTGACTGACCAAAAACCGATGTGATTTAAACAAGGACATATAATGATTATAAGTTTTAGGTTTAAAAAACAGATACCTATTCGACTTCATATGACTATAATATCTATATAAATGAATAGCTGTATGTATATATTAATAAGCTGAAGTGGTGTCGCTGGACAAATGTGTCTTGCTATTATTCGTTTAACATTCATACTTATTTATCATAAACGTATAGATTGTATGATATAAGTCAATATCAAATCACAGTTTTATTAGTTGTACACTTATTTTATTGTCTAGTTAAAACTTTAAATCATATTTTTAACGTTAAAGAATAACAATAAAATGTTATTAGTCAACCAATAAAAATATTTTAATTATAGAATTGCGTGTTTCGTCCTTCATGTGCAATGTGCATAGCGAACATTTTTATATTACTAACGTATATTATTTTAACGATAATATTATCATTGTTAAATGGTTTTAATTCGATATTTTAACGAATTTTTTTACAATGTAAACTAAACTTTAAATTCGGTGGGGTTTATTTTTTTGTATAGTAAAATTAAATAACTGATAATCATAATATTATTTTCTACCTGTTCCCTTTTAAAAGTCAGTTTAAAATGCTTTAAATCTTTGCTTTCAAATGATTTCTGATAATAGCCTAAGAATTCCTTAGTTAATACCGTCTATAATACCGAGTGCTGAAAAGTGAGTGAGGCGTGACGTCCGCCTTACTTCAAATTCAGCAGTATCAGCTTTCCACGACTATTTAATATTCATACATTCTTGTATTCAGCTAATCCACAGATTGTCGACAAAATGTAATTTAAGTATAGGTACGACGATTGTATAAAAACATTTTTTTTTTTTTACCTCTTTTATTCCTTGCGCTCGTCTTACAACAAATTTTTGTGTAACAAAACTAATTTGACGTACAGAGAATTTGGAATGTGTTCGGTCTTCATTTTTTGTTGCACAATTTACTCGTCGGGTAAAGCTTTCGTTTTATAAAATATTCAATATGCTAACTCATTATTTTTGTATTAACTTCGATTTCAAAGTAGTAAGTGTTAACTTTGAATTCCTCTTTTCAATACTTATTCCTACTCTAATTGGATATTTTATGTAAATATATTATTATTTAGTTGAAAATATTCTTGTTATGAACTTTAATCAACAATGAAATAAATCATCATTGCATTTTTTAATGACTGCCACAAACGGAAGAAAATTAAAATATGAACAATAATATTATGCATTGCCAAGTATGGGCATGTAAAATTAAAATATGACGAGACTATAACGGTCATGATGATTTGCGCACGCCTTGAAAGTGTTTTCGCATAAATTTAAAATAAATACATTTAAGTGTTCCAAAAATTATTGAACGAAATGCAAAATAATCTAATAACGTTGTTGTGGTAAAATGAAGTCTGCACGAAAACAAACGGTTGTTTATTTTCGGCCATTTTCAGCGTTTTCAAATTTTGTGTACGTCACAAATCACAATATAAAACATACAGTTGTGTAAACTTCTCAAAGTGCCGGAAAATGGACGCACGGCCTCCGCAAAAACGTTGTCGTCTTTATTTACAGTCGTTATACTTATAATTAATACGTACATATTATTGTATGCATAAGCATTGAGAGGAAAATAAATGAAAAGTTTCCCGATGGCTCAAATATGTGATCCGATTTTTCATAGGTATGAGACCCAATAGTAATCAATTCATCGAGGAAAAAAATCTGCGGATTGTTATTCTCATAACAGAGTTTTGTCAAATCTCGCACGCAGACTCGAACACAATATATCAAAATTAGAAACATTCATCGTTCGGACAAAGTGTTCGGGGTTTAAATCGAGTGGTTTTATACCGTCATAATATTATATTATAATATACCTAATAATAATTTAATATGCATATTATTATTATATACACATATTATTGTGGCATGGCTGAACGAATAATATGTATCCAAGTCCACGTTTTTCGTTTAGCAGTTCGCATGATGGGTACTATATTTTAACGGCGAAATTTTATTTTCATCCCACAGAGTCTGCTGACTATATTATATTATCAAACTCGACGAGTCTTCCGGCGAGTGTACACTCGTGTCGACAAACTCGAATGCCGATAATCGACCTAATCTCGGATATTGTCGCCAACCTATTATAATGATATATAGAAATAGAAAATAATGTATAGAATAATGATCGTCGTATACAATATTATTACAGAAATGCTGTATTCGGGTCCTGCCATTTATCCGGTCTCGAAATATACTCTGTTGTCGTGTGTAGTCCTTCTTCTTTTTCTTTCGACGTATAATAACTGCAGTGCAACGGAGTACAAATTTTAAGACGAAAAACGTAGTTATTATCTTTTAGTGTGGAAGTAATTGTACCTCGAACCGAATGCATAATATTATACTATTTCGTTGTATACCATAACTGGCAGTAAATAGAAGCGGACAAGCGGTAACAAGCTAACGACGCCAATTCTCTACAGTTCTTTCATCGTAGAAATCAAAACCTAAACTAAAACAGAACCGAATCGTCTTCTGAATTTTACGAATAGTCTTTATTTGAGCAGCTGAAAACTGTTTTATGTTTAAAATCGGCATATCAGTAAGAATTTCAGGGGCTCTAGTCGTGGCTAACATCGGCATAATTAACCACGACCATAATAATAATATCCATAACATATTGGTAAACAAAATAAAATAAATCTAACATTGCAGACTTCGATTGAAATATGCGTAGGATGTGTTATTAGTTTTCATAGTTTTTTTTTATAGTAATTAAATAACTACAAATAAAATGGTACGATGGCTATAAATGAAAATTGTTCAACTATCAAACATAAAATGGTCGTACATAACAAACCTCATGACACAATTTATTATTCCTTGATGTTGATATAAGTTTTATTAAGAATGTAATATTGCAATTTTCTATCTGCTAGTTTAATAGTAACCTCGAGAAAAAGTCACTTAGTAACTTTTAACAGAACGCCCACGATATTTATACAGCTATATATATATAAGTACATGCTTATGATAACATTGAAAATAAAATTATTAATGGACTACGATCATTAATTTTTACTTTACTTGTTTTCTGGATTTATTTCTATTATGTAACGCTAAATCGTCGTTTTGGGTTTTAAGGGTTTAAAATAATAAGAACGTCTTAAACTGTTGTTTCCATTTCTTTTAAGATTATATTAATTAATGAAAGTATTCACAATAGATAAAATATTAAATGATTGCGTAAGTCCGTGTCAATTAAGCATTCGTACAGTGTTTAACATAAACAATATCAGTTCTACTTGTTTTTACGTTTATTTATTTTTTCAATTTTTATTATAATGACTCTTGAAAACATTAGCCATTGGGTCTACAAATGTTTTAATTACATGTATTGTCTCTTATTTAATTAGTCTAAGTATATTTTTAATTTGTTTTTAAGTTTGGCGGCTTTGATGAATTCTGTATGATTGATGACTGGAGATTATTTAAAAGTATTCAGCTAATGATTCGTGCAGGTTGCAAGCTTGTTCTGATGTGGTATATTTGGATTTTTGTAAGAATATTAAGATTGGTGGGCGACTTGAACACCAATTCTATGGCCATTAAGAAACTGTGGGAGATTTGAGTGTGCCCGATTCTGAGTCTTGTTAAGATAACTTTTACGTTTAATTAATAGAGTTACCGCTACCTAATTGGTTCCACGTGGTTTGGTCCGATAAATTATATCCGGTGATAATTGATCCACGACATTTGATCCGGTTCAAAAAGAACCTAGCTATACCAAAAATATACGGCTAAAAACGTCAGGTAAAATGTAAAAAAATAAATAATTAGTTAATGTATAAATTATAAATTATTGTTTAATCTATACAAATTTTAAAAGAAATATAGTTGTATTCTAAAATATTCTAGAATATTTTTCCAAAATTATAATCCTAATTCTTAAATATTTGTATTTTATATTTATTTTTATTATTTTTACAACCGGGCATATTTTGTACAGCTTATTTTTGAACCGGATCAATTTTCGCCGGATATAATTATCTTGACCAAATTACGGGTCAGCATTCATATAATATTACGTTATTACATTAATTTTTTTTTTTTTTTTTATTAGGAAAGAGCCCTCGGCAGCATAGGCCATTGGGCTTATAAAATATGAATAGCTTAAATTAAATATTCACAGTAAGAAACATAAATGAGAGAACTTAATTCTAGATTTTGGATTGAAGGTTTGCTGTTGTGATGAATTGGATGATGTCTGTTATGGCCTTGGGATGATTTTGAAGTATTTCGGAGAGTGATTCGGAAAGGAATTACATTAATTATATGGTGTTTTTCGTTGTAAAAATATTTAATAATAATAGTTATAAAACAAGCGTTTTCGACGTTGTCGTATAGTAGATGAAATCTAAGTTTTTCAGAATTCGCATTGGAAGAGTAGAGGTAATTTTCTACGGATTCTAAAAATACTCGGTATTGTATAATTGCTTCCAATGTAATGTTCTTATTAACGACTTTGTTTTTCAGTCGAAATGAAAGAAATCTTGTCCGGCATTTTTGAACATATTTTCTCACGGAATCGCTTTGGATACGAGTAACGCGATGAAAATTATACAGACGTGATTACGTGAAAGTAGTCTAGACATGATTATTGATACACATTTCTTTACGTTAGACCGAGCACGAAAGTAATTTGGTTTTTATTCAACTCGTAATATTCATTAAACGTGCAACTATATTCGATTAAATTGAATAGTTTTAACAATGCGTTTCCATTTTCCGTGTCATCCCGCTTACTAATAGAGGAGTTTTGAAACAATAAGTTTAGTAAAATGAATGAAAATGAGTAGGTTTTTCGCTCCGAAATCGTATCGGTTAACATTCCTTCAGTGTAGATAAGCTGGGTGGGAGGGGGGACGGGAGACGTGTTTTATCGAATTACATATTAAAAATATTAGGCCTATATAATGCGTCTTTTTGTTTAGTCTGTATTTTGGTGTTCATGGTTTGTCCTGTAAAATCGCACAAAACCACAACATTTTATCTCAACCTTTAAAAACTTATATGCGCCGTGAAATATTAATTGCTTTTAACCAGAACAATTTATTTTCATTTCAGTATTAATCTGCAATGTTTTAATATTTTCAAAAGTAAAATGTATCTGGGTCTTAATTATTTTTTGTTAATCCTAACACTGCTTTTTACTTTCGTAATCTTGTGAACTTTGAAAAGGTATAAGTTTTAATTATCTTAGACGTACGCTTTACTGGCAAACAAGAAACAAGGGTTATATTTTGTTAATATTTGCAAGCAAAAATACATAGAATTTATACATTGAAAAACTATTTTCAGAGTACTTCATTTATTAGCCTAATAATTTTCGAATTTCGTACGAAGTGTGTACGTAGTACGTACAGTGTACACCGTAAATATCCATAGTCAACTCAATTATATATATATATATTCGTATATATAATTTGTTTTATTGTATATTATATATTTCTTTGTTTTAGAGTATAAATAGACAAGTAGTATTAATATAATCGATAGGCAGTGGCGTAGCCAGGGGGAGGGCTGAGGGGGCTGCAGCCCCCCCCCGAAATGTTAATAAAATTTAAAAATTATTTCAATGGTCTACAATATTCACTCAAAAAGTCTTAAATTGTATTTTACTAATTTTAAATTGTCATCTTTATTTTGTTAGTTTTCTATAGCTTCGGCCTTGCTAATAGGTATTTAATGCACCGCTGTGTAAAAAATTAATCAGCCCCCCCCCCCCGAAAAAATCCTGGCTACGCCGCTGTCGATAGGTATACAATTTTATTACGTTACTAATGGAAAGCTAAGATTCCTTTAAACTTAATGTTAGGTATTCACATTGAAATAGGCGTTCGGAGTTTTTATATTTCACGAAATGAAAAAAAAATCTTTGCTTATAAATTCTCTAAATTGCCTTTCAATATGGCGGTTTAAATCTTCTAGGAATGCAATCCTTATATATTATTATTATTATTTTATTGTTATACCATACTTTTATAAGAATTAAAAATATTTTTTACCGTGACCTGAAAATGTAAACAAGTAATACTACTGACGAGAATACTACAAAGGAAAGTGTGTTTTTTTGGACTGTCGAAACTGAACATATTTGCACGCCTAATTCAGTTACCAGAGATTTGCATTTGATACTCGTGTAATTTCTATAGAACTTTGCAGTAGCCATTTGTTATTAACATTTTACATTTCTCGAACATTTGCGCTTATGTATTAACATTATTATTATCTTAAGTGCGGGTACCACTGTACATAATTATGCCATTACGATTTGTGCAATTGTTGGTACGGTTCACAACTTTCGCGATGTCACAATTATTAAATAGCGTCTTCGACAATCTAACAACCTGTTGCACGCCCGATAGGATTTTCGTACGTTTCACAGGACAGGTCTCTCTGACTATATATAGGGCTCGGAAGTTCATGCACAAATAACTATCAAAATATGCGCTTAAAATCTTTTTAGTAAAAAGAAATAATTGGTCTATATAATATTATTATATTATCATACAATCTTCACACGCGTATTGTATCGTTTCCAAGGCTACGGTCTAGGACATTTCGGCGTGGTTATCTCGGCGTGGCCATTTCGACGTGGCCGTTTCGGCATAGGGCCGTTTCGGCGTATGGCCGTAAGGCCATTTGTAAGAAATTAGGTAGGTCACTATAAAATATAAATATATAAATAATTTAAAATAAGGAGAATGCTATAAAAATTATACTTATTATATTATTATTTTCGTATAAAAACTGTATATAATTATTAGGTACCTATAATTAAGAGAATGCTATAAAAATCATGAATAAAAATATTCAGGTCATCATAATTAAATTATGTGCTATTCCTCTTAAAAAACTCATAATATTACGATTATCATAATCGCTGACTAATTTTAAAATAAATTTATCAACGTCGATGTATTTTTATGGACTTTTGCCTGTTTCTATCTGCAAAAGAAGGTGTTTCGACCACTTTGTATTCTCCTTATTAAAAACTTATTAAAATTTTGATTAGTTGTGCCATGGTGACTTCTAACTACTGACTACTTGACTGACTATCTTATATTACTCAATTATCGTCTATCGATACATCGTATAGGTATACTTTTATCGTAATATAGATTATGATGTGTGACAGTATAATATATAATGTATTATTATTATTATTATTATTATATACAGTTCATACGGAAACGACGAAAGTGAGATAAATGCTAACATTATATTATCTAAACGCGATTAAAATAATTTTATGAAAAAAATGACTATACGCCCAAATAGACCCACGCCGAAATGTCTGGATCCGCCAAGGCTATATATGTGCAAGGCATTGTGAAGGTGGGGTTGGGGTCAAATTGAGACCGCCGTGGAAACCATTTTTTCTCCATCTTTTGCACACCTGTAGCCTATTATTCGTATATTTAACGTATATATATTAACCATATTGTATATTATGTTGTCACTATCGGTTACGATTATCAGTTTTTTTTTTACCATTTCAGCTGAATCCCTTTGTAAGGCGCTATCGGATCCAGGTAGGTTGTTCAAGGGGATTGGTTCAAAAAATATTTATATGAACATCAGCAATATAATATTATATTTTCGAGAGATTTAGGGATAACGGCGTATTACGTGAAATTCTGTTGCCAGTAAACATATTAGTTATAGTAACAATACTGCAATCATATAAACTGCAGTAATTACAGATTATTAGGCTTAATATGTAAAAAACACAGCCTGTAACGCAAATAACTATTTATAATTGACTTCGTAGAATGCTATCCATTTTGAGTTTTACACAGTCGTGATCAAAAATGTGTCACTTTGCACTCAACACTTTAATAATTTATATTTACTTCAATCTATTTATTTATTCATTGTGATTAGATAGCATGAAAAGTGTTTAAATATGGAAGAATAAACCTATCAAAAAACACTTGGAAATAATAATTTTGCTGTTACAACGTTTTTTTTACTATACGTGATATATGCATGTAAGAACCACATTTGTATTATTGGATTTACCGTTAAGATTACACAAAAAACTAAAATGTAAATGTCAAATGATAAGTTCTAAGAAATTTGAGGCATAGATTTATCGTATATTATACCTATATAGTTTTATTATTTTCGTTCAGAATGAAGTTTTTACTTTATGGTTATTCACAGGCATAAATTTAAATTTATTTCTTATTGTTATTGTTTTTTCTGTGTTTGTGGTAGTAAAATATGAATATAAATATATAATAGTTGTCTGCCTCTGCAGTTTGTAGTAAGTTATGGGACTTTTGTTATTGGAATAAAAATCAGGAATTAAGAATGAATAATACAGTTTTTTCTAATGATTACCCTCGGACTCAAACGGTTCCATAGAATATAGAGTAATTTTTTTTTATCGAGTGGGGGAACCCGCGGCAACGTTTGTTATTGGGTGTGGGTGGTATGGTGTGGGTTATTTTTGTATATTTTTTTTGTAGGTTTTTGAGTTGGCAGGGTTGTAGCACGTGTTTGTGTATGTGTGGCAAGGATATGTTGCTAAAATCTCGGGTGGTCACCCATCCGGGAGCTAGCAATTGCGACCGGTACGTACGCTCAGCGCATTTCCACAGATTGAGCGTACGACTGTGCTTCACCAAGTCACATATAGAGTCATGTAATCTAATAAATAGTATACTGATAATATAATGACACGTTGAACAAAATATTTATTACCTTTAATGTTTAACATATTAAGCTTATTAGCTATGAAAATGTTCTTATAATGATCGTAACTTATTTATATATAGAAAGATATTAAAACACCAATTTTATTTATTTATTTATTTTTTTTTTTTTGTAAGGAGAACCCGTGGCAACATAGGCCATTGGGTGTGGGGTGGTACGGTAGGGATTATTTTTGTATATTTGTTTGTAGGTTTTTTAATTGGGTAGGGTTGTAACACGTGTTTGTGTAAGTGTGGCAAGGATATGTTGCTAAAAATCCCGAGTGGTTACCCATCCGGGAGCTAGCAACTGCGGCCGGTACGTACGCTCAGTGCGTTTCCGCAGATTGAGCGTACGACCGCGCCTCACCAAGCCACAAAAATTTTATTTTATTTCAGGTCAATATAAAGATTTAAATAAATTCTCCTTCCTGAATTTACAAATGTGAGTTTTGTGCGTGTTTTTTCTTTTAAATTTAATCTGAAATCTGACAGTCGTTTAAACTTAACGCTAAAATAGTTATTCTAAAAGTAAAAGTGCTAAGATAGTTTTTTTGTTTTTGAGCAATTCGATTCAAAAACGAAGATTATTCGTGTAAACTGTGTTTACAATTTTTTTTTCTTAAATATATTACATAATTAGTTTATATAAAATATGATTAAAAAAAAAAAAAACTCTTACTCATATTATGTCCATTACTAAAAGTATTATTATTAATAATAATAGTACGTCGTTTCAATAGAAAGAACGATCAACATGACGTTTTGTTGCTGGTCGATTTTTTTCTTGCGAAATTTTAATCGATAATAATTGTTAGTCGGCTACGCTCAGGGGTGTGTCTAAAAAAATTTTTCGGGGGGGGGGGGAGGGTGTTCAATATTTTTACTAACACGTATTTCATTTCAACTGTACTTATTTATTATGTATTAATTTGTCGAATATATTTACATTATACAATATTCATACAATATACATTGGTCAGATGTCAAATTATTCAATACTTCAATAGTAACATTAAAAAATAAAAAAAATAATAATAATTTATCATATAGATTTCACGGATTACGGTCGATGGCCAATGTAATCTATTCTTTAGTAGTAGAGAGATCGATAATGACGATAATGGTTTATATAAATACACTAGTTTCCTACAAATGCTTTTAATATAAAACTTCAATTATATACAAATATTAAGCGATACTCTTTTAATAAATTCGTTAAGATCTCGGGGGGGGGGGGGGGTTGAACACCCAAACCTCCCCCACCCCCTTAGACACGCCCCTGACTACACGAATATTAATATTATTATATTATTATATCAATACATCGTTTTGATACGTCAATATCTATAACCAGTGTTGAATCCAGACAATTTTTCTGGGGGGGGGGGGGGGGCTCACTTTTTTTTTTCATTGGTGAACGGTGATACGTCATTTTACTATTATGAATTATATCTATTAATAGGTAGTTATTCTTATTACAATTTATAATTTAGACATTTCAAATTTATAGAAAACTACAAAACAAATTATTTTTTTAAAATTTTTAAATCAATCTAAGGTTAATCTAAGGTCGCCACCTATTATAAATTGTATTATTTTAATTTATTACAATTCAGAAATTATAAATATTAAAAAAATTACAAAATAAATTAGAAACCTATTAATTATTTATATTTAAATTAGTATTGTGCATTTAATAAATAAGTACATTTTGTTGAAAGTCAGAAAGTTGTATTTGTCAGGGGGGGCATTCACCCCCCTGAAGTATACCTGGATTCAACACTGTCTATTACGATAATATGACGGATTTTTGAGTGTGCACTGCAGGACTTACAGATGAAGTAGTCTCAAAACACCACCGACTGTCAACGGGATTCTAATCATTTCAAAGTTCACGGATGGTTGCGCGTCAGCAATAAGTTACGTCGCGTGTTCAATTGAAGATTCTTTAGTGGCAGTTAATTATTACCTAGTCTGCCGGCGAATGCACGGCGCGGCGCTTTCGTTAGGCTTCCGTTTTGTTTTGTAATTTTTATTTTTAATCCGAAACTCCGCTTCGACGGGGTACAGACCGTACAATAGGTACGAACTGCATGAAAACTTTCCGGAGCGATCCAATGTCGGGCGGATTTGTATACGCTATACTCGTCCACCTCCTACGCCGTGAGCACCAACCCTTGTCGTCTACAAATCGCAACGCATTAGTCGCGACTTTGTTTATTACCACCCTTCAGGCACAAACGTTTTCATTTCGACGACCGTTTCGGTAAGACACAGAAGTTGCACCGTGTAATGATGATGATAATAATGTGCTACGCACTTAAATATTATATATATCACACGCACTGCTCGTTTTTCCACCGGCATTTCGAAAACCACCAACAATATACGGCTGGTAGGTAATTACTAATTGTAATAATAATAATAATGATAATAATAATAATAATAATAATAATAATACAATAACACTATTATCATGACAGACGTATAGCGTTGACACGTAACCGTTGTGAAGTACAGGTGTGCAGGAAAATGTAGGTTTTAAATATCTACGTTTTCGAATAGCAACAGTTTAGCAGTGGAAAATGTCGTATGAAACATTTAAAACATTTTTCACGGCTACTATGAAATTATTTTTGAAATGTTCAAGTAATTTATAATTCCTAGCACGCTAGTCTACTAACCCTCCTATATTTTAGCCAACCAACTAGAATTGTATGTCTACAATGCTTTTTATATAATAATCATAAAGTCATATATTATGTAACTTTCTAAACATTTATTTTTATGATTTATCTATTTTTTGTTTTCTCTGATAATCGTAAAAACCCTCAATTGTATTTAAATCTTTTTTACAATATGATAGAGAGATTTTATTATTTTTAATGTATAGTTCTTCTATAAACGTTTTAAAATAAATACGAAGTATCCATAAAGTGTTGATTGTTAAATCCATTATTAAAGAGTCATCATACATCTTTGAAATATTAACTTATAAACTCCAAATCCAAATTTTCTTGGAAAATATATTAATTAAGTACGCATGACGTTTTAAACAACGTTATCGAAGTTAAGGATTTCAATTGAATAAAAAAAAAACCAAATTTACTTTTATAAAGTGTGATTATAGTCCTAGATTTTTAAAAAATATTACCAAAATACGGTTTTTGATTTTTCTATTTAAAACTAAAATAATAAATTTCTGAAAATATTATAATCTATTTAATTTATGCTTAAATTTCAATCAGATTAAATTTTTGCTTAATATTCCAGTCAAATTTTTGTATTTCAAATATTTTTTTTTCAATAGGTATTATTAGGAAGATTTTGTAAAATCCTGTATTAAAATAATCGGAAAATAGAAATTTCTGATTAAATGATTTAAAACGATACTCTGATTTATTAAACAAATATATTCAGCTTTTGAATAACTAAATGAAGGTTAATATGAATTAATTTTTAGAATTCGTTGGTTAGTTAATATAAGTCGTTTAAAATGTTAATTCGCTCGTAGTCAAAATAGTATCCAAAATGACTTATCTTATAATATTTTTTTTTCAATTCGAATACAATTCTTAATTCATGTAACATGATCACAACGTTATTTTTAAATATTTTTTTTCTTACAGGTAATTCAATAATATTAAAACGAAGAGGTTTATATAAGAATAAAGTGAATTTATCACTGGTTATAAGTTTTTTTTACGTAGAATAGACATTTTTACTGCTTATTTATGTGTTTCTTTTTATTGATATTACGTATACGATGTGCTTGTTACGTTTAATCCAAAACAATAAAACTTATCCATTCTACTAAAGTATTTTTTTAATATTAAGATATTATAAGGAATATGTTTTGTTTAATTTTTATGCGAAATTATTTCATCAGAGGGAGTCACGTCTACTACACAATGTATTATCCACCTACAAAATACAAAATAGTGTTACTAGTGTTTAAAGTGGGAAATATTTCATTTTGAAATATTAGATTTGTATTGATTATTTCACTATTTGGCCCTACTGCATTATAAATTTTATATTCTCGCCAATTTAGGAGATAACTAGATTACAGTGTTATCATTTTCTCATCACTAATCCACATTTAAGTGATTAATTAACTATTTAAGTTGTAATTATATAATTACATGTTAATTATTAGTAAGAAAACTATGATCTTTATAAAGTGGTATCCTATAAATCAGGTCTTTTGTGTTTTTTCAAATATTATTTTGCTTTATATTTTTATTATATTATATAAATTATAACTATATATTATTTCATGTGGATGATTAGCAAGAAAACTGTGATCTTTATAATATATACCTAAGTATTTGTTTCCTAAAAATCGGGGGTTTAGTATTTCTTTTTATTATTTGTTATGTTTTTTCTTTTATATAATTATATAAATACATGTTATCATTAACAAGAAACGATGATCTTCATAACATAGCATAACATTACGAGTATATGATAAACATACATGTATACCTAAGTGCTTTTTTAAAAATTTGTATTCTGTTTTTATATACAATTATACAAATAAATGTCATCAAGATTCATGATCAAGAAAGCTATGATCTGCTTTTTAACATATTATACGTACCTACCAATCCTTATTTATTTTAAATTTTTACATCAAATAATAGGTACAGTAAAAAAATACAACATATTATTACACATTGAAACTGAGAAAAAATGATTCTCAATAACTAATGAGGTATTTAATTTATTTAGATTAATTATTTAATATTTTACAAGACAAAACTACAAAAATAATAATAATTGAAATATTTCAAAATTTAAAATTTCATGAAATTTTCAAACACTAAGTGTTACAAACATTCGATATTGAAAATTTGTGTTTAAGAGAACCAATTATATGTAGTTATACATTTGATAAGTACATGAGTGAACTGATCTATTATTGAACTTAAAAAACTAAATTATTTAAGTCTGTACATTCGTTTTTTTAACGATATTAAATTTTTTTAAGCACGTCATAAGTGTATAAAATATTTAAAATCCTCGCGTCTTGTTTAAAATTTAATATAATATCAAAAAAAACGGGCGTGCAAAAATATTTAGTGATTTTACCAATATATAAACTCTCTCTTATAAGTTTACAATACAAAAATGATTCAAATATTATGTACTATATAGCGTTACGTTCTCTTTATGTAATAATTTGAAAACACATAAATTTAAATTTTAGATTTTCGGTGTAAGTCATCAAAATCTTAATAGACAGACTATATATTTTTGTTCTTTGAGGCATGTTTTAATCATATTTATATATTTTTTGTAAATTTAATTTATTTTTGATAGGTATCTATTATTAATTTTTTTTATTTTCTACTTTTGAAAATCTAGTAATACCATTACACTTTTTAATGTCATACATTTTGTAAATATTACAAAGTTTTGAAATGAAAATAAATAATTATACAATTTTAAAATGAAGTTTGTTTATTTGGAACGTTTTAAACTTTTGTAGGAATACTTATTTCGTTGAATGTAATAATAATATAAATACAAATTTATCAGCTGCATAGAAATATTTGTAAAATGAAAATACTTAATTATATCTGAACACAATACTTTTATGTTAAGATTTTTACCTCCTAATATATATTAGAAATAATAATGTTCAATTTGTTCCTGAATAATATCATGAATAATAATTGATATCGTGGCGCTCGTATTATAGTTTTAAGCTTACGCTTTATGAGGAGTTTCAAACTAAAGACATGTCATATCTTTTTCTATTGTTTAGAACGTTTTCAAAATCTTTTTGTTGGGGTCAAAACAAACGGCCCTAGTTTAAAAGAATTCAAATTATAAGTGTTTCATGTTATTCAGAAATATATATTACTCAAGCGGTCATTAATCATTATGTTGTGAATTGTGGATTTAGCCTTCCATAAAATGTTCGTTCCGTATGATTTTTAATACAGCTCTTTGGTGGATAAATAAACCTAAATAAAGAAATAGTATTCATCATACAGTTTGTCATGATACTGTAGCAGATAGTAGCTTAACACTTTGAAACGTAATAAATTAATTTCGCAAAGTATACTAACATATTTTTTCGTTTTAAAATATTATCGAAAATCCGATTGTTGACGTATTTTCCCATCGAATTACTAACGCAGGTAATAAGCGATATTTTGTGCGACGAAAACTGAGAAGACTCAAAACTTAATGAAGAACTATTCCATCATTCCTGATAACTATGGAAATGGAAGCATTTAATGAAATTGCCACCGAAATGATTTTTAATATGTTTTCAGAAAAAATAACACAGTAAAATATTATTGATACCAATTATTTTTATTCACCGAGAAAATTCATCATCGTCTCCCACCTTCCCAAATCTCAAAAAACGCTAGAGCTATAGTTCCATCCACGAAGTGGGTAATAACTAATAATAATATGCACGATACATCGTACAAACTGGACCACCTATATTGTACGTACATTGCATTTCAATGGAGTCTCGTATTGTAAGTTTATCGCACCGTCAAAGTTTTTACGTCTCATCGGTGGTGGTGGTGGCGGTGACGATATTGTTTGCATGCACAATATAAAATTATATACATACCTTAACACGTGCGGTATGCATTACGTAATAATATATTATGGGCAATAGCTATGACAGTTCGAGGGCGATTCGTATTATCTGCGACGGGTTGCTGTTCCGTCACATTTTCGACGAGAACTAAATACGTGGACATTTGATACTTTTAACTGCGTTTCTAGGATATATGGTATATTCGTCTGGCATCGATTTTTATTTTTCTCGGGCGTTATCGTGAAAGTTTCGCGCCCTTCCCAACTCGGGTCGGAGCTGTTCTGTGAATAGTCGTCACTAAACGACGTAAAAAAAAAATTGCACTAATTTAAGTATGAGGTTAAGTAGGGCATTGGATAACTGTCTAATTTTTCGAAAACGCCGTCGGGAACGAACGAGAGAGTTCTCTATTTAAGAGCCGCACCAATACAACAGTGATGGGGTAATTTCTTTGATAATTTTGTCTCAACTAGTCCAGATGCGTTTGGTTTTTATTTACCTTGATGTAGGTAGTTGGACGTGAACGTAAACGCAGCAGGACACGTCTGTAATGATCATGAACAAAGTTTTGAGTTTTTTTTTTTATTGTCAGACCTTTACGTTCATATTTTTTCTTACACCATAGCATTATGATTCATATAACTCTATAAGGTACCAGACTATTATATTCTATGGGGTGGGAAGATCCGAGGATTTTCTAAAGTGACTGAATTTTAAATTCTTGATTCCCGATGTTATTATTCCAATAACAAAAGTTCCTTAACCGACTAAAAAATGTGGAGGCGGACGACCATTATTTTTATATTTTACTACTGTATAGACGCTGAAACAAAACAGGAATAATGAGAAAAAAATTTAAATTTATTCATGTAAATAACCATAAAGAAAAAATACTTTATTATAAATGAAGAAAATACATCTATATAATATCTATAATATAATACGATAAGTCTTCAAGACATTTTAAATTTAAATTTTATTTCTGGGTTCTCTTGAAACAATCCAAGTATGATAATTAATGTGTTAATTTTTTTTTATTTTACGTTTGATAGTAATATGATCTTTTTTGTATCATTGCGATGTTTAAGTATTTTTTTCTATATTCTTATTGATTCATGTACATTTTTAGAAGAAAAATAATACATTTTTGTTCATTAATCAAATTTATTACACCTACATTTAAAATTAAGCATTCTGTTGTCCAAGCACGTATCCAGGATACATTTTCGGGGGGGGGGGGGGGGTTAAAATATTTTTAATACATGAACTAAAAATACATAATTCTATTATAATTTGATTAATCATATTATACATTACAAAATATAAAATAATAGTGTGTATAAAATATAAATAATTTAAAAAAATGGTTTAATACAATTTTTGATTCATAAAACAAAGTTAACTTTACGTGACATTCTGGAAAATGTATTGATTATTTCTTCAATATTTATTTGGATACCTCGGTGGACTGACAGTAAGGCTAAACCTGTTAGACGGTCTTCACTGCAGCTATTCCTCAAATAGGATTTTAATCGCCTTAAAGTTGAAAAAGAACGTTCTGCAGACGAAGTCGACACCGGGATCGTTGCAAGTATGGATATTAAACACCAAATGTTTGGATAAAGGTCCTTCGACGTGACGCCTAAAGTATCGATAGCAGATTTAGGAAGTTCATTATCGGGTACTGATTTCCATTTTTCCACCCACACCTTCAATTCTGATTCAAAAGTTTCATAAGTTGGTAAAATAGTTTTGTAAAAATCAATGCATTTTTTAAACCCATTACTACTGGGATTTAATTTGATTAAAATACTTGGAATCAAATATTGAAAACCAAAAATAATATGATTGTGTTTTATAAATCTTTCAATTAATTGACTTTTGAAGTAGTTTAAAAATGGCAAAAAAATTGATTTCCTATAGTACTGTTCTGGCGAATCTGCTAAAATATTGTTGCGATAGGTAGATTGCTTAATTAATCGTGGCGTTTTAACCGTTTCATCTACTAGGCTTAATACATTTTTGACATTTAAAAATAATTTGTGGAATTCTTCCTCACTATTTTCATGAATTGAATTAATAACTTGCACACAGTTATTGACATTTTCATAACATTCGGATAAATCTGCATTTATTTGTTGTAAAGATTTACATAAAGGCAGTGTTAAAGCAAATAATTTTTCAGTAATGTACAATGAAATTACAAACGAACTTGAGGTCATAGTTTTTGAATGTTGAAATGCAAGTTTTGATGTTTCTAAATTATGATGCTGTTCGAGTTCCCTTAATGTGTTAGTTATTGGTAAATATAGTTCTTTAAACCGTAACAAGCTGTCGTGGCGTTCAACCCAATGGGTTTCACACATTTTTAAAAGTGTTTGGTGGCGTGCGCATGGAATTAAGTCTTTTATGAATTTTTTAAGAACTTCTGACCTTATTGGAGATTTTCGAAAGAATGAAGTTATTGTAGATATAGATCCAATACAATTTCTTATTTCGGGAATGTTACATGATTTACTAATGGTGAGGTTTAATGAATGGGCGGCGCAATGAACGTATAAAGCGTGAGGTATTATATCGCATATATTTTTTTGAACTCCATTAAATATACCACTCATCGAAGAAGCACCATCGTAGCCATGACCAACTAAATTTTCCTTTTTTAAACCTAATTTTTCTATTTAAATCATTATTGTACGGGCTAATCCTTTTCCTGATGCGTCATATATAGGAATAAAAGTTAAAAAATCTTCCCTAATACGACAATCTTCAATATACCTTACACATAAGGACATTTGTTCTACTCGTGATATGTCGCAAGTTTCGTCTGCTAAAATAGAAAAAAAAACCTGCATTTTTAATTTTGGTTACTATTTGAGTCTGGATGGATGCACCACAAATATGTATTAACTCGTTTTGTATAAGATGGCTTATGTAAACAGCATTAGCTGCTGAATTTTCTAAATGGGCTTTCAATATAAAATCTCCAGATTGCGCTCTAAATCTTAACAACGATCTAAAATTTCCGTTATTGTTAATAGGTCCACTGTCATTATCTCCTCTTAATGCCATTTCCTGACGACCACAAAAAATAATTGTTTCAAAAATTGAAACTAGTTTAGCACGATTTTCCAAATCTATGTCGAATTTTTTATTATTCATTATTTTTAAAAATTCATCCGCGCGTATAACAGACAATTTATGTTATTCTACATTAGAATGTAATTTAAAATATTCTAAAGCATCTTTCCATTTAATAAAAGGTTTATTTACTAAAGGACCCACTTTTTGATTTGAACCTTTTCCGGTGCACTCATTAGAAAATAAAACACATACTTTACATAATGCTCCTTCTAATTGTTTTGAATAAACTAACCAAGAAAATCGGGTTAACCAAGACATTTGGAATTTAAATTTTCTATTTGACACTATCGGAAAATTATAATTTGAAGAAGGAATCCACGGATTTTTTAATAAATCGTACTTCAATTTATTTTCAGTTATTCTAACATCTACATACCGTCCAATATCTCGAAGTTCTGGTAAATCTACAGTACTTTCTCTTGCACCATTTTCAGTAGTAGACACACACGGAACTTCTTCTGTAGTAATTAATTCTGAATCCAATTTAGTTTGATTGGTTTTCTTAGGAAAAAAATTTAATATTGACGACTGATATGGCAAACTTCGTTTCATTTTTCAAAAAAATGAATAACATATAATGTAACAGTTAACAGATACACAGACACATAGTTATTAAGAAATATAATCAAATTAAATACACGTTATATTTTATAACATTACTGAATACTTCTGAAAAACAGACTGCACAATATTGGCGAGCACGAAACAATTGAACAGCTATAAAGCGATTAAGTCCGCCTTCCGACAAGATTGCGATAACATAATAAGTATACGTTTGTCATTTTCTAAAACAGATAACATGTAATGACTAGAGGGAAATGGACAAATACTTATAATAAACTGTAGTTGTACAATTATACATATTATATATATAAAGACGTGTGTAGTTAGTTTTTGTTATATTACAAATATATACCTACTTAAAATTTTTTTTAGGAGGGTTGAACATCTAACCCCCCTCCCTCCTGTATACGGGCCTGCTGCTGTCTAGAATCCAATTATAAAATTAGCGATACTATAATCTATCATTCAACATTCTAATTTGAATAAAAATATTTATTTTGAGTAAATTTATAATTTTTGAATTCATGGTTAATCGTTGGTGCTATTTATTATAAAGAAATTTGAATGCCAGTTTGTAATTGTAGTAAGTTCTTCACATAAAGTTTACACGATTAATTTTTCATAATAATGGTATCAGCTTATAATCAAATTTCGTCATGTCAAAGTAAGTTGTAGTTTAAAACCATTATATCAATACAATTCATTTAATTGCCCGTTTCAAAGTTATACGAATGTTTGGTAAATTTAGCATTACATTTAGTCATTTTTATTTTTAATTCTTCTTCTATGATTCCAATAAACAATCGACTATATAAGCTAGTGGGAAGTTACTATTAATGGAACTCACTCTAGTAAACAGATAATTATTTTTCAACTTACATACTCGCTCGTTTGCTTTGTACGAATGGTTGGTGTATTATGACTATAAGTAATACATTTAGCGATACATTAGGCATTTAATATTGAGAAAAAATATTCAAAGTTACTATTATTGATACCAGCTGGTATTAGTCTAAACTAATTTTTTAAAAGAATATTATGAACGTGATTTATTAACAACCTCTTAATTTACCAGCTCTGTTGTTCAAAGTACTAATTTTAATGGACATGACTGACAAAATCACTAATCTTTAAGTATATAATTTGTTCCCTAAAAATAATATAATGTAGAACATAGTGGAACGTTATAAAACGTAAACGTGACAATTTACAACTACGTAAATTATTTCGTTTACTCAATGAACACATTTTTTTTTTAAGTTTCATTCTACTTGATACCACTCACAATATAACATTTTTAATATTAATATGCCTGCTGCTGATCTAAAAAAATAACAGAGTGGATAATGGGCAGCTTAAATTTGTACGAAATTTGTTATAGTATCATGAAAATTATTAAATTATTTTGTAATTAAAAATTATTGATATATTAATTTTAATTTTAATGTAATACAAGATAAATAAATAGTGTTGTACTTTCAGTGTTTTAAAAATATAAAAATACAACAGACATAATTTTTTTTTCGTATACACTGTACACACGCACTGGTTTTAACAGTTTATATGGTTTATTAGTTTAGAATTGTGTCGTTTATTATCGTTTGTATTATAAGTTTTCATAGGATCCATTAAGAGAATTGGCATTTCAGAATACACAATTAAAACTTTTAACGGGGTAAAAGTATTAAAGTGTGAATTTGCAGTAAAAAGAAATCTTATTTTAAGAGCTAGCGTTTTAATTTTCACCACGCAATTAATTTTTGAATTTTTGAATAATTCAGTACCAACATTTGGAACGTTTGAAATAAAATTATTAGATTGAAAAACTAATGAGTGCTGCACAAATATTAATGATTATACATATTTCAATAATATTTATACAAATAAATGGTATTATGTTCGTATATTATACAGTAGTCGTGTTAGTTGAAAACTAGTGAAGTATGTAGATGTACCTATATTTCTTTCTCGATTGTCCGAATGCTATGCTAGACGATATATTTTCGGTGGAATAGTGAAGTCATGTTTTACTATGGAGGATTTGAATTAAAAACAATTCAAGACAAAAACTAAAAAGGAATAACTCGAAATTCGTCCTACGCTCTTTTGTCGAGTGACTTTTATCATGGTTACCATGTTTCTAATCAATAGAGTATCATCTAATTATTAAAATTATTAATAACCGTTTCTTTTTGGTTCTTGTTCATATAATATCTACATTTTATACCCGATAAAAGATTTAATACTAAATAGTATACCTAAATCTATTTATATTTCTTACTAAATAAAACATATTATATATTATATACCATATTTGATATTTATACTATATAATAATACCATACTGACATACTGTATATAGTTAACATATTTACATATATGTAGCATAAGTTATATCTGCAGAAAATTTGTATCATTTGAGCACTCTACCGTGAAATTTATATTTTTTATGTTTAGTACTTTTTATTTATTGCACGTCCACGTGATATTAAATCCAACGAAACGTATCAGAAATATTTTTAATTTATTTAAAAAAAAAAAACCATAAATATTGCATATTATATAAATTATTTGTAATAGTGTTTTAACATTTCAGAATTCATTAATCAAAGCAATCATAATAATAATAATAATATAAATAATATAATGACGTGTAAAACAAATATTGGTTTTCAGATCGAGTCTGATGTCTAACTTCAGTGCTATGAACAAGTTTCGGTGGTGGAAAAGCGCCGCAATGATCTTGATATTCATCTTGGCGATCCTACCATCCCAGTTGGCTATTGGTTCTAACACTTGGCAGAAACCGGGTTGTCACAAAGTAGGTGAGTACACGACAATTAATAAAAATCATGATCGTACACCCCATGGTATACAGACAACTGGTACCGGATAGACACAGATCATAAAATAAAATGCTTGAACAGTCAGCACCGAGTAAAATTTTCAGAACACTGGCTTGTGTAAGCTTTAAATGTTTGGTCATAAAAATGATTTATAATATTCGATAACCGATATGTTTTGGTTTTTTTTTCATAACAACCTTATTATCAGAAAGGTGTTTTGCTCCATAATACTTGTAAATAGGTACAAGTTGTCGCAGTTTGATAATCAAGAGCTGATGGATGATTTTTTTTATCAATCCAGAATGTGAATATTTAAGCATAGTATTGAAAAAAAATCATACAACTAAAACAAGCATAAAATAATACGATATTACATATGCCAATTTATGGCCTTCAAGCGTGTGATTGAAACGAAAACAGCTAAACTGTGGACATTTGTGTGTCATTATCTCGGCAACGGTCTTCATCGTTACGCTCATTTTGTTTATTCTATAAAGGCGACGACGCTTAATCCGGGTCGCCATTTGACGCCATAAATATGAGTCATTTGTATAGTATTCGTCCTTATTTCTTTTTATATTCTATTGTATCTGTATCAGCGCCTATATATTTATTTTCTATACAACTTTATACTTACTCTTACTTATTATAACAATTAGTTTTTCGAATTTATTGTTTTCATTTCTTTTTATCAGCCATTTATAAATGAGATAGCTCACCGCGTGCAGTGTAAGTATTTTGAGAAAACGCGTTTTTTTTTCTCAAACCATCGCCCAGCATCTGGGACAAGCATAATTCTCACGCCGTCCGCGTAACTTCCACGGGTGTCGACGACATTTCTACGACGTTTCACTCAAGTTTTCGATATAAATTACTAACATAGTTAGGAACACGTGATTTTTTTTTTCCATTGGTTATATATAATAAAAAATTCAAGATTTTTGTACTTGGAGATTTAATAATTTTTATGTGATTGACCAAGCGTTATTCATCTTGTATAATATGTAAGTCAAATAATTAATGGGAAAAAATGTTATGTAGAATTCTTTGGTTTTGAACCATAATATAATTATGACCAGTGTCATTTGTAGAGTAAAGCTTAATGGGTTAGTTTTAAATGTATCGAAAATTTGCTACAATATTGTGTAAGAACCGTTTAAAACTATTACATATTGTGCCACGATAAAGACTATAATAATATTAATTCGTTTACAGACTATAATAATATTTATATTACACTCAATGGTTGTATTAAATAACCATATTTTTTTATAATATCAATCTAAAAAAGTACCGAAAATTATAGCGTGTGTGTCGAATTTCATTTCATCTCTCAAAAAGACATAGTATATCTATAAATTACGATATTTTATTTTTTAAATATTTTTTTCGAAACTGCATTTGTATGGATCATATCAGTATAATAATAATTTATAATATTATGTAATACTATCGAATATCATGTAAATAGTATACGGACCATTAATTTGATATGGTAATATTACTATCGTGTTGTTCGATAAATGACGACGTCTATCATATTATACGACATTTCCACATCTATACAAATAAATCCACATAATTTTTATGGGCTTCTGAAAAATATTGTAAGACTATACGATAGTATAGCACCACCATAATCACCACAATCTTCCATAATCACCGATGTCTCCCATTTCATCCCCCTCCACCAACCACCAATGCCTTTCGAAGTGTCGTGGAATGGCTTTAGGAGTTAAACACAACTGTGGTTGGGAAAAAGAATGGTATGTGCTAGTGGTGCTTTATTAACCTAACATGATACAGACTTCATTAAAATTCACGAGTATTATAATATTGTTGTTGAGTGGCTAAAAAAAACCTTTAATCAGTGTTCCCCGCTGGCGTGTATACCTGACTTAACCAAACCGTTGTTGAACTAAATCTTCCATTTTTGATCCACCGCTTGCCATTACTATTATTTATTCATTTTATGACCCGAGATATCGAAAAGCGCGGAAAATCAACTTTCGATTTTATATACCTAAGGTCTTAAGTAGTATAACATATACCTACAACGTAAGAAATAATATTAAATTTTCACGATTTGATTAAAAACTTATAACGAGAAGCTGAAAGTCAATTAAAACACTATTTGTTTGTGTTACGGTTTGTTGTTAAAAAAAAAAAAGAATTTTTAGGGAACATTCAGCTGACTTCGGGTACTAAAACACCACCAAGGTGTCTACCAGTCTAACAATAGAAGGAATTAATTTCGTGAATTAAAAATTAAATATGAGTAGTAAATAGTAATTATTGCAAAATATAAAACATACATTTCAATTCTTCGCAGTTGTACTGACCGGTCGTCGCAATGCTGAAGTCGTCCAATGTTTGATAACCAACCTAACCGCCATCGCCAGTCGTCGTGACTGCAATTTGTTCTATAAAATTACGCACACACACGATATAAAACGTCAACGCGTCGCTTTATTATTTTTATTATATTATGTTTGTCATCTCATCGACAGGTCACACAAGGAAAATCAGCATACCCAACTGCGTTGAATTCCCCATCACGACCAACGCGTGCAGAGGATATTGCGAATCATGGGCGGTACCGTCACCCGCGGACACAGTGATGATCAACCCACACCAGCGTATCACGTCCGTTGGCCAATGCTGCAACATCATGGACACCGAGAACGTAAGTATTTAACAATATTATAAAAATGGCTAACATTACCACCGTTTAATTATATGATTTTGTTATAATAATGGGTAACATGTCATTATTATATAATATAAATAATGCGCGTGGGTCGTATGCGCATCGTACGTGACGCGTAACGTTAAAGAGAACATATTAATATTCCGTCACGAGCCAAATTACGTTTTGACTTGGCCGGATTCACAGCAACTACGTCGAGTGTCTTGTCGTGCGTGGGCGTGGTAACTATGTTCACAACTGGTTACCGAATATGGTATAAAAGTTGAGTTGTAGTCAATTGTTGGTATAGCCCACTACAACTTGCTTATTTCATGATATCAAAAACTGTTTAAAACTGCGTTTTTACAAATGGTTATTATTATAGTTCACTCGTTTTAACGCGTCGCGCGTCGTTTTTTATTCCGTTTCAGTTTAGTTAATAATGCGAGCCGAATAGTTACATCTATTTAGTAAAATTATTAATGGCGCAGGGAAAATAAAATAAACATCCGAGATATACGAGTATACGTTTCAGATAATATTATAATATGGTTGATTACATAATAAATATAATACTGATTTATTTTTTAATGTAAATGTTTAGATTAATTAACCACAGTAAATCAATTAGACACGATATGGTATTTGTCTAATTTATTAATTTATTTGTATTAGTTGAGTACATACGTATAATAGCAAAAAAAAAAAAAAAAACACGTTTATATTTCTCATATTATAGTTATCTAAAACTACATGTTCTATAAATGCTGTTCATTTTTAAAGAATAGCTTATTTCCGTTAGCTAATTGATTAAAAAATGATATTATATACTCAAGTATACAAATAAGTTAGAGCATATATATTCGTATTTTATTTTAAAATTATAAGTAATAGTACTTATAATACAATTTATGGTTTTTCCTGTTTTCATTTTGCATATTGAATAATTTAGTATTTACATTTATATTTATCGTGAAGTTTTTGTTTTTCTTAAAAATCGACTTACATAATAACAGACCGAGTGTACAATTACCATGAAATATAATGTTCACGTTGAAGTACCAAAACAAAAAATAAAAACATTTTATAATGCTTCTGAAATGCAAACACAGTATATGTCATCTCGATGGAAATCGAGTTAAATGATGTTTAATGTTTCATGAATATAAATGAAAAAAATATCTCCCATTGATAATATCATTGGCTTAAACGCGCATCTACATATAGACACGAACTTAAGTCGATGTATTACATAAAACACCATAGTGAGTGTATATAGATTTGTGAACAGCTTTATCGGATTTAAAATTGTAAAAATGTATATGAGCTTCGCACGAGAAACGATATAGCCATAAAGTATTATAAAATACTTCGCATCATCACTCGGTTGTAAAGGTTTGATTTAAAAACACATGTGTTGAATTTAGTAATTATTATGCTTTTTTTTTGTCTTGAATTCTGCAAACGTGCTTCTTGTTTTGTATGATATAAAACATTTACACATGGAATAATTATAGGAAAATCAAAATATTTTAGGTATGAATAGTATGGTTACAAATCATCATTGTAGTTGGTAAAGCTATTTTTTCCATAGTTTTCATACAAAAATATTAGTTTATAGTGAATATAATTTTTTTTCCAATTTATTTAGTACGCAAAATGTAAATGATTGGAAAGTAACAACTTATATTGTAATATTATACTAACTACATTTGAATTCAAAAGTATTAGTGTCGTGCATAATGCATATATATTATAAATACAGCCAAGTATATATTTTTATTCTAGACGTGGGAGTAAAAATATATTACTGCACATTTTATGAAATACGTGTGGTAAAAGACATAAAAATGTTGATGAGAGATTTAGTTATTTCCTCAAATCCAGTGTTAAGATATTATCCGTTTAGAAAATGTTATATCAAACGATTTCCATTTTATTATGAGTGAAGCGAAAAATATTAATTTCAATCAAATGAAAAACTTCTTTTCGTTCAATTTGGACAACCCATAAAAACATGTTTACATCTCTATTTTTTATGCATCAATAAATACCTGTATATTTTCTAAAATGTAAAACACCATTTCAAAGATTTCTGTTCGTACGTTGGATTTAATTTTCTTTCAACGAATGGGCATTTTTAGAATTTTCTACTCAGAGACACTATAAATCAATATCATACATAATTTTGCTCTCGATATTTCACTATATTATTGAATTATGTTTTTTTTTACCAAAAACCGTTTGACTGTGATTTAAAATACTAACGGCCTAATAGATTTTAAACTTCAACTTTTATGTTTGATTACATTATCGTATAATGCACAGTATGATGAAAATATTAAAAACTTTTTTGTATTTTATGGTTAGTTAAAAGTTTTAATAATATCTTATGACTTATGAAAAACCAAAATTGAATAGAAACTTCAACATTATAACACTATAGGAGACCTAGATGCGTTCAGAATCATTTTTGTATGACTTCTCTTGTCATTGGTGTTATATGATTAATAAAATGTGTAACACGGCGCATTGTGTATGCAATATAGATACATTTTTTATTGAATATTGTAAAATGTTACAATATTATTATCACTGGTGCATAAATTATTGTACCGTTTCAATACATATTATCCACTCAGTGTCTAGTCTTATAAACATGTTATGGGCATGCTCACCACCTGCGTAATATTTATCGTTAGTCACCCCGATCGAGTTTTGGTCAATATCAAAAAGCGCGTAATGAAAACTTGTGCACCCCAAGGCCGAAACATAAGACTTGTTGTATTTATGGTATATAGTAGGAAAAAATCGTGTATGTTTCAAGAACCTTTTTTTGTTTGTTCTGTCTCAAAAAGTCACAAAAAAAAAAAAAAATGGCCAAGAAGACTAGTGTCGGGAAAAGAGAACGCCAAGGGCAAAAAAAGACTAGCAGTTTACGTCGTGAATTACGAGTATATTGTTGTTCACCGGTGGAGTTAACTCATTTACGCCATTGACGCACGAAAGACTTTGAACTCTTGCGCAGATAATATACCTTTCAGTGTATATTCGTAATATACACCTACTGTTATTATTTTTATATATTATACAGAGTGATCCGAAATTCGCTTTAATTTTGACAACGTGTCTGAAGTTCGTTGTTTCAGATCCAGTGGAAAGCGTGGGCGCCAAATATACTAGATAAAAAGTATGTTGGTATTATTGTGCTTACTGAAGCGTTATCGTCAAGGATACGTCGAGGGATGTGAAAAGACTGTGAGAGAGAGAGAAAGAGAGAAAGACTCGAAATAACTCACATGGGTGATTTCCCGAGGGCCGTTTGTTCAAACAAATATAATATTTTACGAGTCGAAACATACACACTTACACATATACTCATATATATATATTTAATACCCGATGAGGACCACTGTTAGGTAGTAATACTAATACAAATCGCTTTTGAGTTCGGTTTGGAGCTTTTTATTCATAAATCTCGAAACGCTGTGTATTTATACGTTTTTTTTTATTGGAATCGTTTTTTGTACACTTATCATGGTTGTCATAGCCATCACACGTGCCATTTTACATAAAGCAATAGAGATTTAATTCATATTGGGCGCGTGATTTAGTTGCAACACGTGCGCTGACTACGGACACATAGGCTGCACGAGATTAATAATAATCGGTCGCATAAAAACGTGCCTCGTAAAAAAAAAAAATAATAATAAATAAAACAACGTCGAGAAAGATGGACAAAAAAAAAAAAAATAAATAAATAAATAAGAAGTAACAAAGCTGGTGTCATCTTACGAAATAAATTAAAAATCTGTGCAATATGCTGCGGGTGTGCACAATATAATATAATATTATGTTAGCACTAAGACCGTTTTCCGGTTCATCACCCCATCGTAGACTAGTTGATAATGTGATACCTTTAATATTACTACTCAAATATCTTGATTTGAAACAATTGGTGACCTCTGGTTCAGATTTTCGAGTGCATGTTTTTTGATTAAATGATATTATAGTAAAACTTGCATAAAAGACGAAATATTTTGATACGATTAAAATATTTGAATCACGTGTGACATAAACCGTAAATTCAATTATTTTTAAATTAACATGTACACGTTAGAGTACCTTAAATACAATAATAATAATAATAATAATAATATGATTTCATGATGGATATCAACATTGAATATAACGAAATATGTCAACGCGAAAGCAGTCTCATTCCCACCTGACAACAACCAAATTACCTAGTTGATACAAGCGTAACAGAACACCTTAAAAAAGAAACACCAAATACTATTTATAATAACCTATTTAATGAACTAATACACACTTCAAATACCAGCACTCAGATCTATACGGATGCATCCAAAACCGATTTGGGCATTGGACTTGCAGTAGTACACCTCAATACAACCAAACAGTACAAACTCAATAAATTATGCAGTATTTATTCAGCTGAATACCTAGCACTATTGAAAGGAGTTCAATTAGCCCTCGATATCAATAATACTAAAATCGATATATGTTCTGACTCACTCAGTGCCTTAACAAATCTACAATCCAAAACCCTATCAGAACCATTGGCTCTTTCAATTAGCAACCTTCTTTCCAAATCAAACAAAGAAATAAGATTTATATGGACCCCAGGTCACTGCAACATAAAGGGAAACGAGAAGGCAGACGAAGCGGCTAGAAATGCAGTCAACAGTCCTGATGGTGAAATCATTCCTTTTTCCTCACTTGTAGATATAAGAAGAAACATAAACAAATACTGTATTGAATTGTGGAACTCACAGTGGCACACGACCACGGAAAATAAACTAAGAGAAATAAAACACTCTGTCGTGCTCTGGCCGAAATACACTGACATAAACAGAAAAAATGAAGTGATTCTTAATCGACTCAGAATCGGTCACACGAAACTGACACACGGACATCTTATGGCAAAGACAGATCCACCCCTTTGCCCAACATGCAATACAAACTACTCCATCAAACATATCATCATCCACTGCCCAAACTTCAACGAAGCTAGAAAAGATTTCAACATCCCAGACAACCTGTACGAAGCAATTGGTCCATTTTCAAACTTTCATAGCATAATTTTATACTTTAAAAAAATAGAATTGTACAATAGCATATAATCATTTAATGTAGAAATTAACACATGTAAGCTAATAAGTAATAACCTATGTAGTTGATGCTTAACCAATAAAAAAAAAAAAATAATAATAATATGATTTCGTATTTTGATGAAATTTAACATTCAAACAAGTCGTAACGGAGTCTTTTGAAATTTCGTGAAAAATACTATACTGTTTAATTTTGAAATAATTTGAGTTTTTATGAAATTTTGTTTAAGTAATATTATCATAATATGTAATTACCTATGCCTTATTTCATACTATTAAATAAATTGTGAGTTAGTTGTTTATCAGATATATTATAATATTTTATTGTATGCAGAGTGTTGTTAATATTTTTTGTAAATCTCAATGTCTTTGCTGCTAAAGGTGAAATCAAAGTAAAAAAAAAAAATGTTTCATACTATAACAATCTTAATAATCAAAAATGTATTTAATTTTAATGACCTGAAAATCATCCTAGTTAAAATATGAATTTCCTTTACGTTCACATTCTGTCAGGAATAAGCTAATGATTTTTAATAAAATATAGGAAAGCGATCTTTTCAAACTGGACGAATTACAATAATTAATAGTACCTTGTCTGATTTATTTAATCGAACTAGGAGAGAAATTTGTTGAGTACTCGTCTTGGATATTTCAGGTATCTAAATTATTCTTCTCCGTTGAAGTTTCGTTGTATACTTATGTAAGACCCTGTGAGCCATCTCGTAAATCGTTAAGTTGTCAATATATTAAACATTATTCACCTGTTGTGCATGCACTCGATGATATGCCAAGATAACAAAAATAATATGCACATAATACATACATCGAATCGATTAATTTATTTTTGTAATATAATATAGGTACTTAATGTGGTACTTATCAGTTATCGTTGTCGGTTATCCTTCCACCACTCACTAGTAATGTAATTTGATACAGGGCTCATCGCATTATCTCGTTAATACCATTCAAATACAATTCGTTCTAACAAGTAGTTTCGTATCCATATCAAAAATTTAAAATGCAATATTTAAAAAATTTATAAAAATAATAAGCCATAAGAGATGTATAGAATTAAAAAATGAATAATTATAATAATAAGTATATTTGATTTTTGCAAATATTTTTTTTTTTATTTCAAAGCATAAAACCATAAAGTTAGTATAATAGTTCAAATGTTTTTTTTTTTTTTTTTAATGTAATTTAAATTCAAAAACATTGTTTACGCACATAATTAGTATAAGACCAGTTGCAGGTGATGTAACGACGTTATAAGTTATAACTGCACAACTTCGCATGTGTATGTGAGATGTCAAACGTTTATTGAGTTATTTCTCAAGTGAAAATATTTTGTCGCGAAAAAAAAAAGAAATATAATATGTATAATATGTTTACCGTATACCTAGCTCACATTAATCATATAACGCTTTTTCAAACGACTTGGTATATAAATTATGGTATAAATCAGTATTATATTTTATCATAATATGATGTATACATTTTTTCTCCTCAGCGTTTATTATTATCTTCGTTGTACGCGTCAAACGCACTTTTAAATCCAAGTAAATCAGGACACGTGCGCTGGCTGTACATCGTTTCGGGCGGACCCTATCACCCACCACCCCACGGCAACGGTACCCACCCATTCGTCGTGGGAAGAACGACTTTCCGGCACCACCGTCCGTTCATTACAAATACTTACAATAATATTATTATGATACCATACAAACCACACTAAATATAATGCATTGAAATGCTGTGTATTGTATTATTACGTTACAACAACTTATATAATAATTAATAATTATATCGAATACAAATCCAAGTTACTTATAACCTACACCTTATTCCCTATAATATTATACTGCACCACGCTATTACTTTGGTAAGTTTGTTTAAAATATGTAAAACTTAATGGTATAATACATGGATAAGATTAAGCTAAGTTTGTAGATTAATATTTGGTTTTTTTCTCTAAAATATGATCTTGTTTCGTTTGAATTTTTTAGTGAATTAAATCACTTTACCCCACTTTAACGATTCTATTACATTTTGTATTATTTGGTATATTATTTGTATGTACAATATATTTCATACTAAAATTCAAATCATATTTTAATTTAAAAAAATATACCTTCTTGGTTGTTAATGGAAAAAAAAATAAATTCAATCTGCTGATTTAAACTTTTATTCAACTTTTATAACTAATATTAGGTAGATTAATGCATTTGGGTTCATTTTTTTTTATTCTTAACCGACTCTTCGAGTCTCACAAAGAAAATATAGCGTTTAAATTTAACCTAACTTATACATTTTTTTTTTTTTTTTGCTTTACAATATTGATTATGGTTTAAATAACTAACTAACATAATAACATGTACACATGCATACTAGTATATGATGTCATAATAGATCATTAGACATTTTTAATTTTATCTTTTCCAATATAAAGTCTGAATTTTCAACGTTTACATAAATCGGTTGCGATATGAGGCCGGTTCATGTTACGCATCACGCCGGTGCTCTCGTGAATTTTTTAGCAACACCAGTCCGTCTTCATGACCGTCGTGACCGACCCATATTCACACTTTAATAATATAATGTAGTGTCTTATTTACCAACCATGTGCGTTTTTAAATTTTTTGTTCGTCACGTGTGTGGTTTGGTGCGTAGCCGTCTGATGCGTATGGTCTATTTTTTATATTATGAGCCGTTCGTTCATCTTCTTCTATGGCGTTTTACAAGCGATTTAGGCCCATTGCCGCAACAACCACTTGCCTCCACTTATCTCTCTCCTTAGCCAGTTCAGCTCCGTTCTCAATTCCAAGATTTTCTAAGTCCTTGTCCACTCTATCCTTCCATCTTTGTCTGGGGCGTTCTCTTGGTTATTTTGTGTTTGGTTTCCAATCTATAACTTGTCCAATTATTCTCTCTGATCTCCACACGTGGCCAGCCCATCTTAGTATATTACTTTTTAAGACACCATTGATGGCTGCTTCTCCATATAGGTCTTTAATCTCCTGGTTTGTTATCGTCCCATATTTACCTTCGTTGGTTTTTTTTGGGTCCATAGATCCTCCTTAATATCTTCCGTTCAAAGATCGGATATTATTATTATTATTATTAATGTTTTGTTAATGCGACAATTGTTGTCATCAGCATCGAACGCAATCGTTGTTTTTTTTTTGTATTATCAATCACCTGCTTGATCTTCATCATTATTATACTTATTTTGTATTGTGTTAGGACTAACATAGCATTAAGCCACGCTCATGTATACGTATTAATTATATAGTACTATAAAATATACAATTTATACTTTTATACAGTCCACTATAAAAATAGTCTTATTATTTTCTTTTATATTATAAAAGGGAAGTATGATTTTTATTTGTTCCCAAAATTAGTTGAGTTACAACCGTGTTTAGTTGAACCGGCTATCACGACTTAGTATCATGAATAAATAACACATATCGATTAAAATAAATAATATCCAACTTCACATAATTCCACAATAACAAATCGTTATTTTTTGATACAATTATAGATATTTGTCCGAATCTAATATCGTCCTTCTCCGACTCTCCGTTGCCTCTTTTAGACCTCTTTTAGGCCATGAAAATAAATATCAATGGGCGCCGTGCGTATCAGTTTCGTATTTTTGTCAGAAAATTGACGTCATCGTCACGCATGACTGCTGGAGAGGAAGATTTTCCAGCAATAGATATAATAATATTATTAAAGTGGGAAGGCGTCCATTCACAAATTATTTTCTACTATTAACCTATACAGGGTGATTTTTTTATCGAAGAACACTCATTATTTAAAAAGTATGAGTGTATGAGTATGAGTGTTCTTCGATAAAAAAATCACCCTGTATATAGTATATACGTGTTTACGTATGCCACCCGGCGCGTGTTGTTGTATCTATACATAATATTATTATATCGATCATATCATTGAAATTCCTTTTGTTAGTGTTTTGTGTCGAATACGTCCTACGAATGACGCGATAATTCTATACATAAATATTGATATTATAATATTTATATAATAATATATTATATTGTATGTGATATTAATGTTTAGACGACGACAGCCCGCTGCGGTAAACATAATGAAAACGTAATTGCCTATTAATTGTATCTGCTGTATCTGCATGTTCCTGTGTACTATTCGTGTTTCATCTCTTCCACACAAGACGGGTACCATTAAGAACCTTATTTTATTTGAAATTGTTAAGAAGGCTAACTTTTTGAAAACGATGATAATAACTATATTTAAAAATTCAAGCGAGTAGCTTTTGACTTATTAAACTTTAGGAACAACCTACTTACTATTTACTAAGTAATAATATTCTATGGTTTAGATTTAGAGTATTATATAGAAGCTATGGTTAGACATAAAATAGACGTACAATTTAGTCTAGTTGGGAATAATGACTGGGGTGCCGACAAAAACAGACTAATCACAGTCTACAAAGCCCTCATTCTATCAAAAATAGACTATGGAGATATAATCTACAATTTTGCAAAAAAAAAAAGTGCTAAGTACGCTAGAACCCATACACAATCAAGGCATACGTTTAGCCGTAGGAGCCTTTAGGACGAGCTCAGTTGACAGTATACTCTACTACGCAGGAGAAGCTCCCCTCCATTTCAGACGCCAAAAACATATCTTAAAATATGTAACTAAAATTAAAAATCCGCCTGATCACATCACCAACCATATTCTTCACATCCCATTACCCCCTAATCTATTACCCTCTAGAAGAACATTATTTGAAAACTTTAAAACTATTAGTGAAAACCTATCCTTCCAAGCACAAGCACTAAATAAAATTCAACCGTCTCACCCTCCCTGGGCCTGGTCGCCAATCATCAACACCAAACTGACTGAATACTGTAAACAAAACACTGAAAATTTAATTATACGAAACCAGTTTCTGAAAAATATCTGAAATAAATAGATCAACAAGCTTCATGTGGGTCCCCTCTCACATTGGGATACCCGGAAATGAGAAAGCTGACTCTATAGCCTATGAAGCCACCACATCTCCTTCCTCCACAAAGATAAACACACTAACCTCATCCGAAAATTTCAACATTGTACATCATAAATTAATGGAAGAATGGCAAAAAGTCTGGTCTAACTTATCCTTCTCTAATAAACTGAGAAAAGTAAAATTATCTATTAAAAAATTAAAATATCCTCCCAACACCAAACGAAGAGATGAAGTAAATATTACTCGAGCTAAAATAGGCCACTACTTTTAACTCATGCTTATCTCATAAGAAAAGAACCAGCCCCAGTATGCGATACTTGCAATGAGACACTAACACTAGAATATAATATCATCATTAATTGCACCAAATACACGGAAGCCCGCAAGATCCTCAAAAACCCCACCTCACTCCATCAAGCACTCAATGAAGACAATACGGACGCAATCAATGTATTCTTCCATAGTATAAACATAAGTCATAAATTGTAATAATTATAATGTTCACTTATTTATATTAATTTAATGCAGGCTAAAAGCCTTTGATGTCGAAGCCTTAATAAATGTATATATAAAAAAAAAATTTTAGTCTAGTCTACTATTAAACTCGGACAATTTTTACAATCATGAATTGACGGTAAATTAATTTATTGTTAACTATGATTTTCATAATAATCATCTGCTTCGTTATACAACAGTACAAATAAATACATTTTTTTTTTTTTTTTTGAATAATAGGTTTTATATTATAGTTATAGGCCAGTGGCCACAATACGTAAAGGCATGATACATTTAATATTTTAAAATACATTGTCATATCATATTATGTTTTTAATAAACATTTGAAAATTTTAAACACCACATTTAAAAAAAGATGTTAGTACAAATATAAAATAAATAAAGAAGTGAACATTCTTCATGAACCACTCTGTAAACGGGATGTCGCTGGTGGATTGGAAATTAATTGCAATGATTTTCCAGATCACATTATTATTTTAAGTTACAATATCGTCTCACGAATTTAATAATATACCGAATTATTTCTTAACTATTTATACAGAAAAACGTTACCAACATAGTATCAAGAACCTATAGTATATTTCTCATTTTCAGGCAAGCCATTTTTGAGTGGGTAGACTAGCATTAATTAGTAGGTATACTTAAAAGTTTAACGTTGTTTACCGAAGGCTTATCGTTTAAAATTATTATTTTGGAATAAATAACCTGAAACGGTTATTTGTTTTTCAATATAATAAATTAAGTGCCAAGGAATATATTTTTATAATATAGATATTCGTCAATTATGTTGATTGAAATATTGTTGAAACGTATATTCTCATGTTAAATGAAAACATTTCTTAGATTTTGAAATATTTTGACAGCTAGGTTCGACATTACTAAACATTTTTTTTTTTTTTTGCAGGTAGTTACTTGTGTTTGACAGAATGCTTTTATACATATTAAATATTCCACTTTACACCTTTTTGTTATAAAGAAGATATTTAATGTACTAATGTAGGTAAATAGACTGTGAATCATTGTACTTATATTTAGTTTGAATATCATATGTATGTGATGTATTGTAAATATACAAATAGAATTTTTGCCAGAAATATCAAACTACACTACATCATGCAATATCGGAAAATTTCTTGAAAAATTAGATATCTAGATAAATATTTGAGATGCTATTAATTAAAACTATGAAGAATTAAAGCTATGGTATAATAAAACATTTTCCAATAAGAGTAAGATTAACAAAACACTTACCGAATGTCTTCTGGCAAAGGACGGCAGAGATAACCCAACCCAACCTAATGACATAGATTTTTCTTCAACTTGAGACCAACATGGTCCAGAAAAATGTCATATGTACTCATTAAAAATGCACGCACTAAAAATCAAAAGAAATCTTTCACGTATCATACTTGAATCGTTTAGTATAAATCTTTAAAATATAATGTATTTCAGAATCGCCAATAATTTTAGTAGTTGAAGCGTACGTGGAAATGAACGGACAAAATAAATACTATCTATATTGTTATAATAAATTACAGAGTATGCACAAACTAGTCGCTACGTATCTTTGGAAACAATACTAACAAATAGGCGATAGGGTTGAAAAAATATATATTTAACCTAAACGCAAATTCCTTCCAAAACATTTAATTTGAATTTCCTTCGCGGCTTTCTTTATTACATCTTATCCCGTAATAGATACTTCAAGTGTCACAGACTCGTAACGTGTAAACTGCGTTCAAAGAACAACCTTTTTGCAACCGGTAAATATTTGTTTGCGTTATCGTTTTTTACGATACGTTTAAACGACATAATATTTACGCGTCGAACATTTTACGGATGAAAATTATAGTGTGGAATAAAAATCAATAAATACTTTGGTTTTCATAAGTAGGTAGCTTTCGGCAGATTTATTATGAAATACGATGCTTCAATGCATCAATGTCGTCGCACCAGTCTTAGAAAACGTCTAGTAGATCAAATATTACGTTGTTAACACTTGTTATTCCTCACATCGCAACATCCGAGCAATATAATATAATATATGTTATTGAAATGCTAGTTAATAAAACTCGAATTAATATGACATACGTGCGTTTGGTCAAACCATTGACAGTACCTTATGTATGTATAGTATTTCAATATTGTTATTATTATTTATGCATTACTGGCTCGGTCGGTTCTATAAATTTTATTATATTTCAACAAATAAAAACGTAAGCTAAAAATGTTTGCACTATGTACGTATACGCGTCTTCGGTATGCTAAACTATAATTATTATTGAATCATTATAATTTCTGATCGATACATTACTTGCTAAACATAATTGGATGGCGTCCGTTATCTTAAAATTTACATGTTGTATAAAATGTTTGTAAAATCAAAATCACAAGAATTCCAATTTTCAAAATATTTTTATTTTTGTGTATACCTACATAGAGTATAGATATACGACCACTTGTCAAGTTTATGATTTGTATCACAATACAACTTTTATAAAAGTAACTTTACGGTTAATTACTTTTGGTATCAGTTGCAGAATTTTCTTATAACATGATAAATATACATTCACGTTTTTCGTTGTCATCTAGTTTATGTTTAGTTAGCTGGCTTTTAATATAAGAGCTATTCAAATAATTGTTTTCTTTATTGATATTAAAACATAGAGTATTTTGATCAAAAACGTATTGGTTTAAATTGAGTGGGGCATTACGGGATAATTTTGTGTATTGTAAATTGGCTGACACCCACGACATAGGTCCACGACGTGTGGCACTCGAAGGTATTCTGAGTGCCCCATTACAAATTTTTAACAAGTAAAATTATATTTATTTATTTTATAATAGTAATGATAATAATAAAATATATATATATATATATATATATATTTGGTGGACCGCTTGCAGATGATAGCTTACCAAATTGGCACGTCGAACAAAAAAGGTTGGGCATCACTGTGATGGATAAACAACATTTTTACCGTCAAAAAAATACAATATTAACACGCGTTTCGTGTATTAAAATTATGCATGTCAAATACGCTTGTGACGTGAACACGTCAACTCTGTAAATGAAAATTTAATTAATATAATAACCGATAAGAATCGGTATTAGTTGATGTGGCTTGCCGTTTGTATTGTGCTCTATTTATCTGACATTCGTGGTTGCAACCGATACGTATGGTTTAAGGGGGAGGGGGTAGATCAAGAGTTGTTCACAACACAACATTTCACAACCACACCCTTCTCCTGGTCAATCATCAGATGTGCAATTGCACTTAATGCACATAGTATATCACTTTATACAAACAACTGCCTATATAAACGAATTTAATAAATTACTTGTCTGAAGTAAAAAAAAAAAAAAAAAATACTAATATAAATTTAGGTTTATGGTTACCTGGGTGGTGCCGTCTACGTAATTAATCGACTTAATATTGCATTTAAGTGGATTATAAAATGTTTTCAGCAAAGTGGAGCAAATTGAATTTCAATCACTAAAGTTTGACTTTGGACTAATGCCGATGGAAGCGTCGTTGATATAATAGTTTGCCAAGCATTAATGTTATACACGTATAATCCAGTTTAGTCTATTCATATTCATATATTATACGAGTTCAATACCGGGATGTTATAAATAATATATTATCTTATAAAAATCACAAATTTCATAATAATTGTTGATAGCGTTAACTATGTCCGGAAACATTAATAGTCTTAGTCACAAACACCAGTATCATGATATACCCGCAACATTAATATTATAGCTAGCGTATGATTGAAATTATTACTATGGAACTATCATTCCACCAATTCCCGACGGAGATGAATTTCGTATTTTTCTTCTGATTAACACTGCTAACCGATGAAGTATTAATTACGACCGATTGTTGTTTTGATTTCAGGTTGAAGTAAACGTCCGCTGTTTGGAGGGCGTAAGAAAACTGGTGTTCAAATCAGCATTGAGCTGTTCATGTTACCACTGCAAGAAGGAGTGATTTTGATTTTCTTGTTTAAACATTTAACCACGCCGCGGAGACACTGAATATTTTTATTAGAATTTTTAATTATCAACAAAACGCCTTTATTATTGTATAACAATATGAGTACTCTATAGTTACCTTGATCGTAATTTATAGCTCATAATAAATTGATTAATACCTTTAACACTGTACCTAATAACATAAATATACTCGTTTGTACAGTTCGACACACGACGCCGAGTCCAAATATTATAATATTATAGTATTAGTTACACGCACATTATAGATTTGGATGATTAGTCTTACTATTTTCAATAATTTATGACGATACATAATATTATAAATTATAATTAGACGTTTGAATGATAATGATGATGATTTTTTTGTTCAATAAATTTAAAAATTCACGCAACAGCACGCTGCAGTACAATTTATTTCTTTCCATTTTTCCTATTCGGTCTGCAACGTATGAGACTTATTTAAGCACACGTCAAGACGTAACTCATCACTAAGTAAAAACCAAAATACTTGGTAAGTATGTATTTATTCAGCACTGTGGGTGTACGACAACAGGTTGCTAACAGGATCGTTAATCCAAAATCGATGTCAGATTCGTTTAACACGACCAGTAGAAGTGATGCACCGCACCAGTTTTGTGTTCCAGCTGCGAATTTGTTATACCGTTTTTTATTTCGCCTACATTTTTGTGCACTCATCCACCAGCTGACGAAATTCATAACACTTTTACGTTAACTCGAAAGTTGCAGTTTAACTGTTTAAATAGGATTTAGTGCGTTTCTATATACGAAGCGTACGTAATCGTAGGTACTCAAGGTAGTAGGTACCTACATATTGGTTGGTCGGGTGGTCAACGGAATCTGACAGTAAATTCGAGTTTTCCGATTGTACGTCATTAATAACTATCTGACACACGATTATCGCGATTATAAATGAGGATAACAGGAAGGTTTTATTTCCCGAGATTCAGGTAAAACATATTTATTTTCTCAATTCATATATGCACGGTGTGATAAATCAGGCGCTTATTAGTTGCCAATTAAAATATACGAATCGTCTACCATTCTTAACGTTAATAAAATATTAATATACCTCAGTACACATATTTTAGAAGAGCTCAAATCCTAAAAAACAAAAATATACAAAGTTAATTATTGATTTTTTTTGAATACCTACATCGATATTGTAATGCACAGCTAGTTAATTTCAAGTTTGTGGCAATTTAAATCCACATCCTCACAGTGGTCGAATGTAAAACTATATTAATATTTTTATTTTATTCTTTTAAATCTTACACATGAAAAATCGTTGCAGTTTTCGTTTATTGTGAATAGTTTTTAATAGTCGGTTTATTTAGTATTTTTAATATATTTATAATTTTGGGGTTTTTAAATACATATTATTATATATCCTACGACCTTCAGGTCCTGGTAATAGTAGTAACCTACATGTAAAGCAATATATTTGATAAAAAAATAATATTACGTTATAATATTATAATTATTAGGGAGCGAATTGAATGCAAATCGCATTTCTTTCTGAATGCCCGAAAATATTGCTTTTCAAGCACAAAGTTCATTTCATACTTCAAGGAAATAAAGAATGTAACTTTTATTTTGTATTTTTTTGAATTTTAAGACAGTTAAATTTTTTGATATTTTAAGTGCATTTTTATGTTTTTAAGTCATATTTATATAGGAATAGAAAAAATTCGATAAAAATATAGATTAACATTCATTCTAAAAAATAAAAATAAATATTTATTATGATTTTACCCATCAGAAAAAACGCTGACTCCAGACGAAACTATTGTTGACACGTGTAGATATACCTACGTATATTTATATACATGTTACAGTTAAAACCCGAAATCCGTCGAGTACTGACATACAAGTTACAACATATTATATGCAATTAGGTAAAGATAAGATAAGCTATTTATCTAAATTTTAATTTTGTATTGCACTGTTGAGTTAACTGAATGCAATTTTTTATAAGTTTTAAGTTTAAAATTGTGTTTTTATTGAATTTAAATACATTTTGGAAGTTTTAGAACATTTTTTTAGTGCATTTTTTCGTGTATTGGTACTGTATGTTTTTTTTTTGTATGTGTATAGTCGTATTGTTTTAGATCATTTTTCTTATTTCTTAAGGCAATAAAGCCCGTTCCCTTATTATAATATACGACTCGAATATTTTTGATTTCTGCGAACTAGCGGCGTTAGTGTGGTTATTGCTGCAATGAATATTAAACCGCATCGGTATTGACAGTTTTGATTATTTCGAAATCAAAAACTCTACTCGGATGCGAATCGAGAGAGAAATTCGGAAAATACAAACTGCGGGGTTATTATTTCACTATTCGTAAGTTTCATCTTTGTTCAAAATCATAACTAGAGCCCGGAATTATATTCTTTTGCATATTTTTTTTTGAGTCTATGCAGTCAGACGGGGGTTCGAAATTTTTACGAATCATGAAACAGGTGTAATAATGGCAAAAGTTTTTTTTGCATATTTGAGAATATTTCAAGATAAAAGATTATTTCATATAATAAAGAATATTAGAGAAAATATTGATCAATTTGTATAGATGCTCGTTCTTTTTGGTTGCAGTGACGTAAATACTATAAATTATATTATGTCCGATAATAGTGATAATGATATGATATTGAAAATATACTTTATATTTATATACCATCGTCCATCGTATATACGATTGTTATACCCTACGTGGCTACGTATAGTAATGTGCTGCAATTCACTGTAGTACATAAGATATGTGACTTATTCTAAGATAACAATGCCTGACAAAAAATGGAATTACTACACAAAAATAGCTAGCTCCAATCTTGTATCAGTTGTATCGTAGTATCTATTTATATCAGTTTTTTTTTTTATTATTTGCTTAATTTTGTTGCATATTGAGAATATATTAATAAAAAAGCATATAGTTTTGGTATATTTTATTATGATTTTTAAAGAATATTGGAAGAATATTTTCAACTTTTTAAGAGATATTATATATAGAATCTTATTTTGGCTTTTTTTAAAGAATATAGTTCCGGGCTCTAATCATAACATTATCTACAACAAACGAAAACATCACGTCGAGTCAATCACGAAACAGTGTAGGGTTTCCAAATAGGATTTCGAAATCAAGGTCTATTATGTATGTTCAAATAAGTTGGCGTACATGACGTTATGTATTCACCGGGATCGATATTATAGCCGTTGGGTAGACAATTTGCGGAAAATAAAAATATGTGTTCACCACTGAATGCGGTGTACTTGCGGTGTACGATTTATAGACGAGTAATAATAATATACGATGTAATACGCACGCAGAGAGGTAGGTACATATTTTTAATAATATATCATACTGATTCGAATCCTCTGAAAACCGAGTTGTAGAAATTGACTTTTTTTTTTTTTGCAACGGACATTTCTGAATCGCTGAAACGCGTGTTAAGTAACCAAACGCACAGTAGGTAGTAGTAGTTCTTAAAAATATATATTTTCCGAGAAAAATAATCACTCACAAGCAGATCAATTTCAATTTTCGACTGAATAAAAATGATTTTACTTCCACGTAATGATTGCGAATATTCCGCATATTTTATGATATGATGCAGAGGTAGCTATATTATACAGATTATGATGCTGGGCAAGTTGAATATGATATATTTAAAATCGGTTAAATAGTTAACCTAACAATATTTCTCGATTTTTTAAACGGCTTAAGCAATTGGCATTCCGATACGTCAATTATTATGCTTACGAATAAATAACGAGACCACATGCATTTTGTTAGTAACAATATTATCATACTGTTTTATTTAAAATATAAAATTTAAAACGTATCTTTATATTTCAAGTAATATAATAATGCATATTGCACAAAATCCGAATGGCTTAAATTCATATAAATAAAAATAAAATAAAATGTAACCTTAATTAATTTTATTTTTGATCACGCTTATTGAGTAAGTTTTTTTTTGTTCATATACAATAATACAAATATAGATTATACAATTTTCAAAACGAATGATCAGCATTATGTTCTGTTTATTTATTTAAACAAAAAAAACTCTAATAAATTATTCATGATTGAGAATTTAAAATTTAAAAATTGTATGCAATGATGTGGATAACATAATACATATATTATTTATATATTTGTATTAATATGAATTAATTAATAGTTATATTAACATAATGCCTATATACTTATCTTCATTGTGTTTTTTAATTATATATTACTATATTTTGTATATTATTTTATATACCATACTACACCAGGGATAATTTATAAATAACTTTAAGTTATTAGAGGAAAAATTTTTAGAACTTAAAAAATTAGAGGGCCAGAGAAAAAATAAGGTCATTAAAGATAACTATTTTGAATATAAAAACTTAATTTTTTTTTTTTGATTTTTACAAATTTTTTAATGTGAGTACCTATTGAGTTAGTATGACTGCAAATGATAACGTAGAAAAATCAGCTTCAATATCGGAAGTGGAAATACGATTACACAAAGTAGATTAGTGAACTAATTATGTTACTAAACTACAACAAGCCTACCAACGCCTTCCAATGTTATTTCCTATATTCTAAACAAAAAATCACTTATACATAAAAAATGTTCAATATTAATTTACAAGCAATTACTACGGTCACTAATTACCTACGCTTGTCCTATCTGGGGTAACTGTTCAGCCCCCCACTTAAGAAAAATTCAAATTTTTCAAAACAAAATATTGAGAATAATAACGAACGCACCATGGTTCATACGTAACGAAAACTTACACAAAGACCTCCGAATTACCAAAATTAAAGATCATATAAGAACCCTTGCCATAAATTTCCATAGTTCACTCCACAAATCAACAGGCTCAATTCTCTTCAATCTACATATACGTCCACCTGCACAAAGACGTCTAAAACGTGGCCGTCCGCATGACCTTATTCGTTAATTACTATTAATTAAATTTTAAACTAGAATGTAAATATGTAAAAATGTAATTATTGTTTATCTACACTAATATGTTTGTCTAATTATGTCTAACCAACCTTAACTATATTGCTATCGTCGTCTTACTATTGATTATCACTATCACTACTATACTGTTATCACGTTAAAATAGCCAAAAATGAATATTACTTATTATCCATAGATGTAGATAGCCTATCGGCTAGAAATGTCTTATTGTAAAATAAATAAATAAAAAAAAATTATGTTTCATCAGTTATAAGACTATGATTTTTTTTTTTTGATTTGATATGCTTTATATTAGAAAATGTACATTTGCAAAATATGTAAGTCATTTCAATCATAGATAACGTTTCTAATGAAAAATCTCGTAAAACAGAGTATTTTTTAATGGCTATTTTTTTTCCAAGCACATTATATCAACCATAGTGTAGGTAATTAAACAATTTCATTTAATGATGCGTGAGTTCATAACTACTTCAAATCGTGTTTACTGTTTAGAATCCTACAATTTATTATTGTGCTCACTCAATAACATTTATCGTATAGATACACAACAATACTTTTTATCTTGTGTAAACTTTAGATTTTTTTCAAATATATTGCTATAGAAACTGAAATTATTATTATTTTTTGAGTAAAAAAAACTCAAAATTGTTTAAATAGGTAAACTTTTTGTTGTTGTTGATATTTTTTATTATAAATTAATTCTAAATTACTTATACACAAGTTAAACAAATTTTTTGTATTTACGGTAAATATTTTTTAAGTATAAGCGGCATAACCAATATATAGTGTTTAATCTCCCTGTAATTTAAAAATATGGTGAATATTTTGTGTAAGTGGTAAGGCGTTATACTGAGATTGTGAAATCTCCCTGAAAAGTGCAATACGGTAAATACTTTTGTGTGAGCAACAAATTGGCGAATAACGACTGCACGTGTAATCCCCCTGTAATGTGTAATACGAGAAATCGACATTCTTTGAGTGGAAATTTCCGCTTGCACGCGGTGTAATTTATTACCGTGTCGAAAAAAAAAATAACTGTGAACATGCAAATATGTACTACTCTTGCAACCGACACATATTTCATATTTGGTAGAATTATTTGTCATGTATCTAATGTTTTTTTTTTTTTTTTTAATCAAATAATTTCAGTGCTGAAATAACGCCTAAAAGGGTGTAAAACTTGAACATGTTTCCGTCTTACAAACATAGAACACATCAAATTGTACGTTTTGAATAATTTAGTTGATTATGTAAATTTTAGGGTGAATTGGCCTGTTACCAATTTTAGAAGTATTAAGTAATTTTTTTTGTTGATGACGTAGGTTTGTAATTTTTGTTAGTGCATGGATTTTAAGTTTTTAGAATTTATAAGCTGTTTGAAAATCATATGATCGTATTTTTTATATTTAATCAATAAATATGCCAGATTGTAGAAATTTAGACTAAACAAATTATTCTGTGTACTATTATGATAAACACTGCACCAGTCTCAAACCACGTAAATTATCTGTAATTATTACCTACGAATTTGACTTAAACGTTGCGTAGTATTTTATTATATCATCACGTTGTAAGCAAAATGGGCTCCTGATTAGAGATGTAGAGTTACACAGGTATAGGATGGATTATTCGCTATTTTTAAAACATTTATCGCAGCCCCCGGAAGTCACGAATTAAATATTACAGCTACCTAAATCGTGTAGGCTACACGAATTGTTGGCTATGTAATTTAACTAACGCTACAGCCCGTTGTTGGTCGGACGTATTTGTACTTTTGGTTTCAACCATTAATGTGTGCAGATTATTATACTACTTATTTGTTTGGTCAAAGACAAAATCCGACTATTTAGACTCGACTTAGTATATTTACTTGGCTTTGTGTAAGCTGCAGGTAGTCACAATGTTAAATTTTAGACATAAATAAATTATTTATAATCTTTTTAAGATTTAAGATCTTTTTTAAACTTTGGAGTATGAAGATACATAATATTCGTTTTTACTTAACCATCTAAGAATAATTAATCGTAATCCATAAGGATTCTAAATTACGTAATAGGTATATAATGTTTTTAGTGTTTTTACATCTTAAATCTCCGTGAACCTTGGCTAATTTTTGTGTATACATTTCATTTGCAATATAAAAAAATGTGTAATTTGAACATCGAAAGTACCTACGTAAGTTGCAAATAAGACGTTAAAATGGTTTTGTAGTTACCCGTTTAATAAAACTCAAAATACGCATTATCATTTTTTTTGTTTGGTAAAAAATATTTATGAATCATTTTAATAATTTGGTCTGGTTTATAAATTTATGAAAGAATATGTGTTATCAACATATTATATTTATCTATTTTTATGTAAACTTGTACCTGTGTTTTATTTCAATATATAACTATACTGAAAATATCTAAAAAAAAAAAAATAAAAGTGTATAGAAACACAGAAAATATATAGATATGAAGAAGAATACATAAATAAAATGAGTCAAACAGTCAAATATTTTATGCAGGTTGGATTTTTCCTTTTTTATTTAATCATGTAAAAGTTGTCTTTTAATTTGAACACTAATCTAAAAATGATATTAAGCTAGTCGAAAAGCAATATACTTTTTTATTTACAGAAGCTATTGTTTTTATCGTAGATTTACTATTATTGTTGAAATATAATAAATATGAATATATAGTGATCATTCGCATATTTATTGTTGGTTATTACTTGTTAATAATATAACTATGCTACTTGAATATTGTTAGACGAATGTCCATTAACTAAGCAATTAATCTGTATTCAGATTTATGAATATTGAATAGCAATATGTACCTATAGACTTATTTATTTTCCAAAAACTGATTTTTCAACTATCATTTTTCATAAACAGTTTATATGAAATTTCTCAACCGTTTCAATATCGATAGTTAATAAAAAATACGTAATTCATTGAAAATGTGATATCACATTTTAAGTAAATATATTATAATATTACGGTGTAAAGGAAATGATTAGTGCATGTTCATGGAGTTGTAGACAGCCAATCGGTGACGTCAACGATTCGATACATAATTTCAACATTGTAAAATATAGCTCAAGACTTTGCGTCATTCACTATTTTCGTGACGAACTTTGAATTTTGATATTGTTTGATGACGTAAACGATAAATTGTTGTAGGTACTAAACTATAAGCTATTCTTTAACATTTCCGGAAATTTTTACTCAACACTTTTATGGTTTTACGCGAACGATCAGACGAAGGGAATAAATAATTTTTAATGCGATTTAACGTCAGATTATTGCGTATTATTATTTTATACGATAAAGTTTGTTTTGATGTACATAAAAGGTTAATTAAATATATGCTCATATGTGCACGCATTTTATAATAGTTTCTACACTTTCGATAAGATTTTCGTTTATTATTACTGAATTTTTACGCTTATCCGATATCGTTAAAATGAAACTAAAATATTTATTTAGTAATTATATAATTTTTGTTGGTCATATAATGCCAGTGTAGGTTATTATGTATGTGTACACTATCTGTTAACGGCATGTTTGAGACCATTAAAAAAAGGTTAGGTAGAGGTTAGGAGGCGACTTAACCAAATCCGACCCACACAATATTAAATTATTAGTTTTTAAACACGTCCTACACTACACTCAGTATATACACTAAACACACCTCTCGACATCCCATGTATGAAGTTAAAAGTATACCACTAGGTATTAAGATATATTATATCACGAATTTCTAGGTGGATGTAGTTGCGATTATATAATGCAATATAGATTCGATGATATATAAATACAACAAATGCCAGTGCATTCATAAAGTTACTTACAATTTAAAATTCAAATATAGTATTAACGACATTTCACGCACATTAACCAGCATCCACTGCATTGCTAAAATCAATACAATACCTAATTTCAAGATAAAAAAATATTTTTATTTACATTTCACTTTGATAATGATTACTATTGGGCTGAGATTGTGTTAATTATACATTGACAATGTTAATGACAGTGCGTAGGAACTGCCTCTCCAATTTAGGGGGGTACACCACTTTTTTTTATTCAAATTGACGACTTCAGGTGTTTTTGGGTGCAATTTTCGTGTATAATTTAATCGGAGAACACTCGAAATGCTTCTCTATAAAAAAAAATAATATATTAATTTATTCTTTTATACTATTGATTATTACATTGATTTTCATAATACGTTTGGAAAAAAAAAATATTTTTATTTTCGTATGACATCTACAAAATATCTTCGAAAATTATTTTTTGAATTACATTAATAATTTCGTTAAAATTATAACGAGAACTTTCACTAAATTGAAATATATTTTTATTGTTTTTCATAAGTTTTTTGGCGGGAGACAGGAAAAAAAAATGTACTCTCAATATCAGATTAGTTAGACAGAAACTAGTACAAGAAAACTAGCCGCTCTACCAACAATAATATAATCGAATAAATTAAAAACAAAATAATAATAAGATGAATCTTTTTTTTTTTACCACTGATTTCGAATAAACTAACTTCGTCAGCAATGTCAAATAGTTATGAAAAAGTTAAGATATTTAAATGATTAAATATAAAGTTAAATAATATGGATAACAATAGATACTTTTATTTGACCATATGAATCCAAAAACATTTTTACCCTAAATTAAATTATCTATAGAAACTTTGAAAAGCACCGAAATATTATACTCTTGGTGTAGTACATAAGTAATCATAGTCTATAACAGGTAAACTTACCGTTATGAATTATTAAAGGTCTCAACAAATGTAAGTGTCATTCAGATATTATGTAGATATAACGGAAATACGATGGACGAATTTCACAACTAAACACACTCATTTCCATCGATTCACGGATGAAAGAAGAAATTCAACGTACCCAAAACGCATGTCTCGGACTGGACGCTACCACCATCGCTCGGATTCTAAAATTCTAAGAAAAACCAGTCTATATAAAAAATCTAAAAAATTGTGTATACTAATTGTGACTAATGGCTTTTGCTGCTGATGTCAAGTATGATCAATAAAAAAAAAAAAACATATACAAAGTTGAATTTTTAAAACCTATAAATACATACATTAATGATTCTAAAAGTAAGTTATTTATAGTACCGTGCGAGCAGCCGTACCTAACGCACGTCGTTATCGTAACCCTTAGACATACTCCTTGTCCTGGTGAAGTTCTATACGGCCTTCCGATTCCCTACTCTCCAAAAACCAAATACCTCGGCCTTATTCTTGATCTAAGATTAACGTGGGCTCATCACATCAGAACTAAAAGATTAGCTTTGAATCATCGTCTCCGGTTACTTAAAACTTTACTATGCAATAATAAATACACTTCCACTAAAACTAAGCTTCTTATATACAAAACGCTATTAAAACCAATATGGACCTACGGCCTTCAGCTTTGGGTCAATGCGAAAAAGACAAATATTCAGAAAATCCAAACCTTTAAAAATATTGCACTTAGAAAACTGATGAATGCTCCACCTACGTTTCAAATCATACACTACACACTGACTTAAAACTCAAAACAATTAATGAGGAAGAAAAAATCTTTTATAAAAGATTCCATTGTCACCTAAATAATCATCCAAATCAACTTGTTAAAAACTTGGCCACTCTCACGATACCTGGAAATCCTCCGAGGCGTTTGAAGCGTAAGCGGTGCCGTGATTTCTTAAATTAAATTAAACTATTCAAGCTAACAGAAAGTGTCATCAATGGGTGGCTCCTTTCAACAACATTTCATGACCTGTTAACTTTTAGCATATAATCCTATTATGTCTAGATATAATTCATGATACAGATTGTTTATTTCTTGTAAAAAAAAAGAAGAAGTTATTTATGGATTTTGAAAGATGTAGGGGATAGCGGAGTTAGTTGTTACACTTTTGACTTATCGATTTTTTATAATTTTTCTTTTACTACGATCATAATTTTTGTGACACCATTCTATTAAGTATAACTTCTTGGGTATCTTTTTATGAATGTAAAATAAAAAAAAATTAATTTTTAATACTAAAAAACCCCTGGTAAAGTCACTAAGTCAAAATGTAACAACCTACCCCCGGGTGTGGTAAATTGTTATAGTCCAGGGGCACATTGTTACATTCTACATTTCGAAATATTATTACCCAAAACAAATAAGAAATCAACAGTAACAGTAATGATAAACATTTTATAATATAATATAATATAATATATTTATAATAACTAAATATAAATAAACAATTTTCCTTTTTATGAGTATTTATAGTAATGTAGTCCTGTTGAATACAAATAAATATAGGTAACTGCCTTATTTAAAAACAAAATATAAATAATTGTTAAAATAACATTGTTATAATTTATAAGTAATATAATATAATATAATAAAGTATTATATTATAAGTCGTTGTATAGTTATAATATGATGTAGTACTACATAATGAAGAATTATTAAATGACAAATAATCTCACCTTGAATTTGTGCGTTGTAAAAAAAAACGCATGTCGCGGAACAAAAGTTACTTTTGATAACAAATTACAGAAAAACGTTGTCAATTCAAAACACAGATAAAATGTACTCGATATTATTACAAAACATATTATTATGTAATTAATGATAATGTAATTTTTTCGTCCAGTCTCCGCAGTGTTACTATAATTAGAAGTATAAAATATCTTCACTGTAACAACTAACCCGTGTAACAACTAACTCCGCTCTCCCCTACATTTCCATTGAAAATCAACTTCGACCTTTCGGTTTTTGAACCGTGAGATTTATTATTTGATTTTCATAGTTTTAAAATAAGATTACACGTGAATACATGATCAACAAACCGAATATCGTTAAGAGTTTAAAGAAGATGTTTTCGTCATAGAAAATGTTTTTAGTAGTTGCGTCTACGTCAAATGTTTGTGGCGTTTGTGCAGTATTTAGGCCATATTTATAGGGCCTATATTAATATTTTAACCCAAACATGAACGCTGCTCATATATCAATTAAATGTCAATTATGATCAAATAATAATGTAACGTTGTAAATTACAAAACTGTTTGCACGTCAAATCAATTTTTCTGTAGAAAAGCTTGACCCTGAAAAAATATAATGTCACCAACAAAAGTCAACAGTTACGTAATTTTAGTTTCCACTATACAAGGACAAATACATTTTTTAATATTTAATTTTTTTTTGTTTATGTTTATTATGTTATGTACTCTACAGTCTATTAATTGTATTATCTATATTCGTTGTGTATATGATTGAAAAAATATGTTGTGTATCTTCGAACACGTATAGCTTCTTCTGTCATCTACGCAAAGCAAGCGGCTCACAACATTTCGGGTTAAATGTCGACCCCGTCAATCGAAGACTAAAACGTGGTCGTCCTCATGACGTCCTAAATAAGATTATCTTCAATTAAAATTCTATTGTATATCGTTCATTGCTTGTAACACTATCTTAAATCTATTAGTGTATATCGCTAATTGTTTAACCTAGTTATTTACTAGGTCATATATTATGTTAATATCGTTTTTATAAATAGCTAAACAATTTGTAAATTATACCTAAGTTTTCTACGACTTTGTTAGGAAAACTTTATAAATAATAATAACAAAATAAAAATCGAACACGTAAGCTTTTTTTTTGATGAATTTTAACCGTTCTCGAAATAAATTGACATACGTGTTCGTTCCAAACGGACATGTTTATTTAAATCACTGATTGCGCAGATGTGGAATAAATATACGACTAATGTTTTTTTTGTTTTTCATTTGTCAATAATTTGAGAAATCAATTTATTATTTAACAGCAAATACAAAAATCAGATTGAAGTACACGCTTGTATTTATTTAAAAAGTCACCTAGGACGATATTTTATGTTGTGCACGGTGCACGTTAAAGTGTAACGAGAAAAACAAACATTTTTGTCGAATATTTAATTTGGGTCCTTCATTTTGATCATATAAAATTATTATTTTAATGATTATCTCATACAAAAACGAACATTTTAATGCACTGTTTACGATGGTTGTACGAGTAAACACAACATTAGTATCAACACACAAATTGTTACGAAAAATCGTCAGTAAAATATATTATGAAATATTTTTAAAAATACGCCATGATAACATAAAACTATTGATATAAGACATCAAATCGAAATATTTATTCAGTCATATTTCTCTGAGAATAAGCGAGTCTGATAAAATGTATGTTGCACTAAAACGTAAAGACATATAACCCTATAAAAAGCATTACTCATAGGTCATATTTTTATGTCCATACTTATATAATATATAAAGATATTATCTTTATTTCATAAAAATGTTAAAACTCAAATAGTTCTCAATTTGTATTGGTTCTTATTTTATTAATTATTTATATATCAAATTTTAATTTAGAAAATTATTATATTTTACAGTGGATAATCGTTAGTAATAATTAGAATACTAATTAAAATTAAAATTATACTTTGAATACATTGATCATTATACATTTTGCTTGTTTAACCTTGTTTATATTAATTCCGATTTCTGGTGCTTTCAAAAAAATGTCTCTTTTAGTGACACTCAAGTTAACACTGTAGTAATTTATTATACTATTTTACAAACATTAATATTAGTAACCAACTCAACGAATCGATAGGACGGCAAGGTGGACGGAAACAAGGTTATACATTATTTTAACAACTTAATAAAATGTAATTTTTCAACATTCCGTATACAGTATACTACAATTATACTTGTAGTTTTTATAATCGTTTTGTCTTCAGAACTTCTGAAAATAATTTGGTATCTATACGTATTATATTTACTAATGTAAGGGTTTCATTTTTACCATTTTAAAATATTTAAACGATTTCCAATGTAAACCTATTATACTCGACACTCGTATATACTCGTACTTCGAATATCATTTTAGAATTATTTTTTTTTGACAACCGATATTCAAAGCGTATGACACATAAACAAATAAATGACTCACACAAATAAAAACGTTCTAAAAATTCATAATAATAGAATTAAACTTTCTGCTTTCGATCATAAATTGTATTTTAATAAATGTAATCAGTAATGTTTTTGTTTTAAAAAATAACTCTCAAATAAAAAAATAATAATATTAAACGGGGGGGACTTGGATATACCCAATTGTAAAGCAAACAATTAGTGTTCAAACATAGCCAGTGTCTTAATCCAGAGGCTAAATTAATATTTCCCATGAAAAATTTGGAGGGTTGACTTAATTGGTATTGTCTTAATTTGAGTTAATTGAAAATTAACATATAGGTAGATAACAATTAATTTTATATAATTTCTTATCTTAATTGCATATTAATTTTTTTTACGTTGAGCAGTATACGCAGCACACGAGCGATTCCCAAACTTTTTTGCGCAGTGCCTTTTTTTGGACCAAATATGTCCACGGTGTTGCTGTGAATGAAAGATAGGACAAACAACTATTACTCTGCAAGACAGTCACAAGTATATGCAAATATTATAGTTGGATACACTTACATGGGATTTAAATCGATATGATTTTATGTTTGTGTTACGTTACGCAACAGTCGACATTGTGACCTTCATACAATAACACTATCCACACAATACAGTAATAAACTAATAACTTGAACAAATTATTTCGATTTTGATTTTATTTGATACTATTTAGGTGAAAAATAATACCTGAATATTATACAATATTATAGACACTAGCTCATTAAATATAAATCACCTGCATTTTTCTCATACAAAAATACACGTGATTTATTAAAATGTACCTTTGCTGGTCATACATACGCTCGTTTCCGTGAAAATACCTATTATATTATATTAAAATGTAATTTAAATATTTCAAATTCGAAAATGAAAATTGTATGTGGAATATTTACGAATATTTGCATTTAAGAATTAATATAATGTTATAACATTTCATTGCACGCGATCAATCGCTGTTGCAGTGGATTTACCGATGTCGGACGGACGTTTCGTTCAGATGTTTTAAGTCCGGGATTTGAACACCGCTCAAGCTTACCTGAACCAAAATCGATCCACCGGACCATTCAATAATGAAGTGACACTTGCGATCCGAATCCATAACGTTTGAGCGACAGCCCGCAGCGATTTTCAATATTGACGTAGGTATTATTGACGCGACAATATTGTGTTGATGTACCTACGCACAATAAGCCCATGTCTCGCGGATATAAAACGCGCGCGTGCATACGCTCCGGGACATTAAACATATCCGGTTAGCTGAAGGTCGTCGGGCATAATATCATCCGTACTGTTTGTGAACATACCAAACGTATGTGCCCGTAAGTACGTTTGCGTACACGAAAAGCCGTATAGCAACCGTGGTGGACGGAAGTGATATGGGCCGACACGTTACCGTCACCCGCAATATCCGGAAGTGGACGCTGGTCGCCGTGGCCATGGTAAGTTAAGCAGTGTACAAAAACAATTTTACACACACACACCCATTTTACACAATTTATATATTAACAATAACGAGTGTTTGCGTGTGAGTCATCGTAGTTTTCCAATGCTAGAAATGGGATTTATTTATTTAAATTTGCTGACGGAATTATAAGAGATTTATTATATTGCTGGACGTTTGTATCGTGAAATACACTCTAAAGTGCAGATGAGTTAACCCAGTCAAACAACATTATGATTATTGATTAATAACAAGATTAAAGTTGTGTGGAAAAACTTGTTGCCTGATAAAATATGGTTGAAAATCAAACATAAGTACTTCTCCTGAGTCTTCGAAGCATTAATTTTGCATGGCATGTTTTTAAATACATCTTAAAACGTTACTATAGTCATTCGAACATTTATGAACATTCGATATCAGAATCACAATTTGGAAATTATTATATGGCTGGAATATTTTTGAAATATTCTGAAAACTTTTGGCGAGTTAAGTGAATTTTTCAGTAAATCGAGTCCAATTCCGAAAACGACAAATGGTGAACCTAATCTCAGTCTCAGTTCGAATCTTAATGTGAGATAAACAAATATTATACAATTGTTTTTATTCGATATCCAATTTACCTTAACAGTAAAAATGAATTAGGTTAGCACTACGAAAAAAAAAAATTAGTGAAATGAAAAAAAAAAATGAATACCTATTTCGTACAAGAGGTGTATACTAGTGGACATTTAATAAATCCGCTGATGAGTATAGGTCATTCGAACACGCGTGTTTCGTCTATAAATTATATTATTTTAAATAATACTACGTGCTTGGCGTGTGAAAAAAATTAAATAATAATAAAATGGCTTGTTTAATGGAAAAAAATAATTAAAGGCTCATGAATTATTCCCATACGTCACGCACCATGTCGGTGGCTTGTCTGAGACCGGCTGTCTGCAGTCGATGCGGTCCCAGAGGACTCGAAAATACCGTTGACCGTGTTCCATGTTTGACACTGAACATAATGATTGGGTTAAAAGCAATAAAACGCTGTGGTGGTAGGTATCAGTACAAATATGGTCCAATAGTGTCTTCGGATTCGTAGTCCGTGTCGTTCGGTAATAACATTAATATTAGTTTTTTGATATTTTTTGAATAATTTATAATAGCTGAAAAATCTTATGGGACGGAAGGCACAAAACAATGTATTTCACGCAATTAACAAACCATTGAAAACATATTATTTCATACATATACATCAATATGAGATTTTTATTTTCAGTTTGTGTAAACAGTTGTTTGCCCGGCTCCTTACACCCGGCTAAAAATCTTAAAACGGTTTGAACTCTTTCCTGTGATTACACCCTGTCACATCGCTCGCACTGCAACAATTGCCCATAAATATAATTTGATTGTTTAAGTCAGTAATTTAAATTGTTTATCTATCTATCCCGTTTATCCTTTTCTTTTTCAGCCCTTCGACAGTAAAACATAAATTGCATAGATGAAAATTAATTTGAGAATATTAATGAATGAACTATTTTGCTTTTTATATTTTCTAAAAACATGATTTTGTATTATCATTTTATTATTAACGTATTATTGTTTGTACGTTTGTTGACAAAAAACTTATCGGTGTTAAGATTTTTCAATCTGGAAAATAATACCTATCAATAACAAAAATGAACGGTTGGAAAAAAATCTTTGAGATTCAAGACATGTTAAACCTACGACTGTAAGATCGACCTATATGACTTTAGTTTATATGTCCAATAGTCATCCTATTATTATAATTGAATGGTTTCTGGTTTTATTTTTTTATATTCTAAGCAGGACAATGAATGTTTTTATTTTACAATGATGTATGATTTTTAAATAATTTTTGTTAATTTGTGATTTAAAAAAAAAAAAAATAGTAACCGTATAAACTTGAGGTATTCCACTTTTGCTTTATTTATCATTGTACCAAATCTTTAATATTTTCAAAATATTAAGACTAACTTTTAGCTAATTGTAAGCATTTAACCTGTGGATACAGGTTATAAATAAAACAAAATAATATTATTTACACTTTTTATTATATAATACGTATATACGTTGCAGATATTATTCAGGCTTTAAGGTCATCTTGCCATAATAAAAATTCCCTACCATTCTTCTTTATTCTTCGCTGCTTCTATTTAGTCTTGATATCCATAGTTTTGTCTTCTGATATTGACAACACCGTAATCTTGATTACATTTTCACGATTTTTACTTTCGCGTTTTTTCACGATTTTCACGTGGACTCGATATTCTAAAAAATATAACCAGAAAGCGATAACATACTTATCCATCTTATTCAATTCCCTAATAAAAATCGGTTACTTTCCAACCGAATCGAAATTAGCTACAATAACACAATAATTTTGTTCAGAAAATCAGGTAAAGACAACTCTAACGCTAGCAATTACAAACCTATAAGCCTTCTGTCCTCAGTTTCAAAAGTATTTGAAAAAAATATTCACTTAAGGCTTACCAATTACCTAAATGCAATAAATGCTATCCCGCATTTCTAATTTGGATTCAAATCAAACCAATCCACCGCTCAAAAACTTCTTCGCCTAACAGTGCATATAAATGATGGATTTGAAAAAAACTACATACAGGTGCAGCCTTCTTAGATGTCGTCCAAGCCTTTGATCGGGTCTGGCACCACGGACTTTTATATTAATCAAAAACATTAAGCACTCCAACTGCAATATATAATCTAATTAAATCCTACCTCTCCGATCACTGCTTTAAAGTTCGAATCAACGATACCACATCGGAAACTAAACAAATTAATGCAGTAGTACCAAAAGGTTCAACAATTTCACCTTTACTTTTTAAACTATACGTTTCGGACTTCCCAACAACGAATAATACTGAAGTAGCACTTTATGCTGATGACAGTGCTATATACTTAAGTGCTAAAGACGCCGAAACAATAACCCAAAATATTCAAACCCACTTGAATGCAATTTAAAAATTAGGAGATAAATAGAAAATTATATTAAACCCTCAAAAGAGTACAGCGGTACTCTTCTTCAACCGGCGCCCCAAAACTCCTAGTAATTTAAAATTGTACGGTAATAGTATTCCTTGGTCACCAAATATAAAATATATACGGTGTAATTTTGGACAAAAAATTAAAATACAAAAAATTCAAGTTTTCCAATCAAAAGTCCGGATAATATTTTCTAATGCTTCATGGTTTGTACGTAATGTAAGTAATATAAGTCTTCACAAAGACTTCCAACTACCCATAATAACTAATAAGTAATAACTGAGTGCACGAAAAAAATTTGCAATTAACTTCTTCAAACTCATCAATTCTGTTCATAGTGCGAAATTTTATAGACTAAGTGATCCACCTTCTGTACGCAGACTCAAGCGTGGACGCCCACACGACCTGTTGTTATAACTATGATTATTAATTTTAATTTTCTTCTGATTTGTAAATACTTTAAAACGTAGCCGATTGTATTTTTTTTACTAGGTAGTAATTTTTCTTATTATTACTAATTGTTATTTATTTTCAAATGTAAAAAAAAATGTATCTATTCAACACTAAGTTAAGATGACATACGTCAGTAAGACTTTATTTAATAAAAAAAAATGAAAAAAAAGTATATCAGAGTGGTACAATAAGCACGAATAGAACATTTAGAAAGCAGACATACTTAAAAGTAATATCATATTTGATAAATACAGAAAATGAGACAACTTAACTACCTATTAAAAAAAAAATGTCAAGGGGGGGGGATTATCCCCCATATCAACAAGGATTGCTATGAAGATGTACGTGAATATATTTATATGTTCTACATATTTTAATTTCTCTTTTTTTTATTTTTGTGTTAATATCTCCTAGTACAATTTTTTTTTTTTTATTATTATTATAATTTCTAGTAGAAATTCTACCTCAGCATAAAAATCTTCATTTTCTTATTATGTTTGGGTGTATGGTTAATTAATACAATAACAAACTATTTTACTTCCATTTTTAGGAACGCTAATCTTGTATTTAGGCCTCTTAACTATTTTATGTCGGAACTAAAATTGTATCATTGTATGTAGCGCAAAGTCAGCTCTGTGTGGTCGACTTTTCAGTAGACGTACCAAAATGGATGTTGTATGGGCCGGGAACGAACAATAATAGGCCGTGCGCCCGGTTACCAAAATACTTCGCGCTTAATAAGTATTATACTAACACACCGACCGACCTTTGTAAATTTGTGTTAGTTGTATATAGCTCAACTAGAATTGGTTGGGTTCGCCGCGCAAATACTAGTGAGCTATGTAATGTGGTGGTGTGTAAGTTTGTATATATGTTTGTGTGTATACTTAAATCTAAGACGAATAGGTAACTCTATAATAAATAATGGTAACTCAAATGCAAATATGGTATAAAATATGATATAATAATAAAATAAGCAAATTACGGCCCTTTTGGCCCAACAAGTAAAAAATGTATATAATAAACCAAAATGCCGGTTCGGCAAAACCAGGTATAAAAGGTGTATATAGATATGAAAAAAGTGTAATTATATAAAAAATCACACTAAAAGGTATAAAAAAACAAATGTGATAACTATATGGTCCTTATGACCGAATAGAATAAAATATTAGTATACAGGTATATGATAAATAATAAAAAGTAGTTAAGGCCCTTCTGGCTCAATAACACAATTATAATATATAAAAACAGCTGTTAGAGCTGAAAGCTCGGGTAATTGATATAAAAATTACATAGCCCTTTTGGCTCAACAGAATAGATGTTACAATACTTAATAATATAATAATAATAAATCAAGCCCTTATGGCTAAGCAAGATAAATATACAATTATAAATGTGCAGCCCTTATGGTTGACAAATAAATATATAATAATTTGACCCTTCTGGCCCAACAGAGTAAAAATAAGTATAATAATTAAAATCTGTTACATAGATGCACAGCCCTTATGACCAAACAGAATAAAATATATAAATTAGGTAGCTATCAGAGCTGTAAGCTTATATAGAAAAATTGTAATATAAAAATAATACGCGGCCCTTCTGGCACGACAAAATAACAATAAACAATAACTCACGGCTTGTCGGTGCACTGCTGGCCAGCTGCTACCTAAGCCTATATACACTAAATAAAATTCACACCCAATAAATATAATATAATTACAATGAAATTAATGACTAGTAATGTCGCACACGTATATAATATAAAGTAAAATATATGGCGATTACGCGTATATAAATTCACGCAACAAATATAAAAGGTATAATAATATGACAAAAAATAATTATAAGTTAATAACAAGAAATAGCAATTCGTGCATAAAAAAGAATATATTATTCGCAACGGCCTAGCATCACGACGACGGACGGAGGAGAACAACATTGCGGCGGCCGTGTTAAGCTGCGCGCACCGGTGAGCCGGCGGCAGTAGATAACGCGCCGATACTCGATTCGCATAATATTATATAATTCACAAGACACAAAATATAATTAAAACAAAATAAATATAAAAATAACGGCTGGTGCTCGCGAGTGTTTGTGTATGTGTGTGATTGTGTCGATCGGCTGTTCCTCCGTAACCGATAGTATTTTACTATATTGTATTATATTAATTTATGGCGGCAACATTCTCCCCCCGTTGAAAGTCTTGGGTTTCAACTGTTGTGTTGTCCTTGTCCGTCGGTAGCCTACATAACTTGATGACTGGACGACGCATATGCGTCCCGTTTGCTGTCCTTAGTGTGGCAACCCGAACTGTACCATCGGAGCCAGGATGTAATTCCACGACTATACCTAACTTCCACTTGGCTGGAGGCATACAGTCATCCTTTATGATTACAACATCATCCTTTGCTAGTTGCACGCTCTTACTCGTCCACTTGCCACGAATTTGAGCTTGCGGTAAATACTCCTTTGACCACCTCTTCCAAAACGTTTGCATCAGATTTTGCACAAGCTGCCATCTTCGTAGGCCCTTAGGCTCTTCTTTGGATATGTCTGGTTCATCCGGTAACAACATAGCCCCTCCAATCAAGAAGTGAGATGGGGTTAATACGGCCAAGTCTGAAGGGTCGCTATTTAGGGGGGTCATCGGTCTTGAATTAAGACAAGCCTCAATTTGGCATAGTAGTGTACGCATTTCTGTGTTTGTAAGCTTATGATCGGATATAACTCTCTTCAGGTGATGTTTCATACTCTTGACTGCACTCTCCCATATACCACCAAAATGGGGCGCAGCCGGTGGATTAAAATGCCACTCAATACCTTCTTTCTCTAAGTCAACACTAACCTTCTTCATCATTGAAACTAACTCCTTTTGAGCGCCGACAAAATTTGTTCCATTGTCGCTATAAATCTTAGCACATTTTCCTCTTCTAGACATAAAACAACGCAATGTCGCTATAAAGGACTTACTCGAAAGATCGTCAACTAACTCCAAATGTATGGCCTTTGTGGAAAAGCAAACAAATACTGCAATCCAAGCCTTCTTAGCTGCCACGCGTCTCAATCCACTTCGAATATATATTGGTCCCGCAAAATCTACACCTGTAACTGTGAAAGGTCTAGTACACTGCACTCGATCTCTTGGGAGCGCTGCCATCATTGGGTGATTAAAACGTGGCTGCGCTCTCGTACATTTAACACAACGCCATACCACTGACCTTGCAGTTACTCGACCCAGCAGTGGCCAGTATAAACGCCTTACCTCAGACAACAAGAGTTGAGGTCCTCCATGAAGAAGCTCCAGATGGTATTTTTCAAATATCATACGGGTTACTTTATGAGCGGCAGGCAATACCACAGGGTGCTTATGTTTATCCGCCATGTCTGAATTGTTGAGTCTTCCACCCACCAGTATTAAACCATTGCGCAGGAAAGGATTCAAACTCCGTAACTTGCTATTTCTTGGTACTTCTTGTCCTTTTTCTAGCGAAAAGATCTCTTTGCTAAAGCACTCAGCTTGAACCATTCTTAGCACCGTTTTTCTCGCTTCGTTCAAGTCATGTATCCTTAAAGATTGAGGTCCATTGATCTTCTTACGCAGGAACTTTGAATAGATTGTTAGCCAAGCTATTCCTCGTAGCATTTGGTTCCATTCTGAGTAGTGTTCTAATATATCATTTACTGAGTTGTTTGCTACAAGTACTAGTTTCACTTTACGTACTTCAGGTAGCTCTTCATTCGTGTTGACTATTGGATTAAAGATCCAATCTTTCTCATTCTTTTCCAACCAGGTGGGCCCCTTCCACCACAATTTTGCCTCTAAAAGCTCCCGTGGCCCCAAACCTCTTGAAGGGATATCCGCTGGGTTTTCATGTGTTCCTATATGGTTCCACTGGTTGATATCTGTAACATCCATGATTTGAGCTATTCGATTTGCAACATATGTTTTTAGCCGGCTGCTCTGGCTATTTAACCACCCTAGTACAATAGTTGAGTCCGTCCAAAGCTTGAACTGATGAATGTTGATTTGCCATGACTCAGCAACTCGTTGGGCCAGCTCCGCTAATAATAATGCACCGTTCAACTCAAGGCGTGGGATTGTGCTGCCTTTTAGTGGGGCCACTCGAGTTTTAGCGCATAGAAGTCTGGAATACCATTCTCCATCGCCGCTCTGAGTACGAATATAGATACAGGCTCCATATGCTTCCTCCGAGGCGTCGCAAAATCCATGTACATCTATAATCTCGGTGTGCTCGGGAATAGCTTTTCTGGGAATGGAAAATTCCTTTAGCTGCTCAAGCTCATCATAAAAACGAATCCATCTTTGCTGAATATCTACCGGAAGCCGTGCATCCCAGTCTATCTTCATAGACCACAGCTGTTGTAAGAATATTTTTCCTTTCACTAAAACTGGCGACAGGAACCCAAGTGGATCGAAAATTTTATTCAGGTCAGAGAGTATAGCTCTTTTCGATAACGCACCTTCTGATGATCTTGCTACGATGTCATATTGAAAATGGTCTGCGACTGGTTTCCACTGCAACCCGAGTGACTTGACCGTGTCATCGTCTCCTATATCTAATACGAACAAAGGATCGTCAACACACTTGGACATGTTTCGCAAAACAAATGCAGAGTTGGAACACCATTTCCTTAATGGTAACTTTGCTGAGTTTAGCACTGAGCTAACATCTATTTGCAACCGACAGCAGTCATCCTCTGTATCGGCTCCCGTCATTAGATCGTCCATGTAGAAATCTTCGGCAATCACCTTTGCAGCTTTCGGTAATTCCTTCTCAACACTTTTGGCGAGTGCTATAAGACAGTAGGTTGACAGAAATGAGGCAGGAGTTGTTCCATACGTGACTGTAGTTAGCTGGTACGACCGTAGTAATTCTTCAGGGCTGGATCTCCAAACAATTCTTTGTAGGTCCCAATCTTCCCTTGCCACCTTTATTTGGCGAAACATTTTTTCTATATCCGAAGTTAAGACAAATTGATGCTTGCGGAAGCGAATGAGGATTGAAAATAAATCTTGCTGAACAACTGGACCACACCTCAAGACATCATTAAGAGATATGCCAGATGTACTTTTGGCAGAGGCATCGAAAACCACTCGGACCTTTGTAGTTAAACTTGATGCTTTTATTACAGAATGATGTGGTAGATAGAAGGGATTCCGCGTCTGAACTGAATCGTCCATTACTTGAACCATGTGTCCCATTTCAATATATTCGTTCATAAATCGTATGTACTCGGCCTTCAGATGCTCATCATGTTGTAATCTTTTCTCAACATTCAAAAAACGTGCGGTCGCCATAGGTAATGTAGCCCCTAATTCACTGATTGCCTGTTTGGTGGGAAGCCGTACGATAAAACGTCCCTCCTCATCACGGATGGTGTGTTGCTTAAAATGTTGGAGAGTTTCTTGCTCTTCTTGACATCTCTTATTCGCTTTTGATGCTCGGCCATAGCTTGTATCTTCAATGCTGCTGAGCACCTTCCAATCTTCCTCTATTGGTTGACCCATTGAGAAAAGTGTCGATGTATGGTAGTTAGAAAGTTCTCCTGTTACGAGCCATCCGAAGCTACTTTCATGTAATGTGACTGAACCTATATTTAGTGGTATTTTTTTTGTTCCCAAAACATCAAAGAACGAGCCACCTCCAATAAGCAGATCGATACCTTGAGGTCGATGGAAATCCGGATCAGCCAGAAGTGGAGCCATAGTCCCTGGTATACCCCATCCACCTGCCGGTTCTGTACAAGACGCTAATTCTCCGACTATATTAGGCAATATATAGCAAGAAATATTAATACTAAATTCATTCGTTCTTGATTCAACCTTCAACTCGCTACATGACCTTGCTCTTAACCGATTGTCTCCAATACCACTTATTGGTAATAAAGACTTCTTACACGTTAGTTGTAATAGATTTGCATATCTTTTTGACACAAAGTTGACTTGGGAACCGCTATCCAAGATAGCTCTGCACTGGCGCCGTCCACCATTTTTATCTCGAACTATAACTAAAGCTGTCGCAAGAAATACGTGAGAGTTAACCCTAGCGATTTCTGCAGGTACAGGTGCAGACACAAGGATTGCAGAGATAGACGGTGTTTGACCTTTATCCGGTTGTTCTCCTTTGAGCTGCTCCTTCTCTTCTGTTTTTTCCTTCTTTTCAAAATGCAATAATGAATGATGATTACGGTTGCACGTTCGACACCTGTAAGTGGATCTACAAGTATTTGCCATATGTCCCGAAGATAAGCAATTGAAGCATATTCCTTTTCCTTGAACAAATGAAAGGCGTGCGTTTAATGGAGCTGCTTTGAAATCTTCACAATTATATAATTTATGCAGCTTGGTACAGTAATGACAGGAGACAGTTTCGGTAGATGCTACTAAAGCTCGCCTTGCTTCAGTAGCGGAATGTTTGACACTACTTTTCTTTGCTGCTTCAACAGCCATATTAGTTTTGATATCCTTTTTATGCCCAGCTGCTGCTTCCGATGATTCAAAGGCTACACATCGACTGGATAGAAACTCCTCCAATTGCTTAAATTTTGGTAGCTCTGTATTTCTTTGGTGTAGCTGCCATCCATGTGCAGTGTTCTTGTCAAATCGATCTATGACAATAGTAACTAGCCAAGCATCCCAGTGTTCTACTGGTTGCTCTATTGCTCGTAATGCTGCTACATGTGCACAAACATGAGAATGTAATTCTTGCAATGAACTAGCCGATGCCTCTTCTATCCTTGGAGAATCCAAAATTGACCTGATATGAGATTGTATAATCAAGCTTTTATTATCGTAGCGTTGTTTGAGCCTTTGTAATACTGCTTCATAGTTACCATCACTAACCGGGATGGATTTCACTAAGTCTAACGCTTGGTCGCTTAGACACGATCTCAAATAATAAAACTTTTGTGCAGCTGATAGTGACTCGTCGTGGTGAACCAATGCCTTAAAAACATCGTAGAATGATGGCCAATCTTGAATGTTGCCGTTGAACTTGGGTAATGGTATTGGAGCTAGTTGCACTCGATTGCTAATTGAGGTGTTTCCAAATGACACATTCTGTCCTGTCGCACTAGTTGGTCTTTCTGCATTTATTAGCTCTTGTATACGGGATCTTATATTATAATAATCAGCCTCAAACTTTTCTCTTTCTTGTTCAGCGTCTTCTATATCATCTACTGCGATTAATTCAATTTCACATTGAATAGCATCGAACTTTCGATTTATCTGCGGAAGCTCTTCTTGTCGAAAATCGAGGAGTGAAATTGCATGTTCGACGGGATCAAATTTGTTTACAAATGTTATTATTCGCTTTAACGATGCCTTTATGACGCCCCGCTTTCTTTTGAGGTCCGTTAGCATTTTCTGCGACGATTCGTCGAGTACCATGATTGTAACGAAGACAGATGCTAATAATTTATTAGAAAGCTCAATATATATATAATAAATATAATTTGAATACACGCATACAACAAAATAAATATGATCTAGTATCAAAAATAATGCGATATCAAATTAAAATGCAAATTGTTATATACGATAAATTGATAATAATATTTATAATTTATAATTCGCAATAAAAGATAATAGATTAAAGAATTGAAATATTAATCACTATGCAGTTACGCAACTATAAAATATACCAATTAAAAATACCACAGAAATATAGGATTTAAAAATATATAAAATATACGTAATAAAATAAGATAATATCACGTCGAGGTCACCATAATGTATGGGCCGGGAACGAACAATAATAGGCCGTGCGCCCGGTTACCAAAATACTTCGCGCTTAATAAGTATTATACTAACACACCGACCGACCTTTGTAAATTTGTGTTAGTTGTATATAGCTCAACTAGAATTGGTTGGGTTCGCCGCGCAAATACTAGTGAGCTATGTAATGTGGTGGTGTGTAAGTTTGTATATATGTTTGTGTGTATACTTAAATCTAAGACGAATAGGTAACTCTATAATAAATAATGGTAACTCAAATGCAAATATGGTATAAAATATGATATAATAATAAAATAAGCAAATTACGGCCCTTTTGGCCCAACAAGTAAAAAATGTATATAATAAACCAAAATGCCGGTTCGGCAAAACCAGGTATAAAAGGTGTATATAGATATGAAAAAAGTGTAATTATATAAAAAATCACACTAAAAGGTATAAAAAAACAAATGTGATAACTATATGGTCCTTATGACCGAATAGAATAAAATATTAGTATACAGGTATATGATAAATAATAAAAAGTAGTTAAGGCCCTTCTGGCTCAATAACACAATTATAATATATAAAAACAGCTGTTAGAGCTGAAAGCTCGGGTAATTGATATAAAAATTACATAGCCCTTTTGGCTCAACAGAATAGATGTTACAATACTTAATAATATAATAATAATAAATCAAGCCCTTATGGCTAAGCAAGATAAATATACAATTATAAATGTGCAGCCCTTATGGTTGACAAATAAATATATAATAATTTGACCCTTCTGGCCCAACAGAGTAAAAATAAGTATAATAATTAAAATCTGTTACATAGATGCACAGCCCTTATGACCAAACAGAATAAAATATATAAATTAGGTAGCTATCAGAGCTGTAAGCTTATATAGAAAAATTGTAATATAAAAATAATACGCGGCCCTTCTGGCACGACAAAATAACAATAAACAATAACTCACGGCTTGTCGGTGCACTGCTGGCCAGCTGCTACCTAAGCCTATATACACTAAATAAAATTCACACCCAATAAATATAATATAATTACAATGAAATTAATGACTAGTAATGTCGCACACGTATATAATATAAAGTAAAATATATGGCGATTACGCGTATATAAATTCACGCAACAAATATAAAAGGTATAATAATATGACAAAAAATAATTATAAGTTAATAACAAGAAATAGCAATTCGTGCATAAAAAAGAATATATTATTCGCAACGGCCTAGCATCACGACGACGGACGGAGGAGAACAACATTGCGGCGGCCGTGTTAAGCTGCGCGCACCGGTGAGCCGGCGGCAGTAGATAACGCGCCGATACTCGATTCGCATAATATTATATAATTCACAAGACACAAAATATAATTAAAACAAAATAAATATAAAAATAACGGCTGGTGCTCGCGAGTGTTTGTGTATGTGTGTGATTGTGTCGATCGGCTGTTCCTCCGTAACCGATAGTATTTTACTATATTGTATTATATTAATTTATGGCGGCAACAGATGTGTTTGGCATAAATTAGTTCAACTTACCATATTATATATATAGAACAATACACTTCTAATAAGCTATATAAATATTTAATAAAACATAAGGCTGACAGACAGTCTCCATTCAAAATCGTTATTCGTATACATATACTCTTATTTATGGTTTTAGATATTAACGATGTACGTCCAAACATCAATGTCCGCACCGTGTGGTGGTTGCGGTAAAAAATGTAAAGGCTGTTGTGGCGGTTGTGGCGGCGGTTGTTGCTGAAAAAAACCACAATTATCAAGATCTTGCCACCTTGGTAAAACTCGACATAACGAAACCGAACTATGATAATAGATCTGATAACGATTGATTATTTTAATTTTTAACTACAAAATTATATTGAACGATGAATATTAATGAATATCACATTTTTATAGTTTGTTGATTTGAATATTTTGATTTGTTTGGTATAATTACTTAGATTACGAATATGAATTTCAAGTGTTAGAACAGTAAATAAAAATTAAATAAAAAATACGAAATCTCTTTTTACAATATCGATACAATACTTCCTGGCGACATGGCCATATTTTGGTTTTCACCCATTTAATAAGATGTGCGTAACACGTTTCCACCAAAAGTAGACCTTTCCCCTTTTCACCAATACCCGTTTCCACCAAAAGTGTATCTTTCCCTTTTCCACCAATATCCGTTACCACCAAATGAGATCTACCTATAATTTAACCACGGTTAGTTTACCAAAATAATTTGTATACTTCGCTTATATTAAAATCTTTAAGACAGTAATAAGTTTATTTAAAATACTAATGCTGGATTGAAAAAATTATATATTAGTGTATTTAGTTATGTATAAAACGTGGTTGAAAAAGGTGGTGAAAAAGGGAAAGATACACTTTTGGTGAAAACGGGTATTGATGGAAAAGGGAAAGGTACACTTTTGGTGGAAACGGGCATCGCCCAATAAGGTATGTATACGGTGTTCTACCGTCCAATGATCGTAATGATCGGAATTAGTCGACGTTGGTTGTGTATAGCACTTACAAACGACGAAATTTCAGATTTGATTTTACACCTTCTAGATTATTATTGAAAATAATGATACATTTAAAATAACTATTAATCGATATTAAACTTTTGATATGTAAATAAGCTGAATTTTTAAACTTAGAAAAATGATTTATTATTCTTTATTAAAATTAATCTGTGGATTAGGTTTTTCACTATCCACTCTCAGTCTCAGGATTTAAAATCACTTTACTGTAAATAAATGTATACATTATATTATATATTTCTATACGTTTTGAATAGTTAAATAATATTTCTAAAATATTGGCAGCTTAGAAATAAATTGAGAAGATTATCCTAAAAATCAAATTCAAGGAATATGCTAAAATAAGTTCTTTGTATAAGTAGTAGGGCAATACTGTAATTGTATATAATATATATATGTTATATGAGAATTTGCACATACCTAATATTATGTTTTTCTGTATTTTCTGTATACAACGCATTATTTCCTTGATCCAAGTTTTTTCACTTATTCATAATTTATAATCTATATGTAGTTCAAAGTGTCTGTATATCTAAATAGAAACTACTATACTACGCAGACTTACTTAAAAACATTCAATACTTTTTTATTTTTATGTATTATCATAATTTAATTTTTCAATAAGCTTTGGAATATAATAAATATAAGATTGTATAATTACTGTTTACTCATTAGCTATGAGTGAAATATTTTTAATTATTTCTAGAATTAATGGAAATAAAAAACTTTTTTTATCGTAAAAGGTGTATTATACACGATCCAACCATATGTGTAACTAGTGAAATTGGGAGGAGGAGCTAGAATTGTATCAGCAGCACAAATCCTGATAAATGATAATTCATATTTTAAACTAAAATATGATAACTTAGCCTTCTAATTGCACCTATTGACCTAACACTAGCCAAATTATATACCTTACGTATCCACTAATAGCAATGTTAAGATACAAATATATAATACTTAGTAATTTCTATGAATTATAAATGGTATTTATGCGATGTTTTATGTGATACTTTTTTTTTCATAATTTTGTCGTCTTAAATATAAACATTAAAAAAAAAATCAACTATTATTTAATATTTATGTTTAGTAAGTATAAATCTCTTTTAAAGCCAATTTGGACGTACGGCCTACAGCTGTGGGGCAACGCAAAAATATCAAATCTAAATAAAATTCAACGTTTCCAAAACAAAATTCTAAGAAAAATTACCAACTCTCCACTATATGTCTCAAATCACTCCCTGCATAAAGACCTTCATATGAAAACAATTCAGGAAGAAGCAAAAAATTATTACAAACGATTTCACCAACGCCTCAATTATCATCCAAACGAACTTGTAAGAAATCTGGCTTCATTAACCATTCCTGGTAATCCCCCTCGTCGCCTCAAGCGTAAATGGTGTAGAGACCTACTTAACCCCTAACAAAAAAAAAAGAATAAAAAAAAATAAAAAATAAAAATATTTAATAATAATAATAATAATAATTAAGTTAAAACAAATAATTTAAAAACATAAGTGTCATCGGTGGGTGGCTTCTTAGCTCATAATTTCATGTTTTTTATTGTCTTAGCTCATACTCTTATTGTGCCGATTGTGTACAGATTGTGTATTACAAATAAAGAAAAAAAAAAAATGTTTAGTAAGTATTATTTTATGAACACAGACTTATTCATGCTAAAACAGGTACGTATACAGAATTGAATTTTGGATACAGACTTACTTTTGTGTGAAAAATCGAACTTAATAAAATATATCATACATTTATATAATATTTATGTAAAATAATATAAGGCAACCAACATTCCTTAACAATTACGTCATCATCATGTAACTCAGGGATGGTGCTAGGATTTGTGGGGCCACGTGCAAAATAAATAACAGTCACATTACATATTATCCAAATTAACTAATCTCTGCAGAACAGTATAAAATATAACTGCGGGGCCTTAATTATAATTTTAAAATCGTGGGGCCCGGGGCAACTGCCCCGATTGTCCCCCCCCTCGCTCCGTCCCTGAATTTTAACTACGAAACAACGACCGATAGCAAGGCATTAACATTCTTAGCCGTACGCGCACTAAAAGCATGATGACCATAATATATATGGGCTTAAAAAAAAAAATGCTATAACGTATAGATTACACAACAGTACAACACCTACACAATATAATGCGATCTGAACAGATTTTTTGCACAAACGCCTATATATACATGGTCAACATCAGTGCCGTACCCAGGATTTATTTATTTATTTTTTTTTTGAGGGGGAGTGGGCTTAAACTTTCACACTTAACTCTATAGGAGAAAGTTTAAAAACATATATACATATATACTCATACTAGGTATTTAATGTATTGTGCATTTAATAGGTATATTAATATAAATTGTCACAATTTTAAATCTAAGCTCACCCGTCAACATTTTTACTATTATATGAACTCATTACGCATTACTAAAAAACATATCTCACCTGAGATTTCAGGGGGGGGGGGCTTAAGCCCAAAATCCCACCCCCTAGATACGGCACTGGTCAACATGGACCAAATATTATATTATACTGTAACATACATAATAAACCAATAACAAATATTTTGTTAAAAATTTCACCCTTAGTCATACTAATTGTGTATGATATTAATATACAAAACTTAAAAATATCATGTATCGCCAAAATGCATCTAGAATACAACTTACACGTGCTCAATAATACAACATCCACTTAAGCAATAAGATATCATCGATCAAATATTGTATGTATAGAGAGAATAACAACACTGGAACACAAGGCCTAACAAAACACCTCCTCCATGCGAATAATGAAAAAGAAACGACAGTGTTCAAAAATTATGACACAAATGCACGTGGATTCCCGTGACAATCTTGAGCAATCAGTTATAACGTAACGCAACAATAATTAAGAAGGGATAAAACAATCACTTCTCTGTATTGTATTATTATATTATATTGTATTATATTATACAAACGTGCAAACAGCAACTATGCTCGTTCTTCGCACCAGGTATGGGTTTATCTTACTATATTAATTTTATTCCTTAGTTACAAAAAACTTGTCATTTTAATTCATTGCACCACTTAAACGATCCTTTGACAACTATTTAATATCCTCACACCCAGTTATAATACTCCAAATAGTTCAATACACTCAATAAACACCAATAATTAAAATAAATTTAAGTCTTTAAAACGTATTATAATATATTCAAAGGCACTGTTAAATAATTTATACTGTCAGGATATATTTTCAGTTTACGTTCTCTGAAGCAGGAAGAGTTATTTCTTTGATACTCAGACTTGATAGGTATCTCCTAACGAAATAAGCAAATAAAAACTACAATGAAGAAAAATGTAAATATCCATAATATTACTAATAAATAACTTAAAAATTATAACGACTCGTAAATAAGCGTACCTTGTAACATCATATAATAAAAATAATTTGAATCAATATCGTACTAAATATTCTTAACCTTTTTGTGTTGTTAATTCTCTCAGATCTTTACAAATACTAACATATATCGTGTTTAATCACGGGAACAGAGAGTCAAAACAGTGTATATTAAAATAATGTGTACTTAACTGTGATATGAATGTATTGTAATAATAAGTCGTGAAATAATAATGAGCTTCAACCCACACCAATCAGAGACGTATGAATCCAATCTAACAAAAAGCGGGTAAGTCGTGTATGTCGCTCTGCTGTACAGTAGGTTACAAGTGGGTTACTGTAATGGATGGAATTAAATTTGAATCCAATGATATTATATCATTGTATACAAAAAACGATTCTGAGCGAAGACGGTTTATCTGTCTAGGATATATTATAGATTATTAAAAATTTTCAAATCTTAGATTTAAAAAGAAAATTTTTTATGAATTTCTAGTTTGAAATAATTTGCGAATTTTCGTGATTTTTACATATGTTGTCAAAATTCAAACTTTGAATGCTTGTAAAAAAAAAATTGTGACTACGCATTTCTTTTATTTTTCAATTTTTATTGTAAAAATATATTATGAGCCTTGTATTAAATTTTCAAATCTTAGATATAAAAAGAAAATTTTTTATGAATTTCTAGCTTAAAATAATTTCTGTATTTTCGTGATTTTTACATAATATGTTGTCAAAACTCAAACTTTGAATGCTTAAAAAAAAAATTGTGACTATGTATTCCTTTTATTTTGCAACTGCTATTGTAAAAATATGTTAGGAGCCTTGTATTAAATTTTCAAATCTTAGATATAAAAGGAAAATTTTTTATGAATTTCTAGCATAAAAAAATTTACGAATTTTCGTGATTTTTACATAATATGTTGTCAATATTTGAATTTTAAATGCTTATAAAAAAAAATTGTGACTATGTATTTCTTTTATTTTTCAACTTCTATTGTAAAAATATGTTAGGAGCCTTGTATTAAATTTTCAAATCTTAGAATTAAAAAGAAAAACTTTTATGAATTTCTATCTAAGATAATTTGAACATTGCCGTAATTTTTACGTATTTAGTCAAAATTTGAACTTTAAATGCTTATAAAAAAAAAATCGTGCCTACGAATTTTTAATATTTTTTAACTTCTATTGTTACAATAATGTGTTAGAAGCCTTGTATTAAATTTTCAAGCTTTTCTACTGAACAAATAAATTTTTATCGATATTTATAGAAAAAAAAACTAAAAAAATTGAAAAATTAAAATGTAAACAGCTCAAAACAAATCTAAATATTTTGAAAATTTTATTAAATATATAAAACGCCTATATAAACATTCAGTCAAAATTTCAAGTATCTGCGGTAATTTGTTCTAGAGTTACACCAAAATAAGGAAATCGCTAAAAGTGAAAATCCAATGTTGTAAAAATTTAAATTTCAAATGCTCATAAAAATTTAATTTTAATTTCCGGTGGAATTTTTATTTGTGATAAAGATTGAAAAACTAGTAAGGAATCTTGTATTAAATTTTTAAATCTTAGATTTAAAAAGAAAATTTTTTATGAATTTCTAGCTTAAAATAATTTGTGAATTTTCGTGATTTTTACGTATTTTGACAAAATTCAAACTTTGAATGCTTATAAAAAAAAATTGTGACTATGAATTTCTTTTATTTTTCAACTGCTATTGTAACAATATGTTAAGAGCCTTGTATTAAATTGTCAAGCTTTTCTGCCTATAACAAATACATTTTTATCGATATTAATTTAAAAAAAACTAATAATGATCGAAAATTTGAAATACCTATGAATAGTTCAACTTAAGTCGAAATTTTTTGAAAATTGCATGGTGGATAGAATATACTTATATAAACATTAGGTGAAAATTTCATGTATCTATGGTCATTTGATTTAAAGTTACATCAAAAATCAAAATCGATTTTGTCGAAAAATGAGTGTGCGTAAAATTTTCCGTTTTTCCCTTAATTTTTAGTTTGTTTTTCTCAATTATTTAGAAAAGTATTAAGAATTTTTTACTTTTGACCCCCCGAAGTACCAACTAGATTCACTTTCTAATTGAACGAGGTACTGAAGTCAAAACTCGAAGCATTTTTACTGCCCCAAAACGTGATGACAGACACAAAAAAAAAAAAAAAAAAACACACACATCATGGTGTAAAATCAATACATTCATCGCTCCGCTCAGAATCTAAAAGTCTACCGAGCATTATTCACAGTCATTCGAGGTAATTGAATATATATATATATATATTTAACAAAAAGGCGAATTCACTACTTAGTATTCAACTAATAATTATAAGTAGTAGAATAATAATTTCGTATATAGGTATTTATAGCATTTGTTTAGCATTGGACGTTTAACTTAAATATTCCAAAAGTATCATAACTTTTATTTGCATTTTCTATTAGTTAAAATTAGTTTTTAAATGGTCTTATAATTATCAGATACTAATAGCCCTAAATACTAATAAAATTTAGCTGCAGGTGACTTCTGTCATTATTCATTTCGACTACATGGTCATGAAGAATACAAACGTCGGAAAACGAGGAAAATATTTCTTTCGTTTAACCAGCGGCCAAATAGAAACATAATAATATATTATAATGTATATTTTTTGTGACACATGGTATAGTAGTCTAATCAAAACAATGACTCAACGTGTGTTTTATATTGTAGGTACGTAACAGCAGACGTATCTTGAATGGAGCTGTATGAAATAAATAACAATATTATATAGTCTGTGAGTTCCAGAGGAAAATTTTTTTCAATTTTCAACTATAATCCTGATGCTTTATATACAAATGTTTCAATATTTATATTTTTTTCTTTGTAAAATAAAACTACATATAAAATACTTACTAGGTTTCGCGAGAATAAATTACTACCGAAACAATTTTCATAACATAAATATAATAATATGCTTGACATTATTTAGTTGCAAGTTTTTGACAATGACATACTCAACATGCAACTGCAGAATTACACCACTTTACTATTTTATAAATTATAAGTTTTCAACTTGATTTAAATTGGTTCACTGTGAAATACAACTGTAGGTAATAATAATTTTTTTTTTTAACTCTTGTTCATTACCATTTATTTGCTTGGGCACTCCTTTTTTTATCTGATATTTTAAATGTCTTAAAATAATTTGCTTATGTTTTTATTATGCATTTTATATATATAAATTTATTTTTACAAAAAAAAAACAGGATATATTTATGGAAGATGGTTTTAATTAACTGTTTTTCGTTTTTTTTACCGAATTTTATTCTGGAGAATTTATTCAATTGAATTAAGCCTTGAATGAAATGTTTTAAATTGGTTTTTGATCAGATTTTTCAAGAATGGTTTTTCGATATGTTTGAGGGATTTCATAAAAGCATGTGCTTTAATATATCAGTGGATATTTTAAAATTTAAAGGACCAAAACGATATTGTGTTGATTTTAGTATTTTACATTATAAAATTAAATTTCACAAAAAATGGAATTTAATATTAACTATAACTATAAGAACTACCAAAACCGGAACTCTCAAAAACATTGGGTTATCGTATTATGTATCGTAAAACGATAAATTTATCAAACAAAATATAAATAGGTACGAAGAACAAGAGTTGTGAATTTCACGAAAACTATAATATCGAATACAGTAAGGTTGTTGTACACTTGTGCTAGTAGTAGTGGCATCATAATATGACAATTATTTATTTCCCTCAACTTTGCCGAGCACTCAAGTTTATGCGCATTCTAACATGTAATAAATAAAATATGTCCACCGTCAGCTAGTTTAAATATACTGCACCTGGTAAAGTATGAACATCTTTAAATGCATCGTCCGTTTTAGCACTAAATGTAAAGAAGGTAGAGTGTAGACGTGTAGTACACCTCAATCTCTCGAGGTGTTTGAACCAAGGATAAATACCTTATAACATAAAGGGTGGTCTACTAGGTCATACAGTGTCATAACTGCCAGTTTTGTGGGCACACTTCTTATCACCGTTGTCATGCTTCCCACTGAGTTTTATGTGTGGAAATTATCATTCATCACTTCCTCAGACATCTGTAGCAAGGATCCCAGTCGACTGCAGCCTTGGTGGTGGCGATCACACTTGGAACTTCCATTAAAAAAGTATATTTGATGTACAAAGATATCCTCAAGCACCGAAGTACAAAAATTACAGAAAAACCATTTCAATCCGAATAAAAAATCTACAACATTCCTGCCAACTCCCCCCTTTTCAGATCAAATTATCTTAATTCTCCGTTCTTCTAACCCCAATAATATTATATTTATCACCTAAATAGTACATCGTTATCTGAATTTCTTTCAAATATTATTGCATTAATTCATTTTCTCTTACTGATGTACTAATATAGTGCTGTATTATAACTTTATAACTATTTTTTCTTATAAATGCTTTAAAAATTATCATAAACCCCGTGAATCAGTAGAATACGTTATTTTTACTTGTACACTTTTAATAATTGGGTTTCAATTTTATATTTATATTAATATCTGATATTTTAGTAATTTCTTATTTATATTGTCTACAATTTCACCTATTAAACCATGCTGATTTAATAATCAAAAATTTAATTAATTGTTGTAATTTAATGTATGCATTTTTATACCTAAGATAATATTTTGAAACTCGTGATTTTTATTGAATCAAAAAAAAAATAAAAAAATCATTCATCATAAATAGTTGTCTATTGACATAATAATTTAAATTATAAACATTTTATCTAAAAAAGGGTGATTGTTACATGCAATACTCGCTGGACATTATTTATTTTGGAAGTCATCAAATCAAATTGGTCAGCCGATATTGAAACACATAGAATTAACATTGTGGTTTGTGTTTATATACAATTTTTAGTTACATTACACTCTGAGCATTACATAGGTAGACATAAATTGCCATTAAACATTAGTCACGTCTAATTTGTGGCAATGAAATACAAGAACATATATTATAAATATATAACGCACATATTTTCATAGTATTTTTTAATATGGTAAATGTCCATAACGGGCTCAATTACAGTAGTAACAATATAATGTCTAAAATTAGTAAACTTTCCATAACATGAAACACAACAATGATTTAGAGATTAGTCCTTTCTTAAAATAGCTTGAGGTTAGCGGAAACGACGACTTGAAGTGATTTACGACCTTACGACCGATCTATGAACTGTTTAGTGTGGTAGAAGGTTACCACATTATATGTATAGATACGAACGGTAGATACGATTTAAATTTTAAATAGAACACCAAGTGCACAAAGTACCTATGTAATATATATTAATCACAAATCATTATGGTATTGGTTTTTCCAAAAACGTAACCATAACCGCGGTATAAGTGTGGTATTGGCCAGGACACGACCGATTATTTCGGGTGACAAATTAATCATGTAAATACAAATCGTCTGATATTGGTCAGTATAACGGAGACTTAACCAAACACGGCCATAGCGGAAACAACGACTTAATACGGCATGGAAAGTCGTAATAAACGCAAAGTTAATAATTAATAAAGAACGCAAATCATTCACACATGGCATCCCCCACCTGACTTCTCAAGAAAGATGGAAATTTCCATAAACATAATGCGCATAGGACACACGCAGCTAACTCACCAGTACCTGATGAAGAAAGAAGACCCACCCACTTGCGCCCGTTGTGGTACACTCCTATCAATCATACATATTATATTTAAATGCCGTTCCTTTGAATCGGACAAACGTGCAGCTGGGGTATCAAATATTATATCGGAAGCCCTCCACCCAGAAAACGTAAGTCGCATGATGTCCTTTTTGACCAAGACCAGCCTTATTAATTGCATATAATCTATTATGTTGTAATATAATATGTAATATGTGTATGTAAATAATGTATATAATAATTTTCTTCCTAAACAGTGTAAACTATGTCAGCCAATGGCCTCCGCTGCTGAGGTTTGTGTCTAATAAAAAATAAAAAATAAAAGAACGCAAATATGCGAATGTAACTGAGCGAGTTCGGAATAAAACCGAATGGTGTCAGCCAAACACGTGGTGAACAAAGCACGCGTGGAAAATGTGCACTAACGGTCATAAAAACGGAGACGAAAAACGTAAGACTGTTGAATTCGCACAACGTGGACGTATAGTCCAACGGATCCGGATAAAATGTCCCGCGAACATAAGGGGGTGACGACAGTACCCTACGAGACTTGGACCTGACACAAAGGTACGCCAAAAACTAGTTGGCCGGCCTGCAAGTGGTGGTAACTGATAACAGTGATAACCGACCATGGTTGTAAGGGAGAGCGTCGAACTTCTCAAATATTATTCCAAGTCTAAAAGACTATGGCAGAAAGAAAAATTCTGCGCGCAGCATTCACCAAGAACTTCCATACATATCTCTTCGACCTCTTCCATATGGTACTAAGTCACTAAGACTATCACAATTGCTCAGGTTTTGTTAGGATTTCAGTTAGGACCGATGATAACACAGTCTCCACCACGCCATATACGCTGTTGAGTGAATTGTTTTCTCTGGAGAAGATCGGAAATCTGCAATTTTTTTTAACAGAATTTAATGGCTATTTCTAGGTTAACACTTCCTAAGGTAATACAAATTTTAAAAAGTGTTGCTTAAAATGTATAAATATATAAAGTGATTAAACAAAACTTTACAGCATGAATCATTTTTAGTGGTTATTTCAAGTTTTTGGTTTACGTTTATTCTTTACGAAAATTTGATGAATATTGGCATCTAGCTTTTAATTGCATAAAATACACCATTTTAATATTGGATTCAAATTATGTACTTTTATTATCTAAAAATATAAATGTAGATATGGTTGTTATAAATCGTGTATGTGATAAAAAATAAAAATGCAAGCAATTAAATACAAATTAATTTATAATGAAGAAATGTATTTAACAATTATATATATAATTTGAATAAATACTCAGTTAGTACTTTCGTATTTTTAATGTCAAATAAATTCACATTGTTTGTTAGGTATCTGAAACATAGAAGATGAGTTCTCGAGTGTTTTTCACTCCGCTTTTTGCCAATCGCTATAAATGTACAATGTTTTGAGTATGTGTTCCACTAAACAAGACGAAAAAATAAATATTTTGCGATTTACCTGTATACTTCGAAAGAAATACTTAATAGTTTGAAGTACTAGATAAACCTCAAAATTGACCGTTGTTCAATCTACATTCAATTTAAATAAATAGAAAACTTGAAGTAATGGTGCATCATCACTTATTCTATTCAAAAAAAATATATAACACTTCCATAATATAATGGCCGTTCTTCGCTTAGGTCAGAAACTAAAATCGTATAACCAATGAAATGTCAACAACTCCACGCGGTGAACAACGTAATAATAATAGCAAGCAAAAAGAAAATTGATCGGTCGCTCATCGATTTTTAAGAGAATTTTCTTTAACCACAAATATTATAAATAGGTATGAGTATAAACATTAAATATATATAATAATTATATAACTACAAACATGCGTACGTGTGGCACTCGAGCGGGTTTTCTTTGTTTTCGTTTTAAAAATATTTCTACACGTGACGTGTGTTCCAACTGAGCAAACAGTTAGCCAAAAGAATATTTCATCGTGATCGTTTAATCCATCATTTGTCTGAAAACGGTATGAAAAAATGCCATTGTAATTTATAACCGAAACGCATAACGTCCTTCCACGAGAGAAACGAGTCGTCCTTGTTTTTCGGTCATCTTGTACACGGCGAGTACGCCCGAACAAGATTATACAGAGCCCACAGAGCTTAAAAATACGAATTTCCCAACGACTCATCCTGAATAATTTTTAATTACAAACGTTTCATGTAGAAACCCAATGCGATTTAAAGTGTTTAAACGCATTATGTTGACGATTTATAGAAATCTCGAGTTATTAATGGAGCATACATTATCCTATCATTGTTTTTTTTCACGGCACCATGTTTGTACAAAAGAAAATGTGAATACATTTTGCACTATCGTAATGGGAATAAGACCTCGATGGAAAACGCAAATTTTTTCAGGTATTTTTTACAGTATTTTTTACTGCAGATTATTTTACATCTAAATCTACGTGGTCACGTGGACAATTTATTTAAATAAAAAAACTTTTTTTATAATCTCAATAATAATATTTACCCTTAGTTGACTGACGAGACTTTTGAGTCCTAGTAATTATGTCATTTTAAATTATACACTAGTATGCAACGGTTGTTATAACCCGATAGGTCTTCTATATGTCACATATTTTAACAGAACAATTTTTGTGGAATCAACAAATACCAGTTATCATAGAAAAAACTCGTATTTTGGTTAAACATTTTTGTAAGCATGGTTTTTCAGTTGTCTCAATATAATAAATAATTAGCTTAATGTTCAAATATGCAATAATAATTTCTTATGAAATTGTTCATTTTTAACAGAACAATAAAAAATTTTTTTTCCTTTTTTTAAACAATAGCTATATCTATTATGAAAGCCATTAATTTACCACTTGATCTTTAATAATTATCCCTTACAATCTCAGGTTAGGGTTCAGTTATTCAAGGTGACTTAGACGTAAATAGTGCACAGATTCACTGCACTGGAAAAAAATACACAAAATCTAAAATCAAATTTAAAGTGTCATCAATAGATGGTTCCATTCCTCAAAATGTATAACTCGTATTTTCTATTGTTTTCTTGAATCACGTTATACTGATTACGTCTATGATATGGATTGTATATTTTCTCCTAAAAAAACTCTATGATTAAAAATTTGCCAATTATAAAAATTACAATATAATTCACAAAAATAATCGAATCTATTAATTATATTATGATGTATATGTCCTCGAAGATCAGAAGTAAATGACCAGTCCTATATTCACTTTATATTCTATTAATTATCTTTAATTATTCAAATAAATACAATATATTTTCAAAATATCATATTAATATGTAACGTCTAAGTATGCATTTCTATGTAAAATGGAATTTCGTAAATGCATTTGTTGTCATATGTCAAGAAGTCTTACCCAAATCTTACTACATACTGTATATTAACCTCAGTATAAAAATATAGAAAAACACAAAAGTCCGGTCTCTACTAATTGCACACGCGTTACAATTATGCATTTATTACGAGTATTTACAAAGGTCCGAAATGATGTACAATTGTGTCAGTAAGTACTCACACGCATTTGTGTTTTTAGTTTTCACTTAATCATGAGTTTAATGAGCAAAAAAATTGCATTTTTACTGAAATTGCAGTGCAGATTCTTTAACGAGGAAAAAATGAGTACTTATATTACCCACGATTGTTACAACGATACTACTTCTTACATATTACTGGCGTTAAAAAGAACGTACATTAAAGTCGAATTGTAGGTAATGTAATCTAACTTGCACCAAAATTATAGACACAAAATCTGATCATGCTTAAATACGAAGATATATGTGCAACTCTAGCTAAAGAATATGGACATAATTCTAATAAGTAAACATTTGCGCCAATATCGATTGCGAAAGAAAATTTGTGTATTGTGTCTATTATTATTATTTATTATTTTTTGGAAAGATTTATCGATCATTTAACTAAGGATATTTTTGGAGTAATTTCAACGGGATTAATGACACGGGGGCGTGTAATATTTCAACAATTACATTAAACTTGTTATAGAGCATTATTATTATATCACCATCGTTGATGTGTGTTAAAAAAATTCTTTATTTTTCATTTAATGTACGACGATGATTTCCCCCAAGTTTATTGCTATTAATATTAGGTACTTTGACGTGCACTCCGAATAAAATCGAATAAAATCGAATAAATTTAATAATTATTTTTTCTATCATTGTTTAAACAATTCTTGTGTTTCACAATCGAATATTCACAAAGGAAAATATTTTAAATTAAACTAAATCTCTACGTAGAATGACTAGAATCTTTCATGTTTCGTGGAGAAATTGCCCAATAAATAAATCATATTATAACATATTAATATAATAATATATTTACAAAACATAAAATTAAATATTCCGTACAAGTGTTAAATAAACTATAGGCAAATGTAGAAAATTGTATTTATTTTTTCTCACTATCAAAACTTGCATACTTAATCCTAAGAAATACGCACTTAGAATATTATTTTAATTTTCCTGTGAAAATACTTAAGAGGAAGCCACACCTTCATGCGTTGTCTACGTCGTACAAGTGCGTAGCATAGCAAATTTTACGCTCAGCAGATCACGTTTATCTCCGTTATTTTAAAATTTAGAGTGAATTGACCTATTATACAAATTAAAGGCAAGATTATTACCGAGTGCATCTCATAGGCTTTTAATTATTTTTTAATTTTAAAGCGAGTAATGAGTATTTAAAAATTGTAAATAATTTTTATATCTAAAAATACTCATAACTCGGCTTAAAATTAAAATAGAATAAAAAGCCTATGAGATGCACTCGGTAATAATCTTGCCTTTAATTTTTATAATAGTTCAATTCACTCTAAATTTTAAAATAACGGCGATAAACGTGATCTACTGAGCGCAAAATTTGCTATGCTACGCACTTGTACGACGAAGACAACACATGCGGGTGTGGCATCCTCTTAACACTATTTGATACTTAATGCACTTCATATTAAATTATAAGTATCAATTCAGATGGATCACTTAAAATTCGATTATCAAGGTGAAAAGGCGGCTATCATCAGTGTTGTATTGTTGTGTTAAATAAACAATTTGAAGTGTGTTTTAAAATATTTATGAAGTACCTAGGTATAATCATTTTTTTTTTTTATAATAATAATCTTGGCAAGTGTTTTGTGAATCGTGTAGTAGAGTTTTATATTACAGTAGGTGAATTCTCGTTCAATGGTGATGTCAGGTTCATAGTATAGACAACGTTATGCGTAAAAATGTTAAGTTGGATACTAATTTTATATACATATACATATATTTTAATATACCAATATTATGTTATAAAAAATGTTTATATAACTTTATGACACAAACAAATATAATATTATTTATATTAATAGTTTCAAATTGTAGTCTTGAAAATATTATAATAGTTATTATACAGGATGTCCCGCGAGGATTAAATTTACCCATTGCAATATCTCACGAAATAATGGAGATATCAAAATTCTGGTTTTATAAAAACATAAAATAAAAAAAATTTATATATTAAATTAACTTAATATGTTATTAAATTAAAATATTCAAGCTAACAGAAAGTGTCATCAATGGGTGGCTCCTTTCAACAACATTTCATGACCTGTTAACTTTTAGCATATAATCCTATTGTGACTACTGTCTAGATATAATTTATGATACAGATTGTTTATTTCTTGTAAAAATAAAAATATATAAAAGATTAGATAAGAACTACAATTTATTTATTTTTTAATTTATTTAAATGTTTTTGTAAAAAATTAAAAAATTTTTTTTTATTTAATTATTTCCAAAAAAATTAAAGGTAGCAATTTTGTAGAGTTTATTTTTCTGAAAATATTGACGTTTCAAAATTGTATTTTCATTAATTTCCTGATTTTTAATATTTTTTCTAGTTTTTAAGAAATAAAATATGATTTTTTTATTATTGATCTCTATAATATATAACTCGGCAGCAAGAGTCATTAGTTAATCTCTTAAATACTAATTACAATTTTTACAATTTTTTTAAGTTTACATTATGTTACATTATCTTAGCAATTATAATTACAATTATATTTTATCTATAATGTCGGTTAGTTTTAAGAAAGTTATAATTTTCGTGTTTTGATCGGGGCTTAGTCCGAGAATTTCATCTGGTAAAATATAATTATAACTATTAGGAACACGGAAAGTATTCGGACAGTCGTATGGGAATGCGCGCGTTGCGGCGAGTCACATATTATATTATATAACGTTAAGGTGTTAAATAAATCACAAATTTTCTCGAAACTAAAAACAAAAATTAAAATCAAAAAATTAATAAAAATAAAATGTTGAGACGTCAATATTTTCAAAAAAATAAACTCTACAATATTGCTATGGTCAATTTTTTTTTGGAAATAATTAAATAAAAATATATATTTTTTAACATTTTTAACAAAACATTAAAATATGAAATAATTGTAGTTCTTATCCTTGTGAGTCTTTTTACAAAACCAGAATTTCGATATCACCATTATTTCGGGAGATATCGAAATGGGTAAATTTTCACGGTACACCCTGTATACATATATATATATATTTACTTGAAAAATAAAAACCTTGGTATTGTGGTCACTAGTCTGACGAACTAAAATTATCACATTATTAAATTAGATATATTTATAATTCATTGCTTAAATTAAAGTATATCTCACTTTTTTTTTGTACATATTGTATTTTTTTTTTTTTTGAAGACTCTTAGCTAGGTTATTAAGTTATGAATACCATTTGGATCTGGACTAGCTATTAATTAACTGTGTTAAGAAATTCAAAAACCTCGTTTTTGCATCATCGGCATATAAATTATATAAAACTAAAACTCCTGTTCAAAATGTTTGTTGATGATTTATTTTTCATTAAATGTAACGATGGATATAAGCATAAAAAACTGCTTTTACTTTGTAGATTATAGTATGTCCGTAAACCTGAAAAAAACATATTCATTTAACATTGTTTGAAAGCACCTTTAATATAAGTGGCAATATAATAATAAGTATGTCATTGTCACAATATGTCGTCACGGCTAAGCTATAATAAAATACATGTTAGGTGCATGGAGTTTTTGTGGTTTTGTGGTTTAACGATTATATATATATATAAAATGGTTTAAACAAAGCAGTCAACAGAGCAACTGGGTTATAATTTATTACCATCCGTGGGCGGCGGAAGACTTTCTGGCGAATACAAAATATATGCACCCCGGTATTACACATATTTTAATGTAGTACATTAAGAACGAGTACGTTGCAACGATCTTCAATCACCCCAATTTTTTTTCCAAATATTTATTACACCATATCACAACGATAATATTATCTCTCGTATTCATTCACCCGTTAAGTCATTTAATACGCTCGAAATAAATGTATCAGTAAGTTATAAATAATACAAACATCTCATACACGTTACGTTAACCATACATTACTTCAACAGGTTTTTTTTTTTAAATTTATCGTCACTCGGCTTCGTACATTGTAATATTTCTGAGTTGTTATAATGTTCTTATAGATAGAATATTTGAGTCAAATTAAATAGTAATGTATTTAATTATGTATGGAGGATTTTGCGGATATTTAACATATTAAACGATGGTAGAATATTATATTATTATTAAACGGAAAATATTAAACAGCTATAGGTAAGTATATTATATGTACATGCTCGATCGTGTTGCTAAAAATATATGACAATAATATTATACCCGACCATAGGCCATAACTCATCGGCACTGTCGTTTCTTATTATTCTTACCTTTAATTCGACACGTGATGTCGGCGATTTGTCATAGTCTCGCAGGTTGTTATCAAATAACCAACCCGTGCCTGCTAGCCGCTGCTGCAGGTGATCACTTTGTTGCGTCAAGTTATAAGGGTAGTGCCAACTCAGTTATCTACCAACAAGTCACCACTCACATCCATAGACCACCATAATAACATAATACATCATAATTATCGTGGCCATATTTTATTGTTTTATAGGTAAGCTATTGCTATTATTGTGGGCTCATATGGTTCTGACGGTTTTCCTGCAGCGTGTTTATGATTCTCTTATAACACATTATTAGTACCGATGTATCATCATTTAAATCTTCTTCTCGTCAGTCCGTTTTTCAAACATATTATGCTTACGCAACCATTGAAACAATCTTTCGTATTTTTCCAACTCGATCTAGATATAATTATTTGTTTAATAGAAACAATTCCAAAAATGATCGATTCTTCTAGCAGTGCCCACTGAAAATACGTCACATAACATGTCATATTGTCATACAACCGATTTAAGACTATAATAATATGGATAGAGAACATTTTTATTTTAATGGCCAAACGAACATCGTTTACATTCTCGCTTTACCTTACTCCTTTACTGAAATTATTAATTAAATAACTTACTCACAAACATAATATTGTAAGAATCTCAGATAACTATAACTACATAATATTGCACTTGGTTTTTGGTAACTGTATCTATATTCTTCATAATTTTCATAATTTTTTTTAACGTTGAATTTTTTACTGTATGCTTTTGTGGCGTTGATATTCAAAATAAATAATCGTATAAATAGTATTGCCACATTTATCTTCAACAGACAAGACAGAGTAATCGCCCAATCCGATCAACAAAAACACAATGGTTACATTTTTTCAATTGGTGTAGTTGTGTAGTATATTTAGCACTTAGATAAATAGATAAATACCTATTGTATTTTGTTAGAATAAAACCCTGCTTACCAAATGAAAAACTTTAATTACGTATAATGTATTTTCTTATCGACCAGAATATTATAAGTAAGAATAATAAAAATAAACATTTGATCGTGGTTCAAAATATCCATTGAACTCTGTGGTTTTCTTAATTCAAAAAACTTCTGCAGTTTAAAAATTATTTTTTTATTCCAAAGTGTAATGACACAGTGCAGGATACTTAGTTTAAAGGTGTAAATTGGATAAAAGACCCCCTAATGATCATCAAAGATGATTATACTTTGAACTTCTAGCTTTCACTTCTCTTTTTTCTTTAAGTCTAAGCTATATTTTGACTTCAATAAATTTATCTCAATTGTTGATATTTTCAGTTTCATTATTAATTTGTAGAATTTAACGATTTTTTTTTTAAAATCATAATTTGTTTAGAATGGTTTTAGTGAGTTGACATTTTGTATTGAGTTATAATACATACACCCATAAGTTTTGTCTAAAACTCAACATCAAAAGTCATGCGACATTATGGTATTGATTTTATATAATTTTTTAAAATGGAATCCATTTTTATACTTTTGTGAGTTATTAATCAAAATTAGATGAGATTTAGTTTAAGTGGAAAAATTATATAACTATAGCTTTAAATTAATTTTGCCATTTTGATTTCGTGTGGATTTGTTAAAAGTTTAAACATATATTTATATATTTTTAATTCAATGTTCTGCTATCTGCATGCAATTGTCAATTATATCGTGATTCGTTCATTATCATTCATCTAACAATCATGATTTGCTATATAGTCAGCCATGGTGAATGGATTTTAATATTTAATTTACAACTAATATAAATCGTTTTGTATAGTTGCAGTAATTTCACGGGTTTTCAGCATTGCTGCTATTTTACATTTTACAATCAGAGTCACAGTGAAATGGATTTTTTTTTTTAAACTAATTTTTCCTTGAATTAGCATTAAAATAATTTATATATTTTGATTTTTGATTACATGTTGATTGCATTTAGAAAAAAAAAACAAGTTTATTAGACGTTACCTCTCACATTCATTATATACCATACCTAACTAAACTGTATGTTTAATTAATTTAATAATTTTTAATAGATGATTAATACACCGAATAATATCATATGTAATTTGGATACAAACGAATTGAATTGATTTTGTTAAGAATCATTGATAAACCACATAAACATAGTAATATACATGCAATATCCTAGTAGCATAGTTTAATAAATAAGGTCTTTGGATGTTCATTGGAAGCAACAACATTTCAGGGCAAAATATTAATTTGATTAGTTTTACGATTTTTCTGGAAATAATAGTACGTGCCTACTATGAAAATTATTATACCGTTATAAAGGCATCGCAAAACTTTTTATACATTTGATGTTTTAAACGACTTTAATAGCTGCTATGAAAACCTTTACATTTATTTCTTTTTCGTTTTTCAATTAATTTTGAACTAAAAAATACATTTTATAATAATATAATGTTTTAAGAGGTTCTTAATTTCAAAATTAAAGCTTTTATACTTGTTTTATTGTTAATTTAAATAAAGTGCTGGACCGAAAAACATTTTATATTTAATATCCTTTGATAGAATAAACATTTGGTCGCTTGTAATAATATTGTATTACCTACAGTCTACACCAAGTATAATATTAAATTCAACTTTAAGTTTTACATTTAAAAAAAAAATTGTTCATTATCAATAACCATTCATACCTCATTCTTTTGTTATAATATACAATATAAATAAATTATTTATATATATATATATTTACCTCAAATAAGTGTTCTATGTGAATCATTGTATTATATTTGCAATATAATTTAGAGTTAATAATAAATTAGAATTGTTCTCCAGACCAAAATATATACAGCTGTTTCAACTCAAAAATGTGATGGAGAATTTTTTAATTCCATCGTAGACGCTCTGCAATAACACAATTTACCATCTTATTATTGTTGGGCACGTGTGTTCTCATCAGTCGCTCACCATATAGGTACCATATTGTAGCACTTCACACACTGATTATATTTACAAAAATAATCACGTTATAGTTGTATTGTTCTTTCGATGGGCGGTAAGGGAAGCTATTGTATACCGTTTTCATTCATTCGACAGTATTTTGTTTCCGATCGGATCTCCGCTCAAAAAATTTTACCATTATACAAAACTGTATAATTTATACACACAAAAACAAAACAATTTATAGTACAAATTATGGCCAAGGAGATTATTCGTTGAGAAGTATAAGACATACTTAATATAGATTCTGAGCATAGCGATCGACTTACCCATTGGTTTTAAATTATGCTTATTTTTTTATTACTCCTTACTGTCTAAAATTGTAATGTTTCAGAATAATTTGAAACAATCAGGAAAAAATTGAGAGCACGCAGAAATTTAGCAGTTACAAGTGTACCACTTTGTTAAGTAGGTCGTAAGTAATTTTATAAATGTTTATTAAATCTGAATTGAACATTAAATCGTTGTATATGGAAAACGGTTCTGAGAGGAGGTAAGGTCTATATTATACTTCTAAGAATATTTTATTATATATTGCTTTTAGCAACAACACAGTACTTTAAAAAAATCTAAAACTTTTTCAAAAGATAAATCAAATAACATAATATACAAGAATAGTAAATTATTTTTTTATATAATGTAATAACTGTTATTGTTTAACAAATGAGAGATTAAAAATTATATCCAATTCACTGCTAAACAATTTGAAACATCTTTACATACATAGTTCAGCGAGGGAATATAGTCAATCTTAATTTTTTAGTTATGTACATTTTTTATCAGATTTCCCATTTACCGTTATTACCAACTAAAATTAGCTGAGGCATTAAATAGCGTTCATTTATGTAAATTTTGTGTCGTTACTGTTACTACGTATGTCGTGAATCAGTATAAATTGCCGTATAACGAACAAATAACTAATTATTGTTAGAAACTATATCTACCACAGAGACGCACTGTTGTTGTACAACGATTATCGGAGGCGATGGCTGAATAGCGAGTGTAGAATATAAGTAAAACGTATACTTACATAAGATGTATTGTCTGGCAGAGAAAAATCGATGGTTTTCTGAAAGCACCATTTGGGATTATTATAAACGTCATTTAGACGAATCGTCGAGGAAATAGTGTTTTTATTTTTTTCAGGTGATTTTTTATGTTCTCACATACTATTCTTAAATTTGACAGTTACGTAATTTTTGTATTATATATTCATGCGCTTGAGGGTTTGAAACTCTTAAACAGTTTCCCTCGTTTTGGTGAAATTAAAAACGTAAAAATTCTGCGACTAATGAGCTTTTATTATATTATAATGACCTAATGTAGATAAATATTATTATATTACATATAATACTTTTAATTCGCTACAATACAACCCCATTGAACTAATTATATCGATATACGTTTCTATTTTAATATTCCTAGGCAGAATATTTGTTTGAGAATATAGGATCCAAGTTATGTCTCTAAGACATAACATTAATTAGTCCAATTAAAAATTTTTGTTTTTGTTTCGTTTTTTTTTTTTTAAATTTATTTTAAGTTAAAATTTTTATGTTTTGTTAGTCAATACAATCATAACACTTGACATAAGTTTTATAAGAATTTACAGTTTAGACGAGCTGTTGAGTAAAGTGTCACATACTTTGTGTACCACGTAAAACGTTGGTGCACTGCTCTACGAATCTAAATATTAAACACTGAACCATACAAACGATTACCGAGAAAAAGTCTGATAACTGACTAAATTGCCACTATGTGTAACTCACATGATGTATTCGGGCCACTATAAATTGCACCAGAACTTTTATCTCGGATGTTCGTGTTCAAATATTGTTGATGCATGCCTTACGGCGCCTTTTCGTAATCAGACGAGGTCACAATATAATTTATATTCGTATTAAATAGTAGGAAAGAAAAATAAAATAACGCTGTGCATTCGTTATAATTAATCTGATTTTTTTTTATTATTATTATTTTTATTCGTGTCGCACACACGTATACCGAGAATTCATATTATATATATATTTATATTTATATAATATAATATATATTATTATACGATATAAAAGCACACAATAAACATTAAAATTGGTTATATATTTTATCTACACAGGCGAGGGCTTATAGATTATAATGAGTTTAGTTTTTCACGTTTCGGATAACAATGAGACATATAATTTAATATCACTATTTGATAGAGAACTTAAGAATGTACAACAGTGTGTTTTGCCGAGTGTGTGATGATGAAGACCATAATATTGTAGCAAACGATTATTATGGATAATGAGTATCGAAGGAGACGAGAAAGAGAAAAACGGAAGCGCGTATAATAATAATAATGATAAATATATATTTATATATAATATGTAAATATGATGACTCATTCGGTTCGCTGTCGTTCGTAATTCCGTCGCATTTTGTTTTTTTTTTTGTTTTCTTTAAGTTATTCATCCCATCAGACTTCGTCGGTGGAAATGAACTGGAAATCTTTGTACCGGTACCCCTCGCAAGACGCCTCCGATGACTTGCACGCGTGACACTTGCATGATGTGGCCTGCGGGAAAATGTAAAGTTCGGTGCCCGGCTGAACGCCTTCGTCACAGTCCTTCAACACGAACTCGGTGAGCACTTGGCCGGCGTGAATGCACACCGGATGGTGCGATCTCTTGTATGGGAACCGCCAGTCGGACACCTGTGGAATAAAAAAAAACATAGGGAAATCGGTCACCACATTGCGGTATTGGGTATACCAACATATCAACATAATATAAAACGGAATGTCCGTATTTTATTTTGGTCTGTTTAAAAATTTTGAGCTTTTTTTAAAAACCTCGTAGTTAGAGGTAACAATAATATTGTATTTAGATATTTTTTACCAATAGTGTTTATTTCGTATTCTTGTTTGAACAGAGAATGTTTTAGTTTTAAAAATGTTTTTTAAATCTGTGACGACATGTCCTACGAAGTAAAAGGACTTCCCAAAAAGTTACTCGAAACACCCTTGAACTTATAGTAGACACTTTGATAAGAAACCAAATATGGCATTCCGACTTGAAGGATTAGGGAGACATTTTATTGATTTTTTTTTCTGTTTTTCAAGCTTTTCGGAGAACACTATAAATATAACCATCTCACTCATTTTTATGCAAAAGGTTTCAAAAAATTGTCCTTATTTTTACTGAATATCATTGAATGCGATGATTAATCATTGCTCTCAAATGTCATATCAAAACATACCTACACCTATGTGAGTGTATATATATATATACTAGATTACTTAGGTGCTAAAATATAAGAAATGAAAAAAAATTATAACTGTCATAGATTGAAAAAAAAAATTGTAATAAATCGGTTGTATCGTTTCTCACACTACTCCTTCACATCAAATGGACGTGATATATGGTATCCAATAGTAACGGCTAACTAATAACTGTTTATTTTTTTATCAAGTCGCTCAGTTCTCTATATAACAAACTCTTTGGAAATAATAATATATATAATACATAATGTGTATCACCTTTAAAGTATTACATATATTGTGGTATACTAAAAAATGTTGGATATTTCATCTATTTTTTTTATAAAAAAAAATGGTATTCATATAAATGAAAAGTACATTATGAAAATCATAACTACATTGTATCTGATTTTATAAAGATTGAATATAATATAACTCAAAGAGTAATACTGACATAATATGCATTATTATTACTTTGTGTGCATTGCTAGGTACGTCTATTTATTGAAAATATAGAAAAGTTCTATAGGAATTTATAGAATTCATTATCATTATGTATATAATATTACAAACTATAAATCAGTAAGGAGAGGAGTAAATACCAGAAGTCAATGTCTATGTTCTGCTTTCAACATTATAACTCATGTAGTCATGTGTTTGCATTTTTTGTTCGTTTCTCCGCTGATTTGCTTCTAATGTATACTATAGATTTATTATTTTAATAATTTAAGTGTTATAGGGTTAGTATAGGTATTGTAATAATTTTGAAAAATTGATAATTTTGTTTGCTTTCATTTAAACGGACTGGTGGAATGGAATTTTTCTTCTCAGTATAGACATATTAAGAATATACTGATTAATAATTTATCAAAACAAACATTATTATTAAGTCCTTTGACTATCAAGTGAAACCATAACGCTTTGTTAATTTAGTTTATACACCAATAACTATAAGAGTATTAGTTACATACTCATAATTCATAAACCATCAAAACAAAATGGGTAAATAATAAGAAAAAAATTAAAAATTAACAAAATATATTCAGAAAATTGAAAAAATGTTTTGACTAAGACATTTGAGCAGTGAAAATTATTTATGTCTGGCGCCGTTCTTGTAAATTACAGTTCGTATTATATTACGAAGTCACTATAGTCGCCCACTGCGCAAAGTGTAATCTATTATGCTTAATATAACCGATGTGGTATTACTATGAGGCGTTTGGTAAAAAAGTGTTTTTGCAAAGAAGAACGTCGAGAAAGAAAGAGTTTACTGCAATATTGTTTTTATTATTATAATTGTGTGCTCTTTGAAAAACTTGAATTTGTGCAGAGCAACGTTCAGTTGAACAACTAAAATTAAACACAAAGTTATAATTTCTACTAGTCCAAAATTGTTTTATTTTTTTTATTTTTATTAAAAGTCTGTGTGTTTGATTAAGTGCAGTTTAAAATATTACACGATATCACAATAAATTATGTTGTGTAAAGAAAAGAACATAAAATATACTTAATCAAGTGTTTCCATTAATAACAAAAATAAATTTAAAATTTAAACATTTTTATACAAATGGGGAGATTTTAATGTAGTCATTATAGTCATTGTTGCATTCCTGCGAGATAAGATAAATTACTAAGCTAATATATCCATATGATATTCTGTGGGTTTTTATTGAAAAATATGAATAAGAATAAAAACGGGTGTTGAAGGACGTGAAATTGTCCGAGTTCCAGTAGCTCAAGATAACTGACAAGATATAGATCCGTTTAGAAGTTTGAAAGTGAAGTAAATGTCAATAAGCCTACTTCTAGTATCCAAACAGACTATTTCAAGACTATCTCGAGTTATATTTAGGGATGTAGATAATGAAGGATAAAGGTCACTACTATTTCGCTTTCGCTTGTAGCCAATAAACCGAAAAAATCGTCTTTGAACACGCTCAAGCGATTAAATTAAGCGTATATTTATTTTCGATGGGTCACATAACGTTGAACAATACTCAATTTTTGGCTTGGAAATTAAGACATACAATAATGTAAAATAACAGTAACTTATCCGAATGAATATTTAATGTAGATCAGTAGTTCTGTCTGAATCTAAATGCCAGTATATAATATTACATACACACGGATTATTTAATATACCTATACCTACTAATATTATATTTTCACTAATTATTCAATATAAACCAAGTAAAATATCAAAGATATCTAATAAACCGTGTATTTATACACTAAAAGTAGTAGATCATTTGAAAAAAAATATAAATTTTTGAATTATGTAGTGATTTCACAGTATTATTTATTTGGTATGGCCTAATGTTGTTATATAAGTCAATAGTTATCTACGATTATTTTCGAATTATAAGGTTTGATTTAGGATAAACCGTATAAAATTATGTTTGATGGGACTGAATCACAATCGGCCTAGTAGGACTGAATCACTGAATCTTACGCTCACACGGAAAATATAAGTCCGTACTTAGTAGCTATACCTACTATATGATCATTTAAAATGTATATAAACTTTCAAATGTTTAACTTCTAAATTGGGCAGAAGAAGATTTCTTGATCATAGAAGTAGTATAGCTGTGTAGGTTGTTCAAACACAGACTGCTAAATGATAATTCTGAATATTCACGAACTAGAAAACACGCTACAAGATCGTGTGTCTATGAAGTAAAATCAAATACAATTTTTAGGGATTTTAAACGAAGATTCAGTTCAGTCACCAGCGTAATATTTTATCTTAAGCTCTATCTGGCAACAAAAAAAGTAGAAGATTGAATTTTTTTTATCGTCGTTGGCAAAAAAGGATAATTGAAAAATGAGAATACTGAAAATATGGTGTGCAATAATAACGATTATAGTTCAATCAATCAAGAGTTATGTCAAAAACTATCAATTATTTATATGTTCAGATTTGTATAACCGCTTTACGTCATCATATTTTGCATATTCACAAGTTTGAACTATCTATAAATCAATGCGTTTTTAAAATTATTTTTATCACACCAATTTGCTTACACGTGTTTCATATTACATCAATGAGTTATGGAAGCTATTTCATCGTTTTTGACTTGTTTGATTTGAATACATTTAATATTATTATATATTACATTTTTATGAGCAAACATCAAGTTTCTGCTGTCAAATATTTTAAATTGACAGAAATTGTATAGGTAAAAACTATTGAAAATGAATTATTTTCTAGAATGTTGATAAATTAATATGTGTCGAATTACGTAATAATAAAACTTTACTCAGTGATTCTATTAGAATATTAAAAAAAAAGATTGGTAGATATAATATTATTATCGTGACGTGTGTATACATCATATACCAGCAGAGTGTTACGAACATATCCCACGAAACAATTTTATACGATTGTGGTCAATTTTTTTAGGGTGTAAATATTATATTTCTATATTTTACCGTAATAACACGAAATAAGTAATATGTTAATTTTAATTCAGTATGCGATAAATTAACGTTGTTCAATAGGTATATTTAACTGAATATTTTAAAAATCAGCTTTTGTTACAACAGTACGGTCTCGATAATCCGAACACAGGCTAATCCAAACGGGCTTGAGAATTACCTTATCGCCATAATATGTATGTATTTATAAAAAAATATTTTCGGGTAATAAGATTTTTCGATTATATGGGACAAGGCATACCAAACCATAATAAGAACCAGCGTACAGACAAAAAAAAAATAATAAATCGATATTTTAAATAGTAAAGTTCATAATTATACTCATAATATTATATTAAAATTTTTATATATTCATTGTCTTTTTAAATTACAAGTTTTTACACGATTAATACAAATAAAAATAAAATTTCATGATTCAAATTACAATAAAATTGATTTTTTTTTCAAGCCATAGATAATCTGAACAAATCGCTAATCCGAACAACCCCTTTACCCAATCTCGTTCGGATTATCGAGACCCTACTGTATATATTACCTCAGTTATTCTAATTGTTGTTCTTTGAAACAGATTGAATAAAAAATCAAAAAGTCAACACTTAAGTGATAAAACACTTCATTCTGTATTGTCGAAAGTACCTAATAGGGAAACTGAGAAGATAATATTTATTATATGCGTATAGTACCTACTTATTACCTATTGAAAGTTTTCGGTTACATTAATGTCAATCTATATTGTAAAACAACTTCAATTTCTATTTTACAATAGGAAAAAAAACATCACACATATGATGTCGGTTTTGATTTTTTTTTTGCGTGTGGATGACTTCAATGTCTTCCATCGTGAATACAGTTTTCATGCATCATACGTTATAATTTTAACATTACAAAAAAAAAACCCTTTTATGTTTAATACAGTAGGTATACCTCGTTTGAGTCACATCTTCCCCAGCAAGACATCACGTTGATCTCATCAGAACACGTCCTCCCGTTCACGTCGGTGTTGGACACTCGGAATGTAGACAGTTGTCGGTTACAGTCTAAGATATTGAAACCCGCCACCGAAGACCATACGATCATCGTTGATACGGCACAAAACACCGCCGTGCAAACCATTGGTATATGCTAAAACAATAAATAGAAGGAAAAAATGTATTTTTTTTTTTTACTTATTCATTGAATTTTACTCAGTATAGTAGCAGTCTCAAAAACAACGGCTACGCTACTGGAGGGAGGGGGGAGGGCGCTGAAAAGTTTACCAAATATTATTCAGATCGTTCGATTTGAGTTTTTTTTTTATAGCGGGCATTTTCTATCGAAGTATTGATTTCCATATAACATAATATCAATAGGTAAAATACTTTTTGTTCAAATCATATTAATCTTTGTATTTTATAAGTTATCTTTGTTTCATCTAGTTGGTACCCTCATAAGTTTTCAATACTCTTTCTCGATCTAAATATTTTGTTTTACTTTACAGCTCCCATCGTATTGATCATCAGTCATCGCCGTGTTCTTATTATCTTCTTTTTAAATTTAATTAATTTCAAAACGACCCTTATAGATCGCTCTAAACATAGATTATTAGTTATTAGTATTTTTACTATACTGGTGAAAATTAAATACAATATGAAATTTACTAACAATGCATTCAATAATAATATTATATTTCCAGGGGTTGTAAGGTTATAAAACATGTTGCAAACATATTGTATTCAGGATATAAATTGATAAAACACAATCAAAAAGTTTATATTATATAATAAAGGTAACTACTAATACTTGTGATAAGAATACAATTATTTCTCGATTATTTAAAATTTGTGTTGTATCTTCTACTGTTTAATTTAATTCGAGATAGTTGAACACTTTATTCAAATATTGAAATAATAATCTTGATATTTCATTAATTATACATAACCGTGTCAAAACTGTATTATCGCCTTTTGTAACTTACAATAATTGTAAATAAATGGAATTTAAAATTATTTCTTGATTTTTTATATGTATACTGTTGTATTAATCATAAATTCATAACTTATAAATACAAAAGAATGTACCTATTTATTTTCTGGAGTCAAAGGCATCGGAAAAATATTATCATATTATTTTATTCTACACAAAGTTAACACTTTCTAGATACTTTTTCACAAGACCAATACTAATATATTTAAAACTTAAGCACGTATTTCCATTTTTGATATGATAAAACACGCATTCTTTCAGAATACTTTATCTCACCTTGAATAAATTTGTAAACTACAACGACACTACAGATGCTATAAAAATATGCATATTTGATTAATATTATTTACTATGCTCAAAGAAAAGTGGTTATATTTACTAATTTCCATAGACCACGATTTTTTTTTTTATGTATCCATGCATTATAAAATAATATGTTAAAATTATTTTTTTAATTCAAAATATGATAAGAAAATCCATTGTATTAAATACTTTTTTCGATATTCATTCATAATTATTATATTTTCAAAACAAACGAGTTACCTATTGTATTTATTCTATATAAAATTAAGAAAGTGAAAATCTTTTAAAACTCATATACAATTTCTCAGGAAAATATTTAAAAAAAACACATATAGATATTTACACTTATTATTTTATATCATTATTCAAAGAAAATGATTGTCATTTGATATTTAAATTATGGTAAAAATCGATTTTCAAAAGTAACAATATATTTAGCACAAGCTTTTTGACATACTTACAATGTATACTCTAATTTCAATTATAATATATACATTTATTATTAAGTCATTTAAAATAATTTACTGATACAATAAAAAAAATAAAAATATTAAAAAACACGCAGAAGAATAAATCATTATGAATTATTTTCTTGAATCTCAACATATTATTAATAATCGTTTATACAGATATATGTGAATAGTATTATGAATGTTTTTGTACATATTATTTTGTATTGTAATAATATATCATTACTTAGAATCATAATAAAATGTGAATACAGCTGCACAGATAAAAGTTGAAAAATAAAATATCTTTAATCATTAGAATACTTTTAGATTAAAGAAAATAAATAGAATATTATTTATACAATTGTATAAACATTAAATAAATTACTATTAATTAACTCACACTTGGATTCTGGACAGTAAATAATCATAATCTTTGCAGCTGTATAAACATAAATTATTTAGTACATATTATAACAATTTACTTATAATGTCACGGAAATGAGTAAGGCGGCAACTCGCTAAGTCGAGTACAAAGTCGGCCATCAATATCTATAAAAGCAAACACGACAATCAACACCGCGCTCAGTCATCCAGTAGCTCACCCAATGTCATATTTTTAATAATTTGTAAATTGTATATGTGTCGATTTTTATAAGTAGAAATAAATTCAATTTGCTGTAATTATTTTTACCGACTTGTTCAATCACAACATTTTGATATACCTCCCACTATTCTCGTCAGTCGACTTCAACAGTACATTGAATTATACAAGATACAGTTTTCTGCCAGTGGGTTCTTCGGAAGGTAAATACAAATTATACATAACAAATATTCTAATACATTTATTTATTTGGAAAGAAAAAAACTCTCGTACCTATCCCCCGTAATATGTTTTATCAAGTGATGAGCTAAAATTATATAATAATAATTTAACATTTAACATTTAAAATACCTTTCCATACTATCATTTTTTTACTTCATATTTTTAACTCATTACAGTATTAACTTTAAATATAACCAGATTCGAATTACAATATAAATATCACTGTTTTGAACAAATACTATACACTATGTATTATTTTGACATTATTAATTTATTCTGGATAATCATTATACAAAGAACAGTTGTATTAATCAGTAAAAATATATATATATATATGACAGATAACGACCGTATGAACAAAAAACTTTAACTTAAGTTTTTTATAATACTGTCACGACTTCTTCATTTATGTTTGACGAAAAATTAACAAAGTTATTGGTTGGTTTGTTGTACTTTCTTATTAACATCAATAGTTTTTTAAATTCTATTGTTCACGTTTATTTTGAGTTCATTATAGTATTAACTTCATGATATTGTTATTTGAGATAAAGTTTTATAGGAATTTGTTGTAATAACTTTTCGGCAGAGAACTCACGAAAATAAGCAAATAATCACCGTTATTTTGAAAAGAAAGTATATTAAGGAGGTCGTTATCTGGTATAAAATAACAATATCGCGAACAATGTCGATGAATGGAACAATAATTTAAAATAATAGGTCCACTATCGCGTTTAAAGAGTATCTAATCAATATATTGCGGAAAGGATGGACCGAAGCGCACAACCATCACGTCATATTGCAAGAAAAAATACATCGACAGCGTATCTATATCGCAAAATCTGTTAATTATTGTACAACATTGTAATGAGTATCACAATATGAACGTATACGCTTTGTGTTTTTGATGTAATTAGTATATAGTTACATCCATCGCATAAATATTATGTTGACCGGTAAATGGACGTTAAATCGCATTATTGAGACGACTCATCGTCTCCAGCCGGGGGACGGTGTGCAGAGTACCTATAATGATTAAGGTTTTCCGGTTATTTCCGGTCTGACCGTATAATATAATATCCAATTGTAATATAATTACGAATTTAATGTATTAAAATAGATACGGCGGTGTATAATATTTATAACGACAGGCGTCCGGAAGTCTGCGGCAAAGGCGAACCCCAAGATCGGATACGGTCGGGACGTATAGATATTTAAGACGATGTTTAGTTTAGCGTAATATTTGACGGCGGCGGTGGAGTAAAACTTTATGAGGAAATATAGCGAATGTATATATATATATAAAATATATGTATAAACAATATGAAAGAATATACGTCGACGACAATTGTCCAGTTTCTCACGAGGCCTCCATTTATGTGTGTGTGTGTGTGTACAATATATATATATATATCATAGTCGTCAAGTTTACAGGAGCACAGTGGTCAAAAGCTGTGTTCGTTTGAAGGGGGGAGGTAGGATACGGGGCAAAATTAAACAAACATCACAAGCGCACACCCATTAAATATAATATACATATGCTATACAGGGAGAATTTTTCTTTCGAAAAACGGTAATTTTCTCGATAACTTTTTCAAAATAATTTTTATTTAAGTCAACAACATTTTTTTTATTCTTTTTTTACATTTTTAAATGATAAAATCCATTTTAGTTAAAGTTAAAACTAAAGAATTTTCGTGGATACAAATTGAATTTCTAATCTGTAGTAGATAGTAAGTTAATAGTTTGTATTAAACAATCGAACACGAAGATGAGTTTAATTATAAATAATTAAGCTATGGTATTCTATTATTTTCTCGTTAGTTTACGTTATTCCAATAAAAAAAAAAAATAAATCGGATGAGGTCGTTTCTGGAAGAAAAAATAAAGTACATAATGCTGTAAAGCTGTATGAGTGAATTGGAATTTTCTTATTGTTAAAATTATCATGCACAGAGCATAATATAATGAGAATTTAATACTTTAAAAATACGATAGTATATTATATTAATAACGTTTGTAGATGACAACACGATTGTCTGTTGATTATTTTCAGTCAAGTTTTTTGTATTTTGGTCTTTAAGTTAATAAAATTATGATCTATTTGGTACAATACATATTCGTACAGTTATTTTTAACGATATACTAATTATAATACGTATAATATACTTATAACAGTGATACGTTTTCTAATGAAATAACCACTCTGTATGTATAAATAATAGTTTTTGTTGTATAGTGTTTTTGATCCAATCTCGTCACTTCTTCCCTCTTTCTCACCCTATCTCTCTATATGTGTGTGTACGCATTTAAGTGGTATCTCATCGATACCAGGCCGATAAAGACTAAAAACAAATACCAGCGATAGTGTAGGTATTATCCACGCGGCGGTGTCGGCGTTGTCGTGTACCGCCTATTCCTGTACAACTTCCGCGAGTATTCGTTACATTAATATGTCCGTCCAGAAAACGGCAAAGTATTTTATGACGTAAAAGATGCCCAACGAAAGATTAATATCCTTCGGTCGAGTAAAATACATTTATTTTCGTAGAGTTATGTCCTTTTTTTATTTAACGAATCAAATTGGCGCCGAGGAAACCACATGCGGTATGGGTATTTTTTCCTTGCCCAGCATTTATATACCTATTATATTTTATATTGTATCCTACATAACGTATATAATGACGGGAAGAGAGCTCGACGACCGGAAATGCTGGCCATCGGTCATGATCCTTTGCTTGATTCTACTTTTCAGAGTGAGTACCCATATCAACGATATATTATATCGCTTTGAAATATTCAGAACTCGACTACGATACACGATTTTCCTATACTCAAACCATCGACAACATCCAGAACTTGAATTTCGGGGGAGGGGGTAAAAACTAAAAATCAAAATACTGACTAAATATTATGTACATTAAAAATTCAATGCATCTATTTGTAAACTCAATATCATAGTACCTAGATATTTGTAACATTAGAATTTGTATCGCTGTTTAACGTTTATTATATAATTTTGTTTCCTGAATAGCATATTTTTTTACAGAAATATCAAGTCTGGTTGTGGAGGGGAGGGTATGCCTGCGACTGACTCGATCAACACATCACCGTGAGATTGGAAATGAAATATATGGCCGATTACAAAAACAAACAACTCTAGTTCGTCATAACTCGTTGACGTACTGAGAAAAATAACAATCTGTGCTATCCGACCGAAAGTATATCATATGTCATTACTTTCTTGCTATGCACAATGCATTGAAGATATTCATATACTATACAGCATGATTGTTTTATCGTCTAACAGACAATATATTAGGAAATACGTTGAATTTTTAGATTTTTTTTCGCTTAAAGATATTAAGAAGTACCTACAGATTAAAATATTATTTTTATAACTATTGGTATTTGTTTTAAACATTTAGAAAAATTAAATACCTTATAAAACTATTGATGGACTCCTCTCAAAAACTTATGTGACGTTGTGAATTTCAATATGTTTGTTCTATATCAATAATAAAAAATAATATACTATTTATAGTTGATTATAAATGCTAAAAATTAAAAAATAACAAAAGTATGATCTTAAACTAAAGACTTAAACAATACGAATGTATAAACTTTGCTATTAAAACTGCCACCATGCTTGAGTTTTATGAGTTGCCTAACGTATTGTTATAACTCTTAAGAAAAAAAAAACAATCGACGAAATCGATTACGCATCACTGCAAATATACATTACAGTGTTTGTGGGTGATGGTCAGCGTCTATAACTCACGCATTACTACCACAGTTGGTAGCGACGTACCTACACCTATTACAAGTCCAAAAATAAATATAACATGAAAACTTAATACATTTTCCTCGGAAAAAACCATTCGCATGAATGTTATGCATACAATAATATAAACGAGTGCCAACGTGCGTATCTGTACGTAACTTATGTTTTCCATAACACACAACGACAGAGATGTTTTGTCCTCTGCTCACACGACTTATGCATATTTTATTATCATATGACTGCGACGCATTTCCACGCCGTAGTTTATGTTCGTTGGCGTTTCTTTTTGACGACGGCAGAACTCTGCGAGGTTAATAGGTGAAATAGAAAATATGATAGCCGATAGGTATTTATTAGAACAAGAGGAGTATTGTGTTACACTCGAAACCGATCCTCGGCGAACGGTGCGTACGGTAGAAGACGTAATCATTTTTTGTAGAATCATCGCGTTTTTCAGTACTTCGAACACTCTGGTGATATTAACGTTATATATAGGTGTATTGATGAAAAGCTGAGAACAGTTTTGCATAACCTCATGTTATAATGTACATTCTGCATGCTTTCCCTTGAAAAGATAACATTTCACGATTCAGCCATACATTTGTCTCCATAAAACCGTTTGTATAGAAACCCGAGTTTTAAATGAATATATTTAATATTCGGAATGGCAACAGCATCGTGTTATATAATAATATTAGATGAGAAGTGTCTGAAAATAAAAAAATAAATCCTTGGTATCGACAAAAAGTGCCTATGACTATTCGTGATGACGATTAAATTCGTTAGATTTACACACTTCATTTAATCATATAGGTAAAATGTCAATTTTTAACATTAATATATATATTACGTATAAAATATTATGCTATGTGTAGGTGTAGCTAATCGACGTGTGGTTGACTAAGTTGGCCTCACTTCCTACTTTATAGTATACACATTACACACACTTATAAAAATAAACTTTCGTTGATGTACCTAGGTAAAATATTATGGTAATATTGTCGAACGGTCGTATTTAAATTTAAAATTGTTGAAATGCGGTTAAATAAATGTAAAAAAAAAACAAATTACATTTTAGACGCTCGTGAACTATTGAAAAGCAATTGGTTTATAAAAATAAACATTTTGAACCGTGAAATTAGCAACTTAATTAATATGAGTATCATAATTTATGAAATTTATAATGGATACTCGAAGGTTTAAAATTCTCATTGTAAATTCATGTTTTTTATTTTTTAAATAAACTATAGTATGAAACGGAATCAAATCATTGTAAAAATTGAAAACTATTTAGTCTATGAAATACATTATTATTTATTGTTAGAAAAAAACTTTTTTATTTTATAATATTAATTTATTGTAATATTATTGATAATGCATCTAATCAATAGATTCTTTATTGTTGTTTGATTAATGGATGATAGATGTAGGTACATATTAAATCAAATGAGCTAAACGTTTATTTTACCAAAGTATTCATTTTATAGTATAACACACAGCATAAGCCTTGAACTAAAATTTTTCAATTTTTTCTGGCACTTTTACCACTATCATGTATGACGTGTTTTTATTTAATGAATTTTAATTATTAAATAATTGATAACACGGCACTCAAGGTAGGCTATTTCGCTACACCACTGTCGAGGTTTGGCTTTTCCAGTGTCATATCTTAAAGATTATTTTGTTGTTTTAATAGATTTCAGGGATACAATATTACGATGCTTTTAAATTTGACTCTGATGCCAAACTATTAAAGCAACTTAAACCGATATACGTAAGAACAAACAAAACATATTATAAGATTCTGAGCGATTTTGGTATAAGCTCATAAGTTAATAGGAATAATATATGATATTAATCTAAAATAATATTTATATAATTTATGCAGTTTTCCCAAAAAATAACCTCCGGTAACGATAATGTAAATAAACTATAAAATATCATTTAGCATTGTGTTAAAAACATTGTTTCTGCTGAGAATAATTTTTTCGTAGGTATACGATTTATCGTTGAATTAAAATTAAACACATTAATTAAAAGTGAGTTTCTACTCAATTACAGTAAACACTCTCAACATAGTATGTAATTGTAAATAATACACTGTATTGTTCTTTGGATGTGAGACAGCATATACAATATGTTAAATATTATTTGTCTTTGGAAAATAATCGCTCTGACCGTAAGCTTCCTGTTCAGAATTTATACAAATAAAAATAAATTTTGGTAAGCAAATTAATGTAATTAAAAAAAAAACCAAATGGTGCACGTATCCACTTAAGATCGTAATAAAATCAAACGTTTATTTCATGTACTTACGTTTAATTCGAAACGTATTCCGCTAAACTACTCCGTTACCAATCGGATTTAAATGATGATAATATTGTTGTGTTAACTAAAAATATGTAAAATATTATAGACACCATAGGTACATAACACTAAAACCGATTATTTTTTCAACGTGTTAGTTTTAAATATAACGAAAACAACACGATTCTGATAAAATACTATTTGAAGATCATGTCAATTTTTAACAAAAAAGTTTTCAAAATTTTCCTTGTAAGTTAGATTAGTCTAATAGTATTGTCTAATCTGTAATGTAAATAAAATCTTTTTTGGGTATTAAAATATATAATCGTATTGATCTAATGGTTCTTCTGAGATATTATCGTTGATTTCAAACAATCTTTTACCGTCTATGGCCATTTATTTTTTTTTTTAATTTTTTTTTTACTAGATTTTAATGTTGAAAATACCAAGTTTTATTATACGCCCGCAACGCATACAAGCAATGCTCAAGTATTACCTATGTGACTTATTAAATTCTCTTGTCGTTAAATTTATCATGTAATAAGCAGTTTTAAGTGCCCATAATTTATATTAATTTTTCAGAGTAGTGTTAAAAGCTTATACCATATAAATTATAATCATTATTATAAGTACTGTATAGATGCTCTAAAATGGATAAATGAGTAAATATTTAACTATCAAAATAGTTAATAACATGAATTATTTTATTCATTAATAATATATTATGAAATAAACATGACCAATAATCATCTATCAAGTAATAATATAATGTTATTGTTGTTGTTTGGGAGTAGAGTACAAATATTTTTAACCCGTGCTGAAAAATATCAAACCATTAACATATCAACATTTTCTTGGCACATAATACACTGTAATAAAGTAAGTGTAGCTAACACGCAGCACTTGCCTAATAGCACATTATTCATGAAGAACAACAAATATTGTAAATAAAAAATATAAAACTAAATCCTCTACTATATTAAGCTAAATACATCTTGAGAATTTGGAAATTATTTTAGTTAAAATCGTAGTCATAAGTTAAACATATCATAAATTAATGTGTATAGTATATTCATCGTTCTGATGAATACAAATCAAAAAAATAATATAATAACCATATTAAACTGCGATATTGAATAAAAATTATACAAAAAAAAAAAAAAAAAAAAATGTACAACAATTAAATATATTTTGTAACCATAGACATATAAAACAACTAGATAGCCGACTGTGAATTAAATTCCCATAAGAACTTTGAAGTCGGGCCGCCATATGCCAATAGGGCAATGTTTACATAATAACTCAATAAATAAGATACCTATATTGATAAGTGATAATAAATAATAATTTTATTCAAATAATGAAAAAACGAATTTCTTTTCATATTCTATAATCAAAATGTCAACTACAAATTAATTTACATAAAGTAGTAATAAGTACATAATATACTACAGTACAAATATTATTTATATTAATTTTGTTATCATTAATAAATATTCTTATCAATCATGCGATTTTGTAAACATTGCCCTGTTGGTATATTATGGCGGCTGACTTCAATATTATCCCGTAGTCGGCTATCTAGTTGTTTTATATGTCTGTGTTTGTAACTAATATTTATAAGATAAGTAATTATTTTTTATCATTCATTGATTGTTATTAAAAATATCACAAAAAAAAATAATAAATAATTTTAAGTTTAATTGTAACCTAGAAGTGATGACAATACATGCATTTAACTCGTGTTTTTTGGGTAAATCGTCAAACAGTATGATATAACATTATATCATAGTTAAGTTATTTAAGAGCGTTTATAAGCGGATAATTTCAAAAGCAAAAGAATCGATTATCCTACAAAATACATAATATCATAATATTACAATTTATACAGTTGTAGAGGGGGAACTCTTAATACACCAACAGGCAGCTGTATCTTTTATCAATAACACAATTTGAATATAATATTATTATGAACGACTTTACATTGAACTATCTACTATAACGATTTATATTGTTGTACTTTCCTTGTTGACCAATCATTATAAAAATAAATTAATTTGAAACACATAAAATTTCGTTTTGTCATGTCAATTAATGATTCATACACGTAAATATACCAAAAATATGATACTAATGGTACTCTAGTGTATTGAATTTAATGTTTAATTTTGGATGAAAAGCCTAAAAGCTAATGACATTATTGCGTGTGTACAAAAAAGAATTACAACGGAATTCAAATAAATACAGTGTGCCAGTTTTTCTTTGAATCAGCAAAAGAGTATGAAAATAATAAATCGAAGTTTCATTGTTTTTTTCTTTCTATTTTTGAATCAGATAAACATTCTATTTTCTGCCTAAAAATAATCATAATAAATTTTAATTTATGTTTACAGTTTAAAGGGTGACACATATTACTAATATTGTGTTATCAATATTATATTTATTTATATTCATAAATAGGCATTGAGACCTCGCGATAGACAAGAGTAAAATCATAAATAAAATTAACGTATGAATTAATTTAATACAAATATATATATTATACAATATACATATAGTACATGAATTAAAAAGTAGAAAAAAAAACGTAAATTTTACAAAATACTATTCTCGAGACATCAAAAAAATCACACACAGAATTTGCTAAAGATAAGGCTCCAGGGAAAAAAGTTTCAGCTGCTAAATTAGTTTTTTATACTGCGCTCAGTACGCTCATATGCGGAAAAAGCGGACCCAGTTCAAATATTGAAATATGTATTATGATAGTGGTTAATATTTAAAACATTGGGATACTATTTACACATTAATTAATATGCACTACAAAAACAAAGGCTGCAATAGTAACATTATTTTAGAGCGCTATAGTAGCGAGCATCTATATAGTTTTGTCAATGTTGCACTTATATTCTAATGCACCGAATTCACGTAGTATACTATAAAATTGCTAATCTCAAAGCATTCGAGTTTATCAAACGTATAATTGTGTTTGAAAAAAGAAAATTAAACTTTTGCAATCATATATGTATTTTTTATAATTTTACATGTACTATAATTAATAATTCTTCTTCAGTCAATTTTAATTATATTTTCATATATTTTTTTTTTTTACAATTAGTTTAGATCACGCATAATAAGACGTCCAACATAAATAAAATAATAAAAAGCCGGTAAGTGGACGTCGCTCTGCTGCGCAGTAGTTCCAAATTTTTTCAAAGCAAGTTTAATGCTTTAAATTTTTCCTATCGATATTGAGACTTAAGTAAAAAAAACACAAATGGTGTTCACCTGAGATTATTTTTCACCTTGTGTCTAAGTATTGTGAAATAACTATGGTCTATGCATACTTAATTTTACTCTTTTAAAGTTTATAATATCGTATACATTTGATATATTCCTTAATGACCAATATAACTGATATTTTAGACTAATATTCTAGAAATACAAATGTGCTATTAGGGATTCACTAAAATTTGAAAATGAATTTAAAAAAAAATTTTTATTTTTCATGTAATTAAAAGAAGTATTATGTTGGATTACTATCGATGGTTATCTATATGTGGTTTATGAGTTTGTGGTTGAAAATTGTAGTACCGTATAATTTAAGTTTAGGAATTGATTTCAGAACAAAGTTGCTATAAAAAATGTTGAAATAAATTTCCCTTTTGAAAATTTTCATCGGACGTGAACCATGATTACTAATTTGAAGAGGCCGTCGAAGATAATATTTCAGATACCACAGCATTTTCATTGCTAAAATGTGTAATTGGTAAACGTTGCGAGTTAAGTTAATCTTCTTCGATTTACAAAAAGGAAATTACAATTTACAAGTATGCTGACAGTACAAAATAAATAAAACTACTTTATTTTTATAAAACAAGCGAGTCGAGTTAATAGCTAGATGATAATATATTTATATTTTATTAGCATTTAAAAATATTATTTAATAAAAATATTAACAAAATCTAAAAAACGCATTAATTTGTTTAACATTCAACGCACGGATAGGGTTTGAGGTTCATATAATTATGTGATTTTTATGCATTTTCCGGAAATTGTTTTTTTTTTTTTTACATAAACTCAAACGATATCGTGCGCAAGCCTAATCTAATTGAAATGTGGATAATGACTTAGTATTTAAATTTTAAAATGGTTATATTTTTATTTATTTTTTTATTTTCATACATTACATAAATAGTTCATGTTTACTGTTTGTGCATTTATATGTGTATCCGTATCGGTAGTCTCCCAAAAGTGTCATCAAAAGTCGTCGTGTTATGAGTCTTAATAATATTAAAAACAAATACTTAAATATTTCATTCATTCAAAATTGTTTTCATTTTAAATTTAGATACTAAGAACTACTCGTACTTAAAAAATAAAATATATTTTCTCATCTGAAAATGTATAATATAAATTTACAAATCTTCTCACTACGATTATTTAAGTTGTATTAATGTTCTGTTGACCAAATGGAAAATAAAGAAATGAGTATGCACATATTTAATATTGTATTACCTTCTAAAGACCTTGCGTTGAGGAATAGTAATCTTAACTTTCGAGTATATTATAATATTACAATAATGTCATGATCATTTTCACAATTATACATTTATTGAATGAATTTTATCCATAAGGATAATTATTTTTTAGCCCATGTTCCCTTTATAATCATCTGAAGATCACAAATCGTGTATCATCGTGACAGCACAGAGAATAATTTATTGATCACAAGTATTTAATTGTTAATCCCTTGTTGACCAGCCAAAGAGTAACTACATATTTAATATTATCTATGCTGACCAATGTATATTTTAGAACTGTTAACTAGTAATTTTTTTTCAAAGGTAAGATTTAATATTATGACGTCCGTTTCAAGCATTTTAGTCAAAATGATATATTAGAATAAGGTCACTGTAAATTAATACACATTTTTCCACTACCGTTCACAATTAGACTCGATGAGTGATGGGATTAAGTTTGTTTAAACTACTTTAGTCGAGAACAATGCATGTGCATTCCATGGTTGTATTTTAATATAAACAATAAAGAGATTGTAATCTGGTGACCGAGAAATTGTATCCGCGCAATGTACACACTATAAGATCCCACGCACAACCATTTTGTTAAACAAAAAAAATGTCCAAAATGTTTTTCTTTTACGAATGGTTTTAACAATATTAGGGAATAAAAATATTCATCTTAATTCGGTCTAAAGTTGTCACAGTGTTCAAATTCCGTTAATATTTGATAGTATAGTTTTGTTATTCAACATAATCAGAATAAACAACTGCATATTATATTAATAAATAACATTTAAATTAAATATATTTTTAGTTGTTGATTTTTTTTCTTTTGTTTTAGTTTTTTGATGGCCTAGAATATATTATAATATTTAACATATATCGAATGCGTTACTATTTGTTGAAAAATAAAAAATAAACGTTTAAAGGAAATAATACACTTTGATGTATAGCGCGCGATAAGTCGTAATGTAACTTTTTGAAGTATATTCGCAAGAAAATGTTTATCAAAAGTAAAACACGTATAATATGTATTATGAATTTTCTGGTGGTTGAATGAAATATTTTTTAATTAATCATTATAATGCTATATTGAGTATTTCAAAAATAAGATCATGCATATTATTATATATTTATTTTACTAAATAAAACATTAAATATTTTACTAGATAGTGCACACTGCACGTGTATTGCTTAGTGCTTATGTTTCAATTTTGATAATCATTTTTTTAAGAAATTAAACGCTACATTTTTTTATTCATACTATTTATAAAAATCTTCATGTTTGAATATTATTTATATATCTAGTTAAAATTGCAGTTTACTATAAACACTATAAAGCGAAATGCTATAAAACACAACCATAAACATTTGGGAATATAGATAATTGAAAATTTAATATCGTTCCATTCAAATAATTGGGTAACTTCGGTGAAGTTTTAATGGTGTTTGTTAATAACTATAAAAACTATTGGGAGCCTATTATTTTAATACGAATAATCATCGTATAAAAATACAAGTCATGATACATTATCCGTTAGCCTTAACACTTAATTATCTCATAAACCTGAAAAGTAAAAATGATTTTATATTGACGCGTTATATCAGAAATATTCTTTTCATAATATATTGCTTTTTTTAGTTCTTTTAAGTTTACATGCAGTAAACAAAACTATATAAGCTCTTGATACATAAACTTCAATAGATGATTAATATATTCTACAGTAATCAAACCGTGTATTTGAATTCTGATTAAGTAATGAGTGAAATATTCAGTGTCATAATTGTATATTATATCGTACCCGACTAATTAAATTTTATTCTTTTATTTATTGACATTTAATTTTCAACAGGGTTTTGCCTAATACAATATAGTCTTTAGTTTTTGCACCATATATTACTCGTTTTCACTACTCCTCCAACATCGAAGAAGCACTCGGGGAAACCAACACCGATGCTATCTTCAACTTTTTTAATGCCATCAAAGTATCCAACCTATTATAAAAAATCTGCAAATACTACTGTTTTATTTATTTATTTATCATTACTATTTTATGTTATTTATCTACTTATTTTGTTTAATTACTATGTTACTATGTACATAAGACTGTATCAATATTTCTAAGCTTTTAATCTACCATTGTAAACCTTTTCAGGCTAATGACCTCCGATGTCGAAGCCTTATTCTAAATAAATAAAAAAAATTACTCGTTTTCATACCATTCCCAAGTGTATTCTAAACTATAACAATATTTGACTTTTATAATTAAACTGACAGCCCTGATAAGTGATAATAATACACGAAACCTACTCCAATGTCGGTACTCTAGTGCATTACGCAATTCTAATCATAATTCAGATCATGTAATGGATTAGCCGCCGTCAACCTATTAATTGATCTGTTAGATTTTACAACAGCGTGATTCTATTAAATAAAAACCAATAGACCGAAGAACCCTCAAGCTAAGTAGTAAAAGTGTGGAAAGAGAATGTCTAGAAAGTTATAGTGAGCAGATTTCAAATATTTTAATGTGATATTACAATTATAGTAATATTATTATGATCGATACGGATTTTTAAGTACTTATTTTGCCTATATAATACGCCGTGTAACATTTTATGGTTTATAATATTAACATAATTTTGAAAATCACATCCGGTATAATATGCTAAAAAAAACCCACAGTCGTTGTTAACTATTACATAAAATATAGGTAACACATTACTCACTGGACTTGAGACATTAATTCAAGAATTAAATTAATTTAATTACTATAGGTAGGTAACTAATTTTATTATACTATTTTACACGGATTTAAAAAAAAAAAATTATAAAATTATTTATCAATTTTTTTCCAAAAGAGTATTAGATCAAAATAATAATAATTATGTTTTGCATTTTGATATAAAATATTGGTAATTATGATTATAATCGTGGATTATTATTTATTTAAAAATCCTGTCATAAAGTATTTTTTTTCATCAATAATTATGATTTACCATATTTTTATTAACTTAATATATTATATTTTATTGGCCTCATAAATTAAAATAAATGTAGTGGAATTATTTTAATTAAAACAATTAATTAATTTAATACAAATTAATTAGTCTAGGTTTGAATAAAAAAACTTTGAAATCTATAATTTTTTTATTACCAAAATTATTGTAAAAACTAATAAAATCAGCAATATATTTTTTTAAATAATTTACTCAAAACAAAAGTTTATTTAAGTATACGAGATCTGGGATGTAGTATAAATTGACATTAATTACCATAGGGTTTACATATTTTTAAATTAACCTATTTTTATATTTTAATATAAATTTTTCGTTCTACGCACTTATTAAATTAAACCGTGACATAGTTGCATGTACACTGTAAAATAATATTGAACTTGTACCTATATAATTATAGACGTCATTAGTTTATTTTTAATCAGTACATTTATGAAACATAAAAAAACAGATGGTAAAATTTAATTTTTGACAAGATACTACCTATTATATTGAAAAATGCAATTGAAGTAAAGATGAGCGGTAAAATGTATAAGTTGGTGGTTACAAAATAAATTGATTGGTATTCTCGTAGTAAAAAATAATCAAAAAAACATTTATTTCGGAGTTTCAGTTTCTTAAAAATCTTTTCTTACTCAAATATTCTATACTATTGACATAATATTATAGATATATATTACAGATAATGATGAAAAAAAATTGTACAAACTAATAGTTGCCTATTTACATAATTTAAGTTGTATTTCCTACATGAAACTATATACGTATATAAAATATATACATAAGGTCAGATATCTGTTATATAAGACAGTACATACTAAATAGATTACATCGTATTTATTGAGTTGCTAAAGAATCCTTAGCGTGAAATATACATTTTTCATGTATACACGATCAGTTATGAATTATGTTATACAACATTTTAATCGTAGCAAATCGAACATAGCAATTAATTATGAATTAATATTATTGTCGAGTGATCCTGCAGAGCGATAGTAAGGTGGTCTATTAGGGACTATATACATTTCGGGTGATTTTGGTTTCGTTACAACTTAAGACTTTCTAAACGCAAACGAACGAATTGGACACCGAAAAACGTGCACTTATAGGTATAATATTAATATATTATATTATTAACTCAGCAGCTGGTGTGTTTTCGCTGACATCGTGACATGTCGTGCACCGAAACAATAAAATGCCAACACGGCTTCGTTACCGAATCGGAACTGCTGCAGCAGTTATTAAAAATATAATATTACAAGTGGTTAGCTGTTTAAAATAAGGTATATCGACGTAATAATGCATTAAACTTTATTATGTATACCGTTATACCTATGTGATGACGGCTCGTAATATATTATTGTGTATTATTGTGTTATACACCACGACTAGGTACTAAAACATTTATTTTTTACATTTAGTATTAAATTTTAAGATAATCTGAATGAAATTTGTATTATAATATTGTTACTTATCAGATATGTGAATTTAGGGTACAGTTGTATTAAATGTACTAACAAAACCAATGACGGTGTCGTATCATATCGTATAATACCATTACACATAGGCGCAAATAAAGGCAGCTGGAGGGCTTAGCCTCCTTTAGAACTGCTATAGCCCCCCCTCCCCAAATCTTACGATTTTACAACAATACATTGGAACTTGGCCGCGTGTAGTTTTTGCTGATTCGATCCCCCTTCTCCAAATTTCAAACACTATTTGCGCCTATGTTATTACATAATATATTATTACTGATTTATGTGTTTTGAAAAAAATACTGTAAAACCCAGATACCTACCGTATTATCCTCATATAGATCACTATTATAAAAATAAAAAAACAGTAACGAATGTACTAAAAATAGGTAAATAAATAATACGAATAGCAATATTATATAATAATATGATGTAATACATAATAGTTGTATAATAATATCTGTATTTCATTATATACGTCGATTAAAAATGAATTTAAATAACATGACCACATCGAATATAGTGTTTTGTATGAGAAAATATACGAATACGCGAGACCGGCTTATAGGGTCTATTATAAACGGTTTGCTTTAATCAGACTTACTATTTTAAGTGGTAGCGTCATCTTGCGCAACCCTTCACTCTGCAACAACAATCATATCGTTAATATTTTCTCATAAAATTAAATATTATATGTGCACTTAACAAAAATCAACTTATTATTGGGTTCGTAAACGGAGAATTATTTTTAGATGACCGTAATTGTAACCGTTTGATACGAATGAGAGCATAATATTAACTTTTGAATGCTATATTTTTTTCCATTGAGAAAACATTTAAAAAATTACGTTGTTCTTGCGATATTTTTTTAATAAAATTAATATAATGGTTCTACGAGTTCGTATTTTATCTAACATTATGTTTTATGCGTGAATCTATTCTTGCGATTGTTTTTGTAGTTGCGTCTAGTATAAACAATGACCTATTTATATTTGCACGTCTTAAAGTATTATATCATCAAACAGAAAATTTTATATTAAAAAAAAAAAAAATACTACATAATTAAATTATTATAATACTAAAGAATGCGTTTCGCTTTATGAACTCCCTAAATATTGTTCGAAATAGTACCTATATTAAATGTTATAAGGTTATAACGTATAACGTACATACTTTGTAAATGGTATTTTACTATGTTTATAATATTCTAACAATAGTAAAACAATAACGCACATTGTATACTATATTTGTAATAATTATTTTAAAAAAGGATTACGAAAGATTGAATTTCTTATAATGTTTTTCTTCTACACACTAATGTACTTATATTGCCTACATGTAACAATATGTTGCAAAAATAGTTACATTCATGGTGATAATATCGTGTATTTTATTTTTTCAAAATATTTTGTGAAAATTTTAACCATTATCGTCAGTATTTTTAACTATCCACCAACTTTGATAGATTTTTTTTAACATGAGTTATTGCTTAAATCGTTTTGCCTAGGAAAGAAACAATACTTCTAATAGTATAGTAAAATACATTATATTTATATTATATAAGTATATAACTCAGATTGCATTTGAGAAATGATGGTCTTTATGACATTTTTTTTTTAAATGTGACCGAAATTAAAATGTTTTTGTAATATATTTAACATCATCATATCTTCTAAATGCTAAATGAGAACCAAATAAATTAAGTCTTAGTATTTTTGTGTCTGTAAAAATAATAAAATAAATGTTAGTCAAATTGATAAATATTAATTGTTCGATATTATTAGACGTTTTATTGCGTTTTAAATTGAAAACAATAACTGTAGACTGGCTGACATATATTTAAGACATCGCGACTTAAGAAAACGTGTTTTCTCATGGGTCAATTTGTTTTTTGATATTTTTACTTTTGAGTATTATAATTGTAAAGTCATAAGTTACAGAAATGAAAAATATGGGCTTATATTGTTAACAATTAATCGTTTATTTCTATTTACTGTACACACATACCGATGATTTAGACTATTATTTTAACAAATCAGGAAAAATAAAGCTTAATGTTGTCATTGTCGGAAGAGGTAAGCTCATATAAACGCACCTATTTAATTGAGTATACATTATCTAAACGGTTTTCATCTCTAAAGACGCTGCTGTAACTGTATACCGTATAACGCTAAAATCACCATAATCAACTATATAACTAAATTACTATAACATTCAGCAGCTGAGAAAACAACCGCGTAAATGTGATTACCTTGTGTTTAAGACATTTATAAGTACCGACCGGCTGTACTGCAATGTACCCACGGTAATATCCTATATTTCGGTATTTAAAATTTCCACGGTAAATAATTAAAACACAGATCTTATTATGATATTATGCAGGCTAATTTCTATTGAAAAAACAATTATTTATTTTGACGATAAATCTGGCCAGTTGGCTGATGATTTGTTGGGATGACAATCGAAAGACATAACTATTTTTTTAAAGTATCAATATATTAATATGTATTTTGAATACTTTTTTTTAACATGTTCGGAATATGCGTATTCAAAATACTTTTAAAAATTATTTTACCCAAGTTTGCAAAAATGTTGAAAAATATCAAACCTCCGTCCAAAAAACATCTTCGGACGTAGATGTTCATTTTTAGCAGTGGCGTTTGTACGTCACTCAAACCGTCATTGATTTTTAGTAAAATAAAATAACTATAAATATAGTTAAAACTATATTAACAATTGACATACAAATGGAGATACTGTGTATAAAACAGAAAAAAACGAAGATTATAGTACAAATATTCGAATGTAGTTCACAATTTGTGAAAGTATTTAACATTTGGAGTGTAGCGATAAAATTTTTTTTTTGCAATAAAATATAGTTTAAAGTGCGTACACCCAAACATTTGTTCACCAATACACCACTGACAATTAGCATATGATAACAATGTCCCTAACGCTCTAATCTCGATCACATTCAAAAATCAAAAAGTTCTCACCCGTTAAATCTCATCGTAATAATATGAAGTATGTGAATGCAATAACAATAACAATGGGTAATACTTAAATAATAATATTTGTTCATCGACGTGTGCATATTATAGAATATAAATCCTACATTATATTATTATTATTATTATTGTACATACTGACCTGTGAATTATTATGATATTTTAACGGCAATAATATTATTATTATTATTATTATTATTGATGTTGTTGTTATAAATCGCCGACGAAAAAATCGCTATATAGTCAAATGATCAATTTGCCATCTGACGGTGGCGGCGGAGAAGACGACGACCAAGACGAAGGAATTCGCGACGGCAATCGTAGACACTGTTGACGACGACGACGACGACGACCGCGCGAGAGATGATGGGCCGCGCGCGCCCGTGTCCCGCCGGCCGAAGGGGTGTGCGTTCACTGTTCGTCGTGTGCGTCCGGACGGCGCGCGCGGACCGCGTTTTCGCGACACCCCATTGGCGGCCGACCCGACTCCGTCACCGCCGCCGCCGCCGAATATGTTTTACGCACACGTTTTGCCGTCGAGTGTTTGTTGGCCGTATTATAGTTGTTATTAGTTGCTCCGGTTCGGTATTTTTCTGTATTTCTTCTCGACGTTCGTTTTTTTTCCTTTTTCTTTCGGAAACGACAATGCCGGAGACGGCGACAACAATAATATTAATACGATATAATTATCGGTATTATTATTATAATTATAACGTGCCCCAATAGGTCACGTGTAGGCGCGGTGATGAAGAAAATATGGTGCACATTTGCAACTATATTGAGATAAAAATAATTATAATAATAATAATTTTATTAATAATAACATATACCTAGGTTTGTAATATTATTGTAAGATTTTAACAACTGCAGAGTCCACTGACAGTACCGAACATACTATATTATAATCTATTATCCAAATGTGTTTGAAGAAAAAAACGCTTAAGATATGGGTACATTTTTAATTTAAAGATAATTCGGTTGTTTTTCCTCAGAGACCCTTCAGTGAAAATGTTCCAAAAACTAATTTTAGATTCTGAGCGGAGCGATGAATGTATTGATTTTACCATGATTATGTGTGTTTTTATTTTAGATTCTGAATGGAGTGATGAATGTATTGATTTTACAATGGTGTGTGTGTGTGTGTGTTTTTTTTTTGTGTCTGTACAGCATAACTAGTCGAAATAATGCTTCAATTTCAAACATTGGGGGTGCTTTTCGATGTAAAAGTAAATATCCTTGGTGCATTATAGAGGTCAAAAGTAAACATTTTTCAACAGTTTTCAAAAAAATCGAGAAAAACAAAAAAAACGGGAATTTTTACGCAAAACTAGTTTTCGACCAAATCAATTTTTTTATATGGTTGTAACTGAAAAATTAATCACTGTAAATACTTGAAATTTTCACCAAATATTTATGTTAGTGTTATCTATATACAGTTCAATTTTCAAAAATTTTCAAAATTTTTTGACTTTTTTTGAGTTATTTATAGACCACTGAAATTTTCGATTTTTATGAGAATTTTTTTTTGAATTGTCGGTAAAAAAATTTTGGATGAATGACCAAAAAACTTGAAAATTTAATACAAGGTTCCTTATGAGTTGTTTTTATAGTGATTAAAAAATTATAAGAATACTTGGGCCCAATTTTTTTTTAAATCTAAGATTAGTAAGATTTGAAAATTTTTAATAATCTGTAATATATTCTAGACAGATAAACCGTCTCCGCTCAGAATAGTTTTTCGTATACTATGATATAATATCATTGGTTTCAAATTTAATTCCATCCATTACAGTAACCCACTTGTAACCTACTGTACATCAGAGCGACATCCACGACTTGCCGGCTTTTTTATTTTTGTTGTTGTGATTAAATGAAAATGTTTAGTTTTTTTTTTTATTTATTTGTATAATACGATGTAAACTATTGAACAACTTTTTTTAAAGTAGATATCTTGAATTTTTTATTAATTCTAAAAGTATCAAGTGTCAAGAAGCTGAAATACCCGAATTAAAAGGATATTGCATCATGTATCCAGATGCTTTATTTGGATATCTTTCCCAAAACTGAATATATTTTATATAATTTTTTCACAATGGCTGCTATAACCTGTAAACGCGTCTATACCGATAAAATACAATGCATGTTCTTTTCGACGATGCATATAATTATAATATACTGTTAGCAATAAATTTTTCTGTATTAATATAAAAAGTAGAAAGAAAAAAACTAAAGGTTAGATAATATTTTTCCTTGTTATTTAGGGAAATGTAATTTTTTTTCAATATAAATCCCATTCGAAAATCAAAAACCAGACTTGTTTAAATTTATTTTATGACACTATAGTTTTTCATTTATGGTAAAGAAACGTTTTTAGGAAATAATTGCAATTTACGTTTCAAAGTACCAATTATTACTATCCAACTAGGCCGATTGTAAATTAATTTTTGGATAGAGAAACTTGAAACTTTTTTAGTATTTCCAAACAAGCATCTACATAAAAACTAAAAGAAAAAAATAATAATAACAAAAGAAACATTATTGCCAGGTTGTGATTATTATTATTAATTATCTATGGTATTTTCGTAGCTGTACTTATATTTCCTAAGGTAGATCACATTACAGAATATCATAATATCAACAAAAACACCCAACATGGGTAGTTGCAGGTAGTTGTAGTTGTCTAATTGGTTCCCATTTAAAAATAGAGATCTAATTGATGTGGCTAAATTTGTTGGTTTCCATTTAAATTTGGAATGTACTCTACTCCTGTTGGTTACCAATAAAATAATCGAGAGCATAATAATTATTTTATTCCAATTTTTAAAGGCTCGGGACTGCATATTTTAAATTTATGATGATGAAGTATTTATGTTATTATTTTATTTAAAAAAAAAAAAAAAAACAGTCCTTCAAAACTAATACATCCATTTTATATCAATTAATTAATTAAAAAATGATTTTGGTAGTAGATACATAGGTAGGTACCTACTTAATCTTGCACTAAAGCTGTATTTTTTATATTAATATTATTCTATTCGAAGAAAAAAATATATACCTGATAATAAATAGATGGATAGGTACTCAAACTTTTGAGCTTAACTATATCTTGATTATTGATGTGGTACCTATTCAGATACAAATAATTATAAACAAGTTATAGGTATAATTATTATCTGTGTTGGGTAGTAACGTAACGAAAGTAACGCGTTACGTAATTTCATTAGAATTATTTCAAAGTAACGAAAATGTAATGGAAATTACTTTTGATAAGTAATTTCTATCGAATAACGCGCTACAATTTCGAATTATTAAGTACCTACCTTTTGCGAATTGAAAAAAAAAAAATGTCTTTAATGTGGATATTATTATGTTTACCAATCTGGTATAGTAATATATACTATATATATTTATTAAAGCTCCTTATACAGCTGTTATCACAATTTTGAATTCAATGACATTAGTGAAGAATATTTTTATTAAATACAACACAGCTTTACCATCCAGTGCTTCTATAGAGCGATTATTTAGTGTTTCAGGGGACATTGCTAAACATTTCCCACTCGTTACCGGGTTTTTGAACGGAAAAAAGGGACATTTGTTTTAAAAAAAGGTAAAGTTAAATTATGTAAAGTTAATTTAAAACATAAATAAATATAAAATAATAATATTGTATAGTATTGATTATAGTATATTTATTTCTTTTTCAAATTATATCTATTTTCTACAGGTAATGTATTTCTAGTAACATTATTGCCAGGCACAATGATAATATTGTTAAGAAATATAAAAAAAAATTTTTTTTTTTTTTTTATATAACGAGAAAGTAATTAGTTACTTTTCAATTTGAAAAGTAATTTACCCAACACTGATTATTATTTAATAAAATATAGTTGGGGAACTACAGAATATATGTTATACTGTTATACTTACATGGGTAAGTTGTAAGTAGTATATTAGTTTTAGTGAATCTAGGTAAAAATGTCCGAGGAAAAAATGTTCACGATAAAAATGTCCGTGGTAAAATGGTCCACAAACAAAAATGTCCATGGTAAAATTGTCAAGAAAAAAAAAATAAATATAATTTACACAAATATTTCCTAATTAAAATGTATAAACGTCAATGATAAACATTTTAAAAAGTTGTCAATACTTTTTTCATTATTGTTGTACTCCTCACATACTTTTTTTAAATTTTAATCGAAAATAGGATAAATATGTACAGGTTAAATATAATATTATACACAGTATACCTACATAATAGTAGAACTATCGGGCAGAGACTTGATAAACTCAACCAAATTCAAGTACATGGATGAATGGCAAAACCTTTGGTCGAAATGTGATTACAATAAGCTAAGGGAAATAAAACAATCGATACTACCATGGCCCAAATCATTTGAGATGTCCAAAAGAGACGAGGTAATTCTTGTCCGCCTACGAATAGACCACACGCGCATGACACACGGATATCTCATGGCCAAAGAAGACCCTCCATCATGCCTGACGTGTGGAACAATCATCACAGTCAAGCATATACTAACAGAATGTCATAAATTCAGTGAAAGGCCCATTGAACTAAAACTACCCGATACACTAAACGAGATGCTATCACCCACTCCCGAAACGACCAAAAAACTCCTCAAATTCGTCAACTCAACAGAACTGCGTCAACTGATTTGAATATTCTAACTTAGATTAAAATGTAAATCTTTAAATATAGGTAATAAGTAGAAATTAAGCAAATATGTAAGTAATTAATATAAATTTAATACGTAACGCCGGCTAATAACCATGTAGTTGATGCCATAAACAATTAATAAAAAAAAAAAAAATAGTAGAACTAAATGCGCATTTACAACATTGACTAATAATATAAAAAAAAAATTATTAATTAGGTGTTACCTACGTATAATACGTTGTAACAAAATTGTCTCGATAATATCTTATCGTAATAACCGTTACCTACATTATGTTAATCACAAATTAGGTAGGTAATTATAAATGTCTTCAGGTACCTATTCACAGTCACAGTAAAGAAAATACACAGCCATACAGTGTTTTTTTTGAAATGGTTAACTATATTGTGATACAGGATGTCCCCATTTTATTATATAACGATCAGTCAATTTTTCGATTTTGAAAAATTTTACCACGGACATTCTTGGTTTGGGACATTTTCACCTCGGTTTCGGACATTTTTGATTTTGGACATTTTTTTTCGGACATTTTTACCGTGGACATTTTTGTATAGTACCAGTTTTAGTAGTGTCATAAATAAAGGCGCAACTAGGGGGGTGCTTGGAAGTGCTTCAGCACCCCAGCCGTTAATTTAGCACCCCCAAATTAAAATGGAAAAATCATATGAAAAAAGTTTTCTTTGTTATACGTAAGATTGTTTTTTATTAGGCGTTTTTGGTGGAAACACAAACTATTTATGATGATTATATAGTTATATAAGTAATATGGTTGTATTAAAAATTAGTTATGTAACATTGACATTTTTATCTGTTTATACTAGGTCATTATATAGGTAATATACCTAATGTATATTTTATGAGGTATATTACTGTTTAGATACTTGTCTTAAATATTAGTGTGCTTACATTTTTACAGTGCATTTAAGATTGGATATACTGTTAAAATAATTATAAAATTGAAGAATGGTACTTAGGGGTGTGGGGGTGTAGCCCCCATGGACCTGTCTCATCTACATAATTTTAGCACCCCCAATGTTTGGCCTCTAGTTGCGCCTATGGACTCATAATAGGTACATAATAAATGCAAAATATTAGTTTTGGTTGGTAATCCATTGAATAACTAATTCGAAAATTAACTAAACAGTAAAAGCAATTTAATTTCATGATTTTATGAAATTATCTATACCCTGCTGTAACAATAATTATCACTCGATCTTAAATGACCATTATTTAAGTTTTGAGATTTAACTACCTATATACATTTTAACTATTGATAGAGTTAAAATATTTGTGTATGATATATCTACATAAGATGATGAGTATTGAGTACTTATAAGTACCTACTAATTATCTTATCTTGACAAGTTTAACACTGGTCGAGCACGATTTTTGCGGAGCCATCCGGATTGTACTACATCGTTTGATTGTTTAGAGTTTGGATGATCGTTTTAAATCAAACGATTAAATTAATATTAAGTTCAAGTTGTTTTTTCAAATAATATTGACATATTGTATCATAGACTACGTGCATTTTGAAATATATATTACATTAAATAAAACCATTTGCATAATTTATGACGGGTTTATTTTGTAAATACAACGTGAGTCGTGTGAACCTGTAAAAAAGATGTTTTAATATTATGCATCATAATAATTAACCGACGTGTCAACGCATTCATTAAAAATGTGTGGTTATTAATTTTTTAATTTACGGTGCTCACATGACTGTTTGTGGTGTCCACCAATGAATAATGGTATGGGTGCAACCATAAATTATTATTAATTATTCATAATAATTAATAATACTTATATAACATTGGGAAATCCGATTTATACCATAATATTATAATATTTGCCTAGGTGTATAACAGTTCTAAATCCTAAAACTCCCTGTTTATTTATAAAATACTAGGTATTTATAATTATGCATGATGACTATATACACGCACGAAAACCATAAATATTCAACTGTTACAAAATAATATTTTACATAATCTCATTAATGTTGGTCTGAAAATTCCTCTCTTCATTTCCAAATATTTTACGAATCTAAATTACCGTCAGTGCGGTATTCAAATATTTTAATTAATTGTAACGCTCATTTTCTTTTAGTCTTTCATAGTTTATTTCATTCATTCGCTTCAAGTTTCGGGACTTTTTTTACACTCGATTCGCATAAAATCGGCCACTTCAAACTTGTTATATTTGCATCGCACCGCCTTAACTCGACATATTAAAAAAAAAAAAAGAAGAAGAAGAATAAACGACTTAAATCTATCAATAATTTCCTCTATAGGTAGTCATCAAGACATCGGAGCTATGCGATCGGATCTTTTCTGTCGTCGACCGGAATTTTCAAACGATATTCAACGACATATTATATAATATACCATTGATATTAATTCATATTACTATTTATAAATTTTATATACTAGATTTGTATAAATATAATTATAAAGACAACAATTGTTCCGTTAACGTAGCTACTAATGTTATAGATTTTAATCAGCATAATGCATAAAAAAAGATAGTACTGTACCTACATTTTTCCACGGTAAACCATTTTTTTTTATCAATAAAATGTTCAGCACAGTACGTGTCTGACAGCCGATCGTGTAGCACGTGTTTATCTGTCGCGAGTGCGCATTTTCAAAAGTACATGCAAAATATGAATGGACATCAATAAATCTCTTTCCCACCATACATGGGGTGCCTGTATTAAATCACTCAACACAGTTTATAAATCTCTTATTTTATCTCTAATACAATACGGTTTCCAAATTTATATTACAACCAAAGAAAATCTTCTAAAAAAATTAGACCCTATACACAACGAAGGGATTCACTTATCAACAGGAGCCTTCAGAACCAGTCCCACTGTCAGCATTTTATGGTATGCTGGTGAACTTCCCCTTAACCTACTCAGAGAAAAATAATTCTTAAACTATGGTATTAAAAGGAAAAGCACACCAAACCACATAGGATACAATAATTTTTACGACAACCAAACGATTAATAAGAACAGCTTCAATAAAAAAAACCTTACCGTCCATACATGAAATCTTCTTCAAACTTAACAATAATCTTAATATTTGTACATCTACGAAAAAAAATCACATATCCAAACCACCCCACTTGGCTTTGAAAAATCAATGTAAATACTGAGCTCTTACAATAAAGCAAACATGACACAAACCCTAATAATATCAACTCTCTTTTCTATGATATTATCCAAACCAAATACCCACACTACACGAAAATATGATTTGTGTAATCAGAACGCATCAAAATCCGCACATGGAGTCGGATTTGCAATTCCCCTAGATAATATCACTCTGCTCCATAAGCTCCCACCTGAATCATGCATATTCTCAGCTGAAACCCAAGCCATTTATGAAGCTACCATATTAGCCAAGACCATCATCTCAAATGATATTCTAATTTTAAGCGACTTGCTCAGTGCTTTACCAGCCCTTCAAAACCCTCAACCTTCAAACGAAATCACCCAAAATATTCAAAAGGTATTAAAATCGACCTCTAAAAACATTGAACTCATGTGGATACCATTCCACACCAGTATAACCAGCAATGAAATGGCTGACAAAGCAGCCGACCTTGCAAATAGAATTATGTCCCACCCAACTATATCCGATCTACCGACTAATAACATCAAAACTTCTATCAAACACAAAATACTTTCAAAATGGCAAAATTATTGGCATACCATCCCTCCCTCTAATAAACGCAAAACAATTAAGAAAAATACAAAGAAATGGATCGCACCTTATTACCTCAACAAACGACAAGAAGTTACAATCACGAGATGCATAATCGGACATTCGTTTCTAACTCATTCTTTCCTCATTAGCAAAGATCCACCACCCACTTGTGACGAATGCCTCACCAGCCTTTCAGTTCAACACATTATAATTTATTGCATCAAATATCAGGACATAAAAAACAAAATAGCAATACCACCTAATATGAATGAAGCGCTCAACTAAAACAACATCTCCAAAATTATTTCATTTCTAACCAAAATCAATCTTTTAAGCAAATTTTAATAATGTACAAACCTTTTTCCATAGTCTTTAAGTTCAAATACTCTTTGTAAATTTACCTTTGTTTTTCTACTATTTCTAATATTTTTATAATTTATACTAGGCTAATGACCTGTGGATGTTGAAGCCTTACTTCTAACAAAAAAAAAAAAAATTTTCAGCAGTTCTTCATCATCTAGATTATGTATTTCTTTCGTATATAGATACTCTCTAATTTAAAAATGCATGATGTGTGTTGGTGTAGGTTTTAAAAAAGTTTAAAATTCTTTTCGAGCTGTAAAATGCAAAATTCATCATGAAATTGTTTATGCGTTATTTTAGTAATTATGCCACGTTTTCGTATACTGCACATTGATATCATGTCGGGAAAGTGTACTGATCTCGATGCCATTATGTTGTAATTTAGTAATTTACAAGCACAGTCTTCAGGCAATAATCATATGGAAACTAAGTGGTCGTTTAATAATTTTAATATGACAAGCTTTAAAATTTAAAACGCCGTAGGTTACTAATACTAAAACTAGTAACAACCTATAGTAGGTTAGGTCATTTGAACAAATGAAAGGGACCTAATAATGTAAATTTCTCGACAAATTAAATATAATCGCACTACATAAGTAAATTAACAACATCTCTGTCAAACAAAGCTTAATAATCTCATATAACCTCTCAAGCGTATTCCTATTACATCATATTACATAATTGAAGATGAAATCTTTAGTAACCTTAGCCAACTACATTCAAATAAAAACGATCCTAAATTTAGTTAAAACTTTGCTTGCCAACATTAATTATTAAAGGGAAAATATTACTTTTGCGTTTACCCATCCACATAATTCGACGTTATCTACCTGAACATAAAAGTAATGAATTGAAGATTAAAAATATGTTTCTTAATTATAGTATATAGTACCTACTTAAAATTTTAAAATATTTTAATATTAAATGTTGACAATATTATATACTTAAATAAACAATATATTTTTAGCCAATGAGTGCCAATGACCCAGTTGCCAAGTCTCATCTGAGGATGTCAGCATACCATTTATTTTCTCTCTATGACCCACACGTGACATAAAGTACATTTATGTTTAACAGAATCAACCCTTTGACCTAACACCAATGTTGTTACTTCTAATATTATAGAGCGAATTCACATATTACCTAACTTTAAGCAAATAACATAGGGACTTGTGTCCTATGTTGGCTTTTTAAAATATCATCATGATAAAACAGTATAATAAGTGTACATAAAAACACACATGTATTATTGAACACTGGCATAACAGCATATTATAATATAAAATGATATGTATGAAAAAATAAATAATTTTGACGGTAGCTACCTATACCAAGCTACCGACGTAATACCTAACAAGACAAATAATTGGAAGGTAACATTTTACTGATTTTATAGGACAACTGTATAGTTAAATTGAAAATGTCATTAAAATTTCAATACGATTCCCAAAGAGCATAATGGTTATTAAAATAAATACATAACTATACATGTTTTACATTACGTATAATACTTATAAAACAGATGGCACGCAGCGATAATGTGCAGCAATGATCGCGTGGCGCAAATTGAAAACCAGTTACAGACCCGACATATAAATCGCCAATCATCACTATACAGGTAGCTTGTACCTAACCGTTATATACCATTTATAGTACCCTACAAACCAATTTACACATAAACGCGTAATATACTCGTTATATACAGAATGATTCTTCTTTCAAGAATCAGACATTTATTTATGGCCGACTATAAGTATTTTTATGAATATTTTTTGTGTCAAATAATTTCTAGTAAATTCACTACCAACTGCCTAAGTATAATAGGTAGGTTAGGTATGACAAAATGTTTCATACAATTTTATATTTACTGATGAATTAGCTGAAAATAGTTGTTGATGAAAGAACCACTCTGTATATTATACATAATATACCTACCTATATTATTATAAATCGAGTCCCCACCGCGGTTCAGATCTTCTTCGTCGACCGTACGAGTCCAAGGCCAAGGACGATACTATCCGGCGTTCAAATTACGTATAGATACCTACCGACGTGCGTGGTAGTAGGTAGGTATACACATATCCTACGTCATTCTATAGCGCGGCGTGCGTGAAGCAGGTCGCTCTCTCCTCTCGATCATCCGATCGGAAACAAAAATTAACCATAACAGGTCCTGGCACGAGTATAAGACGAAAAAATTATAGAGTGCGTCTGTAGTGATATTCGTGTGACGGCCGTTTTTGCAGGTTCGTTCGACCGTGCCACGAAAATCCGCGAAATCCTCCGGCGAGGACTCTGCGAGCACACGATTTACGGGTAGGAAATAGATAGGTACCATGGTGGAAATCAAGACGGTTTTTGTCACGGGCGGAGCAGGATACATCGGCAGCCATTGCGTACTGTCACTGCTGGAAGCCGGCTACGACGTGGTGGCAATCGACAACTTCGCAAACAGCGTAGGCAAGGAGCAGACCGCCGCCAGCCTGGATCGGGTGCAACGCATCACCGGCAAGGAGATCACTTTTTACAAGTGTGACCTGTTGGACATCAAGCAGCTGGACGGCATTTTCGACAAAGTATACAATAACTATTCTATATTTTATGTTATTATTATTATTTTGGGAAATTATGTTCCCGTACACAAATTACTAAATTAGTAGGTGCCTCGTTTAATACGAATATTTTTTGCACAATTATATCCTGAAAATTATTGGACTATAAATCCTATGCGTTTATAATATTATATGGGTAGGTATAGGTAACATATAGCCGTGCCATTGATTTAACCACATATAAAAACTAACCGTGTTTAAAAATCATAAAACCTATAAAACCAATAAAAACCTTATGAGGACTTCACAGGATTAACAAATAGTCAAAAAATAAAATTGTAGTCTTATCTGAGCCAGAACTAAAATAATTAGATATGTGTGTTTAAAAACATTTAGGTAAAGTCTTATATCAGCTCTTACAATTGCTTTTGAACAACGACATTTTCATAATGAGTGTTATTTACCATTTACGAAATAATGATTGAGATTTTGTAGGAAATTAGTGTTTGTTATTGTATTTATCTTGCTGGTTTCCTTAAAAATTATAAAATTCGATAAACGATTTATCTTAATAATCTTTTAGTTTAATTTTCTAAAAAAAAGGGGGCATAGGTACTATATTATCGCACAATTAGTGTCTATGAAATGAAAAATATGGTAAAGCCAAAACCAAATTTAAATGGCGGAATTTATACATAAGTAATTAATGGCTATTGGTTATCATATTATATTATTTACATGACATTTCAAATCTAAAATGTGTATTTTTGAATACTTCGCATATTCCACGTTTATTAGAGGTACAACATACACCATAACATCGTAAATCAGATACTATTTGGTGGAAGGGATGGGCGGAGATAGCATTTTACGACTTAAAATTCAATAAAAAGAAAATTTAAAAATAGTTTTAATTTCGCGCGTACTATTTCTAGATAACGTTACAAAAAAAATTAACTTATTTTGCTTAATAAGTATTCAAAATCTCAAAAATTCCCAAATTAATATGTAGGTGCATAATATATCCTAATGGGTAATTGAAAATGAATGTGCAAAATTATATTTAATTAGCTTTTATATTGTCTATCTTCACTCAAAACTGTTTTACCTAAGTACAATAATTTAATGAATTTTTAATTATATCATTTGAATACATTATTATTTTTTTTTTTTATGTTTTATTGGGGTTAGAAAGACTGTCACGGCACTTTCTACACCATTATATCACGCGTTTAATATTTTATTATCTTTGAGGGGCTATGCCCAGTACCGGATTAAGTGCTTTACGGGCCTTAAGGAAATAAGTCAGACAAGCCTAATTGGCCATAAAAAGCAAGAAAAATATATACACTGTCCAATATCTCAGCCGTGTTTCTGAACTACCTACAAATTAGAAAAAAAAGTCATATTTTATAATTTTATTTCTGAACATAAATAATATTTAATATACAATGTAGTTTCAAATTAAAAATATTTAATTTGTTTAATAAATTGTTTAATTAGAGGTAAATACTAAGATATAATATGTATGTGTTATATATTAATTATAAAATTAGTTACTTTCATCATTGCAACTGCATTCTACTTGTCTATCCTCTTCATCTATATATATTAATTTAATTCTTTTTACTAGAATTTCCGTTAAAAAAATTCGTATAATATCATCAAAGTCTAGATATTTTACAAATTCACTTTTGATGCTCAAAATTTCAAAATTCTGAAAATTGTTTCGTGAGAGTGAAAATTTCAATAAATTTTTTAATAATTTTAATCGAGAAAAAATTCAGCAGATACCAGATATAAGCATAGGTATTTTATTAACGATTCTTTTGGCTTTTTCCAATCAGCTTTCAATTTCCACATTTTTTAATCACTTTTTAAAAATCTATTTACTTTTAACCACACAGAATATAATTTTTAAATACTAAAGCACGGTGTAATGCTGTACATGTTCACCAAACAACTGAGATAGTGAGATAGTCGTCGTCGTCAGTCATTGTGATTGCGTCGATAAACGATCATAAATACAAACATAATTGTTGGCCATATGATATAATAATCGTGAAATATATTTTTAAATAAATAGGTATTGGTCATTTTAATTTTTATGATCAAAATTGTTTAGTATGCAAATCTACAGATTTTAAATTTTATCAATACGAAAAATAAATATTGGGTACGAGTTGAAGTTTTACTACGTGGGCCTTAAGCAGTAGGTACTTGATTTGCTCTAGGTTTACCCGGGACTGCCTATTTTTTTTTATATACAGTGAAAACTCTTTACACCGAAAAGCGCTATGTATATTACGAAAATAACATTAAGTTAACTTGTAACGGTTGGTTTGATTTAAAACCTATTAATTACTGTCTATTACGAAAGCTCTCAATAACGAAAGAAATCACAGTTCCTTCAGATTCGTTATAGAGAGATTTCATGTATGTGAGGTGCGTACGCAATGTCATAGAACTTAATCCATATAGTTCTGACCCCTTGCGGATTAAAAAACATTAAACGAAAACTGACAGATACTCAATTATATATGATGTTATTATTACAAATTTACACCATCGTCATTATCTGATTGTTATGAACTGATCTAATTGTTATAGCATACGTTCGACTGTGTTATACACTTTGCTGCAGTGAAATCGGTCGGAGAATCGATGAAACAACCTCTTATGTATTACAAGAATAACATTATAGGCGCAATGAATCTCTTGGAAGTGATGGCTTCTCACGGATGTTACCAGCTAGTGTTCTCCAGCTCATGTACTGTTTACGGAAATCCATCGTTTTTGCCCATAACCGAAAGTCACCCAATCGGAAATGTTACTAATGTGTACGGCCGTACGAAATATTTTATCGAAGAGATACTCAGAGACGTCGTAAACTCCGAACAAGTAAATACCTACTGACCAAATAATAACAATAATTATCTTCATAAATTGTATTAACTATAAAAATAGCTTGAGCTTTGTTGATTTGTCGTTCCCGATGAAACGTTTCAATTTTGTTTTTGTGTTAAAAGAAATGGAACATCGTGAGCCTGAGATACTTTAATCCGGTAGGAGCTCATTCGTCAGGATTGATCGGGGAAGACCCAACAACAAACTTTTCAAACTTAATGCCGTACATAGCTCAAGTGGCGTTGGGGAAAAAGCCCGAGTTGTCAATCTACGGTGGAGATTATGCAACCCCTGATGGCACCGGTACACATAATTTACACATCATGAAACAATGACCAGTTATTATGTTTTTTATAAATTTCATTGTTCACAGGCATAAGAGATTATGTTCATGTGATGGACTTGGCCGAAGGGCATGTGGCAGCTTTAAAAAAATTACAATCAAAGCATGCACATTTACAGGTAACTATAATAAATTATTATGCTATTTTTTTTATACAACATTCTAACTATCTATTTGATTTCATGTTTGGTATATACAAATCTACATGGAAGACCATAAGGAAAGTGTTTTCATAAATGATATTCATAACTTAGATTTTTACAAAATATATTATGAATTGTAAAGTTATTTAATATTATTTACCTAATTATTTGATAAAAAAATTCATATTTTTATTTAATAAGACTTGTTTAATATTTTAACACAAGAAAAATATAATTGTAGACTAATAATAATGTCATCATGATTGTAGATAAAAATAAAAATATAAAAATAATTGAAATGGATTTACCTATCATTATTGTATGTTAATATTATAATAATGATCTTAGGTTTATAACTTAGGAAGTGGACAAGGAACTTCTGTATTGGATTTTGTAAAAACCTTTGAAAAAGTAACAGGTGTCAAAATACCATACACAATTGAAGCACGGCGCTATGGTGACATAGAATCAATGTATGCCAATTGTGATTTTGCAAAAGATGATCTCGGTTGGACAGCTAAATATACCTTAGAAGATATGTGTAAGTTAATATAGTAAATTATTAAAAATATATTTACATAACTATACATATTAAACATTTTAGGTAGAGACTTTTGGAAATGGCAAACCATGAATCCAAATGGTTACAAATCAAATGATACATCAAGTATGAATGGTAAAACAGATGGACATTAAATCAATATAAAAATTACCTTAAATTTTTAGAACAATGGTCAGTGTAGTATGATTTTTTTTCTGTTTGTCCATACTAATAAACATTTGTCATTTTTAAATGCAACTAAACAACAATAGAACAATTTGGAATATTCTTCGCACAACGATGAAATGGTTATCATAGTTTTAAGCCATTCAATTATCCTAGAAGACTATAAAATAATAATGTTAACAAAGAAATACAAACTAAATACATTGTTCTTACCTGTGATGTTTTTTTAGAATATGTTGCTAATGCTATAGGAAAAACTGAACAATTTAGTTTACAGATATTGGTGAAACTTATACTGTCATATCCTGATAATGTGATTATAAGATTAATAAAAATTGAGCATAATACATCTAATAAATCCTAAAAAAAAAACATTTAAAGACATTAAAATACATTTTTTTGTTTAATTAAAAATACATAAAATATAAGTATATCACAAAAATGAATGATAAATCAAACATTTTTAATGAATTAATATAGTACCAACATTTTTCAATGTATTTGTGTTCCTTGTGAAACTAGTTAGATAAATCATGAAATTAGCCATAAACTCATGATGATATGGAATAAATATTTCAAGTTTAAAAACTTCAATAACTGTGTCATACAAAAATTTGGAATTCCTAAAAACAAAAAATGTATAACCTTAAAATAGATCTATCATGGTTATAATGAATCTACTTTACTTGAAAAATTGATTGCATGCTTGAATACATTCATTCAGTGAATCGAAAGATGTGTTACTAGAAATGAAATTGTGTGCACAGGAAAGAATTAAAAACTTCAGTAACATTGATTCTTGAACTGGATATGGTTTTAAGTTTTTCAGCATTTCAATTGGCATGGATAAGCAGCAATCAAGGAATGCATGAAGTATTTTCTAGAATTAATCGAAATAAATATTTTGGATCTTATTTATCTACTTATGAATATACAGACAAACCTTATCTTCCAAATTGATTGTACACCATATATTTTGTAAGATATTGAAAATAAAGTGTACATTATTCATATTTGTTTGGGGACTTTGTAACATTTGTCTAAATTCTGATAAAATATGACATAGCAAGTCAACATCTACAAAATACCATAAACATGTATAAAAAAAAATGTTGATTATTAATTGATAAAATTGTAACAAAACTATACTGTCTATACCTAAATTGCTAATAGCATGTGTTCCATGTATGTTATTTAAAATTCCATTAACTATATCTGTCACAAACTGCTTTTGTAAATCATGAAAAATAATATTGGAAACTTTATATAATATTGTAATCAGTAATTTAATTTGATTTATCTACAAAAAATTATTCAAAAAAATTAATTAAGTAAAAAACCAACAAAAATTCATGCCCATGAATTTTACATCAAAATTTGAGAGGTGATCATAACACTTGTATAGAAGTCGAAATGCTGAGGTAGATTTTGTTGATTGCTTAGCAATTAATATAACTGACTCTTTCCAAAGCTTGCTATTGGGCCCTTCAGTCACATATTTTTCTAAAAAACTCCAATCAAATGGATACATTGATTTATCTGTACCATTAATGACAGCTAAACAAGTCACTTTGGTATCTTCATCAACATCCAACATTTGTTTTCGTTTTGGAACAATAAATGACATTAATCCTCGAGCAATGCTATACTCAGAAAGATGTTTTAAATTTTTTGGTTCATCTGAAAATAAACGTTTAGTAAACAACATATCACAGAAAAATTTTCTATAATACTAACGGTCTGACTGGACTCTTATTATGACATTTTTTTCTAACTCTCGCTTAAGCCAAACTGATAGCATCATTTGTGCTTCTATGATAAATTTTTTGTTAATAATTTTAAGAAATTTTACCCAACACTCTCCTATAATTACAAAATATTTTATTAATATACAAGAAAAATATTAATTGAATGACATAACAAAATAGTAAAATTATCACCAGGTATAGGTCCATTAAATAAATCTAATTTTTCTGAATCCTCCAACCGTGTTACAACATTTGGATGGGTTTGAAATATTTTGGGTAAAACATTGAGAGGCATGTTTTCCACATTTGTGTTGGATAAAGAACTAAAACATTTGAATTAATATTTTTATAAAAGTTCAAGGGATTCAAACTTACTTAAGAGCACATTTAACAGTATTATCATTAGAGTGTAGTACCATAGACCATAATTTTTGGAAAAATTCACTGCATTTTTCACTTTCTGTTGTTTGGTTACACAACACCATTAATAAATTACAATAGCTGTGAAAAATAAATAGCTGAACATCATGTGTTTTAATTTAATTTTACTCAAATAAATAAAATCATACCTAGATATAACAGAAGGATGGTGAATGTCTAAAATACTTTTATCAATCATTTTTAAAAGAGATTCTGGATTCATATACTCAGCAAGACACAAGTCTACTAAAGATTCTAATGTCAATTTCAGTGGCAAGTGCATTGAGTGATTTATGTAAAATTCAACCATTTGTTTCAAAATAGATACCAAATCTGAACTAGGACTAATGAATAAAATATAATTTTTAAAGTTAATATTTTTGCTTATTTTTAGTGAATTTGTTTACTTTGATTTGACAATTTTTCTAATAGTATATGACTTAACTACATTCCACTGCCATCCTGGTTTATCTTTTGATAAACAATACAATAAAAATCTGTAACATCTAACTTCTGTTAACCATAAGTCATAATACATATCAATACTTAATTTATTCAGTGTTTCATCATTGCTATTTTCAAATCGTTTTATAAAACTTATTACTAATGAAATGTTTTCCTACAAAAAAAAAATAAAATAAATATTTATAAGTGTAAGGTTAAGAAAACACTATAACTATATACAATGTCAAATAACAACACTTTAAAAAAAAAAAACATTTCCATCAAATAATTTTTTTTTCAAATTTAAATGAGTATTTATAAAAATGAAATGATTAGTAGTTAAATATGTAATAAGTTATAGCTATGGCCCTTCATTGGAATTTAAATTAAATTACAATGAAACAAAATGGTATAAAAGACATTTTTTTTAAATATCATAAATTGTACAACTAATCAATGATGTTATACCTAATGCTTATTTTATATAATATATTTTTAAACAATTGATAAAATTAACAAAAATTATTTAAATTTATAAATTAAATTGAAAATAAGTTTTTGGTAATTTGAAAGAAGAAACTTAATAGAAAATTAGTTTTGATTTTATTTCCTCATTAATGATTATTATTTCTTAACGGTAATATCATGAGCGGTTGGTGGTAAATGTTTTTCAGTGTAAGAAATATTTAATTATTTTTACTGCATTACTTATATTTTATATACATAAATAATAAACTTACCGATACACAGGCGGCAGTCGGTATGACTTTCATTAAATCAAATCGACCATAATTACTTATTTCTTGATCCACAGCATATGAAATTAATGGCAACAAATATTGTTTATTTAATAACTTTAATAGAGTTAGTTGTTGAGAGCGATCACAGATTTTACTCAAGTAAAGACCTACTAAATAAAAATTAAACTGAGTGTCATTTAATAAATCACTGGTATGATTAATCTCAGACAACCATTTTGTAGTAAATTGTTGGTTATTAAATTCTGGACATAGTCTGAAAAATATAAAATCATTTATTGTTAGATAATTTATCCTTTTATTTTCTAAAATATACTCAACAAAGTTATACAAATGTGCTCATAAATTGTCTTACTTTATCAGTGAGTATGATATAATCAAAAATGAATCGCTAGATAAAAATGGAAATAACTTGTGGTTTTTAGCACATGATCTGAATATAGTAACTACAAACATCAAAATATAAGTTGTACACATTTTCATAAAATATAAATTAACATCTTACTTTCAGAGTTAAAAGTTGTCAAAACCATAGTAATTTTATCATCATCAATTAATTTTGTACGATTCCATTGTAAGACACTTGCTACGACAGCCTGAGCTATTATTTTATGGCACCCATATTTTCTAACAACATTCAAGCCTAAGAAATAAAATTTTAATTATAATAAAAATTATAGAGGGAAATAAAAAATATTGAATATTACAGAAGTCAATAGTTTGTAGTACAAATTTTGAAGAGCATAAACTTAAAATTCTGCAACAACATAGTAATAAAACATCAGAAGCGCAAGGACATAATATCAAAAGACTATTCAAGCGTTGGAACGTGGAAGTTGGGTCGAATCCATGTGAAACAAGTTGAACTGATATTTGAATTACACACAAACATAAATTATATTTTGTTTCATGAAGTGTATCAGGGATTGTGTCGCAAAATTCTCCTAAAAAATTGCTTAAAAATAGAATGTCATCTAAATTATCCACCTGTAATAAATAATAATCATATTGTAATAAAAATATTATAGTACATATAAACATATATATATATATATAATATTTTTACAGCATTGACAAATATTTCACCTGTAGCCAAGCATAAATTTCAAATAATAAATCATAATTAGATGCACAGTTAAGTATTTGAACAAATAGTCTGACAAACAGAATACGATGATTTGATGATGCTCGAGACAAAAAAATGAATTTAAATAATTGTTTTGTAATATTCAGCCAGCTTGTAATAAACCTGAAACAATAATTTAAGATGTAATTATAATTTGAATTACAATAAAATAAGTACTTAATTAATTAAAATAATGTATTACTCATGATCATCAAAATGTGTACTGATTTTCATATGGAACAAAATTGTATTCCATTCTTCAATACTTTCATCCATTATTTTTATTAGAACATCAACCAGAGTATTGATGCCATTATTGTTAGTATTTTCTTTATTTTTCAATCCAAAAACTATTAATTCAAATATTTCTTGTATAAATCCAGTTCTACATTTAATTTGAGGATTTAGAACGACTAACCAGTCAAATAGTAATTGGTTTTGATAGTTATTAGACATCATAAATGTGCACAAAGCTCTTAATGCACTAGTACAGATTATTGGATTTTGGTGACAACAATACTCTTGGAGAAGTAACATTTCAGGAATCTAGAATAATGTGAAATGAGTGAAATTGTTGTTGAAAGTCTTAAGTGTATACAATAACCTAGATATTTTAAATAAAAAAAATTTTCCTTCAAATTTTATAACTTTTAATTTGTTAATATTTAAAATGTTTAATAATTCAATTTTTTATCCCCTTAAAAATGTCTAGTAACTGAAAATTAATCATATGTGATGAGTGTCACACTTAAGCAGTGCTGTATCTAGGCATTGGCAAGGTAGGCGGTGACCAAGGGCGCAGTTTAAAATGATTGCGCTAGGGGCACAATTTTTATATCATATATAAATACTAAAAATTCATTTTAAATTTATAACATTGGTTGCCAAGGGCGCACATAGAGCTAGTTACGGCACTGCACTTAAGTACCTAATCATGATAACTATAACTCTTAACCACTGCATTTGTGCGTATAATGCAATAGTTTATTATCTATATCTGTCATACAATGAGACATGAGTAAAAAAATATGTAACATCACTATGTATTTATAAGTAAATTTGTTATTGATACAATTCTGAGAATAGAATAAAAAATTAAGTAGAAATGAATAATTACATTTGTCATGTCAGAACGATTTCCTTTGATTTTAGTTTTGATCATATTAACTAGATTGTCTGTTGCCTAAAAATGAATTAAATTTGCATTAGATAGGTATTCAAGTTTAATCAACAATAATCATTGAGTTATATTTACAGCAGTCACTAAAATTGTATTTCCAGAGTCTATTTTTCGTTTGATCTCCGGTAGAGTATCCATTGGAAGATTTTTGTGCGCTACAATGACACAATTTATTACTTAAGTAAAATAATTGCACATAACAAAATATCAACAACTTACAGTGTTCAAATGGCAACAACAGAGTAACGATTCAAGATCAAGTATGAAGGTATGAACTTTATAAGGAAAATCTCAAATACAATAACTAAGTCTTAAATAGAAAATAGTTATCTAACGGCTAATACTTAAACATTAAAATATTCGAAAATGGTATCAGAACATTCAGAACTGCCAAGACCGAAAACCTAAACCACAACACTTTTACACGTCCTGCCCTTAAAGGCTTAAAATTTTCAAACGATATCACAGAATAACACGATACGGTATAAAGATAATACATTTCTGTGATAGTCTGACATCGCGATTGATAACGGTGTTATCACATCTGATACTTTTAAAATAAAGTAGTTGCCTAATTTAATGAAATTTGTGCTTAATTATATTATATAGTCGTTGTTACTTGTTACTTTGTTAGATACAATTGTCGTGTATCCATTTTTTTACTAGGTTTTTTTTTTAGAATAAATAAAAATTAACATAATTATGTATTTTAATAATTGTTGAAGTACCTATTTAGGTACTTTATTAAAGGTTAAATGTTTAGTTTTCGTAATATGTTACTTTTTAATATTTGTTCGAAGTGTGGAAAGTCTAAAAGCTTATTATATTTAAATTTGGCTTCAAACAAAAACACATTCGCTGTAAAAGGCAATGCACAAAAATCAGAAAAACCAATTTGCAACTACCACCATGATGCATTGGATGCTTTTACTAATAGTCTCGTTCTGGAAAATATGATGAAATGGAAATCAGACAATTTTGTCACTACAGATTATAAATTGCCAAAAGTCAAATCAGATTCTATTTTTGAACTCTGTGATGATCCAGACCATCTGACAACATATCTACAGCAATGCTTAGATGGGCATTCTCAAGTCAGTGAAAGTGCATTAAATCAATTCAGGTCAACAATGGCAAGACATGGAAAAATTAATGGATTAGTATTAATCGAAAAACTCAGTGAAAAGTATGGTAATTGTATTAAGAAATCTGAATTACAGATGAATTTTGCAGAAGCATATTGGATAAATGGTAATTTGTATCACATGTTTAAAATTTTTGAAACATTCTATCCTGTGGAGTCTACAAATGTCAATCATGTATTAGACCCTATTATTCATACCATAATCAAATCACATGGTGTTGCATCAGTAGTTATGGTTTCGAAATTTGTGAACTCGATAGTTGTAAATCATGGAGATTATCATCCAATGTGCATTTTATGGAAGTATTTATTTTTAAGTGAAGTATATAATGACAACCTAGAAGCAGAAAAATTATTATCACAAAATACTAATTTAATAGAAAATATACAATACCTTGCACCAGTCCTTACAAAAAAAATGTTAAAAATGCATAAAATTGATTGTGTTCAAAGGATAATGATAATTTTTTTAAAACATAAACGAATGGAACCATATCAATGGATTTTAAGGTCTCTGTTTGAGTATTATTGTGAGTATACTATGTTTTGAATTATTACATATTTTTATTAGAATTATACCTAGATATTATTGAATAAATGATGTTTGTCATCTACAGGGTTGGAAGTAGTGAAAGCTATTAAAAAAAGTGACCCATATTATACAATATAACCAAGTTCAAATCAGTAGGAAAATAATAATAATAAAATAATAAAAATGTACTTATTTATGTTCATGTACTAAAATAAATAGATAATAGCGACAAATAATTTAAAATGGTCGCTACTCCATCAAACCCACTGCGTGATTTCATGAACGCTGAACAGTCGGTTTTTGGTATTTTGTATGTCGCTTTTTGTCCATCCTACCGATCGACCTCATAATACGAAAATATTTCCGAATTCGTTATGATGTCAATCAATCCACATTTTGAGATATCTGATTTAAATTCCGAATAATGAACGTTTGAAAATTCTGAAATCTCAAAATATTCAAATTAAATTTATAGTTGATTGTTTATAGATTATAGTGGTGAAATTAGTCTAGAAAAAAATCATTTATTTAGTCAAATTTTGATGATAAGTGACAAAACATGAGTTAATTTTAAAACAATGACCAACTGCTTATTTATTTCCAGCCCTTTATCTACCAAAAACTGTATAAACAATATTAAATGTAGCCTACTATAATTTATGCGTAATAGTCTTAATATATTCATACTGTTTAAAATAAAAATCAAAAAAGTATTTAATTCATCGAAACCTATTGGTTGATGATATAAATATATTAAATTCATAAATTTAATATGCTTCTTCTAAAGTCGATTTGTAGGCCAATTGGTGAGATAAATACTTTTTACTATCTATCTCCCCTCCAAATTATTGCATTACTATTATGCTTAATGTAGGTAATATGAGTACACATTTTGGCTTTTATATGTTAGTGTTAGTTTGTTAAAATTAATGACTATAGTTACTAATAGGTTAATATGTGAATCATTACAGTGCAATGGCCAATGAGTCATCAGTTTTAACTCAAAATAATTAGCACATCACACTATTCTATACATTGTGGCTATCATAAATATGTTAGGAAGATGTATCATACTATTTCAAACAATGATATCTGTTAAAAATATTAAAATCACTATTTTATCAATAAATAAATGGAATATAAGTTGAATTTCTATTAACAATATTTAAATATTTTATTTCGATAAACGAAATTAATGAATAATGTTCATTCAGACATAAAAATTGGTTAATAAGAGTAGGTTACATATTAATTGTATTAATATTTTTATTAGAATAGTAGGTATATTATGTTTTTTAGTGTAAAGTTTAGTCACCATATCTATAATCTAACATTAAGATTGTAGTCTGTATTGTACAAAATAAGAACAATTTAATTCAAAAATATTTTATTGTTAAAAACAAATAAATGTTCATAAAAAAAAATAAATAAAAAAAATGAATAATAATTATACATATTTTTACAAGTATATTTTAAAAATACCAAAGTACCTAGTATTTGTAATGACAATATTTATTCAAATATGATATTCAGTCAGTATTGATTTAAAATATATATATGTTTTATTTATTTTTTAGACACATTGGGAAATGTTTCCCAATGCAAAGAAATTATGAAACACTCTACTGAACTCAATGTACCATTAACACAAGCACAGCAATCACGTTTAATTCACATGGTGCTCAACAATAAACATCAACAAAAAATCAACAAAGAAGTGACTGCAATTATATTTAAACTTATGTTTTAAATTAGTATGCTATTTGTTAGTACGATTTTGTTGTTTAAAACCAAATAATAATGTATTGTTTAATATTTGAAATTATGCCAGTTATAGTATGTTACATAATACTTATAAAAAAACAATATTTTAAATGGTAACACTAACTGTAATGCTGTGATTATTGAATTCTTCAGGTTTTTTTTTAATAACAGCAGTAGTTTAATTATAGAAAAAATACATTAAAACAAGTTAGAAAAAGAGATAATAATTAATGGTTATAATTATAATGTAATAAAAATAAATCCATCCCATTCAAATATTAAAAATTGACTTATGTATAAATTCTTAAACATTAATGACCCAGATGAATAATATTATTTGGTCTTTTTCATTGTAAAAATAAATTATTATCAGAAAAAAATACTTTGATTGTAAATAAATAAATATAATATACTAATATTTAATATTAACAAGATATTGAATAACTTAATATTGATAAGAATAACTTAACAATATTATTAACTAAGTATCACAAATACATAATTCGGATTTTACACATTAAATAAAATAATAGATCTATGGATTCAATTTGCATAATTTGATAAAGTTAAATGGTACAATATGATTTTACTACACAAATATAAACAATTATGATTCAATTCTTGTCAAATTGGATGGTTCCAGGAATAACAAACTTCATAGAAAATGTTAGTAAAACAAAGAAAGTACTCATGCAGATGGTAAAATCAGTAAAACTTCGGCTGTAAATTAAACAAATGTTTATTATAAGTAAGAAGAAAAATACTTATTTTATCAGGTACATACTTGCTCTGGTGTTGTAGTTGATGGGACAAAATTATCATCATCATCAGAATCATCGTCACCCGAAGATTCGCTACGATCTTTTAAGGCTGTAAATTAGAATCATTATTATTGAGATAAAAAGACTGTCAATAACTTAGATTATAATACAAACATACAGTTTCTTAGATAATTGAGGTTAGAACTGTTTTGTTGTGCTTTATCTCGAGACAGTTTATCGAAACAATTTAGGCAGACACGCAATTGTTTAGTTGATTGATTTGGTAATAAAAATCGTTTACTAGAACATGGACCACATACCACAGTACCACAGTTACGACAATGATGCTGAAACCAACAAAGAAATTAGAATTTAAAAAAGTATTTAATTTTTTATAATGCAATTACTCTTCGATTGAGGACTGTAAATTGAGTCTTTTTACAATGCATGCAAACATTGGCTTCAGAATCTGGAACCCATACTGCAGCGTGAACTTCAACAGCTTTTTTACCACTCTTTCTTAACAAATCTTCAATACATTTATTAATGTGCGCCATCCATTCTTGTTTTTCTGTTGAAGTGGCTGCATATACAGCAAACGACTTGGATGCAGTTCGAATTAACCAACCATTTCTTAACTCTTAACATTAGGATACATATATATGATACATTTAATGGTATTTTTTTTTAATATGATCATAAATAATAATCATTAGTTACATTACACTTAGTAATTGTTATCATAACTTACGTCCTTCATCTTGTAAAGATTCTAATTTTACTTCTTCTAATGGTATGACATGCTGTTTGTTATACTAAAACAAATTTATAAATAATTTAAGTAATTTATAAATAATTTTAATAAATGATTACAATGCTGTTTACAATATTTACTTTTTTTTTATTTATGAGTATATTTCCATATACTAAAATGTCGTTGAACAAAAAGAATTGTCTAGGTTTTGGTTTTTTTCGGCAAATTTTTGTCAGTACACCTTCACCGACTAACACACGTCCAGGAACAGCTAGAGGCTGCAATAATAAATGAAAAAAATGTATCAGAAAAATATAATAATACAGCCAAGTATGTGTGACTTTATTCACTCTATGTTATTTTTGCCTCAAAGACTTAGTAGGAAGTAGAAATTTCACTTACTTGTCCCGAGCTACCAAAACAACTTTCGACCATAGTAATGCGACGGGCATTTGCCTCACTATTTACTAAAAATTCAAATATTTATTTACAAACAACTGTAAGGATTTCATAATTAAGCATGAAATAAAATATTACTCACCTAATCGGTCCACCATTGTTTGAACTCTGTAACAATACCCTGGGCCAATACAGCCAATATGATAACAAATAATTAGTAATAAAAAACAATTTAATACTATTCAAGGTCTAGAACGGTAACTATAAACGGAAGTTATTTCAAAAAAAAAAAAAAAATGTAATTCTTCCCAACAGTCTTAACCAGTTAACGATTTTGAAAACAATAAGGTCCGTGTCATAACTTACAATCAACATCACAATATTTATCAAATTCTTATCATTATGACGTCATTGTCGTTTCATTATTTTGTATTCACACATAATAATAGTATAACATTATTATCGTATACTTTTGCTGTTTCACTGTTTATGTGATCACCATTGTTATAACTTAGTAGTTACAATTCACGACTGAGTATTACAATCACGACATCTATGTATTTATCATTTAATAAAATAAATTTGATGCATTTACATAATATATATATAAAAAAAAAAACACTTTTTTATTTTTATTTTTAGGTAAGTCTTCTCGTTATCAACATTATTGTATATTATGTATATTGCACTTTTTATATAAATAAAAATAATAACGTATACGATTAAAGTAAATATTGACAAGTTGTTAGTTTGTTACCTATCTCAAGAATATTTTTGATTGTGTTTACCCACTTATAACTTAATAATAATGGGGCGTACCTACATATTATAATAATGATTATGATTTATGTACAAAATAAATGTAGTATGTACCCATCAGAGTATTGACATTCAATTACACGAGTGACAAGTCGTATTATCAGACAGAATTATTTAAATGTTAACATTCGGAAGGTGGTCATAGGTCACGTACGTATAATACTACAGTATTCTTGATATTGTTAAATGACTATAATATAAATGAATATATTATGCATGATTCATGTACCTAGGGATTGACAGTTTTTCGAATTATTCTAACAAGTGCACATTATGCAATAAATGTATAATTGGCCAAGGTAGTCGTCGTCGTGATCGTCGATAACAACTCGTGTGCAGACTGCAGTAAACTGCAGTTGTAATTTGTACAGCCAAACAGGTACGACTGCATTTTTACTTTTTAGTGCTTAAGTGTGTTGTTGTGCATACTGCCATACAATAATGGTATTTATTTATTCTGTAGTATTGCGTGGGTAATTAGTATAACATTTTAATCTAAATATTGTAAAATATAGTTTATCGGCTATAGGACCACAATTTAAAATATACTAATAATTAGGTCTCTGGCGGGGTCTCTGATTTGTATGAAACGAAATTATTGAATAATTGGTATGGTATCCATATAAAAATATATAAAACAAATTATTTGTTGCTCGTTAAAAAACACAAAAACATCTTCTCTGAAATCATTTTCATGTAGGTACCTATGGAAAAAGTTCGTTTTCGATTAACCTGTAATTTTGAAAGAGGATTTGACCTGAAAATATTACGTTTTGATTTATTCAAACGGCGTCAATCGATTCAATGATGTTTATTCCTATACAATCGATATTTAACTCGATTTTGTCATTTTTGTCAATAGTACGTTTGGGATTTCCATTCCTCATCATAATATTTATACACAGGTAAAATTAGCTACCGAAAACATTAAATTAATTTTAGAACAAATATCAACCCAAAATTTCAAAATTTGATAAAAAATATTCAATTGAAGTAGCAAATGCTTGAAGATTTAAGTGTTCAATTTTAAATAGGTACAACTTTACAAACCACAACGAACCTCCACATAAGTTGTTCTTGCACCAACCCAAGAAACATAGAAATCTATAAAATCCTACATAATATTATTATGCCCGATTTTGAATACAGACAAATTTCGAATTTCGGTAAATTTGAAAATATTTAAACAAAAATAAATATTTTAGGAATTTGTTGTACCTTTTTAAACAATATTATTCGAAGGGACTTAAAACTTTCACCATTAGATACGCGTTTTATTGTTTATTATACTTAATAACATACTGTTCAAAGAATTAAGATTAATATTATGTTATTTATACCACAGAATAGATTAAATGTATTATGTATTTATGTGTTTATTGTATGAATCTATTCTGAAATACCTACATAGGTGTTAACATATCATTATACCACATAGTACGTTAAAAACAATAATTATGGAATGCACTTAATATTTCAATAAACATTATTTAATATATTTTGTGATTTGGTTTGTAAAATTAGTTCAATCTACTGTGTATTAATAAGGCGTAATGGGAGAAAAAAAATTACATAATAATATGCTACTCCAATACCTATATATTATTATATAATAGGTACAATATTTTAGAAATGCAGGCTGACCGTTCCCATATATATAAAAACATTCGTTTTCGTATGTAATGGACGATGATTTAACATTTAATTCGAATGCAACACACCCGTTGCCATAAGGGTGACCTAATCAATGACTAGGTACATTCGACGGTTAACGGAAGAAAAAAGTCCCAGTAAATAATCCCGGAAAAAAGTAAAGTGAAAAAATTACCAAAATACGTTTATTTGTATAGTTCTAGCTTTTTTTTTTTTTTAAATTAATAATTATTATTGATAATAAGGCTTCAACAACGTCATTAGCTTACGGTATTTTTACATTGTTGATTGTTATATACAATTAAGGAATCGCGGACGTTTCGCCCCCACCCTTTCGTCCCCGTCAAAAAAACCAGTCTCCGGCAATTTTTAAGATAGGACGTTTCGTCCCGGAGAGTTATAAGACATAGGACGTTTGGTCCCCAGCATATTTTGATAAGTACTTTAATTTTAAATGAACAATTTAATTTTTAAATGACAATATTACAAAATTACAAATACATAATCAATATTCACACAATATAATTATAATTATACAAATACCTAGTCAAAATTTAAATAAATCACAATTATATTAAGTCATATTAAATGTCGTAAAAATTAATAAATTAATACATTTTTAGGTCAGCTGACTACGTACGTGAAGTTGGCCCCCCCACATCAACCCAGAAACTTCAAACCTCTTTAGAAAAATTGCTACTTATTTGCTAGAATTTGCTATGTAGTTTTTAGAATTTGCATGGTTTTGGTTTTCCCAGCAAAAACATTTTTCACTCGGGGGGGCCAACTTCACTGTAGCCCCCCCACATTTACTCAGAAACTTCAAACCTCTTTAGAAAAATTGCTACTTATTTGCTAGAATTTGCTATGTAGTTTTTAGAATTTGCATGGTTTTGGTTTTCCCAGCAAAAACATTTTTCACTCGGGGGGGCCAACTTCACTGTAGCCCCCCCACATTTACTCAGAAACTTCAAACCTCTTTAGAAAAATTGCTACTTATTTGCTAGAATTTGCTATGTAGTTTTTAGAATTTGCATGGTTTTGGTTTTCCCAGCAAAAACATTTTTCACTCGGGGGGGCCAACTTCCCGTAGCCCCCCCACATTAACTCAGAAACTTTAAACCTCTTTAGGAAAATTGCTACTTATTTGCTAGAATTTGCTATGTAGTTTTTAGAATTTGCATGGTTTTGGTTTATTCCTAATATATTTATATCATTTTTAAATCTCTTTAGAAAAATTGCTACTAACTTTTTATTTTTTTTTTTTATTGAATAAAAACATGATGAATACGTGTTTTTTTAATTTTATTTTTTCTTATGTTTAAAAAATTATATTTATTCTCATTATTAGAATGAAAACAAAAAATAAAATATAAAATATTTTTTTCGATTCATTCTTCCATCAACAAATATAATAGAGTATCATGTTGGCCATTGGGTGTATAATAACAAAATAGTTTATTATAAAAATTAAAGTCTAATGAACTACATTATAATAAACATTATTAATTATAATCATTTATCTGTTATATATTACTTTTTTACGTCCTGAAGTTGACACCTTGAGTATGGTTGACCAAATTCAAACTTGTGCCAATAAGGTTTTGCAGATTTCATGCAACAATTTGAAACATAAGTTTTAGAATTTGTAACATTGCTTTATGTCCACAACTTTCAACATAGTTTTGGATGCCAAATTTATTGCGTCATTTTTAAGCATGTCTGTTGATGTTGGTATTGTCATAGATGGTTATAACATCAATATTAATGACTCATCAAATATTATTTTAATAATTAATAAACAACACGTCAATGAACTTGGCCCACCCACTTTACGCAATCCACTGCAAATATATGTCAAAAAATAGCGAATACTTATTACTTAGCAATTAATAGCAAGTTGGTTTTCAAAATTAGTAAGTCAAAGTGCTTGCGGAAACTATGCAACAAAATAGTTCATATTTAACTTCTAATTGCATAATTTTTTTTTTTTTCGAAAATCAACGATTTATCAAATAATATTATAACACTACTATAGCCATCGACAAATCATAACGTGTAATAGCAACGGATTGTTCAGACTTCATATAATTATTTCTTATTTACTCTCTAGTAGTTACATGAAAAGTATTATATTATGTATTATTTGGTATAGGTAGATTTGTTTTATTATATAACAATAAAAATAAAATCCAAAGTAAATTTAGGTACTTTGATAAGTGCCTATTTTGTGACTAGTACCTGTCGGCTGTCACATTCTTAACTAAATTAATTTATCCCAGTAATGAACAAATACAATTTAACTATACATTATTAGTTATTAATTTATTATGTCCGTGAAGATACCCCGCCTGTGCCCCACACTAATGATTTCGGGTCGATTACTTCAAGAAAGTACATGAAAAATAATATGAGTTCTAATAATATTTCCCACTGTCTTTTAAAATATTGCTATTTTTAAATGTTTAATATAACCCGACCTTATTATGTATATCGACTATACGAACGATTAAAATGGTTTATATTTAGTATTGTTATCTTGTTATTTACATATGATTGTATCGTCGTTGATTTTACTATCGATAAAGTAAAAAACACTAGATTGTCTGTCATTCGTTTTCGTATTACGATTTCCAACGTGTGATGTTTGATGCGATTTCGTGTACCAACTTATAATATTGATTTATCACATTGTCATTTGCTTGCCGCGTTTGAAAAATGGACAACAAAATAGTAAGTTACCTTGATTGTTTATAAATTATGTACTTTTATGTTTTAATAAATCTAGAAGTAAGAAAATAATAAAGCAATAATAATTATCATAAGGTTATTACGCCGTGTCCTATGTGAATACGACAAATGTGACGAAATTACGAATAATAAAACAGTTTGTATTAGATTCTGAGCGGAGCGATGAATGTATTAATTTTACAATGATGTGTGTTTTTTTTTGTGTCTGTCATCACGTTTTGGGGCAGTAAAAGTGCTTCGATTTTTGACTTCAGTACCTCGTTCGATCAGAAAGTGAATCTAGTTGGTACTTTGGGGGGTCAAAAGTAAAAAATTCTTAATAATACTTTTCTAAATAATCGAGAAAAACAAACTAAAAATTAAGGGAAAAACGGGAAATTTTACGCACACTCATTTTTCGACAAAATCGATTTTGGTTTTTGATGTAACTTTAAAACGAATGACCATAGATACATGAAATTTTCACCGAATATTTATATAAGTATATTCTATCAAACATGCAATTTTCAAAAAATTTCGACTTAAGTTGAACTATTCATAGGCATTTGAAATTTTCGATCATTATTAGTTTTTTTAAAATTAATATCGATAAAAATTTATTTGTTAGGCAGAAAAGCTTGAACATTTAATTCAAGGCTCTAAATATATTGTTACAATAGCAGCTGAAAAATAAAAGAAATTCATTGTCACAATTTTATTTTATATGCCTTCAAAGTTTGAATTTTGACAAAATACGTAAAAATCTCGAAAATTCTCAAATTATTTTAAGGTAGAAATTCATAAAAAATTTTCTTTTTAAATCTAAGATTTAAAAATTTAATACAAGATTTCTTACAAGTTTTTCAATCTTTATCACAAATAAAAATTCCACCGGAAATTCAAATTAAATTTTTATGAGCATTTGAAATTTAAATTTTTACAACATTGGATTTTCACTGGATTTCACATTTAGTGATTTTCTTATTTTGGTGTAACTCTAAAAGACTAAAACAAATGACCGCAGATACTTGAAATTTTCACTGAATATTTATATAGGCATTTTATATATTTGATACAATTTTCAAAATATTTAGATTTGTTTTGAGCTGTTTACTGACATTTTAATTTTTCAACTTTTTTAGTTTTTTTTTCTATAAATATCGATAAAAATTTATTTGTTCGGTAGAAAAGCTTGAAAATTTAATACAAGGCTTCTAACACATTGTAACAATAGCAGTTAAAAAATATTAAAAATTCGTAGGCACGATTTTTTTTTATAAGCATTTAAAGTTAAAATTTTGACTAAATACGTAAAAATCACAAAAATTCGCAAATTATTTTAAGCTAGAAATGCATGACAAATTTTCTTTTTAAATCTAAGGTTCGATATTTAATAATCTATAATATATCCTAGACTGACAAATCATCTCCGTTTAGAATCGTTTTTTGTATACAATGATACCTATCATTTCATTCAAATTTAACCTACCCTAGTCAGAGGTCCACCCCACCCCCTAATGTACAGCAGAGCGACATCCACTTACCCGCTTTTTTATGTTTTAAATTAAGGTTCTCAGAATGATATTTTATCTCATGATAGGAAATACCTAATATACATAAACTGTTATTATATTAAGTTAATAGTAGTAAGATTACTTCAATAATTCATGTTATTTTAAAATTAAATTAATTTTTTGAAATTCCTCGTCTAATATGAATATTTATATAATAATAATACAAGCCAAACTTATTGAAAATCTTGTATTAAATTTTTAACTCGTAGCTACTTATACAACATTTTTATGAATTTTCAACTACAAAATTAATTGTTTATTTTCGCGATTTTGACATATTTTGTAAAAATTTGAACTTTTAACACTTATAAAAAAGATTGTGCTTAACAATTTTTGATTTTTTTTTAACTACAATAAGAGCGACTTATAAGTAACGTTGTATTAAATTTTCAAGTTTTTTTGAGTACCCAAAATTTTTTTATTGACACTTTAAAAAAAATAATTAGAAATATCGAAAATTGTTGTACAGTATACATACAAAAAAAAAACTCATAATTGTAAAATCAATACATTAATCACTTCGTTCAGAATCTAAAGAAGAATAAATATAATTAAGTAAATTATAAGATTATTAGGTAGTATAAATATATTTAATAAATAAAAACTATTTTAAAATATAAATTTATTTTCATATCTTATATTTTCACCTACGTGAAGCTGGCACCACAAAGTTAGCACAATCACCTAAAACCATTCCAACAAACTCTACTCGGACTTGTTGGACAATTGTTAGATTTTGTTGGAAGCTATAAAAAAAGTTATTCGATTTCAAAGTTTGTAGTGCCAACTACATGACAAGCACTACATTTATAAAAAAACACTTTAAAACTCTTACAAAAATACTCATATAACGTTGTTGGACATTGTTGGGCATTTGAACTTTGAAATTGAATACCTTTTTATATAGCTTCCAACAAATGCCCAACAATGTCCAACAACGTTATATGAGTATTTTTGTAAGAGTTTTGAAGTGTTTTTTTATAAATGTAGTGCTGGTCATGTAGTTGGCACTACAAACTTTGAAATCGAATAACTTTTTTTATAGCTTCAAACAAAATCCAACAATTGTCCAACAAGTCCGAGTAGAGTTTGTTGGAATGGTTTTAGTTGATTGTGCTAACTTTGTGGTGCCAGCTTCAAGTAGGTTATATTTTCTATATTTAATGATATTTTAAAGTAGAATAATGTTAAAAATATAAAATTGGTGCTGCTATAGTAATTTTATGTTCAAATTTGAATAACATTATATCGAATTAGTCAAAAAATTAACAAATTTTTAATTTTTTTAATTACGACTTATGTGTATTTTGGTACCTAATATGAATATAAAATACCTTTGACAGCCTTTGCTCAGAAACGTTTTTCTTTTACAATGATACAAAATTGAATCAATATTTAACAAAATTTACTATATATATTAAGCTATTAAAGTGATAACTTATTGTCCTACTGTGCTATATGTAAAATGGATTGCGAGATTGATATTTTATTTTTAAAAACAACAATAAATACCTACATATTTTTTTTTTCTGATAATATAAAATGCGGGTGTCTAAGTTTTTAAACAATTTTATTTTAGGAAAAATCGAAGAAAGGTAGAAAACCAGTAGTTGAGCTAGGTATTGTCTTCAGTCATCTTGAAAAAAGGAAAAATGACTTATTTAATGAAAATGGTATTTTGAAAAAAGCCTCTTCGAAAATTTGGAATGAGATTTCTACTGCTCTTGAAGGAAAAATTACATCAGTAACATTGCATTTGGCTGTGCATCATAATCGAAATAATTGGCAAACCAAATTAAAGAATCTACTAGGTATTAATGAAAAAATAACTGTTCTATCATCAAATGATAAAGAAAGTTCAACAGATGAATCATTTATATCGTCATCAGAATCATCATTATCATTAAATGACTCTAGTAGAGAGTTATTTAAATTTTATCTGTCATATGAAAAATTTAGACTAATATGTCCTACAACAACTTCGTATAAAAGAAAAAATAAAAGAAGAAATTATGAAATATTAACACCATATGTTTGGACAGATATAATAAATGATGAATTTTTAAAGGCTCATAAACTTCCTTGTAACTTCATTTATAAAAGAGGGAAAGCATACACGAATTCCGAAAGTAGGTATTACATTACATTTAAGGCAAAATGTAAGGATTGTGATGCTAATCTTTTTGGTTGGAGTGAATCTAAACCTGACGAAGGAAAACCGCTAGATGTTTCAATTTTAACGAATAACACAAAGGGGCTTGAACATCAACATAATACAAAAAGACCGTTGAAAGGAATAAAACGTCAAGAAATAGGGCAATCATTAAAAACCGATCTCGCTTGCAATTGGAGGCGTGCAAATGTTGATGATATGGAGTTTGGTAGTATTTCCCCACCAAATTTATATAAGACATCTGTCTTACGAAAAGCGAAACAGGAGTCGAAAGATAAAGAAATAGGTAAAAAATATAAATGCTCAGTTCAATCACTTGTAGAATTTAAGAATAATTCAAAGTATTCAGGGTCTATACATACTATTGGCATCGATCCTTTTTTAGTACATTATTGGACTCAACATCAAATTATAATTTACAAAGAAGCATGCAAAAATTATTGTAAGTTATCAATTGATGCTACTGGTTCTTTAGTTAAAAAGCTTAAACGTTCGTCGCTAAAATTACTATCAAGTCACATATTCTTATATGAGGCTGTAGTAAGTACCAGTTTTGGAAATAACATGACTGTTTCACAAATGTTGTCAGAAAAACAAAATACTTTGACAATTTTTTTATGGTTGAGTGAATGGATGCAGTTTGGTATTGGCAATCCTAATGAAGTTGTCTGTGATTATTCGAAAGCTCTACTTGGAGCCACGTCGAGAGCCTTTTGTAACGGTAGCAGCATAAGCAGCTATGTAGAAAATTGTTTCATGGCATTGATGGGTCATGAGGAACGTTTACCGTGTTGTTTCTTACGCATAGATGTTGCACATGTTATTAAAATATTTTGTCGATTGAAATGTTTAACTGGTGTAAGAAATAAAACACTGAAAGAATTTTATGTTAGATCACTGCGGCTTCTCTTATCATCAGAAAATCTTTTTGAATTTGGTTATTATTTAGAAGCGGTACTGACTGTAATTATGAGCGAAACTGATGGATGGATTGAAAATGATAACCATAATAAAACTCCGGCTGAGAAAAATAGAGAAAATATAATTAATAAAATAAAAGGGTTGCCTGAACAAAATGATTTTATAGATGGTTTTCAAAGTACTGATGATGATTATGTTATAGAAGATAATAATATTGAAGTATTAAGTTCAAATCATGTACAGCAATATTTAAACAGTATTTACGAGCAAAGTAAAACAAATTCTTTAGTAAAAGGAGATCGGTTATCGGCATATTATCTTCCTGAATTAGCCAACCATGTTCTACGTATTTGTAAAGATTTCCCTCTATGGACCAATGTTATGAGAACAATGTTTAAATCACCTTATACTAATGGAAGTTCTGCCGTAGTTGAAAATGATTTCAAAGAGCTTAAATCTCAAATTCTGAGGTTTGATGTTCGACCTATGAGTGTGGATAGGTTTATAATAACACATCTAAAAAGTATTGAATCTAATGCAAAACTGACCAGAAGTACTCAGATTCGAGACTCTTTAATATCACAAGATCACAGAAATAATCACATTTCAATCATTGATGACACAATGGTTCACGAGAAATCAAAAAATAAACTTGTATGTGCACCAATAGAATATTTAAAAAATATTGACTATTCTGATTCCGATTTAAATACAACAAGTCCAATACCAACCAACAATGATAATATTCAGAATTATTCTATCAGTAGTCCAAACTCCTCAGCTACGGACGATGAATTAAGTACTTCAATTAACTCGGAATGTTCTCTGAGTGCTGTTGAAAATTGGCGTGGTTTTGGGAATGATACAACTATTTCTCCAGTTCAAATAAATAAACATAAAAAACAAAGAGTTACTAAATATATGAGTTCAAATCCAGAAATAGAAAGAATTCTTAGTAATCCTTCAACGCGTTCATCATTGGATACTATATTGTTAAATGGTAATACATCTACTCCTATTCGATATAATAAAAATAAATATTTATTACACAACACCTGCCCGTTTGATTCGGTTTCGTCGATATTAGTAATGGCATACATTGATATAAGTTTCTACAAAGATTTTATAAACACAAGTAAAAATAGGATGTTACAATTTTGCAAAGAATTAGCTCATCACAAGACATCAAAAAAAACATACACCGATCGATTTGTTCTACTAAAAGGCATTTTTAACGAAGACATGAATGTATCCAACATAAAACTAATTAACACTGAATGTAACGTTTCTTTTATTGTTACACAATTGCTCAAAGATGCACCATCGGCTGAAGAATACATCACTTGTTCTAATAATCAATGTAAAAATGCTTCAAAAACTCACGGTTGCCCAACAATCATCATGCGTTTTAAAGGCAATGGATTTAATTTATTACAACAAAGTCTTATTCAGTATATAGAAAATAATAGATACGAATGCCAAGAAGAATTTTGTAGCGGGATCATGAATTCATCCAGAGTCTTGGGATATCATTTATTTATTGAGACTGATATTTTTGCTGAAAATCAACAATTTAAGCTGGATGATTTTCCAGTGAACATAAATATTGAAACAAAAAAGTTAGTATAGTAGTTAAAATTTTATTTATAATTTAAACAAAAAATATAATTATATTTATTTTTACTGAGTTAAAATTGAACAAATTTCATATAATTTCATACAACTTAGTAACAATCATACTCATATATTATTTTTCAGCTACATATTTTACGGAGCTGTAGCTTTTAGTTCTGGTCACTACGTGGCGTATATACGAAGATCCGAAAATAAATGGGAACTTCACAATGATATTTTGAAAAAAATTATGAAATTCTCAAGTACAAAAGAAAAATATTTAACTCCACATCTTCTTGTATATATAAGATTAAACTAAACATTTTAAAAAGAAACACGTGAAATGTTAATTTAAACTTTTAATATTATTATTATCATTTTTAGATAAAAGACTTATTTCATTTTTTTTTAAATTGCTTATAATTAATAATGTTCATTATAGTATAGTTCATTAGACTTTAATTTTTATAATAAACTATTTTGTTATTATACACCCAATGGCCAACATGATACTCTATTATATTTGTTGATGGAAGAATGAATCGAAAAAAATATTTTATATTTTATTTTTTGTTTTCATTCTAATAATGAGAATAAATATAATTTTTTAAACATAAGAAAAAATAAAATTAAAAAAACACGTATTCATCATGTTTTTATTCAATAAAAAAAAAAATAAAAAGTTAGTAGCAATTTTTCTAAAGAGATTTAAAAATGATATAAATATATTAGGAATAAACCAAAACCATGCAAATTCTAAAAACTACATAGCAAATTCTAGCAAATAAGTAGCAATTTTCCTAAAGAGGTTTAAAGTTTCTGAGTTAATGTGGGGGGGCTACGGGAAGTTGGCCCCCCCGAGTGAAAAATGTTTTTGCTGGGAAAACCAAAACCATGCAAATTCTAAAAACTACATAGCAAATTCTAGCAAATAAGTAGCAATTTTTCTAAAGAGGTTTGAAGTTTCTGAGTAAATGTGGGGGGGCTACAGTGAAGTTGGCCCCCCCGAGTGAAAAATGTTTTTGCTGGGAAAACCAAAACCATGCAAATTCTAAAAACTACATAGCAAATTCTAGCAAATAAGTAGCAATTTTTCTAAAGAGGTTTGAAGTTTCTGAGTAAATGTGGGGGGGCTACAGTGAAGTTGGCCCCCCCGAGTGAAAAATGTTTTTGCTGGGAAAACCAAAACCATGCAAATTCTAAAAACTACATAGCAAATTCTAGCAAATAAGTAGCAATTTTTCTAAAGAGGTTTGAAGTTTCTGGGTTGATGTGGGGGGGCCAACTTCACGTACGTCAGCTGACTTATTATTTTTAAATTCCTAATATAAAATGTCATTATCATTATTATAGTTAAATGTTGTACAAAATGACTGTAATTTCTTTTTCTTAAAACTAAGTAGGTATTTTCGGTACATTTATTATTTCATTTTGTTTTCGTACCAATGCAGTCGTTGCAGACGCATGGCATTGCACATTGATTCAATAAATATATATAAATTAGGATGTTTAATTCTTTCAATATTTTTTAATTTATTGTTGAACCCTTCTGACACGTTGTTGGTCCGACCATAACCTTCTTTTGTGGCATTGTAAACGTTCCACATGTGCGGTAAAAATATTGGTGGATCTCGTAGAAAGCGAATTGTACCGTACTCCGTTATTGTGTATTTGTAAGTTTCGATGACGTAAATTGAATCAAAATACACCAAGATATCGTCTAATCCTTCCAATGATTTCAATAATCATTCTAATAATAGTGACATTCCTACATATTTTTAAATACTTAAAGATTATATAAATGTATACATTAAAAAAAATATAAATTACCTTTTTTTACAATATTTGCAGGAAGAAATGCTAAGGCAGGAATCATTTTTACAGCCTCTCTAAATTGTTTGTCTTGTTTATATCTAACGGCTAATCCCAATTCTTGAACCTTTCGCCAGATAGATTGGTTTAAATGGTAAAAACACAATTGCACTGATATTTCATTGTTAAATACTTTTTGAAAAAATGAGTGTTGTTGGATAAATCAATCACTCTGTATAATAAATACAAATATTTAAAATCGTTGATTTGCAAATTTGAAATAAACTTTCTTTAAGTATTCAATTCACGCAAGCTTCTCATTAATGTACTCAGTCATACGATCTACCAAGTGTTTGTTATTTTTTTTCTTGTTTGCTAGTATAAGTTTCCTAGTATATAATTACTTCGAAATTTAATATAATTTAATGTCTGAATGCTGTTTATTTAAAACCTGAGAACCAAATGTCCCTTAATCAAAATATGCCGAGAACCAAACGTCCTATGTCTTATAATTCTCCGGGACGAACGTCCTATCTTAAAAACTGCCGCGGACGGGTTTTTTTTGACGGGGACGAAACGGTGCGGGGGCGAAACGTCCGTTTACCACAATTAAGTTATAGTTGGGAATTACATGATTATGGGTTAGTAGTTTTTACAGTTTTATATAATATTACAATACAGTTGTTAGTAGTGAGTAGTGACATTTTTTATAGTATTAGATTTTGGTGTCGATGCATTGGCATTTGAAGAAGCTATGTATTAAGTGAGTATTGTGTTCTCCTAGTGCTTCCTCCATCGATTAAGGTTGGTTGAGGATGTTAGTTCTATAGTTGTACTTGATATTTTAGTGTGTAATATAAAAATGCTTGTCCATGTATATTTGTTATCTATTTTAATAATTAGGGCTGAGATTTTGATGGAAAGGTATCTTGTTTCTGGTGTTTTGAAACGTTGGTCCGTAAGTAAAATATGTTTCGGGTGATTAAAATATACTAATAATGTTTTATTTTATTCTTTATACTTTTTTAGTTTTTAGAGCATAGCATTTTTCACAATTTGTTTATAAAATGAATGCAAATTTTTGCGATTAACAAGAGACTTTCGACAAACTGCCGACGGCAGACATACCTTATTATAATTATTACAATACGTTTTATTATTTTATCAATTATATTGAAACGATTATCAGTATTTGTTCGACTGCCAATCGTTAGGTACACAAATAATAGGTAACAATTAAATTTAAGTCTATATTATTAAAGGTGGGACGTTTTACGTCAGGACTTATTTTCCCTAGTTTTTTTCCGCGACTCCATTCGATACCAGCCGCGTGTTACCCGATTTTTTTTTTAAACAAAGGTAATAGTATGAACAAAAAAGGATTGAGATATATCTAGGTTAAATAATTTGATATAGTTTAGTTTGTTTTAAATAACTGATTAATTTTTCAATGTTGCTTGGCTGGGGACTTAGAGCTTCTTCCAGATTGTTTTCTATGTTGAGCTTGATTCTGATGTCGGTGAATTTACGGCAGTGGCATATTAGATGTTCAACCGTGGAAGTTTCACCGCAAGTTTGGCATTGGTCAGGATCTGATCTGTTCATAAGGTGTTTATGGGTCACCCATGTGTGACCTATCCGTAATCTGTTTAAAATTACTTCCTGGCGTCTTGGTAATGAGAAGAATGACCATGGAGAAACTGTAGATTTTATTTTATTTAGCTTGGTATGAAGTGATGACCGCGAGATCTGCCATTGAGTTAAAATGTGTTTGTCGATGACGGATTTTATATCGTGAAGAGTATAGGTGTGAATTTTGTAAGAGAGATGGGAGGAGATGGCTTCTTTGGCATACGTATCAGATTTTTGTTTTGTTATCGCATGAAGTGTGAGAATACATCAGAAATATTATTATCCGTTTAACGCATATTCGTTATAATTGTGTTATATATTTTGGCGAATTATATAAATGAATAACTTCATTCACACATAACAAAGAAAAAACTTATTGTGACATAAATGGCCTATTATGGTATTCTAAAAAAATAATTTAAAATGTTTGAATAATGAATTCAACATTTGTGTCTATAGTATACAGATTAAAAAAAATAATAATAATAATAATTTAACTGAGTATCTTATCGGTAGTTTGTATAATGGGTACTTTAAAATCAATAATTATAATTATAATCGTCACAATGATATGATATGATGATTATACCTGCTATTGTTTTTTTTTTTTACTTATTTCATTAAAAAATATTAATCAAAGTGAATAACACTTTGAAATAAGTAGAATGTCATTATACTATAACAGGATCGATTGAAATATTATCTCATCTTTATTCTCATGATTTAACAAAACCACTAAATATGATGATTGATGAATGATGAATTATATTTGAATATTATGTTATACATACTTACATTTGGTTATTTGTAGCAGCCAATAGGTTCGTCGAATCACGTGGTTAGCGTTCTAACATTTTCACTAATATAGAAATACTGCAATAGGTATTATTCCATTTCCTTTTTATGATGAACACATCATGTTATTTTTTGTTACATTGTGCGGCTCTTGATTCTCTTACCGCTGCTGGCTTCCCTGGATTTACAAAATATATAGTGTATAAGATATAATTTAAAGTCTACTTAGGTATATAATATAAATTAGTTTTTTTTACTTTTAAAAATTGTGCTTTAATTTTGTATCTAAAACAAAAAATATAAGTATAGCGTAAATAGTAAATACCCAAACGGTAATATATTTTTTCGTTACTAGGAATTGACCTAGGTACTCTTTATTTAAATCATTATATACAGTTACAGTAATAGGGATAATAGTTCATATTTACATAACATAATTTAGCTATTGTAAAAAAAAAGGATTGTTATTTGAAAAAATAACCGGAAGTTTATAATAGTATCCCCATGACTCCATATGACATTCCTTAAGAAGTACAAAAAATCTTAGAGTTGGCGGTATGAAAAATTCACTCACCGGTATTCGGTATGTATTTACATACCGGTTTCTATCGGTATACCGGTAATTCGGTATTTTTCGGTAAATACCGTCTCTTCGGTAAATACCGTTCCTTCGGTATATTTTTGAGATTGTTGGTCCTCTCTCCAGGTATTTACAAACAAAAGGTATGGATTTGATTATGTCGCAAGAATTGGTTGATGGTTCTTTAGTACAATTGAAAAAATTATAAAGAAATATGCAAAATGTAAAAAAAAGAACTGATCATTTTATTGAACTAGTGAATAGTAAATTTGAAGAATGTGATGTAGATGTTTTAATTGAAATAAAGTTTCCCGAAGTCAGAAGTCGGTGTAAGAAAAAAATGTATGATGAAAAATCCTCAGATACACCTATTCTAAATGCTGAAAAAAAGTTTGAGGTTCAGGTTTACAATGTTATATTAGTGACAAAGGGCCTAATTACTTTGCTACGAATTGAAGTATTATATTAAATCGCCGGCGCGACGCTATATTATTATTATTGTGAATTTCGTGGTGCCAATCACCGAAGTTATTATATTTATGTGTAAACATCATTCTTTGTTTTTTAATGTAAAATTATATAGCTAGGCAGCGGCTGGCCAGCAGTGCACCGAAAAACTGTGAGTTATTTATTTTATATTATTATTATTATTATTATTATTATTATTATATTCGTTATACTTATTATTATATATTATATCGTGCCACAAGTGCCGTACAGAACTTATATTATTATTTATTGTTAAATTCCAATGCGCCATAAGGGCTTTATATTTTGTATTATTCTGATGTGCCAGAAGGACACATAGTATTTTGACATTTATATTTGTTACTGCAAATTTGAAAAATATTATATTAGTTTGGTCATAAGGACCGCAGATTAATTTGCACGGATTGTTTTATATTAATATTATTCTGTTGAGCCAGAAGGGCTACCCCCTACAGTATACCTACTCGCGCAGCTCAAATAGCTACCTTGAATTATACTTCATTTTTATTATTAATACTATTGCGAATTTTATATTTATTTCTACATTTCCAGTTTATTATACAGCAACTTATTATTTATCAACAATCGCGTTACCACTTATTTAATTTTAATTCACTGTACACACATCAACATATATACACACATAATAAACGTAAATAGGTACACTACACGCATTACGTAGCTCGACAGTATTTGCCCGGCAATCCCGACCACAGCTGTTCGAGCTATTACAGCACTACACACCCAGCTAGTCCTCGTATATATAAGACCTATAGGTGTTAGTGGTGAGCAAAAAAGGTGTCCGGAGTGCGCATATTATTATTATAATATGCTTCCGGCCCTAACAGCCTTATTTCATTGAGAGAATGTTGCAACCGCATGTGTTCTCTCCGTTTTATTCACGTACTATATATCAAATCTTTGTTCACTAGTTTCAATTGTGTATTGCTAATTTTGATATTAGAGCGAACTGACCCTTTATTGAATTTTAGCTAAGAAGATTATCAAGTTTCTCTCGTTGGTATTTTACAATATATAAATTTTTAAACGAGTTACGGAACTCATTTGCAATTTTCAAATATTTTTAATTTACATACTCATAAGTCATTCAAAAATGACGAGTTCACACCACAAACAATGCATCGAAATCCTTCAGCTCCACTGGGTCTCACGTGTAAGCGTTTAGCTCGCACTACGCGAACCATTGATACACGTATGTTGTACGTTGTAGGTAGCAAGTTGACAACTTTGTATGGAGGTGTAATTTAAAAGTTTTAATTTAACAAATAAAACAAAGTGAAAAAATACTAATGGGCAGAATGGGCTGTAAAAAAGACGAGGGAAAGTAATATGGTTATGACAGAGGTAACTAGGATATGACCAGTTTTGCTGAACTTTAGGTTAGAATAGGGAGATTTTGAAGATTTATGATTCGGCCGGTTCATATTGACCACTTTCCTCTTCACGGAACTCCATTTTTGACAATATTAAAGTAATAGGTCTCTTGAAATTTTATTCGCCCTACTAGATTTTAGGATTTCGGTGCTATGATTCATAGCTAGTTTTTTTTATTAATAAATTAGTCATTTTTGAATAATAATTTTTTTTCATAAATAAGTGATTTTTCAGTAAAAGTCTCATAAGTCAGTTGCTGAAAATAGCGTACATTCAAAATATATTTTTATAAGAAACTTAGAATATTGAAAAAAACGACATCATCACGAAAATTTTCAAATTAATTTGAGTTGAAAATATAATATTTATCTTTATATTTAAAACCTAATATCAAATATTAGATATCTTAAAAGCTCATATTTAAAACTATTGTCAACATTAATATACATTTTTTGACAGTCGACATTCATAAAAAATAAATTTTCGAAAATTCTATATGATTCTTAAAGCATTAAATTTAGTTTGCATTATTTAAACATACGATTATTTTCAAAGTATATCTATATAATGGTACTTAATAATATTTGTTTTTTTAAGAACTTCGCTTGAAAAGGGTTATCAGTGTATATAGTTGTCTAAGTCTAGAATTTCGGTGGCATATTCTTCATTATTTTATTTCTAATATTAACTTAGAGGTCAAATTTTTGAACAAGTCAAGATCATCAATTTCTAAATTTACTCAGAAACAATATTTTTAAAAACTAATTGTCATACAAATGATTCTCACTATACTCAATTATGCATAGTTTTTAGTTAATATTTCTTTTGTTGTAGTTTATACGAAAACCGTGACTTTCACAAATCTTCTACCATCATACGTTTTAGTTATAAACATTTCATAAGTACGAATGATTGGATAAAGTTATAATTTAACCATAAACCTTTAAAGTGTTCATATACAATAGATGTTACAAAACAGTAATTAGAAAAATAAAATAAAATTCTTTATTAGAATTTCATATCAGAATTTTCCAATTTTTGTACAGGAAGTACACTATATTACTATAAACAAAACCTGTATAATAAAGACAAAATTTTCAAAAAACACATACGTTAATTCTAAAATAGTTTGACGCGTTTATAAATAATACATAGGGTAATATCATAAAAAAATACCAATTAAATAACACGACAAATCGTTTATTCGTGTAAACGTACATTGAACTCCTACAAGTAATGTGGTATAGAAATTTTAATATTTAGAGATATATTTGTTTTACTAAGACTCGTCCACAAAAATATCATCTGTTAATAATAAAATGGCTATACTGCATTAATTATAGAAATTCTATACACATTTATACGAATAACTAATTATTTTTATGTATTGTGAATAAACGCGTCAAACTGGAATATATGTATGAGATTTGTGAAAATATTGTCTTTATTATACAGGTTTTGTTTACAGTAATATAGTGTACTTCGTGTACAAAAATTGGAAAATTCTGATATGAAATTCTAATAAAGAATTTTATTTTATTTTTCTAATTAGGTACTGTTTTGTAACATCTATTGTATATGAACACTTTAAAGGTTTATGGTTAAATTATAACTTTATCCAATCATTCGTACTTATGAATGTTTATAACTAAAACGTATGATGGTAGAAGGTTTGTGAAAGTCACGGTTTTCGTATAAACTACAACAAAAGAAATATTAACTAAAAACTATGCATAATTGAGTATAGTGAGAATCATTTGTATGACAATTAGTTTTTAAAAATATTGTTTCTGAGTAAATTTAGAAATTGATGATTTGACTTATTAAACAATTTTTCTACTAAGATAATAGTGAAAATAAATCGATGAAGAATATGCTACCATCTAGACAAATATACACAGATACAAAACTTTTTCAAGTGAAGTTCCTATAAAAACAAATTTTATTTTTAAGTACCATAATATAAATTCTTTGATAATAGTCGTATGTATAGATAATGTAAAATAAATATAATGATTTAAAACTCAGATAGAATTTTCGAAAATATATATTTTATGACACGTCAACTGTCAAAACATTTTAATTGTTTGATTTAATGTAGAAAATATATAATATATATGTATGAGGTTTTAAGGTATCTAATATTAAATATTAAAATTTTAGAAGCAAAAAGAAATAAAGAAATATTTTATTTTCAACTCAAATTAATATGAAAATTGTTGTGAATAATATGGTGATTTTTTAAAAATCTAACTTGTCCATATGAATATATTTTGAATAAATGCTACAATTTTTCACACCCATAATTTAAGAAGTTAAATTACTAGTAGGGCTCGGATTTAAATGTAAAATAGATTATTACGTTAATATAGTAATATAAACAAAAGAAATCTATGATAATAATAAAAAAAAAATGTTTAACATAATATAGTGGGCTTTACAAAACGATTAAATAGATATAATTATTAAAATATACATTGAATCATATATTATGTTGTAAAATAATAAAATTAACATTTACTAGAGCCACAACAAATCCTACAGTCTCGACCTTACCACACTTTATAGAAATATTGGACATCGATACTGCTCGACTGCAAGGGATCGAATCCTCGAGAACATCGATTTCAGACGTTGGCTGAAGCAACGGCTTGGACGGGACAAGTTCCATCTCGCAATTTTCTGAAATGGTAGGTGTTATTTTTTCCGTATCCGACAATAAATTATAGTAACAAAATGCCATACTTTCATCGAATATCGGAATTAGTTCTGCTGGCGGTTCGTCTGCAGTTGAGACTGAATCCTTCAGCGCCGTATACGAGTCACTAGACAGTGTATTCATCTCGACATCTTCGGGGCAGTCCTCGGTGACAGAAGATGTATGAATCACTGGCATATTTGGAATTGAATTACATAAATCTGCGGGCCCGTGACTTTCAAGTTCATTTAGCTGATTTGTACGGATATTATAGAAAATCTGCAACATAAGATCGGTCGTGGATAGCACTAGCGGATCGATGGCTGAAGACCTCTCTGTCTCTGACACTGAGCTAAGTCTTTCGGGCGTCTGCAAATCATCTGAACTTTCCAAAATGTCCTGTTGTTTTCCTTGAAGATCGTTGGAAACTTCATGCATCTGATCATTTTTGGACGATGCGTTTTCATTATAATCGCCTTCCGACATCTTCAATTCGCTGTTAGACGGGTTCGTTAAATATTACGTTTATTTGTGATTAATTAAATTTAATAAACACTTAATGTAATACGATAATTGTATAGGCACAAAAATACGAATATACTAAAAAACTTTTAATTAGAAATTAACACAATAATATATAATATGTGACTGTTCAACTAGAATAGGTATTATGAATGACAAAAAATATGAATGTATTTATATCAACACTCATTTTTACCATGGCAACAAGATTATTATTTATTATAATAGTAAATACTAAAACTCTTATACATTTTAACATGATTTATATTTTCTTATCTAATTGAACCAAACTTTTTCATTCTTACTTGATTTTGAACTAGTTGGTTGTCATGAAAATCCATTATAACAGATCTTAGTACTGGTACAGTACTAGTACCAGAATTAATTTTATCATTATTCACATTACTCTAAAAAATTATATTGTTAATCTACATTAGTAAAGTATAATAAAAAATATGAAATAATCATTTTAAATATTAAAAATAATTAATTTTTACTAACTATATTTTGTGTAAACTAAACTTACCAAAATAGTTTTAATAGGTGATTTTAGTTTTGTTTAATATTAAGCAAGTATTTCACAATTAATACTTATATAATATATTTATGAAAATAATTTAATCATAACATATTTAATAGCTAATGTAAAAATATGAAGTATTTTGACACTTATATTGTAGTTTAGTAACTATTATGGCTGAATTAATTTTCTTTCGGTTATAAACTATATACATATTATTTTTAAAGAATTCTAGGTAAATAATTATTCTAGGTAAAATAGGTAGATACTCACATTTCCAATGCCTAATAGTGGTTGATTGCTAATATTTTTTTGCATAACTAAATTAATACATACATTATTAAAATTCTTGGTCATACTCATACACTCATAAGTCGTATAAAAATAATTTCCTATTTTTATTTTCACCATCGTACTAAAATATAGAAATACATGGGTTTTAAATAAAAAAATATGCAATTTCATGACATACCTAGCTTTGAAATCAAATTTATACTTACCAGAGTCACTATAACATAGAGGAGTCACAATTGGTGTAAAACAATGATTAATCTTTACACAGTTCTCACTTGACTTTTTTAATAGTTTCATTTTTTTGGCACCACCCTTTCTTTTGTTTTCCATTTTTAACAGACAACAACCAATACTCAATAGACAGGTGTATTAAAAATCACCAAAAAATACAAAACATTCAACAATCAAATAAAATAAAAACAAGTAAAAATCTCACAACATTATATAATATCATCGAACGTAACACTAACACTACCTATACAGTATATTAATATATTGTAAAATGTAAATTCTCGATGAAGACTAGCCGTGGTTATAAACGCGCATTAATCGATTGGTATAATCAACATTATTAATAGACGTTATAAATAATAATTGTTCGTGATGCAGATTGGGTGGAGTGGAGGATTATCAGTCAATTCGAAACCTAAAATCTATTTTTAAACACCAAATATAAACAATTTTGAATTTTTACACTTGCGTGTTATTATATGAAAAAAAAAAATATTTATAATTTATATTTTAACTCATTATTATAGTGTTATAACATCTTGTATAAGTATTAAGTATATAAGAATAACAAATTATTTTTGAGCAGCGGCCCATCGGGAAAGTTCCCAGTATCCCGCCGGCCCAGTCCGCCCCTTTGTGCTACTCAGTGCTACTGAGTAATAGTTATTATTTTTTTTAAATATTCTCATATGTTAAATAATAATAATAATAATAATAGCATTTTGTATTAGCAACAACAGGTTGTATTTTTTTCCTTAGATACTTACAATTTGTATGGATATCTGTGGCTATATGGTATCAGTTATCATTATATGCATGCTATAAATCATACGAATATACTTCATATTATGGTGCATTATAATTATAAGTCTATTGAATATTTATTTGGTCATGTCGAAGTCGGACATTTTGGTCTTTTTTTACTTAGGCATGACCGCGATGTCCAATTCCGATCATTTCGTTTAAAGTTATTCTACTTGAATCTGTAACATCAGAATGGTTCATGATTTGCAATTAGGAGGAGCTATCATCTCGTTCAACCACTTATTGACATTTTTTAAATACGTGAACAGTATAAAATTATAATTAGGGTTCTGAAGTTATAGGAGTTGCATATTGTTCTATATGCTGTCGAATTGTAGTAGACCAAGATAGTATCCGAACTATACAATGTTGAGTTTAAAAATTAAAATTCATATTTTGCATATTTCGATAATTTCAGAGGAAAAGTGCATATTTCGTCGATTTTCATTGATGTTCGCATATTTGTATGCATATTTAATATTTCCAACAAAAATTAATTTTTTTTCATTCTTAACCAATTTATTTTAAATAATGTTACATAATACAACGCTAATAACGCGAAAAACAACTTAACAGGTATTATTCAACATATATTTATTTCGTATTTCACAAATAATGAAAATATATTTATTACACTATTTTTTCAATTAAATAAAATCTCAAACGCCAACCGGTAACGTGCCATAATTTTTTATTTTTATTTATATATAAGAGTTTTAAATAATACAATTTTTTTAAATATATGTATTTAGAATTTATTTTCGTGTATGTTAATGAATAAGTAACACACTTTTAATAAATAAATAATTTTTTTCTTGCATATTTACATGTCTATTTTGCCTTTTTTGCTTCTATAACTTCCAAACCTTAACTATAATAATATATACATGATATATTATTTATTTATTTTAATCACAGCCATTTCTATATTTATAGCCTCAAATATAATATTTTAAATCATTGAAAATTGATTTATTATCGTCATTCATACAATCTATATATATATAGGTATAGGACACCTATCCATTTACTCATGGTATCTGTGAATTGTTATTTTTTTTCTAAATATACAAGCTTTCAGTATTTATATAATGCACCTGTATTAAATTATATAGTATTATATAAAACATATTTATTGTATTCATTTTTTCAGCTGTTTTGTCTGAATGATTTTGTGCTATACTTAGGGCAGTGACTCTAAACTTGCACTGATGCACGTGCAGGCGACATACCTATATGGTCGTATAGTATTATATAATAATGTATATAGAACTCGGGACCTCGTGCATTGAAATACCGAGTCCATCACATTAAGTCGTGTGACAGATGTACAGTAATTTTGTCGTATTCTTAAGAATGGTTATATTTAATTTCATAAAGTTATTTGCTGTAATAAAACGTATTATGCACCTATTAGGTAGGTAGGTACCATTGAACGGGTCACCTGTATTGTTTTTAAAAAAAGTTGTGTAATATGTATGTTATTATAACTTAAATATATCAAGGAAGGATTAAGCGTCAGATTCTGTGGGGGACATTTGAATTAGAAAAATTCTATCAATGTGCTCAACTTAAACAATATACGTGTATTACACACGCTCCCACCATTGAACTTAAAAAAAAAACTATACAATTTTTAGTACGCTATTAGCATGAATTTGCGAGACTATTTCTAGAATTTACTCGAAACATTTTTACGAGTTATTTATAAAAAACTACAGGAAGGGCTATCTTAACGTTACCCCCCTCTGATTGAAATAATCACTTTTTTGACATTTTTTTATACCAACTATTAGCACGTTGAAACTGTGGCTCCTTCGGCTTGTTTCGAAATAGAGGAATATGAGTCGGCTTGTGTTCTTACTGGGTGGTGAGGATGCCGCCGATAGTCACTGATTCGTACTGGCTCTTCGACTCTATGCGTGGCGATGATGCAGGAATGGGTTGCTCGTAGGATTGTACGATGAGGAATGTTCGGATACTGTCGATGGTCGTTTTTGTCGGCGTCGTAGTCGCCGTTATCTGGTTGTCAATTTGCAGTGCGGCTCGTCCAAGTTGGTTTGTTTTGGTGGTTCTTTGGTCAAAAGTCTCTGACTACTGTTATTTCCTGTACGTCGTATTCTGATTGGTTGATTGTGTAATCCTTAGGAGGACGTTTTGATTAGTGATGTAACCGCTACAAGTTGTACTGGTTTTTCAGGATCAGGATCATCTAGAATATCCATATTGACAATATCATCTCTAAGTTCGTTTTTAGTTTTCTTGAAAAATGAAAACAATGTCCCAGCTCTTTTTTTTACCACTCATGGTATTAAGTATTTACTATTAATATGTAAAATTTAAAGTTAAGAAATAATTATTCAAATTAATATGTTGTTTAATTATCATGATAATTCATTCAAAAGTGTAAAATCTCAAGTAATGATAACATTTATAACATATTAACCACAGGAATACAGGATACAGATAGTAACATAAGTCAACCTAAGACGATCTATACAAATAGATGTAGTAACTAACATACTTACTAACATTAGTAATTACCACAGTTATCTATACTGTCTACTGTGTAGATAACTATGCTAGTTACTTTACTCCTTGGATGAAAAACTACACTAAATTGAAAAAAAAAAAAAATTATAAAAGTGTATTACTGATTTGTATTTTGTACCAGGTCTTTCTTCTTACGGCTAATCTTTGAAGTATTTTAAGTACCAAGTCCTACCTAATGTCTAAGGGAGGGGCTTCAGCCCCCATTGCCACCTCTTGTATCCGTGCCTGGTTACAACGTCATTCACATAAATTTGCATGACTGTCGTCGATGTCGAATGTTCAAGATTTTTCCGTGTATACTCGTTTTCCAATTTCTCGCATTAGCCCCCCCCCTCCCCCGATCAAAATAATCACCTTTTTAAAGTTTTTTTTACCAAGTATCAGCACGTCATTAGAATGACTTTGTACTACTGTCACGGCGTCACCGATGTCGAATTTTCCCGATTTTCCCGTAAAAATTCATTTATACTCACATTAACGCATTTACTCCCTCAATAATAATAATAATTTTAATATCTGAATTTGTACGCGATAAATGTTTTATTTTGATTGATAATTTTTTTTTACTTCGTAGATTTTAGATTCTGAGTGGAGCGATTTTCAATGTTGTGGATAAACCTGGAAAAACAAAAAAAATTAAAAATTAAGAAAAAACAAGAAGATTTACACAAAATTAATTTTTGAGAAAATCGATTTTAGATATTGATTTAACTCTAAAACAAATTACCGTTGACACATGAAATTTTTGCTGAATGTTTATATTGGCATGCTAATGCTAGTTCAATGGGGGGGGGGGGGGGGGTGTAATGCATGTAAACAATATTCTTTAATACATTCTGTTATATGTACATAAATTTTATGTTGAACAATATTTTATATTCATTCGGAATTCTAACGAAAGTATTGATGTACTAGTACGACTGAGGGCGTTTGCGTTAGAAAATTAAAAAAATGTACTTAAATATTTAAGAACTAGAATTTAACAAAACTAAACTATGCTTAATTTACACGCGTGCATAAGGGCCTGTTATACATTCACAGTTCAACCAAAACATTATATAATAAGTAGATTTTTCAAAATTTTTAAATTAGTCGTCATAGATACGTCCTTAAAGGTATTTTACCTTTTATTGCAATAATTATAATATTCAATTTATAATTAAGTCGTTGACAATAATAGTTCTCTAGTAGAAAAAATATGAGTCGAAATGGTTTTCAGTACCTATTGAGAACCACATAATTATCTAGAAGATACTGCGATAAGAGATAATTACTATTGTCTTCCATAAGTATTTAGTTTTTTTGTTATTTTATTAAATAATTTAGGACATTTTGTAATAAGATTATAGGTATGAATATTTAATTTTTTGTTTAAAAATACATATAATCTTGGAAGTACAGAATTATTTATTCTTTAAAAATAAGCGTTTAAGATTCTTTGTATAGGTACCAATTCATTAGTGTATAATATTTTGTTATTTTTGTATTTTTTAAAAGTATATAATCATACTATTTTCTATATGATAACATTTAAAAAACTTTAGATCACTCACAGATTTAATCGAGTTGTGTTTACCACCGACTACATAGTTGTGTCAGCAAAAATAATCGAGACTGAAGTTACGATCTGCAATTATTTATTAGGTACCTCCTGCTATTTCCATGGTCGGGCTGAATTAACGACCATGAGGTAATCCCGGTTACACCCATTCTAAAGTTTAATATATTCTTAATAATAAAAAACCCTGAAAATCGCTCGGCTGTATAGTAGGAATCTAGAGGAAAGGTATATTCTTACAAGAGTAGGTAATCTCCTACATAGACATAGTGTTAACTTTGAGCTACACCCGATAGTTTATCTATAGATATTTATTGCTAGTTAGAAATGTCTATACAAGTTTTTATAAAAAGTAGGAAAGTTTGAAAAAAAATAATTTCTATATTCAAAAACTAATTAAATTACAAAAAAAGTGTGTGTGTGTGTGTGCAAGCACGCATGGATGGAGTGAACCTTCTTTCGTAGTTCTTAGTAATATCTGAGCAGCTGAGCTTTTCTATAAGTAAAGAATCTCGCACAAAGATTTCACTAAGAAGCAGTACTGCAGTGTTATGCATTATCTAGATATTTTTATCTTATCTATAAGTAGATAAATAAATAGGTTATCTGAGAAATATAGATAATTATTCAGTCAATGATTTAGAAATCTTTAACACAAAATTATTTTTAAATCCTAAACATTCACCGCACTTTGTATTAATAATAATAATAATATTTATGAAATAATTACGATAACTACTATGAATTTATTATCCCATATAAATTGCGTCATTGGGTGTCGATGGATAACGGATGGTGGTTAGCATCGATATTCAATGTTATTGGAAAAATTTTTTTAACTAGAAAGCTTGAGTGACAAGACGTTTGAAATGTTTATGTGTTTAAAATCTAACAAATTTAATGCATAATTGTATTTATTTGGACATCAGTAAAATATTGTAGATTTTTAATTTAATTATAGCTAAATAAATGATTTTATTTTAGTTACTCGCTTAAACATAACAAATCTTTATATTTTATAAATACTTAAAAATAATTAAAGATAGTTTTTGGTATTTAATGATGTTATTCTAATACATGTAAACATATTATGTATTCTTAGTTATTTAAATATTTTATATAGTATTATCAACACATTTTTGAACAATTAAGTATATACACATTTAATCTTAATTTTTTTTTAAAGTATATTGTTTACAATCTTACAGATCAATACTTTTAACTATTTTTTCAGTTTTTTTTTTTTATTAAAGTCGTTGTTGTAAAGTCTATGTAATACATTCATCGTTCTGCCGATAATCCAAAATGTAAATTATTAACTATAAAACTAACCCTTAGTTCAGCCGAGGTAGATAGGTTATCGATATAATAGTGATAATAATAGCCAATGTTCATTAGTGAGTTTTGTCTTTCGTGGTACCCTAAAACAACTTCCTAGTCGCGTCAATATTCCTTATACCATTTTAATATTTAAAAATGAAATAAGAGAAGCATAATGTATATGAGATAATTATATAATATTATGATAACGTAGATAGCAAAAAAATATTATTATATTAAGTAACCTTTAAATATCATATTTTCTGACACCAATATACCTATAATAATAGACATCTAATGTAACATATAATTTTATAATTTATTTAGTAATACGTTATAAATTATAATATAATATAATAACAAAAAAACAAAACATATATGCAGAGAACAAAAATTTTAGTTTGGCCATTTAGGTAGAGAACCACTTGTTATTATTCTTACATATTTTATAAAATATTTATATAATATTTCTATATATTATTTTATTATTTTATTGAGATAATAGTTAGATTAAGTAAGTAGGTAGTTAAAGATAAGTGACGTTTTGGATAATTTTTGGAATATTATAACGAAAAAAATTATTAAAAAATGAAAGCTTTTTGACAATTAAGTGCACTATAATAAGTAGGTATATACTGAATTTGAAAGCTTCTGATATTAATTCGACAGGTATATTCAATAAATATACGCATATTATTATGTTCAAATGGCTTTGATATGCTCAATCATTCGGTTAGTATTTAAATCGTTCAATATCATCATTCTCGAATTATTCATCAATGTAGGACCAGATTTTAATAAAAATTTTGTTTTACATGCGTAATTAAATAAAGGCTTGATACTTAAGTTTTAATAATTAGTTTCGCCACTATCATTTGGTATACATAAATTGTTTTTTTGTTTTTCTGGTATAACGGTACAATATAACGTTTTAGTGTTTTAAATGTAGGTTACAAAAATTAATTCCCGTCACACAAAGCAAAATGCGAGTTTTGCGGCACTGGGGTATATCTTTCCTCAGGAAACGGGCAGGTCCTTCGTCCGTAATTATATCGCTGGGCCGGAACAATTTCGCAAGGAAGATGGCAGCATTACTGCCGCAATTTATGATGATTGCGTGAGTCCATCTGATAGGAAGCTTTAAATTAATTGGTGTTATTCCTACCTCAAACACGCCTTTATGTGCGACTATAATATGATGTTGTTGCATAGACGCCCCGGACGTTTTGAATATTGTTTTCGCTTTTTCCGGGACCCATGTCATGAAATCAATTGTTATCAATGAATTATATTCATGGAGTGGACAAAGTAAAACGCATACTTAGAATAAATTATTTTAGTTCAGCCTTTGTGTTCGTGGAATTATTTTTATTCTCAGAAAAATATGAATATTAGATTTCGCAGTTTATTTTTGTTTTTACTCAGATCTAGGTTCGGAAAGTATACTTATATATTATGTGTTACTGAATCGATATTGTTGATTAAATTAAAAATATTTAATTTTCAATGTACTATAGTATTACCATTGATTATAAATTGTAATTTTTAATCAATTACAAAACACTGCCTGAAGATTAATATTTTATAATAATTAATTTTAGTTTTAGAAAATATTATAATATTAAGTATTCAAGTTATAATTTACAAACATAAATTTTAAAATTCTATAGTTTAAAAGTGCTATGTACCTACTATGGGCGTATGTATAAATGACTGATATGAGGAAGGAGAGAAACAAACAAAAAAATCAAATTAGACATAGTTATAACTTTTATCTTTAGGAAGAAGAATTCAAATCGTACTTAAAAAAGCTAATTGCTTAATATTTTTCCTTAAAGTTAAGTTTAAAAGTTGAATGGGTAAATTATTTTTTATTAGATCCTTGAATATTATATACCTAATAATAATAATATTATTCATATCATATCGAAATTTATCAATGGTTTTAATTTTCAGTCCGGACTAATTGTGATTAAATATGATTTGTTAATAATATAAATTGATTTTACCATAAACGTTAGTAAATCGTTTATTGAATTTTCTAAATTCTATTTAAAGTTTGTTTCGCTTACATAGTGGTATAGTATTTATCTTAGATATATGTATGCGCTCAAGAGTAACGTAGTGAGGGGGATAGAGGGATATATTTTGCTTTCGTGTTACGGTCTTTCATCTGTCAATGTCCTAAAACTCTATTGAAGAAGTTAAAGTAAGGACGTTTGACCAATGGCCTGCAGGTTTCATTAAATTGTGTAAGTTGAAAGATATTTAAAAGTCCATCATAATAGCTCGTAGTCTTGATAAATATCTACTGGTAGGTTTTCAGTTGGTTAATTTAAATTTCTATATCTATTAATAAGAAAAATATTGGAATTTATTTTGTTTGTTTGTCCTCCCTTGCTAAACTTTTATGATGTTAAGAAAATATATCAAAAATATTATTTATGTTTCGTTTACATTTTTAGCGTTACAATAAAGGTAGTAGGTAGTTGTTTAAGAATGAAATTTATTTCATACATTTTTAATAACAAAATAATATGACAAAATTTGAACTTCAAATGCTTATAAAAATTTAATTTGATTTTCTAGTAACTATTTATTTTATTAAAGGTAGAAAAATTTATGAGGAATAATATTAAAATATTTAAGATGTAAAAATAAAACTTTTTATGCATTTATAACTCAACAATTTTTAAAAATTCTGGCTTTAGACGCTCATAAGAAAATATTGTGGATTTAGGCTCTACTTTTTTTTAAGTCCCACTTACGAAAACTTATGAGAAACATTATGTTACATTTTCAAGTTTTTTGACAGGGTGAAACATTTTTATGATGCATGAAAAATGTCATGTATAAGAAGTAATTCATGTACCTATAGTAATATTTTTAGGTTTTACACCAAAAACCAAAATCTATTTTATCAAAACCAGATTTTGAGTAAAAATTCACGTTTCTTAGTTTTCTAGTTTCGAAAACTACTTGGAATTTTAAATTTTGACTACCGAATGCACCAATTAGATTCACTTTAAAAAGATACTTAAGTATAAAATCGAAGCATTATTTTGACAATTTATCTTGCACACGGACACAAAAATAAAAAAATACACACATAATCATTGTAAAATCAATAAATTCATCACTCCACTCAGAATCTAAAACAATTACTGTTTTGGCAAATTATTATTGTCTAATTGACTTGTGTCTACATTTCAATATTATAATTTACGACGATGGTGTATTATATTATTATTTTTAATTTGTAAACTATTCTAAAAACGATTCTGAACGAAATTTCGTGTACTCTAACATGATGAAAATGATGATTAATATTTTTTTTCAGCGTTTTTTGAAAGCAACATAATTATTGTATAATCTGTGTTCATTTATTATCTATAGAATAACTACTTGAAAGTGTTTGACATTTTTCACAATTCCTGAAATTTCGCCTGGATAAAAAATAACTCAACGTTGTGAAATTAATAGCTTTATCGTTTCGTTCAAAACATACAAATTTATTAATTCTAATTTATTCATAATATTTTCTAGAAAATAATCAATGTTTCTTGAGCTGAAAATCTTACCATACTCAGTGGTTTAGGTTAGTATGTATTATATTTTTTTACTTTAGATTTATAGTTTTTATGTAATATATTTTGTATCAGTGTATATTGTGTGCTTACTATACTTTATTTTACGTAATAGTAAAAGTTTAAAAGTTTAATTTGAGTTTCAAAGGTTTATAAAGACATTTTAGAAAATAAAAAATGCTTTACCAAAGAACACATTTTTTACAGTTGTTTACGATGAATTTAAAATGAGTGTTATAATTTTGAGAAACTCAAAAGTTTTCTATTTCTATTATCAATCAAATGCAGAATAATAGAAAAAAAATGATATTTTACTATCATATTAAAAAAGTCAGACAAGTGGATACCATCTGCTGACCTATAATAGTTTTCAAGAATGCCATTGTAAATACCAAATAGTTACTGATCATAATGATAAAACATTTTTAAATATAGGTAGGTAAGTCTCAAATTCAAATTGAAAATTCCTTGTATTGGAGCATGGTAGCTATATGATCGAATGTGTACAACACGATCTTTTCAGACTATTGTGCATTTTAATAAAAAAAGTGTTACGGGTTACCGACGCCGTTTTATGGCATAATATAAGCATTAATCTCAATAATCTTTGGTAGCCAGCTAATGGTTTCATTATTAGATTTTTACGTCCATAATTGTTATGAACTGACTTCATTAAAAAATAAAATCGTTACAAAGATTTTACAAAATCAAATCAAAACTCTGTGTAAATATGATTTTAGATTCTGAGCGGAGCGATGAATGTATTGATTTTACCATGATGTGTGTTTTTTTTTTTTTTTTTTGTGTCTGTCATCACGTTTCGGGGCAGTAAAAATGCTTCGATTTTTGACTTCAGTACCTCGTTCGATCAGAAAGTGAATCTAGTTGGTACTTTGGGGGGTCAAAAGTAAAAAATTCTTAATACTTTTCTAAATAATTGAGAAGAACAAACTAAAAATTAAGGGAAAAACGGGAAATTTTACGCACACTCATTTTTCGACAAAATCGATTTTGGTTTTTGATGTAACTTTAAAACAAATGACCATAGATACATGAAATTTTCACCTAATGTTTATATAAGTATATTCTATCCACCATGCAATTTTCAAAAAATTTCGACTTAAGTTGAACTATTTATAGGCATATGCAATTTTCGATCATAATTAGTATTTTTTAAATTAATATCGATAAAAATTTATTTGTTGGGTATAAAAGCTTAAAAATTTAATACAAGGCTCATAACATATTGTTACAATAGCAGTTAAAAAAAAATGCTTTTTTTATAAGCATTCAAAGTTTGAATTTTGACTACATATGTAATAATCACGAAAATTCGCAAATTATTTCAAACTAGAAATTCATAAAAATTTTTCTTTTTAAATCTAAGATTTGAAAATTTTTAATAATCTATAATATATCCTAGACAGATAAACCGTCTTCGCTCAGAATCGTTTTTTGTATACAATGATATAATATCATTGGATTCAAATTTAATTCCATCCATTACAGTAACCCACTTGTAACCTACTGTGCAGCAGAGCGACATACACGACTTACCCGCTTTTTTAAATTGAAATTGAAAATCTTTTTAAATTGATTTAAAATCATGTAACATAATTTAATTTATATATAATATATACATATACAGATGTATACAGACATGTATTATAATTAACAGATACCTTCTATTATTTGCAAAGTTTAATGCAATCTTTCTATTTTCTAGTATGAATATTTTTGATGAGATCATTTTTTTGAAAACACTTTGATCATAGATTTTTTGCGATATATATTGATAATATAAAACTATAATACTCTTAAACATTAATACCTTTAGTCTATACTATATGTCGGATTGGAGAAAAAGAGCAACACAAAACACTTGTTTATATTTACAATAAAGTCACTTATGAATCGATGGTTGATTATACTTATTTTTTGGTTGTACAGCAAATATGTATATGTGATAATTACATTTTCTTAAAATGTTTCATTTTCCACTATGCCTGCTTGTGTACCATACATTGAAATATGTTAATCCCATCACCGAGGAGGATAGTACATAAAAGCACTTGTTTGTAAATTATTTGATATACCGCGAGATAACGATTTAGGGTCAAACGTTGTCGTGAGTGCGGGTTGACATGACCGCAAAGTAACACCATCATACCCTGCAGCTACCTACTACTGTGTTGAAAGTGTTGAAACAAAGCTCTTTCTCGCTCACTCCCGCCCTCACTCTACCACCAACTTTTGGGGAAAGTACTTAAATTCTATTTAATTACATGTTGTCATCTAATAAACAATTTATGAATATTCATTAAAATGGTTAAATAAAGTTTATTATTTATATATTTATATTATATAATATAAACATTTTATGGAAATATATTTGTGACTCCCGGTCGGACAGTCGTGTAGATTATTATTGACTTTTTAATATTTTAATTTAAAAAGTTGGTATATTCAAGCAAGTGACTGGGTTTATTTTGATCATTGATTAAGTTTCTAAAAGCTTTTTATTTTTAACACATACTAGCAGAATCAATAAAAATAAATGGAAACTTAAGAGAAAATTACTAGATTTTTTTCTAAATTATTTTTAATTAAAAATTAACGAAATTCTTGAATTGAATTAAATTAAGAATACAAAATAAAATGAAAATAGTGTAATTATTATGCCTTGTTGCATAAAAGATTGATCAATTTAATGATTCACTAAAATTTAATGCACCAATCATGGAATACAAAATCATGTTTATGAGATGATTAGCTCATTATATTGTTTATTAATCTAACTCAGCATTACTGCATCTATTTTTATTATATTTCAAAAACAAGTAAAAGTACATAGACATTGATATTTTGTTATCACGCTTATACTCGTGGACTATGTATCTAAAAACTAAATAATACCATAATGTTAAATAAATGTTAATACAAGAAAATATATAAGTAGTAGGCCGCGTACTTATTTTAATGTTGGTGTTTACACAACTATAATACATTTAAACACTTTGAATGTCTTTTTATTACCACCTAATTAGACAAAAAGCATTTTCAAAAATTGTCCATTATCATAATTTCACCATATTAGGTATTTTCATAATTATTATTACGTACAGTAAAGATAATTGTTAGTAATTTTAGTCTTATCAACGGTTGAAAATATTATTTTAATAGATATCTATTTAAAATATAAAAATAAAATTAATATAGTGTAATAAGAATTTATTTTTATTTTTTACTAGGTTCATTATTACCTTTAATTTTCTAGTATAATTTAAACAATATTAAACAATTTTAGAAGTACAATTTTTCAACGGGGAATTTCATTTACATCTTTATATTGTAGTAATTGTATTAAAATTGTGTAGCTTAAACTTCAAACTACAAAGATTATTAACCTAATAAAAAAAAAAAAAAACAATATAGGTATACTACAGTTAATTTGTTTGTGTTGTATATTATGTGGTTTAGGTACAATTGTTTATATATGTATTGTATTCAATACTGATATACGATAGTACTCAAGTTCAATTGATTTCAATTGGTTTGAAAATAATGAAACATTTTAGCAGTTGAGCTCTTTTATAGTTTTGTGATAGCTTTCACTTGGTTTCAAGAATTGATAAGAATGTATTTTACTTCTAGAGGGTTTTCTGTAATAGCTTAGCAAGTTGTGCTGGTTCTTTTTTACTCATCCACTAGGTAATGTTTTATTAAATAAAGGTTGACATAAAATAATGGCTCAGATGGACAATAGGAATTAGCGAAACATAATTATTATATCTTTAACCTAGACAAAGCGTTTGAAATGCTACAGTTAATTTGAAATTAATTTTTGATGTATTTATGGTAAGTATATATATTTTATGAAGACACGTCATAATATCTATTCTAATAGTTAAATTCTAAAATCTAAAGCGTAATTTTGTCTTTGAATATAATACAGCTGCAGAAATGTATATGAATGTCTACGTTCTGAACCATATCACAAAAGGTGGGCTTTATAATAAAATATAAGTGTTTACAAATTAACACGCTTTACCCTTTATTTCCTTTTGTTATGAGTATATGTAGCATGGATATAATGAACACAAATGTCTGTATATTTTTACCCTGTATATTATTCCTGTTTCGGTGGTTTTTATTATCCAGCCAAAAGCCAAGTGTAAGAACTGACTTTTATTTTTTCGGACTTGTACGGGACATTAACCAACCCCCTTTCAGATAACACGCGGCGGCGCCCATTCACAATCAGCACAAAATTACCCGGACGTTCATAAATTACGAGCGCATTTCAACCCCCTCCCACTTAACTCCCACCCGTGTTCTCAACCGGTCGTTTGCTCACCCCATTCACCAGTTGCCCTGTTTAATTTGTTATTATGGTAATTACACGCAGTGGCTATAACTGCCGTATACCACTAGACCACCATAACAGCGTTATGATATTTACGTCGCCGGTATGCTTAAATTAGCGTTTGTTAATAAATGTGCACGCCTATGGAAAGTATGTAACGTAAACCATACATTTTGTGTGGCTTAAGATAAAGGTGTTGAGTTCAAAACACAAATAGTATATTAATTCAAGAATAATGAAATAATTATTAAGAGAAAACAGCATAAATCCCATTATCAGGTATAAACCAGCTTAGTTTTAATTTAAGAGAGGTTCTGTATACAACATACACTGTGTACATATATTTAGCAGAGGACTTATTACGCAGACTGATTTTGAAAATAACTGTTTTCAGAATATATCTTTTATGAAATGTTGAAAATCTCGAGCATTTAATAATGTAAATTTTGTTTTTATAAGTATCATTTGAATTCAAAACAATTATTACTTATATAAGTGTAAATCGTAAATGAAAAATAGATTATAGTTTTAGACGGGGCCGGTATTAGGGAACTATGCGCCCAGGGCAAGGAAAATTAATGCGCCTTCTAGTTCAGATAAAGTATTTTATACTCAGAAGTTTTAATTCTGAAGGCACCCATGATATATCGACGCCCTGGGCGGTCACCTAGCTCGCCCACCACTAAAACCGGCCCTGGTTTTAGATACGCGTGAAGTATTGGAATATTTTATTTTTATTTTTTCTCTGTATTTGTTCATTGAAACGACTTTAAGGTCTTTGTCCTGACAAATGCTTATCACAAATGGGTAGTAGGGAGATCATTTGATCTATTTATCTATACATATATCACTATACACATGATACCACCCCTTTTTCCAAGAGGAGACAATATTACGTGCGGTCTTCACTCCCAGCGAAGTGGAACCTAATTAGAAACCGGATGACGTAATCGGACGACAGCCAACAGCACGAGAAATTGGCGATCGCTTAAAACAACGCATTTTTTTTTTGCACTTTGCTATGAATCGAATCGATGACTGTGTGAGTTGCAATCAACTGCGTGGCCACTCCGGCCTATTTTTAATATTAATTAAAAAATGTATTATTATTATATTTTGTAGATATTTTTTTTATAGAACAAAAATTATGCTTGAAATTTTTAAATCAAGAAAAAAAACACCTCAACAATATTTGTTTAAAATATTTTTGCCTTGTTGATGACCGTACCTATATGTTTTTGAATTAGTTGATTGGTTACTACTTACTTTAGTTAATAAACTATGTTTGCCTTTTTTTTTTGTATTGTTTGTGTATGGTGAAGTTTTAGTTGATATAATACGGTCGACTTTCTTAGCGGTCTCTAAGTACCTTGATGAGTAAATTCAGTATATTGTTGTAGACCTGTGTAGGGATTTGATTTTTTTTTTCCATTAGTCCAATTAGATCGTGCGCGATCAGCTGTATGAAATTGTTTTCATACTCTTGTAACTTTCAGAGTAAATAAATGAATTTTATTTTGACTTTTCGTTTTATTATTTACGATGTATTTTTTTTATATGTATTAATGTTTTGTTTATAAATTATATCTATGTAGTTGCAGAGATATTTGATAGGTTTTAATTATTAATTTTTATACAACAATGATTAGAGTAATAGATACAGATTAAATCAAATTTGTCTTGCAATGTTGAATTTATTATTGGTTGGCATGATATGGATAAGAAATTACATGGCGCAGCCTCTAATGGTTGGTGTAGGTAAAAGTTTTAAAAGTATTCAGTCATTTCGACTCAACTGTTCCGCTGGCGTGTCATGAGTGTATTTCGATATCATATGCGGTTACTGTTTATTTTATTTGCAAGAAATATGCAAAAAGTTAAAAGTTATTATTCCGTACGGTTGCGTGATTTAGTTAAGATATATAAAGTAGATATTTTTACTGGTGATAATACATTATTATTTCTCCAAATATGCGATGTAAATTATTTATGTTATGTTTATAATTTGATATGCTATTTAAACATAATTTCTCGTTGTCACGTGTAACAGCTATAGAGTCTGATGATTTATACAATAAAATTAATAAAACAAAAATAAAGCGTCAAGTAAATAAGCTTTTTAAACATGAATTAGACATTGTTTATTAAATAATGTTGGTGCTTATTTTAGATCCTATGTGGATTGATGAATATATTAATTTTAATCATTTTATTTTAATAAATATTAAAACACTATGTTCTGATAAATTACAAAATTATCTATCCCTATTTATGTTAAGCTTGTGGTGGGGTAGGGAGTTACAATATATTTTCAATGATATATTCTCTTTTTTTATATGTCTGTCATCACTTTTTGGTGCATTAAAAATACTTAGATTTTCAACATTAAAGTTGGTTTTCGGTATAAAAATAGAATCAGCTTATATTTATATAATATTTCTTTGAAATAAATGATACATAATACACTTTTTTATAGATGGCAATTTATTGTTTGTTAATTTAAAAATCGTAAAACTACGATACAAGTCTAATAATACTTATTAAAACAAACATCAAAAGATTATACTTTAATGAGCTGGATGAACATGTAAGTATAATACCATCAATCCAATTCCGATAATTGTAAATAAATAAAAGTCTGGTTTGAACACGAGCATCGCCGCACTCTGGTCTTAAGTTCACCATTCCAGGATAGTAGTTATAACCGTGACTGGTAATACCAAATAAGAATCCTTGGCACATTAAAGCGCCTCCACTATCTCCAATGCATACCATACGGTTATTGGGCACAGGACACAAGAAATCTGTCCATGTATTTTTTATTATATTCTTTAAATCGTTACTGTAAAAACGCAATCAAATTATGACGACGATCAATCATACATGAATTATTAACAATCTGAGAGAATTTATATGTTGTACTTGTCTGGTGGTACTTCACAAGCATCAAGTCCGTACTTCACCAAAACTGCAGCGACATTTGCTCTATGTTTTGGGTAACCAACTTCATTTTTGCCCCAACCAAATGTATAACATTTCAATATGGTTTTATTTTCAAAGAGCTCGGGACTTCCGGAAATAATTGCGTAATTAGTAATATTGTTAAAAGGTTTGCTCATCTAATGATAAAAAGTAATTAATTAATTCCTAAATAATCTAATCTAATTGTAAACGATTTTATTGTCATACACAAGACACATATTTAATTTAGATTAATTTTATGGACGTTTATTTAATACTGATTTAGATAAATAAATTGTTTAATTTGGTTTTTTCAAATAAATAACGTTAATCAATTGATAATTATTAAAATAGTAAAAATGTTGAGGAGACATTTTCAATGAATACTGCAGTTGTATTATTTTTAATTGTATTAAACATTACTTAAACTATTTATAAATTTTCAAATGACAAATTATTTATGAGACCATTTTTTAGTAAGTTGTAATACTTATAAGGCATCTATTATAGTGTATTATGTCTGTAATAAAAAGTGAACTTGCTGATAATTATAAATCTGAAAATGTTCTACATCCTACTTAAGATAAAAATATTCGATAAAACATAAGAGTGCTCACTGAATACAACCTAGGATTAATGTTTTTATGTACCTACACTCTACAGGTACGTCCACATTAAAAGAAATCTTCGTAACTAGAAATTGTTTTGTATGTTACTCAAAACAATGTGGAGCAAGTATCTATACAATTTAATTTTTCATGATTTTTTTTTTTTAATAAAATATAAGCTTTATTTTTATTTTTAACTTGTTGGTTCAAATTTAGTTTATTACATTTTTTCAGTATATTTTTGTAAAGCTAGCCGATTAGATCAATTTTTATTAAATAAATTGATAGTTAATAATTAACATTAACTAACATTATTTTATAATAGGAGTTTTTGCCAAATTTGATAAATTCAAGTAAATAAATATAAGCATAATAAAATTAATTGGTGAACAGATTTGATTTTTCACAGACCTTTAATAAACACAAATCAGCAACCAGGCTTGTATCGTTGTATAATGGATGCTTAAAAAATTCAATAACTTCTCTTTTTTCACTTGTCTCATTTCGTGGATCGGATTGATACACCTTACAAAATACATATATTATACATAATAATATATACATTGTATCTTACATTAATTATAATATTATCATGAAATGTTTTGATTTATTAATTTATTATACAATATACAATACGTATTATGAATCAACACGGAACTTTTAGGCAAAAATATTTTTAGTAAATTATATACATTTATTAACATTGATAATATACATAATATACCTGTCAAATAATTATTACCTCTATAACATTTGCTCCGCATGTACAATGAGCAGCCGTCAACACAAATTTCGGAGACACCAATGTACCAGTACAGAAGTATATACTTTGTTCATCGATAATTTCTATTTTTAATCCGACTATATAGGGATAGTAGGCTTCGTCGAATTGTTCACCGTTCGCAATCCTAACAACTCTCTTATTATTTTTGATCGGTAGCGATCGATTCACTATGAATCCATCAATAACTGTGACGAATGAAATAACTGCAATGATTGAAATGTTCATAAAAAAACGTTTTTAGAAAATATATAGTAGGATTCACATAATATAGTTTATTATAATATGAAAAAATATATATTTAGTAATATGTATTCCTGACAACCAAACAGTTTACTTATGGGTATTTGAAAGATGACATCATTTATTAAAATAGAATAGTCTGCGATAAAAGAAAATTCCATGACATTTTATTTTTAAAACAATATATTAAAGGTTAGAAATATGTACAATTATAATAACATAGTTAAGTATCAAATGTGTATAAAAAAAATTATTTTTAATAGTTGATATTTATATAATATATAAAATAACATACCTAGTCCTGACAATCAGTCATTATTGCCTATCCGAAACCGCTGAAGTTTGAGTATAAAATTTGGACAGTAGTTTCTTTTTACGATGCGAAAACTCCTAAGATAGGACTTTTTTTCAACCCTTACAGAGGTTAAAATGGTTAAAAGGAATACAAATGGAAAAAATTGATAGAAAATAATGTACATAATAATGTTACTACGACGTTGTTAAACTTAATTAGATTAAAAAGAGTTCCCAGAAACTGTTATTTATAATAAAATAAGGTGATCTAATGAATAATAATAACAATTTTAGTAATAATAAGAATAATGGTAATAATAATTATAATGATAAGAATTATAAAATTACGTTTTTTTTTTTTTTTTAAACTAAAAATCTACAAAGTGGGTAAGTTACAATTTTGTTGGTAATTTTATTTCAAAATTTCTCCGATTAAAATTGTTTCTTACGATTTTGTCTTCGAAGTATTAAATATAATATTTTTTTTTTGCCAATTTCTGGTTGCTACTTAATACTTATACATCTATAATATAAAAACTGATAAAAAAAAAATATAATTAACACAAACAACTGTACACGAGCAAAGCCGGGTTATTCAGCTAGTTATTACATATTTTTATGTGAAAAATTGAATTGTTCGATCATATTTTAATCACTGTAATACATACCTAGTTCACCTACAATAAAATAGTATGTTCAAATAGAAAAGAAGAAGTAATCATGAACTGACTTCGAATTGGCCACACGAAAGTTACGCATGGGTACCTAATGGAAAAGACCGAACTTCTTATAATATGCTGCCCTTGCAATTCTATCATTACAGTCAAACACATCATCACCCACCGCCAAATCTTCACGGAGGTCAGAAAAGAATGCGAAATACCAGAAAATCTATACGAAGTTATAGGACCCTATATGCTGACACAGAAAAAATAATCATATTTAAAAAAAAAATTGAAATGTATAACTTAATTTAACCTAATTTACATTATTATTAAACTTCATCGTAAAAATCCCTTATGTACATAACTATACCCAATCTAATTGTAAGCTAATAACCACGATGTTGGAACAAAAAAAAATAAATAAAATAGCATGTGGGACATTTCACATTTTGATGAGTCGTGGCAGCAATAAATCACTGAAACTGACAACTGACATAATCTTATCACTTAAATGGGATCTATTATATTTTTTTTAAATTGAAAAATGTTTGTTGTTTTAACAAGTATCATTTAAACGTATAGGTGAGGTATATCAACGGTATGTGACAACGTGTACGATATCACGTATTTATCATACATGAATCGACGATATAAATAAATTCATCAATCGTGCCTCTATCGTAAAAATATTATTTTCTTCTCCATTTAATATATTTATGAATGTCAATACTCCCAGTAGACAACAATTATATCATTTATCTGTGAATTAAGTGACAGTCTCGGAAATATAGATATGACGTGATGCGTTGGTACTCACACAACGGATTAAATCAATTATGTATGAATACCATTACGTTTGATAGGTAATGTCATTATGAATAAGTCTTGAAATATTGTTCTATATCATTCTATATTTTTAATTTTTCTTAAAATGAGTGGGTATAGAATCTTTAAATGCGTAATTATGACAATTTAGCTAGGCTATTTATTTGTTTTCATTTATGTGAATTCTAATCACAATATTATTTTTCATTTATTAATACCTTTATCTTGCTAAAAGCGATTAGAACTTCCAACTATGTTATTCACTTTGGTATCAAACATATTTAAGCGAACACCTATGAGAAAAATTGGAAATTGTATTTGAATCGTTCAAACAGTACAACGCCATATCATTAATACTGTTTATAAGAATATCTAATCTAATCCGATTAATTCAATCCTCTAAATATTGAAAAATATATTATCCTTAAAATTGAAATGAAATCCAATGGCCATCATTGACGGTTTCTCAGCAAAAAAGATTATTTGAAAAATTTCAAACGTTGAACACTATTTTCGAATTATGAAAACTATTGATATTTAAGAAAATTCAAACAAAATAAAATATTTATTAAAATTCAAAGTGATGTATGGTCAAGATTTTAATATTATAAGTTTAAACATAATGATACAAATGGAAACCAAGATTGAATCCTGTAAAGCTATTTGTTGCATTAATATAATTATATGAATAAAATTCAAGTATACTCTTATCACTGTAATATGAGCATCATAATTAAAATATAATGCATTACTGAATAGTACAACTATTAATTGTTGGATATTTAATTGATGAATTTTAGTATTGAATGATAAAATAAGATATTTAAAATATTTACAAGAATATGATGAAATAAAATTAAAAATGATATCAAGACAAGAATAATGTTAGGTTATTATTTATTTATGATATTCAGGCTTTTATATATTGTAAACTACACAGGTCACAAAATATGAAATAGTAGGTATATACATATAATACAAAATATATTATGCATAATTATTAATTGTGCAAACAATAAAAATTATCCGACAATAATATAACTGTTTTTAAGTTAATAATGAATTTTCTTTAGATGAGCTGTCGGGTTATTTTTTCTCTTCATTATATTATTTTGTTTTAACTTAGATATTTTAATGTGTATGATACATATGTAATATAGTATGAATAGTTGAATAATGGTTTCTTGTGCTTAACTAATAGTATATACTTATCATAATGAAATTAATGATAATATACATAATCCTTATTTGAATATTTGATGATACTTGTACCTACTCCTTGTAATTTGTAAACATTAAATAGGTAGTTTTCTTCATAAATGAATAAAAATTATATACCAATATTGTATTCGTATGTATCTTTTTCAAATGATTTTAAAGACTTCAAGGTCAAATTTATTTCTTCAAAATCTTTTTGTGATAAAATGAATAATATATCTTCTGAATTCATCAGTCTTTAGAATTTGAAAAATATAATATAATTTACGTAAAATTTTATTTTTAATTCAGTTATCAACTAATTCAAATGGATTGATATTATTTCATATTGTGCTGTTCTCCAGGTATTGAAGATTTTTATTATATTGTGAGCAATAAATCTTGATAATATTTATGAAAAAAAATCAAATTACTCTGTCACTACTTTCCGCACCTAACGCCAAATAAAGTAAATGTACTTTCATCTTCGTTGTTTTATAATATTATTTTTTATACTACCCATTCCTTGCATAGTTGCACCTTCTTACGTGTTCAATGACATACTCATACAAGTCTAAACTGATATAAAACTTAAATCCATGCATGATTAAATAAAAACATTTTATAATAATACTTTTTGAGTTTAAAATAGTTTTAACAAGTGAATCAACTTTGCTAATCAAAAATAATGAGATTTAAAATAATTATAAAAAATAAACTACATTACGTATTGTAAAAGAATGTTTTTACAATCGGAATTTTTCTTAATACCAGATTTAGAAGTTAGCTATTTTTAATATTTTAAAACTAAATTATATCAGATTTAAAGTTTTTGTTTTTCTGTATTACAAAACATAAATAAATTCCAGGTACTATTCAGGTAATTTTCTTAGTTTAAAGTTTCATAATTGGTGAATTCATTCTAATATTAAAAGTAACAACACAGAGTTAGTTCTGATTAACATAAATTGTTTATATTGTGCACGTGGGCCAGAGAGAGTAAATTAATGGTGCAATCACTTCTATTAATTTTTATTTGGTAAATTTGTTTTGTTTGGTATGTAATGTGGGACATTGTTTCTATAATAGAATAATAAGTGAAAAAAACAATTTTATTTTTAAACAAAAACTAATTCATTGTTTCGTATGTTTCAGATGATGAATCAAAAATCAGAAGCATGTCACTTAATTAAAACACAGTTAGTAATATAGGTAAAAGTGGAATGTTTTAAGTTTTTGCGACATATATTTTTCCAATTATAACAACACAAACAAAATTAATTTAGGAGAAACCGTGATGTTTTTAGTCGAGATCACTACTTATCTTTGTGTGTGTGGTAAATAATCATTAGTGTGTGTATATTCCCCACCAATTATACATATTACACACCCGCATACTACATGTCATTTAGGCATTAGATAAAAATATTTAAAATCAATTTATGGACGTGAAATGAAATAGCTACATATATCTACGACTAATATTTTTTGTTTGTTTGTACATAGCTATATAGTTTGTTAAATATATATATATATATCAAAATCATGGAAAATTAGGTATTTGGAAATCTTAAAACAAAGTAAAATTTCAATTTTGGATTCAAAACTCCAACAATCTCCAAAATGAAAAAAAAATGCTAACATTGCTAACTAACTAAAACCTTTATACTCTAGTATAAAAATATATTAAACATTTATGTCACAAAACGAGCATCGCGTATACCTAGTTTCGCAAAACAATGTAAAGTGCATCGAAATCCCTGCAGCTTTTAATTATAATTCTCAATGATTCAATGCACATGTCTTATACGAAGAATAACTATAATTACAGTAGTTAATAATATGTATAGTGGCTTGGTGAGGCGCGGTCGTACGCTCAATCTGCGGAAACGCACTGAGCGTACGTACCGGCCGCAGTTGCTAGCTCCCGGATGGGTGACCACCCTGGATTTTTAGCAACATATCCTTGCCACACTTACACAAACACGTGTTACAACCCTACCCAATTAAAAACCTACAAACAAACATACAAAAATAATCCCTACCGTACCACCCCACACCCAATGGCCTATGTTGCCGCGGGTTCTCCTTACAAAAAAAAAAAAAAAATAAAAAAAATAATATGTATACTAGAGTTATACCTATAACCGAGTTCATCCCCATACTTATACATTTTCACCACACACGAGGTTGAATGAGTAATATAGTGGACATCAAAAGTCTATAAAATTTACATACCTAATATATACTCAAATGTAAATATAATAATATTTATTCAATGAATAAAATGGGCAAATTGCCCAATAATACAAGTATAAGTAAATAACTTATTAATAAATTGATACGGAAATCGTACAATAACATAAATTTATAATAATTATAAACTAGAAATATAAACTAAACGAAAACAATTGCACAAATAGAATATTACATATATTGTTAGTAAAGTAAGTTTTAAGAATTAAGGCTAACGGAGTAAAGAAACAATCAATATTACTATATTAGGTGCAAATTTATTACACAGGGTCATGGCTCTAAGAATAGGGGAGTATTTTAAATAATTTGTCCTGTGTGATGGTAAGTAGAAAATGGGAGTGGTTCGATTAATATGTGCAGAGATATTGAATGAAATATGTTCTAATAGGTAAGGCGCACATCAATATGGTTATTGATTAGTTTATATAAAAAAGAAATATCAGCTAAATCCCGTCTGGAGGCTAGAGTGGGAAGGTTAATAAGTGATCTTATTGATGTATAATCATGCTGGTTAATAGTTATGTTGAATTTGTATGTTGCGAACCTTAAAAATTGCTTCTGGACCCCCCCCCCCCCCCCCCCCCCAAAAATAATCTCGATGTTGGAATTAGTATAGGGGCTCCAAATAGGACATCCATACTCTAGGATGGATCTAACTAAATCGCAATAAAGCAACTTTAATGAATCCAGATTTTTAAAATCAGACGAATGACGCTTAACAAAGCCTAACACATGGATTTTTTACTATACATTTTATAATATGTTCCTGAAAAATATATATTGGTATATTATTGTACTTATTAGTATACACTTATAAGTTATATCCTAAACATATATTACCTAAATATGGACTCAATAAATATAAAAGTGGAATACATTAATTACATCATAATTATTACATTATTAGTAATATTGACCGATTAATATAAGAAAATCAAGAAAACTACATCAGCCGTATGCCCATATCTATATCCTTGCATTCACCGCTACGACTTGTTCATATAGTCTTTGCGTATAAAATAACACATCACTATACTATCGCAGTCACCTCCATCCCTCAATAAACATATTATATTAATGGTTCTGATTGCATACCCAATTTACAACCCATATATACATTTTAGTTTTTACGTCCTAATTTTCTTTTATTTATTTTTATTTTATTCTACGGCCATACTACTGAAGTTGATGTCTTTTGACCAACATAATATTTTAAATTATTTATAACCCGAAGAACATTTTTTAATAATATATTTAAATTAATTCATGTTAAAAATCATGTTAAGCAAAAAACTAAAACTTAATAAGAGAATATTATACGAAAATTACTAAAACCAAAATAAAATAATAAAACAAATAAGTAGGAACAATAATTAATCATCCAACGTGGTTTGTTCTTTTTTTACATTATTTATTCTATTTTTTTTCTTTACGTCAACTCTCTTCAGCAATATTAATATACTGTTTATTTTAAATGCATCCAAAATAAAAAGGAAAACAAAACGTAGCTAGAGCATAAAACTTGTTGGAAAATTAAGCATGTTCAATTTTTTTTTTCATCAAAGTTGATATTTTAAAATAGAAATAACTTTTAACAAGAAGTAAAGTAATATTTCAAGTCCATATTGTTTAGCTTGTTGTTATAGACCACCTGATCCCCGTGATCTTCTTTCCATCGCAGGTGTTAGTTAAAGTATTTAAAAGTTCTCTTAATCTTATGCATCTCGAGATACTTACTTACGAATTTGTTTTTATTTGAACAACATGTACCACATAGATCATAGTTGTCAAAATAAAAATACTTTTAGATATTCCTAATATGTCTTATACGTCTCATATGAACACTGAACACTATACTCTCGTGGATGAACCAGAGAAATTTACTAACTTTGATTTGATTTTTATGCATAATGTTTTTCATGAAAATAGGGATTTTTCATTTTTAACCTTTTTTTTGTAAAATCAAAATATATTCTATTTAGATTTCTTTTTTTTATATATAGTTTTATAACATTTATAAAAAAACGTTAATATTGTTCATAAAATTAAAATGTTTCTAAAACGTTATAAAGAACTTACTTATTATTTACTTTCGTTAGGTAACAATATAACATATTATATAACTTGTTCTTATGAATTATATGTACTTTAGATGATATTTAATATTTGGTATGTGTATTACAATAAATAATAATTATGATGAAATTTATATTTTAAAATTTAGAAGTAGAAGTATAATATTATATACTTAGGGCTTAGGCTCTTATTATAAATAGGAGTATACAGCTTCTATGTAGACATATTTTACTTAAGTTAAGTAGGTACTATTAATATTTGAAAAAAAATTGTTAAAAATTATATTATGCAAAAATATTGTTACATTTTGTGATTATAGTTCTTTCTATTTCAGATTTAAAATTTGATCAATTTTAGATTAGAAGTTTAGTGTGGATATCTCTATTTTTAATCATATTGTATATAGGTGTTCATACTTCCACGAAACTCCCTCATCTATATCCTTTTTCCCCGTAAAATCCCACGTGACCCTGACTGGCGTTTAAAGCGTAGCTGGTGCAGTGACTTACTAGTTAAATATATTTAATATAATATATAGTATCCACTACAACTACATGTTATAACCACTACAACCACCGCTATGTAGTACTATTATTGAATAGTTTCTGCAATCAAGCCAACCAACCTCTCTTATAATATATCCTTCCATAGTGCTTATTGTGAAAATATTTTGCACAAATTGAAAATAATTTTTTTTAAATACATTTTGAACAATTTAATTAATGTTGATTTATGAAATAGTTATAGTAGTCGGATGTTTGAATTAAAATCACACCCACATATTTTACTCTTAAATCATTGTACCTAACACTAAATCCAATTACCTGATTAATTATTTACGGATTTCAAAATTATATCCTATACATGTGGCTATTTTTAACGATTATTATATAACATGAAGAAAAAACTATTGACAGTAATTTTTGAAGATATGTCTCTTTTGTATAAACCAAAATATTTTGCACGGATGCATTATTTTAATTGATTTGAAATATTTTCCACCATAGGCTGATAAAATATCCCATATGAAAGGGTTACACGCTCTACAGTCTACTTGGTATCATACGTCATAAAACACAGAAATTACGCACTATTGTGCCAATTTATTTGAGTTAACATTTTATAAAAATTATTATAAGCCTCTATTATTAATTTTTTTTTTTTTTTTGTTTGTTTAATGATATCCTTGGTAGCATTGGCGATTGTGAAATATTCACAAATATTGATTTACATAATATATTAATATGACATTATAATATGCACTATTGAAAAATACTCTTATTACACCATATAAATGATTTTATTATTTTCACGATTTTGTTAAGAGAAGTTAGTATTAAATAAGCAGTGCCAACTTAAAATTATTATTATATACCTCTATGGATGTGATTCTACCGATGATTCATGGAACTTTGAATCTTCTCTGATCTTAGCGTGTGGCAGTTGGTGATTATATATTTTATGCTGATATGAACTCTACAGAAGGTGCACATTGAGGCGTTATTTTTGTATAATTTTTGCATTTAAAATTCTAATAAATATTGTGATAAAAACTCTTTGAAAACTACGGAGCTATGTATGATTTCATAAAGTTTCGTGGATTAGTTATTATATAACACAATTATTATTTATTAAATGAAAACACATTTTTATTTATTTATTTTTGGATACATTTTTTCTTTTATAAGATGTATCCAATGTATTTATGTAACGGGCACAACATTTAAACTTTAGAATTGAAAATTAATTTTTGTCATTTTATTTTAGGATTCTTACTTTTTTAATGACAATTTATACTTTTAATTTTACATATCTCGGCTGAATACTTAATTGATTGTCTTTTTTTAAAACATTTAAAGTTTAAATTGTTTAGGAGAGGTGTGGTGTGGCGTGGGATACTGTGCAAAGTCGCAATGCACTACTCCGCTCATTTAAACTTTGAAATTTAAATACCTGTAAATAAAAGATTATTTATTAAATATTCATTATTTGTACATCGAAGTTTTCATAAAACATATTCTTTTTCAAATAAATATATTTATGAAATAAAATTGTCATTAAAAAAGGTGATTTAAAAAAATAATCTAAAACATCAACTCAAGAAAAAGTTCTATTTTTGTTTTTACGAGTTTTTGGTTTCAACTATGGTGTTGTTGGCCTACATAGTTTTAAATTTATATTTAAGCATAAGTTGTATGAAATTAGTTTACTTCCGAAAAATTAATAACATTTATTGGTTTATTTACTGCATTTATTTTATATGTGACGATTAATCCTGAAGTTTCAATTCATCTATTGATGATTTAATCATACTACCGTATGTTTAAACATTCAAGAAGTATATCATGTTATACCTTGTCGAGTGGTTCACGAGCTGGAGGGCGATTAAGCTGCAGGTAAAATTATTTTTTAATATAAGTATTAAGTATGCATATATGATTATTCCATAATGAATAAGTATTTAATTATATAGTTAAATCAGTGTATGTGCTTACCTCATATTAACAGTTTTATTTAGAAATTCAAAGATCGTTACAAATCGTTTTTAAAATATGTATATTTAAATAATATTGATATTTAAGGAACTTTAGTAAATTATCAATATAATTCAATTGTCAAACAAAAAGATTAGACACTATTGTCAGATTTTTAATCGTTGTATATTTTTACATGAACTGAAATGCAATGTATTAGGTACTCTATCATTGTTTTGAAATTTAACGATACTATACAGGGTGTCCCGCAGAGATCTGACATTCTGACAAATGAAATAAAATAACTTTTGTTCTAATTAATATTTTAAAAAAATTTCTTTTAGAAAAATTTATATGGTAAAAACACTTATTTAAGTCAAATGGCTGATTTTTTACAATTTTTTTAATTATCAAAATTTTCGTTAAGTAAATTACGATCTAGTTGATGTTAGAAACCTTGTAATTTCAAATAATAATAAAGTTTTAAAAAAATATTTTATAAGAACATTTTTAAATAAGTGCATGTTAAAATATAATTATTTTTTTATTGTATTTATTTTAATAATATATGATATATAAACTATAAATTACTATAATTTACCTAACGAAAATATTGATATTTAAGAAATTGTAAAAAATCAGCCTTTTGACTTAAATAAGTGTTTTTACCATATACATTTTTCTGAAAATCAAATTTACAAATTGGCTATATTGAATAATATATCGAAAAAAAATTTATCAATTTTTAAGTTTTTTATTTTCAGTATTAAAAAATAAAAATAAAAAATGTATTCTAAAAATGTTGCGCAAGTGTCTATGGATTATATTTAAAAGACATTTTTAAAAAATATTGATTAGAACAAAAGTTATTTCATTTGTCAGAATGTCAGATCTCTGTAGGACACCCTGTATACTTATTACTAGTTTCTATTATATATTTTTTTTTATATAACTTAACGATTTAAAGAACTTAACTATTTTTGAGGTGATAAAATAAAAATAACTTTGAAACCATCACGTTCATATACATCATTCCATTAATGCTAAAATATTTGTTTTTTTAATAAGCAACAATTAATCATTGTGAGAATCTAGAGATTTAAAACAAGTTTGTTTTAAATTCCTTTCTTTACAAAAATAATGACCTGAAATTTATCATAATATAATATTAAATAGTTACCTATTGACTTACCAATGTATTGTTTTATACATTCTAATTTCATTTATTTAGATTGCAACTACATTGCAGCTGTTGTAAGCAAATTAAGATTTACATCTATTACCTATCGACTTCAATAACTACTAGTTTTTGATTTATTACCAATCCATTCTTAAGTTTAATATTAAAAATTATATTGTAGATTCGTTTTACGTAATAAAACGCTGGTAACCTATATCATGTAAATCATAATTTTAATTAAATTAAAAATACATAGGCACGATTTTTTTTTTTTATAAGCATTTAAAGTTCAAATTTTGACTAAATACATAAAAATTACGGCAATGTTCAAATTATCTTAGATAGAAATTCATAAAAGTTTTTCTTTTTAATTCTAAGATTTTAAAATTGAATACAAGGCTCCTAACATATTTTTACAATAGCAGTTGAAGAATAAAAGAAATACATAGTCTTAATTTTCTTTTACAATCATTCAAATTTTAATTTTGACAACATACGTAAAAATCACGAAAATTCTAGCAAATTATTTTAAGCTAGAAATTCATAAAAAAAATTTATTTTAAATCTAAGATTTGAAATTTTTTAATCTTCTATAATATATCCTAGAACCTAGACAGATAAATTGTCTTCGCTCAGAATGGTATAATATAATATCATTGGATTCAAATTTAATTCCATCCATTACAGTAACCCACTTGTAACTAACCTACTGTACAGCAGAGCGACATCCACTTTCCCGCTTTTTAATAATTGTTTTAAAAATATTTAACTGATAAGTACCTATAATTATAAGCTATTAATAATTCTATTCTAAATTATAAGGAATTTGTAGTTTTAAAATGTAGAATATCATCGTACTTACAACATTTCAATAATGATACTCGGGGCAATGGAGACTGGTACGGTACGATGGTTAGTAATTGTTTGAAAATGTTTGAAAATGTTTTTGGACGCTTTAGTGAAATCGATAAATCCGTTTTTATGTAAGACGATATAGAGTATAAACGTAGAAATTATATGAACCAATATTATATATGAGTGATATGACTAATAAAAACAATATTTGTGACCGGAATACTGAGAAAATTATGGTAAAATGAATGAAGAATTATAAGAAATTACAGAAATAGGGACAGAAAACTTACGTAAGAAGGCCATATTGCAATTTCGAAACTAATAGTACTGATAGAATTAGGCGATTCGACAATTTTATGTGTCACAACTTACAGATGTAATGAAACAAGACATTATAGAGACAATAACAGAATAATATTAAATAAAATATGTGAAATTATCAATGTAGAAAATTGTGTCACTATCAAGTACCTAATTCGAGAAAATAATGGTAATATATTTATTAAATTATTTAAAGATAAATTATGTTCAACAGCCACTTATAAAATATAACATAAAACATTGTATTATGTAGGTTTGCTATAAAACAATCAAAACAAGAATAAAGTCACATACGCAAAAGGAAATATATCACTGTGATGTGTTAATATTTTGTAGTAAGTACCTAACTACTTGTTATTATTACTCTTCTAATATTCCATCAATCAAAGTCTTTATTTACTTTTAAGAAGATATAGTCTTTCGAAAATAACAATTTATCATGTAATTGGAACTGAAAGTCTGAAATAGTGAAATTACTTAAAAATATCTTGAAAAATATTGACTTGAGTGATGTGATTAGCAAGTTAAGTGTACTATTGTTGTAGTTCTTCATTTACTATTTTACAGTTAAATTATAGTGCCGAAAAAATAAAATTAGAATCACTGAAAAACTAACCTTTAGTATAATATTTTAAAACGCTCTAAAAAATAAAAATAAATGTTTTGGTGGAAAAATATTAACGAAGAAAACACTGAACGTAGGTATACACTTTCATTCATATTAATTTTTCCACTAATTTTAATTTAGTTGACATTTTTATTATGTTTTCCTTCATATACATATAGTTCTTAATAATTTATGATATTTATAATTTCTGTCGTAAAAGATTATTTCTATGAAACAATTTTACTCTACATATTTTTGCTGCCGTAAAATTATACAATGTGTGTTTGTATGTGTCATGCATAATATCTATTGCAAAAAAATAGAAACGTTTTGCTCTTAGCACGTCCTGCATAGCATTATAATTTGATTGGACCACCTCACTAAATATCTAAGTACCTAAATCGTCAACCATTAAAAAAAAAAAACAATTTCTATGATAAAATCTTCTTGAAATTTTTGCACTCATGGGTAATTTTGTCTGAACAATCGATGTTTAACAACTAAATGGTCTAAATGTTAAAAATAATTAATGTTGATTGTACATTTTATTTTACGTGATACGTATTAATATAAGTATGAAAATTAAATTTTTTGTAATATTAAAAATTTTGCATTCGCCATAGTAATCATTCTATCAATATACAAACACATTTAATTTACAAAATTGTCAATGATAACTAAATGTCTCATAATAATGTTATTAGTAATAATAATAATAATAATAATATTCCAAAAATCATCTCTGATGTACATTATCACATTAAAGTGTTTGAAGAAATATCAAGTTCTATTTCCACTGATCCAGATAAACTTTTTCGTGTTATGTCCTTAGATGTGTTTTAATCCTTAATTGAAACGAAACCTAATGAATAAAATTAATTAAAGAAATAAATTAACTGGATAGTGCTTGGTATAGAGCCAGCATTTTGAAATTCCCATTTTATTCGTAGTACCATACCTACCTATATCTATGTGCAATGTAATTATTATATTATTATTTTTTTTTTTTTAACGTATAGGTACATTTTTTAAAAATTTTTTTATAACAAATCACGACACCGCTTGCGCTTTAGCCGTCTTGGGGGATTACCTGGTGTGGTAACGGAAGCCAATTTTTTGATAAGTGGATTCGAAAAAACGTTTATGTGGTTGAAGAATCTTTTATAGAAACATTTGGATTCCTCAGCTGACTAGGTACATCATAAATAAAAATCTAACTCAATTTATATTTTAAATTTGACAAGCGTTTGATAAAAATAAATTAACTACAATAACAATATAATTAAGAACATTTTTTAAAGCCGTAGAGCTTATATTAATAAACAGTTTCAATATAATGACAGCAAAAAACCAAGCTACAAAATATTGTAACTGTAAGAAAGAGTGAGTCATGTAAACAAAAACAACCTTGTGTATTCTGAAGCTACTCCAAATTATCTTTTTGTCTGTCCAGAAACATAAATAACTTATAGACATTTAAATATTTACACGTGGTAATAACTACATTCTAATGAAATTATGCGCGTTAATGCAATTAAGGCATTAAAAAAATTATAAAACTTAACTTAACCCATGTTATTAGTTTTATTCTTATTTTTTCTATTTTATTTTTAAACGATTATTCAACATTTAAAAAAACATACATCTGCCAGTGCCATTAAAAATCAATTTTTTGAATAAGACGATTTATCACTATTCACTATTTTTTGGTGATAAATTAAAAAAAAAAAATAACACTTACAACGTTGATTAATGAAAAGCAATGGTGAATGAGACAAAATGTAGGTACCTTACATTTAGTCAGTTCTGTATCATGTTTCATATCCACATTAATTTTTAAATAATATAAAATAGTTTGGTGAGTTCAAACAATTTTCTACCACCATATAACATAAGTACTCAATAGTTTTTGATAATTTTAGACATAAATCATATCATGCATTCGATTGAAGTATAATGTTTGAACAATTTATATTGAAAAATTAATGAAATAATTTCATTGCTAATTTAAGAATGTTTAATAACGTTAATATGTGATATATTATGTATAGGTAATTTATATATATATATATATATATTATAAATTGCATTTAATATTTTTAAAAATATTAATATTATTTTATTCATGTCAATGAAGAGCCAACAAAATGTTTAAGTTTAAACCAAACATTTTACAAATATTATCATCGGTACTCCATTGGATAAACGATCGTTTTCAAAAAAGAAAAAAATGTGTATATATCTTTAATGCTGTATTCGTTAAACAAGCGTGTGTTAAGTATCAATGGATTATGCGCTTCGTGTGTAGGGTGCGCTGCAGAAAACTAGGGAAAACCGTGAAAAGTTTTCTGTATCCAGTGTGCCTTTTATGTCGTTGCGGGGCAGTCGTCGGTAATAATTATCTTTTTCATCTAACGATTTGTTTACGCTAGTGAAAATTGTGTTATATAAGATAAAATATTCACATAATAATGAGATTTTTACAAAGTGGACGCTGAATAAGAAACTTAAAATAAGTAAGTACTTTGAACGTTATAATACATTTTCATATTTTTTTTATTGCTAGTAAAAATAAAAATAATTTAAAAGTTTTGATAATTATTACATTTGGAATAGGGATTTTGTCTAGTTTTCACTTCCTTGTGGTATTATATTTTAAGACCAGAATTTTTTATTACTGGTTATCATTTTTTTAAATATTAAATGGCCGTTTAGAGTTTTTAAAAATAATTATTTGACACTTTGTGATTTACCAACGAGCTTATATAAAACAACTGTGAGTAACTGTACGAATGTACGATATTATCGAACTATAATTATTAGTATTTATTTCTGTTTCTGGTAATATATTTTTGACTTTTGGTTTAAATACTGTAAATATTATTGAAATTATACATTTTAATGATTTTTTTATATCTTTGGAAATATTAAATATATATATATATATATATATATGTGTGTGTGTGTTTATGAATTTCGCATGCCATGTAATAACGAAACAGATTTTTTTAGATCTATTTTTATTAAATGGTTCTTGAATTAAATTTAAAATTTATCAAGAAAATAAGACCTAAAAACGTTTATTAGTTCCTAAATATAAATGCTTTAATAATTAATTCATTATATATCGTGAAGAATTCAATTCAATTTCATTTTTTTTTTTTTGAAAATTTTTTTATAAACCTTCAAGAATTACATTCTTGCAACAGTAAGAATTTATAACACTGTCATTACATATGATATCTTTATTATAATATTATTTAGGGTATTAGTGCATATAGATTATTATTATATCAATATTTCATTCTCCAAATGAGTAAAATGTTTATTTTTGGCGCCTGTGCAGGATTTTTTTTTTCAATACCATATACTTTATGGCAAAAATAATAATTGCAAAGAGCAACAACGCGAATTGAAATGGAACAAAGGTCGTGGATTTGAATTAAATCCCTCAGGGTTCAGAGTATTGTCGGTGTACACGTCTATTATTGTTTAGCCTCAACAACGTGCCGGCCTTTAAAGGTTGACCCCTACAACAGTCATCATTGCCAAATCTATTAAAAAAAAATAAAAATAAATGGAAATTTTACAATTTCACTATAAACGTGTGTGTATGTGTGAACGACACATAATAGGGAATTTATTTTTAGGCAAGAGCTTGAAAAAAAAAAAAAAAACAATACCTAAACCTCATACTATCGGTGCAATTGAGTAAAAAGGAACAGAAAAAAGCATTTTATTTTTATACCCCTTATTGAAATACTAAAGTAATAGCAGTTATATAGGTTATTTATCAATTCTACCGAAAGGTATTGATCATTTTCAATACCCAAACTCTATCGGAATCGTTGATAGAAAACATCTCTTTGTCATTTCTAATTGTTAAAAAATAATGACTTCATGACCTGAGATATTTTAACTATGCCATTTAATATAAAATCAAACCATAATTAAATTATAATTCTCCGAAAGAAATATTTAGGTACCAATATTATATTTTAATATTGAATTAAATTTTCAGTATTTTGCATTTAGTCCATATTTCACTGAACAGGTATATTAAAATAAAATGTGCATAAAAGCAATTATATCAAATGCCGAAATAAATAATATTATATATACAATGGTCATTAACAGAATTTTTGTATATATGTGTATGTAAATTAATTTTTTAAATTTTTTTAAATTGGCAGTTTTGTAAATATTTTACGTAGACGATTATGTATATGTTTATGTATAATTACAGTGAATAACACTCTTCAACAACACAAAATAATATCCTATTTACAAGAATTTTTTCATCGAATACATCCATTGGGTACTAAAGTAGTAAAATGATATTATTTTGTATACAACATTTGATTTTTTTTAAAATTATTATTATTATTAAACTGTTGTGGAATATGTTTTATGTAGTATTATAGCAATGTAATAATTTTTGGGTTTTTTGTTTCAAAAAGTACGGTTTCGCTAATAATTGTTCATTAAAACTTTGACTGCTTTAAAGCTTTTTTATATTTATCAGTTTATTTAATTTGGTAAAAATGCGATTTGATGTAATACAATATTAAGACTTTTTTAAACGTGGATAAACATTTTTGAATAGAATGAGAAATAAATTGAATAGGTAATGATTTTTTTTCAAATTGTTTTATATATATATTTTTTTAATTTTAAATTATTTTGCGACCTATAAATGTATATCTTATTTTAATACTTAACAACAGATAATTAGAGCTTAATAGTTAATGAATATAAATTATGCTTATCGTTGAAAACAATACATTTTATAAACATCATGATATTCTGATTCTAATGAAGTGAGGATATAACATTTTTTTTTTAATGGTTACTGTTTTACATTCGTTATTCTCATAGAGTAAAGGCATGTTTATAGGTTTTCCCTGGAAGGAAGAGATAGAGATTTAACTACAGCGTCGATTGTTTTTTAAGATTATGTTCAAACAAACTTATAAACTTAAATACTCTTAAATATTGTATCTATCGTTACTAAAAAGAGTACTTAATATGTATATAATCCAAACGGCCGAGAGGGTATAATCTTTAATTATAAATTTCAATGTACCTAATCTGTATTGATTTCTGGGCAATCATTCAATCTGTATATTATTTTATTATTTACACTAGCCAGGGCGGTTCTTAGTATTGTTAAGTGGAAATTTAATGAATATACATTGTACACGTTAAGCAATTATTGAAAACATATTGAATGATTCAGGATAATATTTTTGATACCTATACGATATTCAGTATTTTGAAATATTCACTTTTTCGCATTTATATACCTATATATATATATATATATATATATATATATATATATATATATTATTTTTTTAATTAGTAATATTGTATAAGGCAATTTTCTGGATATACGATTAATACTATTGGTAATGAACTAATCAACAAATTATTTATTAAATACTCGTATGTATAATTAAAAAGATATTATAATTATTTTCTTAAAAACAAGTACCTAGGTACAATATTTGGATACTTTCTTTCTTTTAAATTTTAAATTATGTTAATCATTTCATATTATTTTGCTCATTATTTGTGATGATCTAATTTATAATTTACTTAGATAATTGAGTGATTATAACTGCGAGTTACAATCGAAATCAAATTGCTGATTCTTCAATATTATAGATCAAATATTAGAATATTATAAAAAATTGTGAAATTGTGAAATTATGTTTTTCCTATAGAGCTTTAATATAATGGTAACTTATTATTAGTTATGTGAATATTTACTATTTAAATAACTAAAACTTTAAAATAAAATTAACTACCATATTAAAAAATACTCTAAAACTGTGATATTTTTGATTAATACCACTTAAAAAAATCATAAAATTTAATTATTTGAATTTGTCATAATGATAATATTCTTAAGACATATTTCTTTATATAGGTCATGCGTGGGTATGGTCGATTTTTCGATTTTTTTAAATTATTATTAAGTATACTCGTATAAATTGATTATTTCGAAAAAATTTGAAAAATGTTGTTTAAATTTATCTAAGAAATATAACGTTATTAATTTTTTCATATATTAATTTTTTCTAACACCTATAATTTATAAGTAGTTAAGTGTTAGGTAAAATTAATTATTTCATAATATTAAATATTTAGTAAACAGATAATGTATTATTGGCCTGTTTTCATTAATTTGTTGACGTGCACTCGGTGATATATTAATATAAGTGTTTTTTTGTGTTAGTTAGGTACATATTGTACTATCATACTTTATATTCCATAGAAAAAATGATTTGAATAATTTTAAAAATAAATAATTTTATTAAAGCGATTGACTGCATAAGTGAAATCTAATAATATATTTTTTTGAAATTTTGATGTTAGTTGATACCTACCTATAGGTGTAAATATCTCATCGGAAATAAATAAATAATTATTTTAAATTCTGAGTGTTTCTTTTAGAGATAGACTATTGTACAAGGTTATCTAAAGAGATCATACTTTACATAATTTTATATTTGTCCGTATATCGTGACACGATATTTGTCTTACTGTTTGAATACAAGCAGACCAAATAATGAAATAACGTAAGTAATATTATACCTAATAGACAACAAAAACAATGGTTCATTTAGTTCAACGATCAAATAAAATAACAAACGCTTTCAATATTGGTTTCTATATCATTTCTATAAATATTGCGCTTATGGTCAATTGTAACAAAAAAAAAAAAACTATATGTATATATTGAAACCAAAACAAAGTATAGGTGTCACTCATGAGAAAGTACATAACTACTATTTCAAATTATATAGAATTATATAGGGAGATATGTTTTTCGCACGGCTCCCTGTAATTTTTGCGGTTTATTTAACCTCGAAACGGGCAAATGAATTATATGAAATATTTAAATGGTGAAATCCGCATAATAATTTATTGCGGAAACGATGACGGCGGTGGTAGACCTTTACTGGCAGGATGTCCGAGCTGGCGATCTGGTGCTGTACAGTATTCTTCGACATCATTGTTGCGTCACGCCACGCTGTTTCGTCGGTCGCCGCCGAGCGCATGTTACTTAATTATAATAATATACGTTTCAGTATTATAATAATATTATGCGTCTTTCGTTTGAGATTCCACGAAAGGATCGATAGTTCTATTGCTCTGAATTTCGTGGAATAATTATGATATATTTTTGTTTTCAAATACGAAGTTTTGAAGCAGTTATACCCTTATTTTGCGTCGATATAGTACCTTTATATTATAATTGTACATATAAAGATCTTTGTATAGTTTTTTATTTTATATTTATGTAGTTATATTGGAAAGTGTACAACGTAAAGCAATTATTTACGGTCGATTAATAATAGTTATGAATTGGTTGTAATTTTGGTTTAGAAATCGTTTTGATGGTGGACGAAAACGGGAGAAGTATTAGATAATATAAAATTAAATATTAATAATATATAAATATAATTATTATAATTAGATTAGAAATCTATAACAGAGATAACCATCACCATTTATAAAATTATACGGATGTAAAATATTTAAATTCTTAAAACAGTATTTGATTCAAATTTCAACTAATTTTAATACGAAATCTGAAAAGAAAAATAACATAATTCATATTTTAACACTTCTAAGAAGTATTTTAGTTGTTTCTTAGTCTTACATAATAATCTCATCACATTTTAAAAATGCGCATATTAAATTAAATTATCTTTATCTTGTATTTTTAAAATGATGATTTATTGTTATGTAGGTACATTATTATATATTAATATAATTACTTTGAGTATAGCACTGAGTATAGCAAAAGAAAAATAATGTCTCACACCTATAAATAGGTACGAATTATATTTTTTACTAGTATACATATATAATATATTTCTAATGCGTAACGTACATTATAATATATGTCAGTAAATTCGCCATTGAGTATATATTGTAAATTTATATTATAAAATGGTATATACTGAATAATATAACATTGAATATGAATTGTACCTACTAATATTGTATATAGTGTTATTTAAGATTAAAATATGGAGAAAAAAATGTGTTTGGTACAATAGTACGTCAGGCAATGTGTAAAAGATATTTAGCAAAAATGCATAATTTTGATATTATTGTTTCGCTATAATTAGGTTATTTTATTTTTTAAATAATGGTTTAAAACGGTTGTAATTATAATAATATTCTATTTATCAGTATAAGGACCTTAAGTTCCTTTCTGTACACTCGTTATCGTTAAATTTGAATCTTGATGAACAAATTTCGAGGAAATGACTTCGTGTACATACACGGCTTGTTTAAGCACTATGTCAGGTCTTCCGAATCGGATAGCTAACTCGCCTGACGCCATTAATTCCGTCGAATGTCAGAGATGGAAGCAACGGAACTTTAGTAACGCCGCCATCGTGATCGGCCGTGTCATTGAAAACGATCAAAATCGTTTTTCGGAATTGGAAACGTACTTAGCGCGCATCCTCCACCTCCTCCTCGGAATGATGAACCGAAAAATAACACATCTCTCTGCAGGGTTCGAAAGGAAATTAATTGCCGAATAGGCATGATGAAATTGTACAGGGTAGCAAGAGTAGGTATACGAAATCGATTCTTTGAGATTGTTAACCCTGGTTGGATTTCGTATCTAGGGATTGTATACGTGATCTCAGCGACACGATATATATCTACTTACTTACTGCTACGACAGCACGTCCGCCTACGAAAATTGTTGGACCGAGTTGTTAGAGAAACTTTTGGTCGTTTGGTATTTTGTATGGCTATTTTGTTTGAATATATTTAAGGCACACGACCAATATTTAATAAACAATTAGTGAGGATCTCATGATTTTGTTGATGTCATCTATACAATATATGTTCTATGTGTGTAATTTATTATATTTTTTATACGCCTCAATATATTTAGATCTTTATACTTTAACTAGATTGTATGTGTGAAATGTTGTAATCAAGCTACAAAACGTTAATTATTCCGTCAAAAAAAAAAAAATCCCTTTTCTGTACCCTTAAACACTAATGGTAATTTGTCAATCAAACGACGAATACAGATGGCGTTGGAAATAAAAAATATTGATAATTTAAAACAGAACAATAACATACAACAATATAACTGTCGACCCGGAATTCCGATCAAATAAAAATCGCGTAATTGTATTTATAAACATTAATGTGTACTATGATTGGCTTATTAACCTTTGAACTAAGTATAAAAAAAACTTGTTTCCGAGTTTTCATACAGTGTTTACTGTGTTAATGTAGAAATCATTGGTATAAAAAGTTCTATCGACTCAGTGTGTATTTTGTATTATGTAGGTAGATACAATATATTTTAATCGTCGTGACGTGTTAATAGCATTATAATTTACATATTTAATTAGGCAAGTATAAATTGTATAATAATATTATATTGAAAATTGACTATCAAACATCTCGGGGAGTGAAAAATCAAATGAATACTTAGAAAGTTCATTTCATTTATCAGAAATTTCTGTAGTACATGGAATTCAGTAACTAAATCTTGACAAATAATATTTTCAGTTACCGATAAACATAAGTTTCTCATCACCGTTTGATCTTTTAAAAGGGTTTGATTTCTTGAGTCTACACAATGTATTTTCATTAAAATTATTTATTTATTCATTTTTTTCTTTTTTTATTGAACTTTATACAGCGACAAGCGTCATTAGCTCACTATTTTTTAGTTAAAATTTTGCATATATATGTAATACACATTGTTCCTCTATTTTAAAGTACTTAAAATAAATAATTCTATACAAATGTATTAATATTAAATATGAGCTTTAAAAACTTAACTTTCGCCTAATATTTATATAAACTAAATGTGTTTTTTTTCTATATTAATTAGTTGTAAGCAGAAGTTAAAAGTATGAAGTAAAAAGTACATCTTTAGTTAGCTACTTACATTTTTATTATTAATAATAATATACTATTAGTTTGGAAAACTGTATAAATGATGAATTAATAATAATAAGTATTAAGTTTACAAGGTATAGTGCAACAAATTGTTCGTATAAAATAATTTTTGAACACAGATTTTTACAGTCGTTCATTTTTAATGACATTAAATTACGTCGGATCTAAATAAAATATATAGGTAACTATTCGTGAAACAGTAGAACAGTAAAGGTACATAGACCTAGATTAGGTCACATGTCTTCCTTTGCTTCGCTTATCACAGAACACAGGGTACTATTATTATGAATTTAAATGCTATCATAAATTAGATCTATAAAAGAAAAAAAATAGACAATTATGAACAATGATCGGCTAAGCATAAAATATAGCATTTATTGCAGGATAATATAAAAGTGTTTGGTAACTTGACATCAACATTAATTAAATAGGTATATTGATATAAATCTATTAAATATATCCATGTGAGAATAACATTGATTATTATATTTACCATCTTATACAATACTATTCTATTCGAATTGCAATTTTTTTTATACCCATACAATCTAAAGATGAGCTACTAATTTTAAAATAGTATTACTAACTCAAATTAGATCTTAAATCTTTATTTTGTATAAATTCAATTGAATTCAACTTAAACCATAAACAATATTAGTACAATTTTAAAGACTCGCGAATGAATTATCATCAATTGATTTTAAACATATTAATTTGATTTTTGAATACACTATACTTATATTATACTATGTATAATATAATATGAGAGTGACGGGAAAAAATATTCAAAATATGGTAGTAAATTATTTCTAACATCGACCGGAACTCAAAAGACCTTAAATTTAAACTTTAATATTTTACTTTTGATATTGTTTATATTTAGAGTAAATGTAATTTTTTTTCTATCTTCATGGAATAGTTAAAGAATGTTTTCTTTTTCTTTGGACTAAAATAGTTGCCAGTTACCGCCAATCTTTCAGAAGTTAGTATTGTAACATGCCAGAAGCTTCTTATATTTTGAATTTTATACAGTAATTTAGTTTTATGAAATGTCTCCACAGTCATATTTGAATGGTTGTTTTTAAATTCTAGTTACAAGGTCGATGGAAAATTTCAAACTATATACACTTATATCCACGATCTTTTAAAGTGTTGTGTGTCCACCGCTCACTAAAATAAATAGTAGAACTGTAGGAGAAATTTAATTTATAATAATTGTTGATAGTAAAGTTTGAAGGTCTCTTTTAAAGATAAAAAAAAAATACGCAGCAAAACATCATTATATTTTTTAATAAAAGCCAAAAATACATAGTCTCATGATAATTGTGTTTTTTTGTCATTGTTTACATTTAAATTATTTGCATTGTCTTCCGGTTTAAAATTTGTAGGATACATTCATCCGTTATTGTGTTTTAATTTTCTCTAACAAGGATATTTTTCTACCAAGACAATGTTTTAGGACAACCATTTACATTTTTATCTGATGTAATATTGTGAAATCGTCTTAACATTCATAATATGTTACACAGGATAACTACAGTAGTCATATTTAAGTCATTTTGATATCGAATGCCGAGTACCAAGCACCTACTCATCAGTCAGTATACAATAATATCTACATACCATGCTTAAATTAATATAATTAAACTTAGGTTTTGTTCACAATTTTTAGCTAGGCATAATATGTAAACAATGAATCATGCTTACATAAATCGATGAAAATGATTAAAAGAATATTAGTGCAAACATGTATCAAATATTAAATTTAATGAACATAAAGTATCACTTTGTGAGTTTCCTATTCATATCAGTACATTGAATACTTTTTTTTAGGAATAAAATAATGTATTGGTAATAAACAGCTATTAAAAAAAAAAAAAAAAAAATTTTTATAGATATAATTACAATGCTATATTTTGGGTGATAAATAGTGTTCATTTTGACCACAAATCCACGAGGATACAATATGAAAAGTCTATTAAAAAAAAAATAATAAAATAAATTTATGTATCTATGTATAATATCAACATTTAAGTTTTGACCTGATTTTCCGAAATCTATTTTATAATTTTTCATTTTTATTACATTTTGTTTTACTATTTGTTGTAATCCACTTTTTTATGGTTGAAACGTCATTATTCGTCATGAGTTTGGTGGTACAAGGACCACAAAGACGAGTGCACGCAATATGCGCGCTGTACCTACTCGGTGGTGATATATGTAGGGGGGTGAGGGGGAAAGTTTGAGGTGTAGGTATAGTAATATGTTGAAAAATAAAAACGAGCGGCCTTTTGACTTAACATTATACAAAAGGGCAGAGAAAGGGTATTTTATTGCATCCATCCATATAATAATGCAAAAAAAACGGTGGGAACGACGTTATTATTATTTCGTTACCAGCAGTGTGTAATGTGCGTCAGTTGTGTTTTATCAGCAGTTTATGGAGCGCCTTTCCCATGTTAATATATGTTTGCTTTTTGATGTGATATTATTATTATTATTATTATTATTACTTCTCGTGCCTCTGCTTCCGCCGTTTTACTTATTCAGCAATAATGTCTCAATGCATTCGGTTGCGCAGCACACCTTTTTTTTTCGCTCGCACCCACGCCTAATAATATACAATGTACATGTATTACAAAGCGTATACTTTTCGTTTAAGTGTTATTTGGGGTGGACTCAGTTTTGCCGATGACCAAAACATAATAATAATATTGTGTTTTACTATTATTGCATCGTAAATAACATGGTCAATGTTCTATATGCTTTTCGATTTGCTCTTGAAAAACGCTACACAACAAAATTACACGATATCTATAAAATCGATTATTTGTTAAACAGACAATTATTGTATTAAACAGTTGTAGTATAGTTATTTTAATTTATTCATTTTGAACAATGATTTCGTGTGATCGCAAGTAATCACAATATTAATGTGTCAGGACTCCGGAAATTGAACTCAATTATAAAATATTATATATTTTGTCATTATTAATACCACAATTAATTTTAAATAAGAACAGACAAATATAATAAATATCTGTGGTTAAATTGTATGAAAAAATTTAACATTTTGAATTCAAAATCTAAAACAAGGCAAAACACAGAAAGTTGTAAAGCAAAAAAGGAATAGATTTATGACTTGTAGTAAATCGTAAATTGAAAAAATAAATAATATTTATGTTAAATTCATTATATTAACATAAAAAAAACCCATGAAACTCGAATTAGCTTTAAGTTTGGCATCATATTTAATCACCTCATCATCTAGCCTTATTGTAACATAAATTTGTATACACTTATATACAATAACATTTTTTTAAGAATTTATTTTAAATATTTAATTAATGTTGAGTAGTTTTAATAACCAATTTATTTGAAAACATAGATACAATATTAAATTTAATAAGTAAATAATTAATAAACTAATCAGGACTACACAATTTAAGCTGTCCGTGTTGTTATTAATGTAAAAATTAGATTATTAGAGGTTTTCGCTGTTTATCGTAATATTATTATATATTTAAATTCTTAATTTATTTAGCATTTAATTGGCCGTCTCACGATTTACAAACATTAAAGAATAGTTATATACATTTTATTAATGTATAATATCCTTCATTACAAGTTATATATGCTCAGGCATGTACCCTACATCATCGATAAGGTGTAACATTTTTGGTCGATGGTATTAGAGTACATTATTTAGGTTCTTAGGTTCTTTTTTACATACCAATCCAATTTTATTGAAAACAGACAGTGATATCGAACCCCACCGTAAACAATAGGTATATAACACAAGAGACTACCTACAACAGACGTCTTCATTCTAAAATCAACAAAAATCCTAATCTGTTAGCTAACCTGCATAGTGCAGATGCTCTACAATAGGGGTTGAAGTAGGTGATGCAATCAGCAAAATTTACTGAATAGGTATAGGATATACAATATATTATATACATATGTATAATATATAATTTAAATAAATTTTAAGCGGGTACACAATATATCTGAAGCAAAAATAATAACTAAATAAATGTATTGTTTCAGTGCTTAGTGCATTATAGTGAACACTGTATAAATTGAAAATCATACTTTAAAATATTGTGATAATTAATTGCCGATGGAGACTTTAAATTTATTAAATACATACACGTTAGGAATATTTTGGTGTAATATATTTAATTTAATTTAATCTTAACTTCGTTGACTAAATAATTTAATTTATAGTTGGTAACAAGCACTGAAGAAAATGTTGAAATTACCATTATAGGACCCTTTTTCTCCAAGGTAATTCTCGGTGGGAAAACCTGCTTCTGGATTCATTCAGCCTACAAAAATTGCTAACATAATATTTACTATAAGAAAAGTGAGTTAATTACCTGCTATAAACGTGCCTTTTAATAGCTAATGAAAATTCATTAGGTAGGTAAAATATCATTACTTACAAAATTTTAAAACAAAAATTCTTCAATGTTATTATCGTAATGGTATATAGTATTTATATTGAAGAAAATAATATTTTAACTATTTAATATAATATAGAAATTTTCTATAATTAATATTTATCTTTTTTAACTTGTAATAAATTTTCTTATTTTTTCTGTATTAACAAGTAATTATGTAGGTTATCCTTGTATTAATTAATATAACATTATGATAGGCGCAAAGTTGATTATCGTAAAATGTGCCTATGGGCTAAATTGTATGGTAAAAGTAGGTAATAACAAAACTGCTTCTCAGGAGATCTTGGGCAATATGAAATTTTTAATTTAGTGAATATTAAATTGTAAATTTTTTATTAAAAAGAAAGCCAAAGAGTATTCTTATTACACTACTTATTAAAAATGTTCAGATATTTTAAAATTTATATTAAATCAATTTTTTCATATTTTTTGGCTCATGTTAACTTCTTTCTTCTTAAATCTGGGTTTAAATAAAGTAAAAAAAGGTGAAAGTTATGATTTATAAAAAAAAATTAAGTGATTACTGATTAATCATGCTTTCGTTTTAAAACTTTTCAGTTACCTTCCATTTATTTAAAATGAGTTATTTAAAAACTATAATTATTATTAAATCATTATTATCAATGTGATTCTTTTTCGAGGTCTTGTAGTTTAAGTGCATCAAAATATATTCATGGGTTTTAAATGTTTTTTTTTGTATTTAATTTTTTTTTTTTTTTTAAATTTAAATAAGGCTTCAACTCCTGAGGTCATTAGCCTGCAGTAAATACAAAATATATTTAATTATAAACACATAAAATATAAAGTGATTGAAATATATCTGATTTCGTCGTTTCTATAAAACTTAAAATATTTTTTAAAAGCAAAAAAAGGATTTAAATATTTATCAAGTATATGTGAATGAGTATATGAATTTTAAATTTTGTAAAATAATGTATTATATTATTTGAAAATCTTTGACATAAACGTGGATCGACAAAATGATTGGTTCTACAATTAGACAGTCTCGACTTTATCTTGACTATCGAATCATCTGTTGACAAAAAAAAAAAAAAAAACAAAAACAAAACAAAAAACTTTTATTATTATTTTATTCAGCGTCGTCATTTGAGGGGACGATTCTTTAAATTTGAATATATACTTTCCTGTAGCTGTCGTGGTTTTGCATACAATTTAACACAGTCGTTTACATATCAAATAAAATATTGTTGATATGCAATCATCATTTAAAAACAAAAATATGTTTTCACAATTCACCTAAACAAATAAAATGCTGTGCAAACCGGGTTATAAAAATAATAAGTTTTGTATTGTGTTGAAATTAAATTTTTTAATTCTTATTCATGAATTCCTTACTCTCACAAGACAAAAAAAAAAACTAAATCCAACAATAAAAAATGAAGATGTAGTATAATAAATAATCATTTTTAAGTATGGCGTAAATACTTGTATATCTACTATAAGGGGAAAAATTTCCATTGATCTGATATATGTTTTTCCTTCTATTGAACATATGAAACTGTATGTCCCCACTACCTACATAATATAATACAGATTTTGTCAAAATACTGGAGTATTCATTTCTAAAATAGGAAAAACATTTATTCTAGGAGGGTTAGAATATTTAATTACTATATAAACAGTTGTAATGGAGCTAGTTATCTTATTTATCGGTGATAAAATAATTTCGGTTAAACCTTTATGAATTTATTTTAACATGAAATACCAGGTCAAATAATTTTTAATATTACTCGCATTTATTGGAAGTATTTTATAAATAAATCTATCAAAGCTATTCATTACGTTTTATTCCTCTGTATTCACCAGAGTTGAAATAATTTAAATATATATGCAAGGTGTCTCACGATTATCTGACTTATGGAATAACTTTTGTTGTATTCAATATTTTTTATATTTTAATGCTGAAATTAAAAACTTACAAATTGGTAAAATATTTTTTAGGTCAATTAAAAATAGCCTATTTGTGAATCTAATTATAAGAACAATTTTAATGGCAAAAAGATTTATCTAATTCAAGTAGTTAATTTTATTAAAATTCAATATTTTTTTAGTTAAATTAATTTGGAACGAAATAACTGTTATAAAAATATGATTTTTGAGAATTTGTTAATATGAGTATAAGTAATTCTTAAATTATTTACTTATCATATAATATTAATCATTTTTGTCATACGTCTAATTAGTTTAATTTTTTTTTATATCTTTCTGAGACACTGTATATATAGTAATATTCAGTTTGAATATTATTTAAACGTAATATTTATTATTTTTACACGGTTTCAAAATAATTTTGGTTACTTCACTATTTGTGTATGTTATGCAATGTTATGCATATATATATATATATATATATATATATATATACAGGGTGATTCTTTTATCATTGAACACTCATTATTTAAAAAAGTATTTATTTTTTTCAAAATATTTTTTTACATAGTTTCAAGTTGTTAAAAAACCAAATTTTTTATTAAAAAATTATATTTTTAAATATTTTTATCCTTATCATTTTTTAAATTTTTTACCTTTTTGAATGACAACAGAGTTTTAATATTATATTCTAAAGCAGAATAGTTTTCTAAGTATTTTGATTCATAAAAATCGAATTTAGGACGAGTAGTTTATGAGTTATAAGTGTTTAAAGTTTAGATTGGCAGAATGGAGTGGTACGGTGTTACCCCACAAAATGTGTGTCTACTACTCAGCTTGTCTAAACTTTAAATACTTATAACTCATAAACTACTCGTCCTAAATTTGTTTTTTATGAATCAAAATACTTAGAAAAATATTCTGCTTTGGAATATAAAATTAAAACTCTATGTTTTCATTCAAAAAAGTAAAAACTTAAAAAATGATAAGGATAAAAAATATTTAAAAATATAATTTTTTAATAAAAACGTTGGTTTTTCAACAACTTGAAACTATATAAAATAATATTTTTAAAAACATTAATAATTTTTGAAATAATGAGTGTTCAATGATAAAAGAATCACTCGGTATATAAAACCTATATAAATATATACGAATATTATTGTTGCCAAGTCATTATATTTAAAAATGTTTAAGTACCTACAACTAATTACTTATTCCTATTTGAAATTTAATTGAATTACAATTATCATCCTTTGGCCGCTTAAGTACCTGCTAAACCAATTATATAACTATATTTTTTTTAAATCTGCATGGAGACGAATCCGCTCTTATGTAATTATAAAGCAGGTGATGAGTATAACTCATTATTGAGTAGTTTATTGTAGATTTCAATGTATGAAATGTCAGATTATTTGAATTTGATGATAATAATCATTGGATATCAACATTTATTTAATTAAATCAAGTTTTAAAATATACTCTGATTTCGATACCTACTCACTATAGAACGGTGTGATAATAGTTCTTATATTTAAAAATATCATTGTGCATATTGAAATATAATAATGAAGTTTTAAATGCTAACGAATAATATTTTTATACTACGACAAACCTATAATCTTTATTCTACGTTTAAAAATTTAACTTCGTCTAAATATGAACTTAAATGTGTGTTTAAAAAATATTGTGTATACCCGAAAATATATCGATACCTATGAAAATTTTAGTATTTTTCTTTTTCTTGACTATTCAGAAAAGTAATGATAGATAAAATGAAAAATAATAAAAATACACATTTTGCAAAATCAATACATTCATTACATTTCACTCGGAATTTTAAATAAATTAATATAAGTCTAATATAGTCTCAATTTCTATTCTGGTTAATATCATAAAATTTTTTTATTTATTATTTAAAATATTTGTTAGTAAATATTACTTATAGGTACTATCAGTATTAAATTATAAAAATTTTTATTAAAATATTATGTTTCAGGTTTTAAATTAAAAATAATATTACTCTATATCGATATTAATACTAAAACTTAACAAATACATTGATGGAAATATTAAATGTTTTAATATTGCGTGTATTTTAAGTTTTTTGAAAATCAAATGTATAAATTTAGCTTTATGACTCTTGATTCTGAGATAGTCTATCTGTATTAATCTAGTTTCATTACCATGTCTCATCCGTATATTATAATTACATTAATACGTAAAACGGAAATCATCTCGATTTACAAAATTATTATCTGACCTTTTAGTTATTATTGTTATTGCGATTCACATTTTTAATAAATATATCGTTAAAAATTATAAGTAATAATAAACACTATATTGTGGAGGCATGTTACCCGTGCTGGATTTAGAATTGGTGAGTGGTGGTAGTTACCTCCTGCTGTGGAGAAATGGGCCAATCCATGGCTCAATGACAAACGCTTGCATATTTAAATATTTCATTTTGTTTAAAATAATTATGAAAACTGGTATTTAAGACTGTATCTGGAAAAAACCGATTGCGTACCTATTATAATATAATTATGAAAGTCAATCGATAAAATTAAAAAAATAATAAATATTAATGACTTTGGTTTCACTACAGTTGCCATTGGCCTGTATAACCTATTGTAGTTTATGCACTACCTACAGGTCTATTCTATCAATTTTGGGTTATAATAATAATAATATGGAGTTGTTGAACGCTTTTAAAATATGTAGAAGAATATATCAAAGTATTTCATGAATAATTACTGATTTCTGTCTAATAAAAAATGCACATATGAAAAGAAGACACGCCACGCTACAGTTGAAAATAAAAAATATTTTTACCAGATTATTGGGTGCTAAAAATATATTAATAGCCAATAGGTAATATAGTTGTATTATATATACGGCTTTTTGTTTTTTTTTTCTTATAAAATTAAATTTAACCTATTAATGTATTAGTATAAATGTGCAATTACAGGTAATCAAGCATCAATTTATTGCTGTTCTTACCGCAATTTATTGTAATAACATGTTATGGTGCACCATCACATAAACACGTTTGATTTTAATTTAAAAAAAAATAATAACGATGAATATCATTTTTGTTATTATAAAATAGAAACTTTACTTATTTCTAATTTAGGATTCTGTAAAATTACTTTATTCAACACTTTCCATAAACATAGGTATTAAATTAAATCTAAACATATTATGTATTAAGGTAGCTGAAAAATTTACAGTTAGACGTGTGATATAGCATTAAATTCTATAAAACTTTATAAACTAAAAAAAACAACTGCTAAACCAATTCATAATATGCATTTGACTTTATACATTATAGTGAGTATGGTTGAATGTGAATGGTAGAATATTACAATATCTATTGGTTACACTGGCGTACCCAGGAGTAGCGTTTTAGGGTTCTGAAATTTTTTTATTTTAAAAAACAAATCTTATTTACCACCATTTCAATACACGGAGCCGATCATATGTTGGTAATTTTTAATAGATTTAAACTAAATTGTTAATTTATTATTAATTATAATTTGTTATATCTAATCATAATATAAAAACTTCTAAGCAAATTATTTAGATCATTTATTATTATTCAAATTAATTACTCGTGTAAAGCCCTTACCGAGCTAAAATCCTGCGTACGCTACTGATCTGCTGTTTATAAATTTTAGACGTAAATTGTAGTAAAGCAGTACTGATTATCGTTTTTCAATAGGAATAATTTAATGTATTCTTATCTTAGAATTCTATAAAATTAGAAAAAAAAATAGATACTTATAGAAGATTTTTTTTTGAAAATAACACTTTTTTAATGTAATCTGAGAAATAACCTATAATCTCTATTTCAGACCCACTATGGGAAAATCGTTATTGACAAACTACTTTAACGGTTGAATCATGTTAAAAAATGATTATTATTTATGGTTTTAATTAAAATGTATGGACAGACTCCTGCCATGGATTTAGAGTTTTAGTAACTCGCGTGATTGCTCGTCTAGGGGTAGAATAGTGTTTACATTATGACAAATTTGATAGCCATAATAAATCATCTCGTCCGAAAAACGATTTTTCGTTTCCCGATATATATATTTTTAAACATTTCTCAACGGTTGTCAGTAGTTTTTGTATGCGCTTAAAGAGATTGTTGAGAAATACGAAAAATGACCTCTTGACTCAATTTCCTATCGATGATTGGGTCACATGAAACTCTTTTTAACCAAAGAAGTGGTGACAAAAAAAAAAAAAAATAATGTACAACATTTTTTTTAAAGATTTTATCACTGTCACGCAAATATATTATTTTAAATCGTAAATGAATCGACAAAATATTTCTCAATTTTGATTTAATTTGATGAAAAAATAGATGATAGTAAAAATAATAAATAGGTATTATAACATTATAAAAAACATTATTTATTAATTTATAACGAATATGACTAACTAAATTTTTTATTTTTTTTTCCAGGTGATTATAACCATTCGAAGATGGTAGTGAATTTAAAATGGTTCTTGAGTATTTCTTTTATAAACTAAATTAGTTTTTCATAAAATTAAAAAGTGCGATTACAAACTGTTGTGTGGCATTGAGGTATATATATTTATAAATAGTTTTCATTAAAAAGTGAACTATTTTAATTTCAATCACTATGTTAGAAATGCAATTAAAATTGATATCGATATGGTTGGTGACGTTTCAATGGATCTCAAATTCAGGTAAATTTATTTAATATTTTATTTAGTCTTAGTATAACCAATGGTAAATTTATACATTGTACATTAATTTTATTATTGTATAAAAAACGTTTTTTATAGGGCGCATATTTGTGCATTTGTGATTTAAGAGTCAACTCATATTTGTACGATTCACGCATTTTAAACTATTGACTGTGTCTTATATTATATAGTATGCATTGTGCATACAAATCAAAATATTATTATATAACACATTAATGTAGATATAATGCATGTACAGTAAGCCAGTAAATCGGTTCTGAAATAAAAATAATGTACTGCATTAAACATCAAAGGTCCTTCTCTTAAGCCAATCGTTTTGAATATTTCGGTATAGTCGTTTGAGATGTCGTAAAAAAAAGCTGTATTTATCCACTGAGTTTGTATTCAAAAGTTTTATGCGGTCAACAGTTTTTTTTTTTTTTTGTCTCACTGGACCGGCACAATAAAAGATGTCCGCTTAGCAGAATACAAGAGAAAAACGTATTTTCTTGTTCGGCAGTTTTACTAATGGCGTTTGGAAACAAAGAAATTTCCCTAAAGGACTTATGCGTCACGGTCGGTGAAATCCGTATTCATCTTACGGTTTTTTTTTCGTCACCCAATCTGTTTATCAATGCGAAATGAGTCCGAAATTGGTAACGTCGCTCAGTGGGTGGGGGGGGGGGACGTCGGGAAAAGAAAAAACTGGCTTGAGAGGGGTTAGAGAAGTAACGATTGAAAAGCAACCATATCCTATGGGACAAGGAAGAGCAAAATTGCATTTCTGTCCGGTCAATAAAACTTTACAACTTATTACTTCCGCAAAATCTATCCCATGTGAAATCGAAGGGAACAATCGACAGTGAACTTAAAACACGTAGGCGAATAAAAAATCTAAAATAAAACCAGACCAGATTTCAGGGGATGATTTAAGACATTACATCCAAGTGGCTAAGGTAAAGAAGTTTTTCCACTTTCCTTATTCTAGCTCTTAAAGACGACGTAGGATGGGTAAACAGCTTTAGCTCTATAAATAGGGCTTTTATTTTCTTTACATAAGCTTCAATTGTTTTCTCAGCCCGTTGAATATTCAAAGACTAAATATTTTTTGACATTTACACTACAGGAATGGTATTGATTGATGTTTTATTGAATATTCAGAGTTTCTAAATTTATTTGATTAATTGTGTATTTGTGTATTATGGTAAGTTCCAAATTAGTAATGGGTTTTAAACCAACAAACCTTGTGAAATGTGGTTTATCATTAAACAAAAACTGTTTTATTGTAAAAGAAAAAAATGTGTTATTTTGAACGGCGTGTTAGAGAATGTACAAATTTAAGAATAAAATTAGATTTATTAAAAATTAGACAGTCAATGCTATTTAAAAAGTTTTTACTTGAATTAATTCAACCGGGTTAATAAAAAACAGGTTTTATAAAAAAAGCATCTATTCATATTTAAAAATTGTATGGTTGGATATACATTATTATTATTTTCTTGGTATCTGCGTCCAGAAAAGTCACTTCTTTGAATTAAAATTAATAATAACCAATAGACTTGTGACAAGAAGGTTTAATAAATTATCAATACTTACATCTTGGATGAAAATATTAATTTATAATTGTATATAAGATAATATAGTATATTAATATAATTTCGTAGTCAGTAATATACTTTTGAAGGATGTATATCATTTTTTAATATTTATTCATGGATAATTTATTACCTTTGTGGATTCTGAGAATTATATTTATCAATGCAAATATTATGACTTATTATACCTATCCCTTTTTCAGTGATTTTTTATTATTTGATTGATGTTCTGCATTATTTTTTTCAATTACAAATGATATGAATCCAACCCAATGTTTAGTTGTTAATAAAATAATGTTTTCTGTAGTATAATTAACATTGTAATTTGCCATTATATTACTTTAGGGATTTTGTTGCCTGAATTTAAACATAATCAATTACATATGTTTATATAGAATGATACATGCAATGGAAATTATAAGCAACAGCTTAAACAATTTTTTGATCTGAATGCGTTTTGTAATAGGTATCAGAAAGTGGCTTTAGAACTAAATGCTATTATGAAGTGTTAAGTGATGTATTATTGTTTAACTCGAGTAACAGACTATTAACTACTTTTTAAATTGTTTTAAATCAAGACAACTAATTAACTAAACAAAAATAGAACATGCTTATTAGATATCATTATATTTTTTACACTCATATCCGCTACAAATAATCACTTCCCTGCTTTTATAATCTTTGTTGATTAAATCAAATGCTTATTTGGTTTATTAAAAATAAAATATATAATCATTTTGCGCGTTTCTCTGTATTATGTTGGTATAGCTTTATTTTCTATTATTCTTCATCTGTAATAAAACGACTTACGTCAGCTGATTTTATTGGAAAAACTTTTCGTATAACCTTATACATTTCATGTGTAAGCATACGTATAAAATAAAGTAGGCATGCAAGAGTTGCTTCAAAATTATTACTTCTGTTAGTTTTCTTGGAAATCAATAAACAAAACCACTTTTTCAGACAACTACGTGCTTTTTAATGTATCAATAAATTTGCATACACTTCAATTTTATTAACTCTGTGGTATTTTAAATTATTTATTTAGTGATTTATGCTATTTTATTGAAGCATAGTATTTTTTTTTTTTTTTAAATACTATAATTTGTATGGTATTACGATCTTGTACTGCGAAAAAAAAATATCCTCATCAAATATACCCATAGCATATAGATGTTTGTTTTTCAGAGAATTTTAAATTGCCACTAATGAAAATACGTCCTTGTTATTGTGCGGTAATTCTACATTACATGTAATTTCATTTGTTTATTTTTTTTTTAAATAAATCAAATCCATGAAGTGGCCACCCTTCCCGCAATCTTTGTCCGATAGATTGAAAAGTCTTCCAATATTTTGCAAATTAATTTCAAATTAGTCTATAGAATTTGAAACTTTTCGCAACTTATTTACTAAATATTGGCATAATCTTTGAATCGTTATTCCTTCCAAGTGATATTTGAATGTCATACTAGCAAATTTAAAAAGCTGCCTAAGTTACAAATTTGAAATTATTGTTTTCGACAAATCAGCCAAACGTTGACACATCTAACTAATCAACTGGATAAATTCGAGATAAACTTTAACCAAGTTAGCCAACTTCATGGGCATACATAATATATCGCATTAAATTTACATTTCTGATGTCAACTAGACGTTTCTTCAATAACTTGTACTTCTACAATCTGAAACTAGTTTAAAAGGTACAATTTTTTCTTAATTTTTAAGTTTGCTTTATCAGTTGATTAAGCATGTTTAAAAAATAGACAAATTTACGTTTATGTCATTTCATCGTCGTCGTTAGCTTAAAGATTTTCAATTAATTATTTTTTTTAAATAATTTACACAAAATTCGATAAAATTGAATTATGAATTTAACGTAATAGAAGTAAAAGCTCATAAGAGTTTTACTTGTAGCATTTTAATACACACGACTGATTTTCTTTCAAATGAACGTTTTCTGTATTAAATCCACTTCACTATCTATAACTACATAGTAATCGAGTTGTAATAAAGTCACTGATGATGACTAGAGAATTTACCCATTGCGATATCTCCCGAAATAATGGTGATATTGAAATTCTGGTTTTGTATTAAGACTCACAGAGATAAGAACTACAATTATTTCATATTTTAATGTTTTAGCAAAAAAGTTAAAAAACATATTTTTTTATTTAATAATTTCCAGTTTATTTTTCTGAAAATATTGACATTTCAACATTTTATTTTCATTAATTTCTTGATTTTTCATTTTTTTTTTTTTAGTTTCGAGAAAAATTGCGAATTATTTAACACTGCAATGTTAATATCAAACATGTGACGCGTCGCACCGCGCGTACTGCCATACGACAAGCCGAATACATTCTGTGTTCCTAATAGTTATAATCATATTTTATTTCTTCAAAACTAGAAAAAATATTAAAAATCAGGAAATTAATAAAATAAAATTTTGAAACGTCAATATTTTCAGAAAAATAAACTCTACAACATGGCCATCTTTAATTTTTTTTAGAAATAATTAAATAAAAAAAAATATTTTTAACATAAGTATTAAAATAAATTAAAATGAAATATTTGTAGTTCTTACCTCTGTGAATCTTATTATAAAGCCATAATTTTGATATCTCTATCATTCGTGAGATATCGCAATGAGTAAATCTTCGCGGGACATCCTGTATAATATTTTACGATAAATAATTTTAAATATAGTTCCTATATATATAATTCAATTTTCAATAAATTTATTTTCTGAAAAGAAAGATTTTTATTTTATTTTCATGACATTGATAATATTAAAAGTAAATTATACGCACTGCTTTTAAATGAAAACAAACATTTATAAATTGATTGGGATGACTAATTATAATTCAATTATGTGGCAGATGTTTTAAAAAATTCAAATGAGTTCATACCGTTCATTGTTTTATTGCTTTAAATATAAAACTTCACATTTCAACAAAAAGGTTTTTTTAATTATAATTATAGATGGATTTATATATTAAGCTGTATGTGATTCAGTGCGTTTTTTTTTTGTGATTTAAAAAATGTCTAAATGAAGTATAAACTGATTATTTAAAACAAATTTGTCATAAACTGAAAACGCTTTGATAATTTATCAAGTTTGTAAACATATTAAAACGGAAACATCAGTATTCAAACACAAGATATGAAAGCGAATGAGTTGTCCACAGAACATTTAGTCGAGAGTGCATAATGTGATATGATACCATTGTATCGTGTAACATAGCCCTTAGACATTATCAATCATTTTTTTTAACCAGTCAATATTTACTTGGAAGCATGACCTTTTGATATTTATAATATTAATAACTAGGGCGCCACATAGCTGGTGACATTTTATGTAGTCTGCTCTTTTTAAAATTAAAATAAACTTGTTTTTTTTGGCACGTTTTAATGCATTTGTAAAATAAATTGTCAGACTGAATTTCATTGAAAATGTCCAAAAGATACAAAATTCTTGGAATATAATAAACGTTAGTAAATATGTCAAAAATGTGATTTAGAAAAAAATTTAAAAAATACTCAAGATTTGTCTTTTTTATTATTAGTTTTATAACTTTGCTACTCGTAAAGGAAAACAGATGGCAATAGGTACTAAGAAACACGCGATGAATATAAAAACATACGAGTACACAATATGACCATTTGGGTAAATATTGAGATTTATTATATCCTAAAACAATTTCAACATAGATTTTCACAATAGAAGATATAAAGTAGATAACTATAAATTCGATAAAAACAAATGTGTACTATCTGAAATACATAACTATACTTATTACAGTCGTATATGTATTGTATGCACCTTCATTTTCTTTGTTAATAATATAGTATCAGGGGGGGGGAGAGAAAAGCATCGGTGTTGCGTCCACTTTTTAACATTCTTTTTATTTTAAACTTTCACTATTATAATGATTGAAAGAATTACTTATCAAGTTAAGGGTTGGTATTTCTTATCAGTATGTTACGTGTCTTGTTACGTGTTTTTCACTAGCCACTTGTACATTCATGAGTTGTACGCTATTTTTCCTAAAATATGACAATATTTTATGAGATTTAGCGACGTACCACTAACCACGTCAATTCGTCAAAATTTGGCAGCGAATTCAATTTTATAAATTGATTCACCTATCAAAAAAATCTATACGACAATAGTATATCATTAAAGACATGTAAATAATGAATAATATAATATGTTCGTATACTTTTCGATCAAAATAAGTCGTGTCGATTTTCCAAGATATTTTATTTCAATGCTTAGTTTTTGGTTGCAGTTGCGCCGTATCATAGCACGAGTAATGAAATAAATGTAATTAGAAACTATAAATAATAAGGTTTGGATTTAGCTCTGGCGATGCATTGAAACAACCATAATTCTAACCCAGTTAAATGAAATGAACAAACTTGTCCTCGACATGTTGAGTATGATTCGAGTATAAAATACGAGTTCTAACAAGTTCAAAGTTATGTTTAGATGTGGTAGGTAGGTACAACAATTAAATTCTACGTACCTGTTCAAAACCATTCAACCATTCATAAACGTAATTTGTAAAATATGTTATGTTGCACCTCCCTCACGTCCATAAACTAGTATTCGTTCTTAAACTTCAGAGTTTCAATTTATTAGTAATTATAAACATCAATGAGTTTTGTAGATTTATACAATAAGTACTACATTTTTATTAGTGATTTTATTAATGTGTAATTAAGTTATTGCTTCGGAGATAATTATGTATAAATAATATAATCTATAGTATAATAATTAGAGACTATTATTCTAATGAATTTAGTTTCGAAAAAATAAAACAACTTCTTAAAAGTACAGGTACATGATATTATACTTTTTTAGCAATGGTCAGGTATCTTTTATAAATTTTAAAATAAATTATTAGATGCAAGAATTACATAATATTATAATATGAGTATATTATTATTGTATTTAACCAGCCAATAGTGGCATAAAATGTTATTTTATAACAGTTAATTGAAATAATTCAGGAATTCAAGTTTCAGATTAAAATTATTATTATTTATGTGATTACTGACTTTATTAAGTGTCTTAGAGCAGGGGTCATCAATTAATATTATTGAAGGGCTAACAAAAGAATCTTAAAATTTTATGAGCAAGGTATCAAAATTTCAGACGTTGGTAAAAACCATTGAACATAAATGATAAACACCAGAACGTTTATATTATCAGTTTTTACTTTTTCTCTTGTCTGCGGCCGGATAAAATTTTGTCCAAGGGTAGCCATTTGGTAACTCCTGGCTTAGGATATAATATATTGTTACATAGGTGGTAGGTAGTAGTAACGTGCGTTATACATTTCGAGTAATGTATAGACTACTGTTTTAATAAATAATTATAAATTCGTTTGAGATTTTTGGCTTCAATACATCATAATTTAAAATGTATACTAAAAGTAAATTCGTTATCAATGCCAATCATCAAAAGTGGTTAAAATATACATTTCTCTAAGAGACATCTTACCTTTATAGTATATAATATATTATATTATACGTTCATATGATTATTTCTTTTAAAACAGATTTATGTTTATAATTTTATCAATATATTTTTATAAGTTTACAATAATATGTGTATTTTTTTTTTAAAGGAAATTTATAATCATGTTTCGATGTTTTGATTCTATATAAATTTATAAAAAATGATTTATTGCTCAGATATTTTGTACTTGAACAGGGTATTACTATTTTTGATTTTTTCTACCTGAATACTTTTTTCTTATATAAACTATGTGGGATACACCATAGGATATTAGTTTAAATATGTTATAAAAAAAGAAACATAGGATTTATTTATATTTATGTGCATGAAAATGTGTTATATGTTTACCTAGATAAGCATAGGTATTATGATAAAAGGGTGTTGACAGTCCTAATACACGCGCACAACAAAAGCTTATAATGGCTTAAGTCACAACTCTGATTTAGTTTACTTTATTTTTCAAAAAATCTTGAATGAAATAATACGTAATGGGTTACAAAATGTTGATTGTTGTTTTAAACTCTAAAATAGATTTTATCAGACCTGGAACAATGTTTTTAGTTTGAAATAGGCAAATTAAAAAAAAAAAAATAAGCAATTTATTGCACAAAATGAATCATATTTTGGATAGTAATTTAATTTGAGATTCTATTAATTACCTAATACTGAATAGAATGACGTTTAATGAGATTTTTGTGCTGTAAATCAAAACTTATAGGTACTAATTGACACCTACATGTGTGTTCTGTGTTCCACTAGGCACAAGGTTGGATTTTAAATGTATTCGTTGAACGTAGTTTATTTTTATTGTACGTGTGTTTACTATTAAACCATGTTAAAGTAACCAAAGCAGGATTTAAATATTATATAATTTATGAGAAATGTTGAACATAACTGGGCTATATATTAGGCGCCACTACTATATGTTGTAACCAAACTGAAGTATTATTCTATATTACTCTTATAATTTAATTTGAATTATGAAAAAGGGAGTTTAACGTTTGTATTAAGATGTTTAAAGTAATTACCTGAATTCTAGTAATTTATTTAAAATTATGACTCTATCGCTAAACACAAGGTAAAATATATTTAGTCTGGCACAATATTTTTTTTAGATAATTTTTTTTTCATGCTCCATAATAAAAATATTTTTATGATATTATTTGTTATACGTTCCTTTGTACGTATACAGGCGTATGGATTTATCCTATGATTCATATTAAATTTCATGTAATATAACTATGATTAACTATAATTCTAAGATAGTAGTATGTCGGGGGTTGGGTTTTAATTACAACCGAAATAGTACTAGCTTAATGTATACATTAACTTACTGGATATATTCACAAACATAATATAATATTTTACACCTAACTTTTGTTTTTTTTGCATTAATTATAGTTAAATCTACCACTTTTGCAATAAATGGAATAATCAGTGTAAAATAATAACGATAAATGTAAAGACGACAATATAAAGAGTGTATCACACTCTAATTTAATTATTATCAAGATATTAAAAATAATTACCTATATTTTTTAGTTATTATTTTTCAAAAATTTACCAGAAACAGGAAATTATGTGGTATATAGTTTTGGAAGATTATTTTTAAAATTTATTTTGCCATTTACATAATTTCCTATTACATAAATTACATACAATGAAATACATTGAATACATATTTTATACGACATTATTAGTGTTTTTTATTTCTAAAACCCACATTATCAACGATTATATTAAATTATTTTTAAACTCAGTTGTAATATTTAATTTCAATAATCATTAGTAACATAATCCTATTTGCTCAAGTACAATGATTTTCATCCTGGAATGAAAAAAGACCACCTATAACAATTTATTATAATGTAGTAAATTGAAAAAATATAAATCGTATACCTAGTTTTGATATCCGCTTGAAAATCATATAGTCATTAGATGGTTATTGATTTAACAACTGTTTGAAATTGTTTCGTTGTTTTTTCTTTAAGAAAATATTAATCCATGTGGAAACATAATTTTGCGGAACCGTACAAAGATTTTACTTTTTACTGTTAGAGTTATTTTTTGTTCTTAGTAATTCAAACTACATTTTAAAACAGTATAAATTTAAGCACATCAGTTTTACACCATATTTATAATAATCTAAGTCATCTCTGTGCATTTTTCATTATTTTCAAATGTGTGATAGGTAGTATTCATTTTTATTTTTTATGAAAATAACCAATTCGAAATAACTAGAATAATAGATTACTAACAACGAATGATCTCTTTATGTTTTTTATTCTATCATCATATATTGGTGACCTCGTACTCATTATCCAAACTTCAACAAGCTTATCAATGCTTAGCGATGTTGCTCCCTATTCTAAAAATGAAGTCTACATTTTAGGAAAATAGTGTTCTATACTAATCTATAAGCATTCACTGCGCTCACTGCTTCCATAATATTATTATAAGTTCTCTATTTAGAAAAACATTAATAATAATAATAATAATAATATATGCTCTGTGATTTGTAAGAAACATTGACATGCACAGAAACCTCGAAATTCCAAAACTTCGAAATCAGTAATCACATTAAAAATTTGATTGAGAATTTCTTCAAGTCTATTCTCAAGTCAACAGGTCCAATGTATTTCCATCTTAACATTGGACCACCACTTCAACCTCACCTATTACTAGGCCGTTGTCATAACTTAATAATTTAAACTCCACTCAACGTTTAGTATTAATAGCTACAAATCACTTAGTCAGTACATCATTAGTCATAACTACTAATTAATTTTACTGATCACAGTAAGTAAAACATTACATGGGAAACATGTAAGTACATTATTGTTATCATACCAAAATATAGATACCTAGAATTAGCTAGAAATGTTATATGCGGCATAAAAATAATACTTTTATATTATTATAACCATAATATTATTGTTTTGTCTAAAACTGAAATAAATTTAAAAATGTAGTTTATTTATAGCATTTTTTTTTTTATCATTTAATATATTTGTTTAGTACAGAATATGGATACGCAATAATGATAATATAATATGTTAACATAAATGCAAGTTTTATTTTTTTTTATCGTTTAATACAAAGTTATTAAAAAGTAATATAATATATTCGTTAAAATAAATAACACATTTATCGTTAAACTTGTTTGTAAAACTAAATTGATTGTCCTTTAAATTTTATGTCATAATCTATCACTGTCTCAATAGTTAATACTTTCCATTTTTCTTTTTTATTTGAACACATGTTTTGATTGGTGGATTAAATTAATAATAGCAATCAATTTAATTAGAATGTGTACAATTTAATTTTTTTTAAAGTTAAATCAATATTCATATTATGTACATTAAGATGAACATTTTTGTTTACACAAACGTAAAATACAATCAAATTCGATTTAAGTATCCATATAATACATAAATATAGTAAATTATATTTAATGAAAATCAATATTTGCAAATATAAAAACCAATACAGTTATCTGGTTTTACGGTAAGAAAGTGATATGCTGAGATAAAATAAATAAAACTCAATAAATCACTAAAAGTAGTAGAAACTTGATTGTTGTTATTTTGAAAATGTCATGATTTATAACGGGTTGGTAGAATATTTCCGATTTGGGTCGCGATGGTTACGAGTAAATGGATACGAGGTACGAATAAACAGGACCCAGGATCTCCCCTAGGTAAACACCTTTAAGCGTGCCAAGACTTATAACCGTTATTATGCTAGTCTATGTATATGTTACGTTGTAGTTACTTTTTTATTATTATTATTTTTTTTTTTTTGGACATGTAATTTATAGATAAAATTTATACTAGAACTAACAGGTGCGCAATTTTGGATAGATAAACCTTTTGTATAAAATACAAAGTTATTTTAAATGTACCCAATTTGTATAATATGTTTAGTTGATCACATTAACAATAGTGAAAGGTATACTAGTTAAGGCATGTTATTTAAAAAAATAATTAAATCATTATTTTAGTATAATAAATAAATGTATGCACTTTCAATACAATTATTTTAACGTCCACAAACAAAATATTAAGCTCAATTGTAACTAAAATTAAAATTATAAATAATGTAGGAGTATTGATAATAAACCGTATGTATTTGCATTTTTCTTACTACGCTATTGTCATTTGATTTTTAAGAGAGTTAATAGCTAATATATATAAATTACATTATAAAACAATCCAAATAAAACGAGTTAGAGTTTATTCTTTAGATGAAAGTATGTTAATTATAATAATATATTATGTATGTAGTTTCTACAGAATATTTAGTATAAACATGATCTTGTTCATTTTAAAATATTCAAATTATTCCACAAGTACGAATAAATAACATTATGATAATATAAGATACAAGTTCATACAAAATCATGGTAATTCTCATATTAAGAAATAAAAAATATTGAACGCTTTGAAATAACAAAAATATGAAGCCTAAAATTAAATATCTTATTCAAATAGATTGTGTTTATAACAACAAAAAATAATCAAATACAAAGCAAAAGAGCTAATGTTGTAATTTTTATATATTCGAATAAAAAATAATACTAATTTTGCCTTGACTTTAAATAGTTATTAGCTATTTTATAATGAATATAAACATAACATTAATTAATTATTTAGTTGAACTAGAGCCATACTAATGAAAGCATGCGAAGAATAAGATGGATCCTGGGTCTTAGAGTATTTGCTACTTTATATTTAAACTATTTAATGATATTTATTCAACTATTATAAACACTATAGCTATTAATGTTGAATAATACTGATTTACCTTTCCTACTCATGAATTATCTATTGGAGCTAAAAAGAGGAATAGGTATTTCATTAATTTAATATACCTAATTAAAAACAATATATGACGTCATAATCATATAAAGATAATAAAATACGTCAACACAACTATAAGACTGTCAATAACATTTTCATTAGATACCACAAATCGTATTCCAAAGTACCATTAAATTAAATATTATATTATTTAATCGTTATATATATATATATTAAATTTATTTGCAATTTGTATCAGTTATCATTTTTTTATTATTATTATTATTAAAGGAATAACCCTCGGCAACTTGGCCATTGGGATAAGTAACCATTTTGTCAGACATCCTAAATATAAGGCGTTTATAAATAATGGCAAAACATGAGATATACATTTTATGACATCAGATCAATATTATTTGATGTTCTATTCATGCTCTATTTATAATATTATATATTTTGTTATCATGTAAATACGACATGATGTGTTAAATGCATTATATTTTCATATCACACAACTCTAAATCAATCTAATCAACAGAACTGGTTATAATGACACTAATCAATCGTTAGGTATATAATATAACTATGATGAAATCAACTTATTGCACTTTACCTCTTACATTTTTTACGCTTTTGTGACTTAATAACCGAAACAATCGTAGAACTGTGTGGCGTGAGTACCTATTTCACGTATAATTATATACATTAAATTAATTTAATTATTTGAATAAAAATTGTATCTATTTTTTGTACTTTTCAAGATTTATGGTTTTTTGCGCAAAGTTAAACAGTTTATAGAATAATATTTAACATTTACGAAAATTTATTAACTTGGTACCTATACAATTAAAGTGGGAAAGTGGATGTCGCTCTGCTGTACAGTAGGTTACAAGTGGGTTACTGTAATGGATGAAATTAAATTTGAATCCAATGATATTATATTATTGTATGAACGAAAAACGATTCTTTGCAGAGACGGTTTATCTGTCAAGTATAGCAAATGCTTATATAAACATTCAATGGAAATTTCAAGTACTCGCGGTCATTTGTTTTAGAATTACACCAAAATAAGAAAATTGCTAAATGAGACATTTAGTGAATATCCAATGTTTCTAAATTTCAAACGCTCATAATTCAATTTAACTTTCCGGTGGACATTTTTTTTTTTGATAAAGGTAGACAAAATTATAAGGAATCTTGAATTAAATTTTCAAATCTTAGATTTAAAAAGAACATTATTATGAATTTCTAGTTTAAAATAATTTGCGAATTTTCGTGATTTTTACGTATCTTGTTAAAATTCGAACTTTGCATGCTTTAAAAAAAAAATGTGTTATTATGAATTTATTTTATTTTTCAACTGCTATTGTAACATGTAATATGTTAGGAGCCTTGTATTGCATTTTCAAGCTTTTCTACCCAACAAATAAATTTTTATCAATATTAATTTAAATAAAAACAAATAATAATTGAAAATTACATATGACCATATGACTATAAATAGTTCAACGTAAATCTTTTTTTTTTTGAAAATTTTATGGTGGATAGAAAATACTTATAGAAACATTCAGTGAAAATCACATTTTTTTAAAGTTAGATCAAAAACCAAAATTGATTTCGTCGAAAATTGATTGTGCGTGAAAATTCCCATTTTTTCTTTAATTTTTAGTTTGTTTATCCTAATTATTGAGAAAATTATTGGAAAATTTTTTCTCTTAACCCCCCCCCCCCCCAAAGTACCAACTACATTCACTTTCTGATCGAACGAGGTACTGAAGTCGAAAATCGAAGCACTTTTACTGCCCTAAAATGTGATGACAGACACAAAAAAAAAATTCAAAAAAAAACCCACATCATTGTAAAATCAATAAATTCCTCGCTCCTTTCAGAATCTAATACGTTACAGCATAATTCTGTTGCTTCAATAAACTTAAAAAAAAAAAAACAAAAAAAAATGTATATATTGCGAGTGTATATAAATTATAAAGTTTCTAAGATATTTTAATGGTGTAAAAGTATAATTTTATTTAATCGAATGTCTCAACAGAATGTGTCAGAACTTTACGGTATTGTTTTTGAACTTATCATTAATATTATCCATAGGTAAGATTTCATTGTTACGTTATGTGGTTATACCTTATACATGACGTACTTGTAATATTTGTTAGGGTTCGATACTGAGTAGGTATTGATTATAAATTTATGGTATCCAAGAGCTTCTAGAGACAGTTATGAAAGTTTGAATTCTTGTTTTCTGTTTTTCTCCAGTTTTCACGATCATTTTGAAAAATAGATAAATAGGTACTTGGAATTTGTTACTTTTGATCTCTTCAACTACCAATTAGGACTAATTTTAAATCAAAGGCCGTCCTTAGAATGGAAGATTAAAGAATTTTTTCTATTCTAAAAGGAGATGAAAGACAAACCACGCACAGCACATTGTAGACCAATAATATAATACAGCTCAACTCAGAATCTAAAAGTGAAAAGCATTTGACAACCAGTGAAACTCAATAAAATCAATATTTCTAGTGGAATAAAAAAAAAATTGTTTCTATGTGAAAATGTTTAATAATCCCTCCGTATCTGCAGATAAATAAACTTAAACTTAAGTAGTAGGTGTTTTAAATAATAAATGTTTGTTAATAATTGTTGAAAACAATTCGTTATTTATTAGATTAATGATATAACATTTTTAAACACTACACTTTCAATAATATTATGTTAGGATTTTTTTTTAATTAAATACAGATAAACAATTGATTAAAAAAAATCTCAACCACTAAAATTACTTGTTTTTCCAACCAAAATATAAGATTACTTTTTTTGGATATACGTTCTTCAAATTATTGTTTATTAGTCATTTTTTTTATTCATTATTTGTTTATGTCATATAAATTTTGAATCATCATAATTGATTCAATTGTTTTGCATACCATCTACGCATGATATTACATTCATATATATATATATATATATATATATATATATTTATCGTAATTGTTTTTTAAACAAGAATAATGACGGATACGTGTTGCGTAGTAGTTATTAGTGAAAAGG